>NW_024543087.1:9627500-10227500 GCF_018167655.1 Microtus oregoni | reverse complement strand
TACCATGAAGACCTAACACTATGCGGCGGAGGGGCTCTGTGAGTCTGAGGCCAGCCTGGTCAAAGCCTGCCAAGGATACATACAAATTGAGATCCTATCTTCAAAAACAAAAATAAAATCACCCCTGAAACTAACCCTCCTGGTCTCACGGAGATGGGTCACAGTGGTACATGGACAGGACAAAGCTGGGTGCAGTGGACCTGGAGTCCTGGACTATCTGGGGGACAGAACAGGAAGGGTCACTTGAGGTCAAGAATTTCAGAGAAGTCAAGCTCATGAACAAACGTGAGGCTCTGATAAACATAGAACAAGACAGGACACTGTTTCAGAACACAAGGAAAGGGAGTATGGAGGGAACCCGTACATCTCTTATCCCAGCACCCAGGAGGCTGAGGCTGTGGCTAGCCTGGGCTACGTAGCAAGAACTTCTCTCTAAAAACAAAGCATACCCGAAAGAAGAAACCCAAAGTCCAGAAAAAGGCTTCCCTGGAAACGAAGAAGAGCGCAGCAGATGGGAGCAGGTGCTGCCGAGGTTCCCGGGAGCGAGAGACAGAAGACAGAAACCAAAGAAGGAAGGGGCGGGAGCTGTTCTGGGAGCCACAGGATGGTAAAGAATAGAAAACTGGGCACTGTTCCGGCTTATGTTAATCCTACTGCCCATATTCGCTTTTTAATTTTTAGATTTTAGATTGCTGCTATGATTAGTTTTGCTTGTGATAGTCTTGCCATGATACTCTGGCTGTCCTGGAATTCTCAATTTAGACCAGGCTGGCCTCAAACTCTCAGGGATCCACCTGCCTCTGCCTTCTGAGTGCTGGGGTTAAAGGTGTGTGCCAACACAACAGGCTTTTTATAAATTTTAATTAGACGTGTGTATGTGTTACCTGGGGAACAAGCTCTGGTCGTCAGGCTTGGTGGCAAGCACCCCTAGCTGGTGAGCCACCTTACGAGGCATTGGTATTTCCTTAGAGCAATAAAAACTCTGGGTCAATATGAAACTGGGCGGGATCCTGAGTCCCATCTCAGTATCTATACACAGGTAAGAAATATGAACTAGGATATCCATTCCTTCATGACTTTCCTTCCTGTTTACCAGAGCACAAGCTAGAAGAATTTGGAAAAGTATCAGTTACTTCTATTCAAACTCACCCAGCCTCCATTCTGAATGAAGCCACACTCCTGGGTACACAGCTCTGGCTGATATCTGTCAACACCCCCTCTGATGCCTGCTGTGTGACCTCTAACCCAGTAAACACGTTATTCCCACTTCATCAGAAGCAGGCTCGCCTTCAGGTGGACTCACTGTCACTGTGTGTCTGGGCCTGTAGCTAGAGACAGCTGTCAATCACACACTGGCTGACTTCAGAGTGATTGAGAGGAGCATGCGGTGCCTTGGGAAATGTTTCAGAAAGCAACTAGTAGCAAGGAGTCCTGCACCATCCAGGCCGTGTGCAAGCAGCCTCTCCCACCACCCAGGCCGTGTGCAAGCAGCCTCTCACTCCTGTACCACCACGCAGGCCGGGTGCAAGCTTCGGCTTGTGATGACTGGCTTTAGACTATGAGTTTCACAGAACCTAGACTCTCTTGGGAAGAGATTCTCTATGAGGGATTGTCTAGCTCAGGTAGATAACTTTGTGGGCGTGTCTGTGGGGACTGTCTTAAGTTAGTTGTTGTGGGGAGCCAGTAAGCAGCACCACTTGGGTTCCTGCCCTCACTCCCTGCATGATAGACTGGGAACTCTGAGATGAAATAAACTCTCTCCTCCCTGTGGTGGTTTGAATGAAAATGGTCCCTACAGGCTCCTAGGAGAGTCATTAGGAGGAGAGGCCTTGTTGGAGTAGGTGTGGCCTTGTTGGAGGAAGTGTGCTTGGGGTTTCAGAAGCAGAAGCCAGGTGAGTGTGACTCTCTCTGCTGCCTGGAATCCAGTTGTAGAACTCCCAGCTTCTCTCCAGCACCATGTCTGCCTGCATAGCACTATAAGGCCCGCCATGATGATAATGGATGGAACCTATGGGCTGTAAGGCAGCCCCAATTAAATATCTTCTTTTATAAGAGTTGCCGTGGCCATGGTGTCTCTTCACAGCAATAGAAACCCTAACTGAGACAATAGTTAAACTGGGCACGGTGGCAAAGGCCTTTAATCCCAGCTCTCGGGAGGCAGAAGCAGGTGGATCTCTGTGAGTTCGAGGCCAGCCTGGTCTACAAAGCAAGTTCCAAGACAGACAAGGCTGTTACACAGAGAAACCCCATCTCAAAAAACAAAACAAAACAAAAACCCAGAAACCAAGAAGACACTAGTTAAAAGCACAGAGAAATGAGTACACACACATATTTTCTTGTTTGTTCAGCTGGATTTCTCCTCTCATCCTGTTCAGGAACCCCTGCCTAGGGGTGGCGCCGCCCACAGTCAGCTGGGCCCTCCCACATCAATCATTAATCCTGAAAATGCCCGGTGGCATGTCTACAGGCCAGCTTTATGGAGGCATCTCCTCAACTGGGGTTCCTCCTCCCAGATAACTCTACACTGCATCCAGTTGGCAAGGAAACAAACAAAACCCCCAACCGGCCACAGCCCTGCAGCAGGGCAGTTGTGGGCATAGTGTGACCTTTCTGTGTCAAGTCCCTGCCTCTGTGATTTACTTCCAGCTTGCTTTTGGTCAGGGTTTCCCCACAGCAGCCGCAGCAGCAAAGCAAACGAGACGAGGTCTCTCGCTGAAAAGCGAGATCACTAAGTTCAGCTCGACTGCTTGTCCCACGAGTGTCCCCAGGGTCTGCCAGTCTTGCCTCAACGGTGCCGGGACAATAGCTGCTATACCCAACTTTTTTTGTGTGTGCTGGAGAGCTGACCTCTGATTCTCCTGTTCCCACTTTCTCTTTTCCCACTGAGGTATCACCCAGACCCACACCCCAACATCCCCTCCCAGGATGGCACCACCTTCCCACAGTTGCTCCACCCGAGGACTTCGGCGTCCCTTAGCCCTGCCCATGTCTCAGTATGTGGCCTTTTCATTAAGCCCTTTTGTTCCTCAGAGAAGTAACTGCATTTATGGTTTTAAAAATATTTGATCAGTTACGCATTGAGTAACTACTCAGTAAGCATTGTACCCTTCAAATGCATAGTTTAGTGGGCTTTGATCAATGTCCACACTCATGTAATGACCACTGTCCTCAGGGAGGGGTCCTACTTCACACTTGCGTTCCCACCTCTCAGAGGTAACTATGGTGTGGAGGGAAGTTCAGAAGCTTTCCCTAGGAAGGCATCAACAGATACCTCTCCATCCCAGAGAGGACATTATTGACAGCTCAAAGTTAAAGCGAAGTCCAAGTCTAGCTTGGTGAACCAGGGAGCTTATTTGGGCTTCTGACTGGAGCATGCGTTAGCCAAGCACAGCTGCACCCCAGAAAGGCCCACCCCAGAGTGAGCGATAACCCCTGCAGGCGACTCCACTGAAGAAACTTCTCTTCCTAGCAATTACTTCCTGTTCATACAATAGACACTAGAGGTGGGACCTTGGAACTTCTGCAAGTTTTTTGGTTGGTTTAAATTTCTGAAGCTTCTGAATCTCAGGATCCTTCCTCCCTCTGGAGACTACAGTTCCATTATAGGAGGTGGCTACCTAGTAAAACTGGCCTTTTCTCTCCGATTTTTTTGTTTTTTTTTTTAAACAAAAAATATTTATTTATTTACTTACTTACTTATGAGGCAGGGTTCTACTATATAGCCCTGACTGTCCTGGAGCTCACTATATGGACCAGGCTGCCCTTGAACTCACCCCTACTGCCCATCCTCCCCTGAAGATCTGCCTGCCTCTGCCTCCAAAGTGCCAGGATTAAAGGTGACTGCAACATGCCTGGCTGTTTTATCCTTTCTGAATCAAATTTCATATCAATGGAATAATATGGCATGAACATTTTTACATTAGGCTTTTCTTGGTATTTGGTTTTCTTTCTTTCTCTCTTTATCATGGGGTGTATGTGTGTTTTGGTTTAGTTCTTTTGTTTTGTTTAGGTTTGTTTTAGTTTTGGGTTTTTTGGCATTTAATTTTTTTTATTGATATTTATTGAGCTCTACATTTTTCTCTGCTCCCCTCCCCTCTTCAGACCTCCCCCAAGGTCCCCATGCTCCCAATTTACTCAGGAGATCTTGTCTTTTTATACTTTCTACTTCCCATGTAGATTAGATCTATGTAAGTCTCTCTTAGTGTCCTCATTGCTGTCTAAGTTCTCTGGGATTGTGGTTTGTAGGCTGGTTTTCTTTGCTTTATGTTTAAAAACCACCTATGAGTGAGTATATGTGATAATTGTCTTTACCTCACTCAAAATAATGTTTTCTAGCTCCATCCATTTTCCTGCAAAATTCAAGATGTTGTTTGTTTTTTTTTTTCTACTGTGTAGTACTTCATTGTGTAAATGTACCACATTTTCCTTATCCATTCTTAGGTCAAGGGGCATTTAGGTTGTTTCCAGGTTCTGGCTATGATGAACAAAGCTGCTATGAACATAGCAGTGAGCTAGAATATGAACATGTCCTTGTGATACGATTGAGCATCCTTTGGATATATATCCAAAAGTGGTATTACTGGGTCTTGAGAGTTTTGGGTTTTTGAGACAGGGTTTCTTTGTGTAGCTTTGGAGCCTGTCCTAGAACTCACTCTGTAGAGCAGGTTAGCCTCGAACTCATAGAGATCTGCCTGCCTCTGCCTCCTCAGTGCTGGGATTAAAGGTGTGTGCCACCACTGCCCAGTCATGTGTTTTTGTTTTTAACATTTTTCTACTTGTGGATGTGTGAATATGTTTGTCATAATTTGAATATGGAGGTCAGAGGACCACCCAAGGGACTTGGTTCTCTCCTTCTACCATGTGGGCTCCAGGGATTGAACTCAGGCAACTGCCTTCTTCATTTGAGGCATCTGGCTGGCCTGTTTTAAGGTTACCTTTTTGCAGTTTTGGACTGGTCTGAATGTAGCTAAGAATGACCTTGAACTGCCGATCCTGAACCTCCTGGATAGAAGGTGTGCACTGCCTAGATGATGACGATGTCATAGTTTGTTCTTTTGAAAAGTCCTGCTTAGTTAAGTCAAATGCTAAAGGCTGAGCAAGCGTTTGCTGCTAAACCACGAATAACTGTCACTAGCTAGTGAGCTAGGACACGGACATGCGGAAAACGTGCTTTCTTTACAGAGTATGGACTGGAATCTGAACCCATAGCATTTTCTGCCGCTCTTGTATTGCGTTGAATGTGGAGCTTCGTGTGTGCTAGACAAGCATCCAGACCTTTAGCACTGTGTTTTGTCCTCTCCTTGTCCACTGATTCCACTCGAACACGCTGCCGTTTGTCACTCTGTTCACGCGTTGGGGATGCCTGCGTGGCTTCAGATGGTGCAGACGAGGGAGCTAGGATCTTTCTGTAGCTGATGTTTTCCTTTGTTTTGGATATACACCGCAGTGTTTTCTGGGACATGAGGCAAGCATACACTCACGGGAGACAGCTGGATGGTTTCCCCCAGTGCTTGCACAAATTATACCTCTAGAACATACCATTTCCCTGGAGCAGGACAGGCCAAGACAGACCTGGGCAAAGATAATGTTTAAAATGCCATCAGGGTTAGGTAATCAGTTTCAAAAGACTTCTAGGATGTTAGTAGACACTGTCCTCGGATGGGTCTCTTGGCGTAGCTCACAGGCCCCTTCTGAGCCCCTCCTTCATTTTCTACACTAAACTGTCAATGTCTCCTCAGTCCAGACATGTGAAATCTCACTCCCTAGGTGGCCTTGCCAACTGCTGAACTGAAAGTAGCTAAGTAATTCATTTCCACTTACACGTGAATGACCGTCAGGCCCTTAAGCACCTGTGTTTTAAATGTGAAGCGTAATCATCACTGCTAGTAGCTTTCGAGATGTGCTATCTTTTCAGTGAAGTCGGAAAGTTACAAGAGGCTTTGCAAGATGGTATTGGATTGTAAAGGCACTTGCGTTAGGACCTTATGATCTGAGTTCAATTCTCTAGACCGATATGGTAGAAGGAGACTCCTGCAAGTTGTCTTTTGATCTACACACACACACACACACACACACACACTCACACACACACACACTCACACACACACCACACACACTCACATACACACACACATACACTCACACACACACATACACTCACACACACACACCACACACACACATACACACACACACTCACACACACACACATACACTCACACACACACACACCACACACACACACACTCACATACACACATACACTCACACACACACATACACTCACACACACACACACACACGAGTAAAAAAGTAATGAAGTTATGTGAAGCCTTGGGCTATAACAGTGCATATCTGTGGGGGTGTAGTTGGGAGGGCTGTGAGTTTGAGGCCAACCTGGGCTACATAGTGAGTTCCAGACTAGCCTTGGCTCATATAAATAATGTGAGCTGGAAAATGCTATCGGTCCTAAGCCAGACATGGGTTCAGATCCCAGTCCATACTTGGAAAAGAAAGCATGTTCTCCCCATGTTCATATTCTAGCTCACTAGCTAGTGACAGTTATTCGTGGTTTAACAGCAAACTCTTGCTCAGCCTTTAGCGTTTGACTTAACTAAGCAGGACTTTTCAAAAGAACGAACTATGACATCGTCATCGTCATCGGCAGCCATATTGTGGGCACTTAACCCGTTTATTGACTGGTACATTAATACGGAAGAGATTTGCAAACTGCAGAGAGCCTCTGGTGTTCAAAGTTTAACAATGCATTATTCTTTATAATTGAGACGGGGGTCTTGCTATGTAGCCCATGCCGGCCCGGAACTGGCAGCAATTCTTCTGCCTCAACCTCCAAAGTGCTAGGGTTACAGGGCTATGAGCCACCAGGCAAGGCAACAGAGCTGGACTTTCTCCAGGGAGCTGATGCTGGGGAGACAGGACCCCGTGACCTGGAAGAGATCATCCGTTCCAGGTGGGACCAAGACTGTAGCTTCTCAGATCACCCCCTACCCACCCCAAATATGGAAATTCCACGCGCTCCGGAGGTCACCCAAATCAGACTCAGAAGTGAGTGGCAACGTGTTGAGGAACACCAGGGGGAGGTAGCTAACGCCCTTGAAGGAAACATTGTTTAAATTAGATGAGAGCCCTCTACCTACATATACCGAGTGTGCTGGGATTACAAGCGATTGCCACCACTCCTGGTTTTCTGCGGTGCCGGGGACTAGAACCCAGGGCTCTGTGCCTGCCAGGCAAGCACTCTGCCAAATGAACCACATCCTCAGTCCCAAGATGGCCTTTTCCTAATGGAACGGAGCTTGCCGTCCCGAGGACAGAGGCTAGCAAATCAGCAGCTTCCCTTCTTCATTTAAAAAAGATTCGTTTAACGAAGGTTCTGTCTGTGAGTCGGCGCCCAGTCAAGACTTGGGGCCCTGCGTGGCGACCGTCCTCCCCTCGAGGGTACCCACTGCCCGCCCTCCGGGCCCTGGCCCTCCGCCCCAGCCGCGCCCTGGGCGCAGCCCCTTTTGGCACCGCGGCTCCCAGGTGCCCGGCGCAAAGGCGGAGCCGGACTGCAGCCGCCTGGGTGGCGCCACCGAGACCCCCGGGTATTCGCAGGTCCCGGCGCTACGGCTCCGACTCCCGCAGCATCCCCGGCAGCGGCTCCAACATCCCCGGGAACCCGAGACTCTCCGGTCGCGCACAACCAGCGGACGCCACCACCATGAGCGCGGGGCCGCGATGGCCAGCACCCGGCAGCCTGCCTGCGCTCTGCGCCTTGCTGCTCCTGCTGGGTCTGCAGCCGCCACCCGTGCGCACCGAGGGTGAGTGTCCGCAGCCGCAGGGGTCCCGGTGCAGCCGGGAGGCCAGCCGGGCCGGAGGTGTAGCCTGGAACCGGCTACCCTGAGCCCCAGCATCACCGGCCCCCACCTTTCCCCACCCTCCCCGCCGCCTGCTTCCCTGAGAGAGATCTCTAGAATGAAGTCACGTCTAGGCTGCCCTCGAACTTCCCCTGTTGGGATTGATTTTTCCATGTTCCCTCGGTTTTTCAACGTCTGTAAGGTAGGTGCCCTTCCCGGAGACTGCGGTCAGAAAATATTTGCGTTGTCTAGGAAGGTTTGAAAGATGAGTGAGGATTCGTGTTCCTGGCAAACAGGGAAGCAAGGCGTCCCGGTAGGAGGAACAGCTCGAGCTGAGTCGCTCAGGCGGTGTTGGGGAACATGGGACCTACGATTTAAAAGCAAATAGCTAGCCGGGAGCCAAGCCGCCAGGTTGGGGTGGATGCCTTGGGACAGGCAGTGGAAAGCCAGGTAGCAGCCAGATGACAAGTTGACCCACTGTGTTTTTTTTTTTTAACCCGAATTCAGCTTTAATTTTTTTTAAACATTTAGTATTGATATGCATATGTGTTTATGTACTTTGTTTTTAAGTCGAAATTCAGCTTTAATTAAAAACAATTAGCGCGCGTGCGTGTGTGTGTGTGTGTGTGTGTGTGTGTGCTTACATGCGTGCTTGCTGAGCTGAAGGATTCCCTCCTTCCCCACGCACTACGTGGGTTCCCTGGGGTGGAATTCAGGTCACCAGGCTTGGCAGCAAGCGCCTTTATCCACCGAGCCATGTCGCTGGCCCTTGAATTTGGCTTTTGAAACTTGCCTTAAGCTAGCAGGATTAGAGCCCTGTGTCAATACAATTTCAGTTTGAAAAGCTAATTCAGCTGTGTTTAGTTGTTGAAACAACCCCCCCCCCCCAACGTGGAGCTGGAGAGTTTGAAGGGAGGCGGCTGTCCTCAGCCCCAGAAGGTATTCTGGAAAGTTCACCCTTGGGACGACCTCGACCAATAGGGGAGAAAAGCCTTCGACCGATTTAGGGAGCTTTGCATACATTGAAATATAGTTATTTAAACCTGGTAAAGCCTAGGGTGACGCTAAAGATCAGGGAAAGGAAACCCTGGAACTTGAGGAAATGATGAGGGGGACAATATGTCACTCGACATCGCAGGTGCGCGCTCCAAGTTTGCATGTATGTGCCATGTTTTAATCAAGGACTTGGACTCTCGGTCAGCGTCTTAGCCATGCCCATGAGCAGTAAGAAGACACGGCTGTCAGCGGCTCCTCTAAATAATTACCAATTAATTTATCTGGCAGGGCTCTAGAAGCATCCTGCCACTGAGCTAGATCCTCAGCCCCAATTTTAAAAAGAAATCTAGATACGCTTCTTAAAAGTTACCATTTAAAAATGTGTAACTGCGGTTTTTAAAATATGCACATGTAAATATTTTGTTGTGTAAACAATGTTTGTGCATCTAATTCTAGAGCATTCCATGACTGCCACATAAAACATCACCTCTCTTCGTGGTCCGTGCATTGGTAAAGCTTTAGCATTTCCAGCCTGACGCTGAGCTTGAATTAAACTGGTTTTAAAGAAAGCAAGCAGCATGAGTTGGGTTAGTGCTAACTTTCCAACAAGGTCTACTTTTGTTCTAGTTTTAATTCCTTTGAACAAGATCTCTTTCCATGATGTTTTATAGAGTTTCGCCCCATTATGAACGCTTAAGCAGAATGCCACACAGATAAGGATCAAAGTTTTGTGCCTGTCTGGATTGGGGAGGGGCATAGAAAACAGAAGGTGGGGTTGCCTCTGGCAAAGAGAAACCTAGGACTCCTGAGGGGTGTGTGTGTGTGTGTGTGTGTGTGTGTGTGTGTGTGTGTGTGCCTTTTATTTCTGGGAATGCTTCCTGCTCCCCACCACCACCTTCTTTCTTCCTCTCTCCACTTGACCTATGGAGAATCATGAGCACACTTCATTGTAAGAAAATGCCATTTGCCAAGCCCTCCTTTGTATAGCAGAGCCACGGAAGAACTGTAAGCTGTATTGTGAACGGCTTGCTGCCTGGGTCTGTGCTTACTGCCTCTCTCATCTCTAGTTATCTGAGTCTGTGTGGGGAGGAGGGGAGGACTCTAGTTATCTGAGTCTATGTGGGGAGGAGGGGAGGACTCTAGTTATCTGGGCCTGTGTTGACTGAGGTTTTCTGTTCAGCCTGGTTCCCACAGTCATTAAGTTCCAAAGAAATCACACAGGGGTCTATATTAATTATAAATTGATTGGCCTAGTATCTCAAGCTTCTTATTAACTCTTATAACTTATATTAGTCCATCATTTTTGTCTGTTAGCCACATGGCTTGGTACTGTTTTTTGGTGAGGCAGTCACATCTTGCTTCCTCTGCCTCTGGGTCACAACTGCAGCCTGCACTTCCCCCTTTCCAGCATTTTTGTTGCCCCGCCTCTACTTCCTGCCTGGTTGTCCCGCCTCTACTTCCTGCCTGTTTGCCCCACCCATACTTCCTGCCTGGCTACTGGCCAATCAGTATTTTATTAAAAATAATACAAGGGGCAGAATAAAAGACCACTGTCCCACAGCACTCCCCCACCCTTTTTTCAAAACAAGAACTCTGAATTGAATCTCTCTTGTTTAGCTTTTTTTTTTTTGACCATTATCCATAATAACTAGTAACCAACATTCTAAACAAAGAAAAATACCCATAGTCCATTTTTTGGGAAAGTGGGCTGATAATCTTATGGGGACCTAAAGAATATTTAGAATTATGATCAAGTCATGACTGGAGTATCCTGTTGAGGCTTGATCATCTCAAGCAGCGGTCTTGAATCTGTTCTGGATATAGAACTCAGACATCTGGGCCATCCACTCCTATTGGAGATTTCTCAGGGGGTCTTCCTTGACCAAACCTGATTTTTCTTAACCCAGAATGAATCCACAGCCTCTCATTTTCTGTGTAAACAAAAGTCAAACCTCTTCTCAAAAGTAACATACCTTTTGACTTCAATTTTGAAGTCAGGTTATTTTTAAAATACCTATCTTGGATTAATTTAGCAGCATTTATAAACAAATATCTTTTAGCAGCAGTTGCTCCTTCCTCAGCATTCAAACAATTTAAAGATAACATAATAACATGCAGTATCCAGATTCTCTGTGTGCCTTTCATCTTTACTTGGCCTTATTTTAAGCTCTATTTCTTTTATTTTTAATATTTGGCTTTTTGAGACAGGGTTTCTCTGTGTATCTTTTTCTGTTCTGGAATTTACTCTGTAGACCAGGTTGTTCTTGAACTCACAGAGATCCACCTGCCTCTGCCTCCCAAGAGCTGGGATTAAAGGTGTGTGCCACCACACCCAACTATTCTCTTTTATTTATTTTAAAGACAATTATCTTTTTTTTCCTATTTACCAAGCCTATATATATTTTTAAACACACTCTAAACTGTTTAAAGATTTTTTTTTAAATTTGAATCTGTCTTTACTATATCTCTCTCTTTTTTTAACCATATGATTCTTTACTTTGTTAAGTGATATGGCTAGGACAAAAGCCATGGCTTTGACAGCTGGATCAAACCTATTCCTTAGCTTTTTGAGATTTTAGCCCCTTGGCAGAGGTACCAGCCATAGCCATGTTTATTGTCACAACTCTATAGCGATTTAAGGACCCTGTCACCACCAAAAAGCATGTAGTCAGTTTTTTATTAACACCATTTAAGTATTTCATGGCAGGACCTCTTAAAAGAGCTGTAAGGTTTTGCAGCTAAAGCTGAGTCAGGAAGCCTCTCTTAAATGAGAGTGCTTGCCTCTAGCAAGCAGAGCCCACCTGAGAAAATGCTGCTATCAAGAAACTGTGTTTAGCTGGGTGGTGGTGGTGCACACCTTTAATCCCAGCACTCGGGAGGCAGAGGCAGGCAGATCTCTGGGAGTTCGAGGCCAGCCTGGTCTACAAGAGCTAGTTCCAGGACAGGCACCAAAGCTACAGAGAAACCCTGTCTCGAAAAACCAAAAAAAAAAAAAAAAAAGAAAAAAAGAAACTGTGTTTAACTCTTTTTTTTTTTGTCTAGAATTATTTTTTAAACTCTTTTTGGTTTTATGTGGATGCAGTTGTCCCACTTTGGGTGCCATTCTGTTCACTGAGTTTTTCTGTCCTGCCCGGTTCCCACAGTCATTAAGTCCCAAAGAAATCACAGAGGGGTCTACATTAATTATAAATTGATTGGCCTAGTATCTCAGGCTTCTTATTAACTCTTATAACTTACATTAGTCCATCATTTTTGTCTGTGTTAGCCACATGGCTAGGTACTGTTTTTGGTGACACAGTCACATCTTGCTTCCTCTGTATCTGGGTCACAACTGCAGACTGCGCTTCCCTCTTTCCAGCATTTTTGTTGCTCCGCCTCTACTTCCTGCCTGGTCACCCCACCCATTCTTCCTGCCTGGATACTGGCCAATCAGCATTTTATTAAAAATAATACAAGTGACAGGATAAAAGACCATTGTCCCACAGCAGGCCTGTGTGGGAACAAGGGGAGGACTGTTCAGTTGATACTAATGATTGTAGATATTTGGACAAAAACAGGCTCTAAAAAATAAAATTTAAGCAAAAAACATTCATTTATATTTGACTAATTCAGTATGTATCACATACACAAAGTAGAAAGATTACTGTATTTCTGTATTTTTACTTTGTTTTTCATTTGTATTTGTGTTTATTGGGTGCACAAGAAGATGGAGTCCAGCAGTCAGTACCAAGTGTCTTCTTCAATCCCTTTCTAATCTTAGGATTTTTTAAATTTATTTATTTTAATATGTGTGTGTAGGTACCTTCTGAGGTTAGTGATGTGGGATTCCCCTTAGAGTGGAATTCCAAGCAGTTGTTAGCCACCCCATATGGGTGCTAGGAACCAAACTCTGGTCCTTTGCAAGAGCAGTGTGTGCTTTTAACTGCTGAGCAATTCCAGCCTCTCTACCTTGTGTTTTTGAGACAGGGTCTCAGGGGAACCTTGTCATTCAGTCACAGGAATCCTCATGTCTCCACCTCCCCAGTGCTGGGATTACAGGCATGTGTAGCTTAACACGGAGTTTATGTTTTTGGGTGGAGCACACGCCACATTCACATGCGGAGGTCAAAGGCAACTTTGTGGAGCCTTTTCTCTCTTCTCCCTTTACAGGGGATCCAGGACCAAACTTGGGTTGTCAGATTCACGCAGCAAGCCCCCCTACCCCCTGAGCTGTCTTGCCTGCAAGTGTGGGAGCTGGGAATGGAGCTCAAATCTTTACGTTAGAGCAGCAAGCCCTTTGCCAACTGAGTTATCTTCTCAAATTTTACTTTCTTCAATTTTTGAAATGGGGAAAAAAGTCTTCATATTAACTAAATGCAAATGAGTGGTCTGGATAATGATTTAAGAGAAAGACTCATCAA
Organism: Microtus oregoni; assembly: GCF_018167655.1. Taxonomy (NCBI): domain Eukaryota; kingdom Metazoa; phylum Chordata; class Mammalia; order Rodentia; family Cricetidae; genus Microtus; species Microtus oregoni. Next base: position 10,214,248 of record NW_024543087.1, on the reverse strand, counting down.
TTCAGTCCATGTTCAAAGAGTAACTACTACATACCAGGCAAGGCCCTTGCTGACAAAGACAGAATGACGGGGAGAAATGGGTCCTTCTACCAGGGAGCTTAAAACCCACAGGAGGAGAGCTGCCAGCAGACAGCTGGATGAGTGCAGCTGCCGCTTCGGCTTCCATCTCTGATGAGGCTAAAGAGCAGAAGATGCTCTGAGAGTCATGGCAGGAGGTTGGGAGGTTGTTGTCTGTTGTTTGTTTGCCCAGGGTCTCAGATCAGGCTGGTCTCCAACTCACAGTGATCCCCCTGCCTCTGTCTCAGAGTATGGGCTACTGACTTTAGTATAAGAGACTTTTTACTTAATGCAGGATAACCTGAAACACAAGTAAAACTTACTGAGCATTGGGGTGGAGATGGCCAGTAGCTAAGAGGTTTGCTGCTCTTCAGAGGACCAGAGCCTGAGTCCCAGCACCCACATGGTGGCTCACAACCCTCTGTAACTCCACACCCACGCAAGGGAACCCAGGACAATGAGCCCTGTCACATCTTTTTTTTTTTTTTTGGTAGAAGGTGTAGTAAGGAGAAGTGGGGGCCCCTTGTTTGTCCTGGCCACCCAGCTAGCTTAGCCCCAAAATAATCACACAGAAATTGTATTAATTAAATTACTGCCTGGCCCATTATTTCTAGCCTAGTATTGGCTAACTCTCACATCATGATTTAACCCATTTCTAATAATCTGTGTTCACCATGAGGTAGTGGCTTACTGGGAAAGATTCAGCGTGTCTGACCTGGTGGCTGGCTCCATGGCGGCAATCCCTGACCCTGCTTTCTTCCTCCCAGAATTCAGTTCTGTCTACACCGCCTACCTATGTTCTGCCCTATCAGGCCAAGCAGTTTCTTTATTAATTAACCAATGAAAGCAACACATAGATAGAAGAACCTCCTACACCAAGAAGGATTAGATGAAACAAAGCAACACACACACACACACACATACATACACACACATACACAATCTCCTTGTAGACCATGTTGGCCAGTAGAACTCAGAGAACTGCCTGCGTCTGTCTCCCAGTGCTAGTATTAAAGACAGGTGTCACCACACCTGGCTAATTCAAACCCATGCCAGACCACGGTTGGTGTGGTTGGTGTGTGTGTGTGAGGGGAAGAATGCACATATGTGTGTGTGCACACACATGGGTGCATGGGGAAGCCAGAGAGCAACTTCAGCTGTTGCCTTTAAAATGCCACCCACCGTGTTCCCTCGAGACAGGGTTTCTTGCTGGCCTGAAATTCCTCAAGCAGGCCAGGCTGGCTGGCCAGTGAGTCCCATAATCCCCCCGTTTCCACTCTCATCACTGCAGGCCCCAAGTCAACGTCACCCCAGCTCTATTGTTATGTGGTTTCTGCAGATCAGATTCAGGGTCCTTAAGACCCCAAGGCAAACATTTAACTGATGTGTCTGTCTCCCCACCATAGTTAAGTATTTGTTGGTTGGGTTGTTTATAGTAGACCAGAACAAGTGAGACGTAGTCTTGTACTCTGGTTCCGGATAGGAGGGAGGATGGGGTGGGAGGGAGGTTTGAACTCATGGGCTTGAAACCCGTTTGGGCAGCAGAAGGAGCACCCACCTCAAGATGCCTAGAGCTGAAATAAGTGAAAACCCCAGCAGAACTGTCACCACCTGGTCCCAGGGACGGAGACGTCTGCAGACAGCGAGCGTGGCAGACTCCCAGGGCCTTGGACCTCACATCACATATCCTTCTCATCCTGTACAGGGAAACTCTTCCTGCTGGAGTCTCAGAACGGCTCTCAAGGCCTGGACCTGGAGGCAGCTCGGCTCTCCTGCAGGAGCAGGGGTGCCCACTTGGTGTCTGCTGGGGAGCTGAAGAGAGTGGTCCAAGACTGTGCCTTCGCAGTGTGCACGACAGGCTGGCTGGCCGACGGCACCCTTGGGTAAGTCAGGATAGCCAGGGAAGCATTCTTTTCCAACCACCTCAGCTGTGCTACCTAGGTGTATATGGGGCTCAACGATTTTCCTGCAGGAGTCAGAGAACGACTCTTCTCACTTTACTTTGTCAAAGTAGGGTCCCTCTTGCTCCTTCTGCTCTACCTAAAGCTGCCTGTGCAGACTCCAGCGGTTCCCCCCTCTCTGCTCCCATTTTGCCATAGGAATGCTAGGATCACAGATGCGTGCCACCATATCCAACATTTTACACGGGTTCCTGGGTAGTACCCAGGTTGCCAGGCTTCTATAGGGCCTTTACGTTTAGAGTGGCCTTCCTCCCCAACCCCTCCACCATGTTCTGGTCTCCGGAGTCAGTTACCTTTGTAGCCTTAGAGATAATTATTGTTTGAATCTAAAACACCCCCCCCCCACGGGCTCTTGTTTTGAATGCTTGTCCCCAGAAGGTGGCACTATTTGTAGGGAGGGTCCTGTGAGACATTTTTGATGTGGGGTCAAGCTGGTCAAGCAAGTCACTGGGAGCTGGCCTCTGAAGATTGCTCACACAGCCTGATTCCTGTCACTTTCTGGATTCCCGTCTTCAGTCAGGTGAGCAGCCTCTGGCACCACGGACTGGGTGGTTCCGGCTGCCACACGGCTCCAGCTGTGGGGACTGAAACCACAGAAACTGTGAGCCAGAACGAGCTGCTCCTGCCGTGAGTGGTTGCTCTCGGGTGTTTTGCAACTGTTCAAAGTAACAAATACAGACCAGATGCCTAGCCTCGATGAAGGCTACGGCCTCACGCAGGCCCTTGCCAAAAGGCCTACCCAGTGTCTTAGCCGAGAGCCAACGGCCAGGGCCGGAACTGTGAGTGGCAAGGCTCCCAGGTGTTTCTAGCGCCCCCCTCCCCGTTGAGTTTTCAGCAGCCTGTGAGTCTCCCCAGCTCAGGTTCTAGAGCCTACAGAGCAGTTGTCCCCGTTGTGAGCTGAGCTCCTAACCCAGCAAATGCTTTGGAGAAGCAAGTCTTGTGATGAGCTGGAGAAAACGTCCCAACAGGGTTTGCACCTGTTCCTTGGGTTTCAAAGATGAGAGTAGAATTTCAGGCCTCCATGTGTCTGGAAGAATCCATAAGAATTCACTTTTAAGGAAGATAATTCTACCCTAGTCCTTGATCTTACTTCAACGATTTTTATTAGCAGAGTATTTCACACACAATATGAAATAGCCAGTCACACTAGGAGATTAATAATGAGTAAAATTCAGGAGACACACCAGCTAAATGAAATTCTAGCCGGGCGGTGGTGGCGCACGCCTTTAATCCCAGCACTCGGGAGGCAGAGCCAGGTGGATCTCTGTGAGTTCGAGACCAGCCTGGTCTATAGAGCTAGTTCCAGGACAGGCTCCAAAGCCACAGAGAAACCCTGTCTTGAAAAGGCAAAAAAAAAAAAAAAAAAAAAAAAAAATTCTATATATCACCCCAGGTAGATAGTGACTTTCAGATGACAACCTTTGAGGCTGGAGAAATGGCACAGCTATTAAGAGCACTGGCTACTTTTCTATAGGACCTGGGTTTGATTCCCAGCATGCCTGTGGCAGCTCACAATCATCTGTAACTTCAGTCCGGGGGATCCAGCACCCTCTTCTGACCTTCTCAGTCACGAGGCACCCTCATGGTGAACAGACATGCATGCAGGCAAAACACCCATACACATAAAATAAAAATAATTTTTTAAAAAAGATGACAATCCTTAAATTTTTCAAAACTATAAAAGACAAGAATTTTACCAGCATGAGAAACTATAAAAATAGCCAAATGGAAATATTTTAGAAATGAAAAACAATAGTAACTAAAATTAAGAATTTAATGGATGGATCTAATAGCTGACTGAAATGAGCCAAAGAAAGAATTAGTAAGCTGGAAGCTATTTGGGAGGGAGATATGCTGAACAAAGAAAAAAAGAAAGAATTAAAAAAAATGTAGAGAAAATGGTAAAGGTGATGAAACTGTACGCAATTAGAATTCTAAAAGGAAGAAAAGAGGGGGCTGGAGAGGTCGGTGGTTGGGAAGTCTCATGTCAGAGGCTACCGCTCTCCCAGCACCCACACATTGAGTCTGCACATGGAGGCTGCTCTCTGTGTGGAGTCCAGGCTGAGGGGTTCTGGTTTGGGGAGACTGTCGCTCTCCCAGCACCCACACATTGAGTCTGCACATGGAGGCTGCTTTCCGTGTGGAGTCCAGCCTGAGGGACACTGTTTGGAGCCTCTCTGCAGAAGCCTGGGTAACACAGAGGGCATAACCACAGTGTTCTCAGATGGTCCCTTCACAGGCAGATTATGGAGCCTGTCTGCTCCAGCTTGGTGAACTCCACTTCCCCTTCGCCTGGCAGAGAGCTCCGTTGTTCTTCTTCCTTTAGTCCTACCTCAGTTTCTGTCTTACCTCAGTTCCCCCCACCGCCCTTCCACCCCCCCCCCCCCAGGCTCGTGGGTGCAGGCACCAGGATCCCACCCTTGCCACAGGTTTCTGCAGACCTCTGAGACATGTTGGATGAGGTGATTCAGCGGAATAAGTGCACCCTCCTTTTCCCACCCATAGGCCACTCCTCCCAGCTCTCCACCCAGCCACCCAGGCAGACCCCTGTCTTCTGAACCACAGAATCTGGAGTTTAGGGGACCTCCCATTAAAGGCTTTAGAAGGAAATGCCAAGCTTGGAAACCTTGTCAAGGAGCAATGGTTCTTGGAGAGGCTTTCGGAATATCTGAATAGAAAGAACAGCGAACCTAGTGAGGTGCCTCAACGGGACTCAGAACTCTCAAAGGAAGGGAAAACCTAAGAGTAGGTGTCACTTGGAAGACCTTTCCCCTCCCAAGAAGATAGTTATTCCTCCAGCAGGGGTCAGAAAAGGAAGGGTCTGGACAAGACAGCAGCAGTGTCTTGGCTGGCGGCTACTCAAAGGGAATGGATTCTGTTGAAGCTGAAGTCTGTGCACCAGGGGAATTTTAGATGGCCTTCCAAAGATTAAGAGCCACCCAACCTGCTCCCAGAATAAAGGCCCCCTGGAGAAGCCCCCTCAGAAAAAAAGTCCCCTCAGATGAAGCCTCCTCAGAAAAAGTTGAACCCTCATAACCTAGGAAAAGACCTCCTACAAGAGAACCCCCCCTAGAAAGATCTCTCTCTCTCTCTCTCTCTCTCTCTCTCTCTGAAGAATGTCACATAGAAATACACCCTCTCCCGCTTAGACAGCAAGGACTCTAGGACATTCCAGAACTTACTAGGGAAGATGGCGGTGACTGACCGTGGGTCTGTGGTCGCTGGTCCCAAGGGGCATAAGAGTTCCTTGGCTCAGTGTGGCCCCATCAGCTGTAATGGAGATGTGGTTTACAACAAGCACTGCCCTCACCTTGCTGAGATGCCGACAGCTGACTGTACAGAGTGGTTCCCTCGAGCACATAGCGAAGGCTGTTTACGCAGCCAGATCTATAAGATATGTCCAGGAAAGACGGGAATGAAGCGTGCTATTTACAGTGACTTTTCCCTCGCGTCCCTTGCTGGAGATATCCCCACTCACCCTCACCCCCAGCCAGAAGGCCACTGCTTAGAGAATGCCACCATGCCTCCAAAGTGTCTCACTAAGAAAGCTGTTGGACTGTGACATCCAGGCTGGGAAAGTCAGGTATTCTTTGGCAGAGGATGCCCTGGTTACCATGGTGACAGGGGACTTTATGCAAATCAAGCTTTTGACTTTCAGCAGGCAGGGCATGATGAGAAATGTTTCCTCATTGCCTCACCACTAGGTGACCATCTGTCTTTTAGGAGAGGAGGTAGTAGAGAGTACTGTGTTACCCACGCTGGTCTCAAACTCTTTATTTCAAGTGATCCTCCTGCCTCAGCTTGCCAAGTAGCCGTTGCTACAGTTGTGTGCCATTATGCAAGACACATGCCATTTTATGCCTTTTGTTCTCAAATAATCTGCTAATTTTTAAGCCTTTGGGTTGCAGTTGCTTACCTAGAGTGATAGATTTGCTTGATTTAGGTTCCGCTTTGCAAGCTAAAGAATTCCATATAATTTTAGTTGATTTTCTAGTCTTTTAGATTCCCCTGAACCTGGAGTTACAGGAGGTTGTGAGCCCCCATACCCGGTGCTGGGAACCAAACCCAGGTTCTCTGCGAGAGCAAGCATTCCACTGCTGAGCCTTCTCTCCACCCCTTCTACCGAACCTTTCAAAAACTCAAATGAGGACTGGGGAGATGGCTCAGCAGGTAAAGACGCCTTCTGTCAAGGTTGAGGACCTAAGTTCAGCACCTGGGACCTGCATGGTGGACAATCTTCATACACACATGACCTCCATACACGTATTACCAAAGTAAACACTTAAAATGTAAAAATAAACTCAAGTGACTCCTTGGATGGATTTTTTTTCTCAGTGAGGGGGTAAAAAGGTGTTGCCTCTGACGCCTGTGAGTTAACCCCGTCATCACCTGTCTTCCCAATGTGACCTTTGTCTGAGGAGAATGTTTCTATGTCCAAAGGTCTCAAAGTTGACGGTAGAAATGAATTCTTTTCAGCCTGAAGACGGTCCTAACCCAGGGTCCTCCTTTGTCTGTGCAGGACAACTGTGTGCAGCAAAGGGAGAGGCGAACAGCCAATCGTGAGAGCTGTCGATGTGAGAATTGACAGCCACCCTGCTCCCGGTACCAAGTACAACGCCCTTTGCATTAAGGATGAAGGTCAGTCTTTGCAAGGGTCCGGGAGGGTGTGAGTGGCTGCTACCGTCTGTGTGAACACATTGGGGTGACATGTCTCTGAGCATGCTTCGCTGATTCTTCCCAGGGTGAATAGAGGGATGGCTTGGATGCTAAGATCACTAACTGCTCTTCCCAAGGAACTTCGGTTCCCACCACCTATGTTGGGTAAATGCCTGTCACTCTAGCTCCAGGGACTCCAATAACCTCGTCCTTGTGGGCATTAGCAATCATATGTGCGCACACGCGCGCGCGCGCACACACACACACACACACAATTTAAAAACAATAAAACAAATGTTAAAAATTACAAGTTTAGAAGGAGACTAACTGGGAAAGCAGATAAGGCAGTGGGAACCTGGACAGGAAAGTGAACATAGCCAAGCCATGGTTCAATATTCAGCAGAGTTCACAGAGGTGCTGAGGGAGCCAGTGTCTCAGAGAACCTCTGGAGGCAGTGTGCATGTATCACAAACCTCTGGAGGCAGCGCGTGTATCCAGAACCTCTGGAAACAGTGTGCACGGGGCAGCGTGCATTTATCAAGAGCCACTGGAGGCAAAATATACAAAGAACTCAAGAAATTGGTCATCAAAAGAACAAATAATCCAATAAAAAATGGGGTACAGACCTAAACAGAGAATTCTCAACAGAGGAATCTAAAATGGCTGAAAGATACTTAAGTAAATGTTCAACACCTTTAGCGATCAGAAAATGCAAATCAAAACAGCTCTGAGATTCCATCTTACACCTGTAAGAATGGCTAAGATAAAAACACTGATGACAACTTACGTTGTTGTGGGGTAGAGAGAACACTTCTGTATGGCTGGTGGGAATGCAAGCTGGTACAGCCCCTTTGGATGTCAGTGTGGCGATTTCTCAGAAAATTAGGAAACAACCTTCCTCAAGACCCAGCAATACCACTTTTGGGTATATATCCAAAGGATGCTCAATTGTGCCACAAGGACATGTTCATAGCAGCTTTGTTTGTCATAGCCAGAACCTGGAAACAACCTAAATGCCCCTCAACTGAAGAATGGATAAGGAAATGTGGTATATTTACACAATGCAGAAAAAAAAAATGACACCTTGAAATTTGCAGGCAAATGGGTGGAGCTAGAAAATATCATATTAAGTGAGGTAACCCAGACCCAGAAAGACAATTATCACATGTACTCACTCATAAGTGGTTTTTAAACATAAAGCAAAGAAAACCAGCCTACAAATCACAATCCCTGAGAACCTAATACAACAATGAAGACTCTAAGAGAGACATACACAGATCTAATCTACATGGGAAGTAGAAAAAGACAAGATCTCCTGAGTAAACTGGGAGCATGGAGACCTCGGGAGAGAAGGGGAGGGGAGAGGCAGGAAGAGGAGCAGAGAAAATTGTAGAGATCAATAAAAATCAATTTTAAAAAACTCCGGAGGCGGTATGCATGTACTGAGAACCTCGGGAGATGGTGTGCATGTATAGTTACTGTCTCGTTGCTGTAACAAAAGGTGACATAAGGGAATAGGTGTTTACTTTGCTTCACAGTTTGAGGGTGGAGTCTATCATGCTGTAGGAACTTAAGAGCACTATGGGCAGTGTGTCCACATCTGGGAAGCAGAGAGAGACAAATGCTGCTGGCCATCAGACCTTTCCTTTCCCTGAGGTCGTGGGGTGGCACCACCCACTCTGAGGACATGTCCTCCTTCCTCAGTTGAGCACCTTCACAGACCCACCTGGAGCTGTCTCCTATGTGATTCTAAATCCAGCTAAGTTGATAATGAAGATTAATTATCACAATACATAATTATGATTTTCCTTATTGGGGTGAGGGAGCTGGGATAGATATACCACTATAGCTGTCAGTCATTGCTCAAGGGATATATGAGAAAATACTGACTTCTAGGGGTTTTGTTTGTCTGGGTACAAGTGGCACGATCCCACAAAGAGGTGCCGGGGCCCACCAGGAGCCCTGTGCTTGGAAAGATCCAGCTCTCTGGGGAATAAGAGCAGAACCCTGGGCTGGGCGGTAATGGCTCATGCCTTTGATCCCAGCACTTGGGAGGCAGAGGCAGGTGGATCTCTGTGAGTTCAAGGCCAGCCTGGTCTGCAGAGTGAGTTCCAGGACGGCCAGGGCTACACAGAGAAACCCTGCCTTGAACAAACAAACAAAAAAGAACAGAACCCTGTCCTTGTCCACTTCAGATCCTGATGGTCACGGCTCAGGCTTTAGTCTCTCTTCCTAGTGAGGACCATACTTAAAAATAATTCCTTTCCTGAGCTGGGGAATTGGCTCAGAGGTTAAAAGCACTTATTGCTCTTGCAGAGGACTCAGGTTTGATTTCCAGCATCCACATGGAGGCTCATGACTGTCTATAATGCCAGTTCCAGGGGATCAGGCATCCTTTTCTGAGTTTTGAGGGTTCCGGGAACACATACGGTGCATATACATACACACATGTAAAACACTCACGCACATTCATCAGTGACATGCCCGTCTTCCAGTGTGAGCACTCAGCTAGGAAAGGGTCTGCATTTGCTGGGTTATATGGAAGGCCATCAGAGCCATCTCTCCATCGGCCCAATCAAGTAACCAAGAGACTCTCCCTCTGTCTCTGTCTCTCTCTGTTTCTCTAACAGCTGTATAAGGAAATTCAAATGACCCTTTGGATCCCAAACCTCACCAGTGTCTGACCCTGAGGGAAACAGAACAAAGCCAGAACCTTGTCCCTCTAGTGATCTCAAGGAAACAGGTCTTCTTTAGTTTTGTGACATTTTGTGCCACCCAAAGCAGAGTGACTTAAATGACAACTTGGTAGCCCCACAATTTGTGTGGCACTTGTGCTAATCCTGGCTAGGCTCATCTACCAATCTCTAGCCTGCTCGTGGTTCAGAGGTAGCTTTGCTCCTGGGGAGCACAAGAGCTGCCATCTAGCTGCAATGGCAAACGCCCAGTTCAAAGGGAAACCCTGTCTGAAAGGAGTGAGACCAGCAGTGACAGCAGGACCCCTAACGTCCTCCTTGGCCTCCACACAAGTGTGCTCAGGCATGCACACAGAGATACACACAGATACCCCCTATGCATCACACATATAGACCCCGACACAGAAATACACACACACACAGATACTCCCCACAGCACCTCACATATACACAGACACACACAGACACCCTACACATATATACATCACACACACAGACATTCAGCCCCCAGCACCACATATACACACAGACACCCCCCATAGACATACATCACACATACAGACACCCCAACACATACATCTCTCACACAGAAAGATACCCACACACAGAGACACCCCCTTACACACAGTGACACCCTCCACAGTACCAGACACACATAGAGATACACCGTCAATCTCCCCTACAGCAACACACACATATTCCCTATACATACACTAAAATAAATAATTAAAACTTAGAGAATTGGAAAACAGAGAAAGGCTAAGCAACCGCCCTGGATTAAATGGGATAAGAGACTTGATAATGAATGCAATCCTGGACTAGCAAAAAAAAAAAAAAAAAAAAAAAGACAACTGTATTTGATTGTGTTTGAATATGGATTGTGAATTGCACAGCTTGATATTGATGCCAAGACATCGTGATTTTGATAATTTCTGCTGCTGTGCTAAGAGGGCATCCTTGCTTTTAGGAAATGCACAGCTAAGTCTCTTAGGGGGTGAAGGGCATCATGTCTACAACCTTCTCTAAAGTGGATCAGAGAAGTGTGTGTGTTGCTGTGTGTGTGTGTGTATGTGTGCCCGCGCACGCTCTCCCATGCGCTGTGAGCTTTTCCTAGTGCGTTGTAAAGAAACATCTTACCTTGAGAGGACACCAATGACAGGACAATAATTGCTCCATTCAAGTTGAGCTTGGTGGTGAGTGTCCCGGGGTTACTCACCAGAGCGGGGTGACTCAAGAGCAGCTACCATATAGAAAGCTCACCCCATCATGAGTACCCACAGAGAAAGCTGCACCCATGATGCTCTCCTCAGAGCTGTCCCTGTGTCCTGCTGTCCTGCCTTAGATGGAGTGTGGAAGTCATTGCTCACAACCCTCCCGGTTTCGTGGCGGAGAGGTTGCCCTTCCCTTATGGGGATCTGATGAACCTCCTTGGCGAAAGCAAACAGGCTAGTCAGAGGGTTCCTATGGATTTTTCAAGCACTGCTCAACTGAGATTTCCTGGGGTTTCTCACACACACAGTGTTAAGAGGACCTGAGGGCAGGAGGGTAAGCCCAGCTCACAGGGTCTAAGGTTCCTACCAGTGCATAGGTGAGGCTCAACTCAGTGTCTCAGCACTGCGCCCTCTTTCTACCCTCTCTCTGGTCCGCATGCCAGGTCTGTGTCACCACGATGCTCCCCTCTGGTAAGACCAGAGGAATGGAGAGTGCTGACTTCAAAACTGGTGGACACACACCTGCTAAAGACGGAAGCTCACATGCTTACAGCCCCTCCTGCAGGTCTTCTGAGCAGAGTCCACCACCAGCATAGACACGTCTTTTTCCCTCTGGTGTTTTTGTTTCAGAGTGTGAATTTCCAGCCCATGCTGATCTCACTTAAACTAGTAAGTGCACAGTTGCTTTTACAGACAGGATGCTGAAGCCTCTTCCACTTGCATTTTCCCCCACTGTACTTGGGTAGATTCTCAGTGGGGTCAGAAGCCCAAGGATTGGTGACTTCCAGCTCCCCCTCGATTCTGTCTGCCACACCCCCAGCCTACACATTGCTGCCCCCGAGGCATAGCTGGCCTCACCTCCCTTCTTTACAGCCACTGTTACCTTTGTTTCCCCTAAAGACGGGAATGTTCAGTTCCATGTCGCCTTCAAGAAGAGCTGGATGCTCACTGTCCCCAGCTCTCAGGTCTGCCTAGAGGAGTCCCCCTATCTCAGGAATGGCTTTGGGAGAATTTCCCAGCTGAGTCATCTCTCTAGCCCTGCCTCTGCCTATCTTTTAACCTCATCTATGTGGGCATTTTAGAGTCCAGAGCCCGTGGTCAGGGCTGGTCCTCCTCTAAGATTTTGAGTGTTCCCTGCTCAAATTTAGCCTAGTGACTCCATGTCAAAGAAGCAAGTGACAGACAGGTAAGTCTTTTCAACTCTTCCCCGTCACTAAGTCAAGGGCTCTCCATGCACTGTGTCCTATCTCTTGTGGGCTTTTTAGTCTTCAGGCCTCTGTGGATGGCACAGTGGTTCTCAGCCTTCCGAATGCTGTAATCCTTTAACAGTTCCTCATGGTGTAGTGACCCCAACCACAAAACTACTTTCCTTGAGAGTTCATAACTGTAATTTTACTACTGTTATGAATTGTAATGTAAACTCTGTGTTTTCTGATGGTCTTAGTTTGGCCAGGTGTGGTGACATTGTGTTTTCCTGCTATGGTAAGACACTCTGACCAAAAGTAACTTGGGGAGGAAAAGGATGATTTGTCTCACACTTCCAGGTCACAGTCCATCGCTGAAGGAAGTCAAGACAGGAACTCAAGCAGGAACTAAGCAGAGACCATAGAGGAATGCTGTTTACTGACTCACTGACTGGTTTGTGTTTAGCTAGCTTTCTTATGAGGCCCAGACCCACCAGCCTAGGGATGGTGCCACCCAAGGTGGGCTCGACTCTCCCACATTATCCACCAATAAGATAGTCTCTCGCAGAACAATCTGATCATGGTAATTGAGGTTTCCTCTTCCCAGATAACTCTAGGTTGAGTCAATTTGAGAATACAACCTAATCGGGCCTGAGAGGCCAGCATCTTTATCCACTGAGCCATCTCACCAACCCAGCGTATCTCTTTTGAGCAAAATTTTCTTGGGTGACGTGAATGCATGAGCACTAAAACAAAGGAAGGTAGAATACTAGAAGAGGAAATCCGAACTTCAAGTTATTTTCCTTTCTGGGGAAATAAAGATGTCTTGACTTTGATGTGGCACTTCTACACCTACAGATTTATCCTAAAAATAACTACATAGAATAAATATGGGACTGGGAGAAGGCTCAGCGGGTAAAGTGCTTGGAGCTGAGTTCTGTTCTCCAGAATCCATGTTTTTCAAGAGCGTACAGTGGGGCTGGGTAAAGTGTGTGCTGTGTGAGCAACAAGACCTCAGTGTGGATCCCAGCTCCCACATAAAAGCCAAATGTATGGCATACGTCTGTAATACGTCTGTAACCCCAGCGCCAGGGAGCTGAGACAGGTGGATCCTGGGACTCACTGGCTAGCCAGTCTAGCCAAACAAGTAAACTCCAGGATCCATGAGCAACCTTGTCGCAAACGTAAGGTGGAAAGCAATGGAGGGGGACACAAGACATAAGCCTCTAGACATGCACACATGGACAAATACAAATGCACACACACACACACACACACACACACACGGTGGGGGGGTGGGAAGTGTGGTCTTTTGGTCCAACGTGTGAATGTCTAAGAAGCTACACCCCAGAACAACAGGCAAAACATGAAGTGAGGCAGCAGATTGATAACATTGTTTAATTAATTAATGTGTTTATTGTGTGTGTGTGTGTGTGTGTGTGTGTGTGTGTGCAAGCGTGTGCGCACCACAGCACTGGTGTAGAGCTGAGAGAACAACACGTGGGAGTCAGTTCTCTTCTTCTGTTAGGTGGGTGGTAGGAATTGAACTCACATCTCCAGACTTTGTGGCAAGCCCCTTTACACACTGCACCATCTCGCTAGCCCTAAATAGAAGTTCTTAAAGAGAACAAAAATAAATGCGAGAGAGAGAGAAAACGTGCACAGACTCACAATTTTTTTAAAAATCTTACAACACATGAATCAAAGAAAAACTTTCAAGAGATTTTCTTTGACTAAACAAGAATAAAATACAATTTATTAAAATTTATGAGACTGTAGTCAGACAGAAATGTACAGCTTTGAATGCTTATATTAGAAAAACAAAGATCTAAAATCAGTTGTCTAAGCTTCAGTAAGACACTCAAAACACACAAAAAAAGACACTCAAAACAGAAGAGCACAATGAAATTAAAAAAGGAAAATAAGAGAAAAATCAATAAAACCCAAAGTTGGTGCTTTGAAATGGCAAATGGCATTGACAAACCTCTAGCCAGACTAAGAGGGAAAGCCCTATGAGAAATGGAAAAGGGAGGGCAGGAGAGATGGCTCACTGGTGCAGGCACTTCCTGATCCTCTGGAGGACCAGATTTTGATCCCCAGCATGCGCACTGCATTGGGTGGCTCATGAGCATCTCTAACTCCAGATGCAGGGGAGCTGACACTCCCTTCTGGCCACCATGGGCACCTACACACACCACACACACACACACACACACACCATACACAAATAATAAGACAAATACTTTTAAAAAGAAGTGAAAAAACATCTGGGCATAGTGGCATTTGCCTTTCATCCCCACATTCAGAAGACAGAGGCAGACAGATCTCTACAAGTTTGAGGCCAGCCTGGACAACATAGCAAGTTCCAAGCAGCCAGAGCTACACAGTGAGACCTCCCCACCCTTGGAAGAAAAGAAAAAGAAAAAGAGAAATGGGAAAAGGGGAATCACTACAGACCTTGTAGATGTTAAATGAATCACAAAAACAATATAAATAGGGCTGAAACAAGGGCTCAACAGATGAACTAGCCTGCTGCTTCCACATAGGACCCGTTCTCAGCCCCTGCTGCAGGCAGGTCATGTGTCAGTCAGTCTGACTCCCAGCACACATGCTGGGTGTCTTACAATCGCCTGTAACTCCAACTACAGGGGTTCTGATGCCCTTTTCTCTCCTCTGTACTCAGGTGCACAAACCCCCACACAGACACACATAAATACAAATGATTAAATATAAATAAGATCTAAGTAGCTGTGCCCTCAGCTTTGAAAACCTAGATGAAACGAACCAATTTGCTGAGAGAACAGTCTAACAAAACAGTTAAGAAGACAGGAGCAATCTCACAAAACCCCTCTCTGTCAAAGAGCAGAATAAATAATAACTCTGAAACAGAGTATCAGGCACAGATGGCCTGAGCATTTAAGAAAGAAATCATGCCGATTCTCTGCAAAATTTTCCAGAAGTTAAAAGCAGAAGGAATACTTCCTAATTCATTCCATGAGGACATTATTACCTCCAAACCAAATCCAGACAAGACATTCCAAGAGAAGAGGGCTACAGACCAATATATCTCATGAACACAGACAAGAAAACATTAGCAAATTAGTCTAACAAGATATAAAAGGATTACAAAGCCATGTGGTAGCATGCCTGGAATCCCATCACTTCAGAAGGTAGGAGCAAGAGAATCACAAATCTGAGGTCAGCCTGGGCTATATAGTGAGATCCTGCTCTCCCTCCCATCCCCCCAAAATTACAGGTGTTAGGATGGTGGCTTAGTGGTTAAGAACACTTACTCCGAAAGTATAAAGTTCTGAGTTCAAATCCTCATCATGTAAGTAAAAAGCTGTATATGCCTGTTACTCAAGAATTAGGGGTGGTGATGGGGGGATCCTGGGAGCTTTCTGGGCAAGCAGCCTAGTCAAGCTTCATCTTGCGTGAGAGATCAAGTCTCAAAGCTATAAGGTGGAGAGCTATAAAGAAGGACACTTGATGTCCTGCATGTGCACACAGGAGTACGTCCATGCAGACATCATACACACACACACACACACACACACACACACACACACACACACACTATGACCAAGTGGGATTGCCCCCAGGTGCACTTAACTGGTTTCACATTAAAAGAACAACTGATATAATCCATTACACCAAGAGACCACAGAAGAAAAATCACATGACGATTTTGACCCATGAGAAAAGCAGTTGACCAGATCCAGCACTGGTGGATGATAAAATATACTTTTCACCATTATTGAAAATAATGAGAGACTTCCTCGAGTTGGCAAAGAACATCTAGGAAAAAAAAAAACTCTACCACTCCCATTTCCCTGAATGGTCAGAGGTGAAGTGTTTCTCACGATGGTGAGAGATGAAGGGTTTCTCACGAAGATCAGAACTAATGCACCTTTTACCCCTGCCTTCCAACATCAACTGGAGGCTATAGATAGTACTGGAAGGAAGAAAAGGTATATGGAGAGGGATGGAGAGATGGCTCCATGGTTAAGAGCATGTACTGCTCTTCCAGAGGGCAAGAGTTTGGTTCCCAGCACCCACATCAGGTTTATGACCACCTGCCTGTAATTCCAGCTCCAGGGACTCCAAGATACACACGCACAAACCCCCACACAAGTTTATGTACTTAAAATAATAAAGATCAATCATTTTTAAATAAGATAAAATAAAAGGTATGCAGAGCAGTAAAGAAAAGCTAAAAATGTCTTTGATTGCAGATTATATGGCTGTGTAGGTAGAAAACCCTGAACAATGTTTTGATGCTTCTCTGTTTATTTGATTAGTGGGTAGAGGGCATGTGCCTGCCATGGTGGACGTGTAGAGGTCAGATGATAATGTCTGAGACTTGGTTCCCTCTTCTACAATGTGGGTTCTGGAACTGAACATAGGTCATTGATGGGGAACCTTGTTAGCCAACCATCTTTAAGAGGTGTGCATCTCTGTGTGCACTCTCTCTGCACCTTTTCCCATGGGGCATTGCTGTGCTTGGATTTCTTGTTTCCTGTTTCGTGAGTTTTCCCCTTATAATAAATAAAATATAATAAACATAATTGTTTTATCCTTAGCTGGCATAGTTATTTCTACAGGTCATCAGGCTTGCAGGCAAGTGCCCTTTCCCACCGAGCCATCTCTCCAACCCCCACACCTAAAATAACTGACAAAAGTATCTTGAAATTGATCACATAAAGTTGCGGGATACAGATTATGATGACATAGAGTCAGCTTTGACTGTCAACTTGACATAACCTCAAATCACTTGGAAAGAGAGTCTCCATGTGGGATCTTCAACGTTGACTATCGTCATGGCTGTGGAAGACTGTCTTAGTTAACTGATGTGGAAAGCTCTGGCCCACTGTGGGTGGCACCATCCCTAGCCAGGAGGGTCCTAAATGGATAAAAGTGGAGTCATTGAACTGAGCACATGTAGTTGGAACAGCGGGCTGCGTTCCCGGTGCCCGGCCGCCCGCATGGCTAGCTTTACACCTGAAATAATTATATGGAAACTGTATTCTTTTAAACATTTCTTGGCCCATAGCTCTAGCCTCTTATTGGCTAACTCTCACATCTTGATTAACCCATTTCTAATGAGTGTAGCACCATGAGGTGATGTCTTACCAGGAATATTCTTAACCTGCATCCATCTCGGAGAGGAGAGCTATGGTGACTGGCTCACTTCCCTTCTTCCCAGCATTCTGTTTGGTCTACTCTACCTATCAAAATTCTGCCCTATTAGGCCAAGCAGCTTTCTTTATTAATTAACCAATGAAAGCAACAGATAGACAGATGACCCTCCTCCATCAAGCACAAATAATAAAGTTATCTAGCGAGCAAGAATTCATTTCTCTCTTCTGTCTTGATTGTGGATGTGATGTGACTAATGTCTTCAAGTCCCTACCGCCTTGATTTCCCCTCAGTGGACTATAACTCAGAATTGTAAGCTGAACAAACCCTTCGTCCCCTAAACTGCCTTTGGTCAGAATATTTTGTCACAGCAACATAAATTAAACTAGAATACAACATTAATAAACAAAAGCGACTACTCTGTTTTCCTGTATAACAGCAGTGGGAAGTTGGACTTGAAATTCAAAAGAGTATTTATAGTAGTGATCCCCAAATGAAATTAGATATAAACCTAAATCTGATGGTAAGTATGAGGTGAGCTACAAAATAGTGAGGAAATAAGAAAGAAAAATATTCCACGTGAACAGTAAGACTTGATATTGTCAACATGTTGGGTCTTACCAAGTTGATTTCCTTTGACACAATATCATTATCAAAATGCCCAGAAGTTACTTTATGGATATAATCAATTGCTACAGCTACTATAACTAAAGCACTCAGAGCAGCCAATTCAATTGTAAACAACAAAGTCGAAGTCTATTACTGCTGGGCTTCAGAATGCCTGGAAAGTTACAGTAAGCAAGAGGGGGGTGTTACTGCTGGGCTTCAGAATGCCTGTAAAGTTATGGTAAGCAAGAGTAAGTCACATCAGTGGGGCAGAACAGGGAGCTCAAAACTAGACTCACATAAATTCAGGCAACTGGTCTTTGACAAAGGATCAAAGAAACGCAATGGAATAAAGACAGTTTTATCAACTGGACATCCTGAAGCTGACCTTAAGCCCCTCACAGACATGAACTCAACATGGATCGCAAACCTAAGTATAAAATACTGTGCTATGAACTCCTGGAGACAGTGTAGGAGATGGATCACAAACCTAAGTATAAAATACTGTGCTATGAACTCCTGGAGACAGTGTAGGAGAAAGCCTAGGTGGCCTTGGGTATGGCAGCGAGCTCCAGAAGGGCAGTCTGTGAAAGTTGTAGTTATAATTGGGGCTTGTTAGAGTAAACTCTGCCCTGCAGGTACACTAACAGAATGAGAAAATGAGCCACAAGCTGGGGAACAGGTCTATGGATGACATGAAGGATCGACAGACAAGCAGGCAAAGAACTCTCAAGACTCGGCAATAATATAAACAAATAGCAGCTTGTTTAAAACACGGACAAAGCTGGGCAGCGATGGGGCACACCTTAAACCCTAGCACTTGGGAGGCAGTGGCAGGCGGATCTCTACAAATGTGAGGCCAGTCTAGTCTACAAATCAAGTTCCAGGACAGCCAGGGCTATTACACAGAGAAACCCTGTCTCGGAAAACCAAAAAGTAAATAAAAATAAAATAAATAAAAATAGAAAATGGACAAAGGACCTGAACAAATACCTCCAGAAAGAAATAGACAGATAGCAAGCAAGCGTATGAAAAGGTGTTCAATGCCCTTTGCCCAATGCATTACAAAGGAAAATGCATACCATTGCTGGTCTATTTTCAGTTCTGTTGGCTGTTATAATACACCCTGATGAAAAGCAACTCAGGAAGGGAGGAAGGGGCTATTTTAGCTCAGATTAGTCCATGAGCACAGGGACTTCAAGCAGCTGGTCACATCACCTCCATGCTCAGTAGAGAGAGAAGGAATGCACACATGCCCATCTGCTTGCTTGCGTGTTTGCAGCCTCCCCCGTTCTATCTCTAGTTTTATTCTATTTATTTTTGGTTTTTTCGAGACAGGTTTTCTCTGTCTAGCACTGGATGGGATGTCCTGGAATTCCTGTTGTAGACCAGTTTGTCCTCAAACTCACAGAGATCCACCTGCCTCTGCCTTCCAAGAGCTAGGATTAAGGGTGTGAGTCATCCACCACGCCTGACGTAGACTCCTTGACGTCAGACTTATTCTTTCATCCTAACAAGGCAAAAGGAACTGCTCCTAGCCTTGTATGTCTGAGTCATTCAGGGCAAAAGGTCTTGGTGTCTGACAGTCTTAAAATACAAAATGCAGCATTTGGTACCACTCTGAGTCACTAGGCAAGCTTTCCTTCGGTCAGGCATCAAGGCTGCCCCTGGGATCCTGGTCCTGGGTGTACAAGGCACTCAGGGAATACGGTGTCAGGGTAGGTAGGTTCATGCTGCAGTGTTTTGTTTTTTCTCACAGTCTGGAAACATTCTATATCATTTGTATATACCTTATGTGACATGATGCTGGGTGGGATACCTGACAAGGTAGACTTCTTTTGTCTCATACTCTGAGGATACAGTCCATACATGGTGAAGAAGATTCAAGGCTCTTGCAACCCCAGTCAGCTAGCTAGCTAGATCTCTCTCTCTCTCTCTCTCTCTCTCTCTCTCTCTCTGTCTGTCTCTTTTCTATGTAGTACTGACTATCTTATTACTTGACTTGTAGACTAGGCTGGCCTTGAACGCAGAGAGACCCTCCTGCCTCTGCCTCCCAAGATTAAAGGTGCGGGCCGCCACACCCTGCTACTTTCTCCATTGTTTTCAGTCCTGGACCACAGGACCACAGCTCATTAAATGGTGCCAGCTACGTTAAAGTCCTTCTCCCTCAGTTAACCCAGTCTAGAAAATCCCACAGTCATTCATGTCCAGAGATACATTTCCATAGTTATCTTAGGTCCTGTCAAGTTGGCAAGGTTAACCATCACAGTCCAGGGACACTGACTGTTGCTCCTTCTCCTCAGAGAGGCCGTGTGGAGACCCACCATCCTTCCCACACACCATCCTCCAGGGTCGCACTGGCTTGGAGATGGGGGATGAGCTGCTGTATGTGTGTGCACCAGGCTCCGTTCCAGGCCGTCGAGAGACCGCCTTCACCTTGCTGTGCAACAGCTGTGGGGAGTGGTACGGACTAGTACAAGCCTGCGGGAAAGGTAAGCACCACCTGCCTGCGTGGAGCCCACACAGGGCTTTGAAGGTGACCCCCCTTTCCACCCACAGACATTGAGAGCTTCTACGTCTGGGAATATATGTGCCTAGCATCTCACAACTCCCTTCTCCATCTTCCTGCTGGAAGTGAATGGTTAACAATGTCCCACCCCTCTTCTCTAAGGAGAGACTTGACCCAGGTGTTAAAAAAGTCGTTGTTTTTTTAAGTTTGTATTATATTACTTTATGTCTTATGGGTGCTTTGTCTGTCAACCCAGAGCTTGCCAATATAAAAAGAGATAGTCTTGCTGTCCAGCTTGAAAAACAGCAACAAAAACAAAAAAGTGTCTTGAAAAAAACAAAACAAATACAAAAAAGAAAAAGAAAGAAAAAATGTTAATTTACATACCATAGGTTTTCTTATGGAATATTTATAGTTAATATGTTATAAATACTTTTCCCAGCCTGGGAGGTATATCTCATTCATAAAGTATTTGTCCTGGAACTCACTCTGTAGACCAGGCTGACCCCTAACTCAGAGATCCGCCTGCCTCTGCTGCCCAAGTGCTGGGATTAAAGACCTGTGCCACCTCACCCATACCTTGTTTTTGTTTTTCTTGATCAGGTTTGATCAGGTTTGTTTTCCCTCCAGTAAAGGAATTAAAAGGCAGCAGTTTATATAGTCCTGGGGGTCGGACCCAGGGCTACGGGACGCTAAGCAAGCAGTCTAAGTGAGCTACACCCTAATCCATAAACAGAATTGTTAAAAATAAAGATTCTGTCCCAGTCTGCGGCTTAATCTTGTTATTCTTCAGAGCACGTTTTAATGCATGGGTTGTTTTTTTGTTTTGTTTTTATCCATTTTATAACCTTCCAGACCAGAGTGGGTACATTTAGGGTGGTTTAGACTAGCTGCAAACTCTGGGGACTATTACAAGCTTTTTGGTATTAGATTTTAAAAACTGAATTATATAAACTAAAATGAATTCCCATTACAAATACATTTTTTTTGTTAGCATAGCTTTTTAAATTCCCTGTGAAATTATTCCAGCAGTGTCCCCAGCTGTTCTCTCCAGTTGGTTAGCAGTTTGTGGTAAGGAAAGCCGCACAGAAAGGCGGGTGCTGGAGGGCTCTGCCCATCAACTCTAGCGCCCACCCTCACCCAGACCGGCAGGGCACCGTTCTCCAGAGGCACTGAGGTCGCACCTTCCTGTAAGCCACACCTATCTACCAAATGGCTGGTTTACCGGCCGGAGGAGGATGGGAACTAAAAGCAGGTTTTGTGTGTTCCAGAAGGTGTTTATTTTCTCACTGTGATGAGGAGTCAAAGCTCTCAACTGATTCTGGCTGCTTCACTTGGCTGGCTGGACAGGCCTCCACAGTTCTCCTTACTCAGAAGAGCTAGCATGTAAAACGTCTGTGTCCTAGTAAGAAGTGTGTGTGTGTGTGTGTGTGTGTGTGTGTGTGTGCGTGCGCATGCGTGTTCGACAACATGGTCATAGTGGCACACACCTGTAATCTTGGGAGGTGGGAAGGACAAGAAGAGAGGAAGCTGAAGGCCATCCTTGACTGGAAAGCAAGTTCAAGGCCAGCCTGGAATACATGAAAATACACCTGGAAAAGAAACAGAAAAGGACAGGGACTATTGTTCAACTGGTAGCGTGCTTTCCTAGCACCGTCTGTGGTGACACACACCTGTGACACATCAGAACAGTTTGGAGGTGAAGGCAGGAGGATCTGAAGCTCAATGCTATTCTTGGTTGCATAGTGAGTTCTAAGCCAGCCTGGGCAACGTGAGCTTTTTTTTTTTTTTTGAGGGTTGGAGAAGATTATTTTGGAAGGAAGGAAGGAAGGAAGGAAGGAAGGAAGGAAGAATAGATGGGGAGGAGAGAAAAATTAGACAAGCTTAGGGACAGCCATTCTCCTGACACTACAGAAAACATAATTGGAACCTAAGGAACCTGGGAGGTGGGGATTTACCCGTTTGATAGGGTATGAGCATTCCATATCAGAAGCCCTAGGTTTGGTCCCTGGCACCACACACAGTATGCATGGTAGCACACACCTGTCACCCCAGTGCTTGGGAGGTGGAGGAAAGAGGCTCAAACCGTCAAGGTCACCTCTCTGCTACACAGCAAGTTAGGGAGCAGTCTGGGCTACAAGAGACAGTCTTAAAACAAGAACTAAACACACATGGAACGTGGGGTGGAAGGTTCTACTGGCCCTTTGGAGTCTTGGGGCTCACCATGGGGACGAGGACTAAAGGCTTTAGTGTCCAGGTTTTCTGCTTCTGCCTTTCTTGCCCATAGTCATTGTCTCCCACTCTGGCCACTTTTGTGTGGCCACTTTTGGAGCCAGGGGCAGAGGCCACAGTACGGCTTCATCCCGAGGTCAGGTGGCGGTAGCTGTACTGGAGCACACGAGAGAATGGAGAAGAGCGGGTGGGTCTGTGAGCCAAGAGAACCGCAGAGGCGCGTTAGGAGGCCAACAGGAGGTGCTTGCTACTGGGGTGGGAACTGTTCTCTTTGCACCAGTGGCCCAGAAAGAAAAATGGCCCTAAAGAAAAACCTAGGTTTGGCATAGTAAGAACCCGATAGAAACCAGACCCAGCATGGAAATCTGTGGCATCCTGCTCAAGGAGCAGTGCGCTGAGGTTTTATGTAATTAGAGCAACAAGCAGTTATAGTTAGATACTGAGCACAGGAAAGAGGCGTGCCAGACAGTGCTGCCAGCCTGGGAGTGGAAACCAAGATGTGTGGATTTGGACAGGAGAATGGAAGACTGAATAGCTAGACCCAGACCAGGGCTCTAAAGCCAGAGCTATAAAACACCAGCGTGTGAGCGAGCACAGCAGGCCAGTTAGCCCAGCGGTCAGCGCTCGCAGGACCAGCAACACCTGGGCTAAGTCTAGGAGATAAACCATTCCCATTCTTTTAGGACTCAGGAAAACAGAGAGGAGTGGCCTGTCTTCAGCTCCCTCAAACCCTCCTACCATTTCAATATCCTAAGTAAATAATCTTTAAAATGACAAGAGTTAGGGCTGATAGGATGGTTCGGGGGTAAAAGCACTTGCCACCAAACCTGAAGACTTGGGTTTGAGCCCAAGAACATACGTGATAGAAAGACAGAACTGACTTCTAAATATCTCCTGACCTCCACACATGTGCTCCGTCTCTGTCTCTGTCTCTGTCTCTGTCTGTCTGTCTGTCTCTCTCTCTCTCTCTCTCTCTCTCTCTCTCACACACACACACACACACACACACACAAAATTATTTAATTAATGTTTTTAAAAAACCAAGCAAGCCAAACCAGCCCTCAGCACCCTTGGGCAGCCTACTCTCCCTGCCAGCTCCACCACATGTCTTCCCCGTCTCCTCCATGAGAATCAGGGATTAAAATGTGTCAATGGTGGGCCACACCTTTAATGCCAGAGCTCAGGAGAGAGGCAGGAGGATCTCTGTGAGTCCAAGGGCCCCGGGGAGAGAACGCTCCCTTGGTCCCCTTCCTCATTCCCTCTTAATCACTTCATGACTGCAGTACAGCCCTAGTTCACCCCCACTCAAAAAAACCCACTGAACAGAAGGGCCATAGCATCTCCTGAAGCCTGGGAAGCCAAGCACAACTCCTCAGCTTTCATTCCCCCGACTTCTGGAGCCACTAAGCCCTCTGAGTCCTTCTGTGCAAAACCATGGCTTCTTTACTCGTCACCCGAAACACCAGCTTCCCGGCTTCTCCACTACCTCCTCGTCCTCTGCCTCATGGGCTTCTTGGGGCGCCCGGCGACTAGCAATTGGTTTGACTCAGCTCTATAGACACACTTAAGAAACTGACCAATGACAGCACATGACGTGGGCCAGTCTACCTAACCAGGGTGAGTGCTCATCCAAACCCATGTGCCCCCAGCTCCAGCCCTCAACATACTTCCCCAAAGAGCTGTTCTCCAATCTGAAGCAGTTCCCTAACCTAAAAAAGATGCTCGCTGGACAAAACAAACATGAAAGTGAGTAAAATATTTGTTGAAGATGTGTGTGTGAGAGAGAGGGCGGGGGGATATCTGTGTATCTTGTTTAGGGTTTTTTTGGATTTATTATTATTTATTTTGTGTGGGCAGATGTGCCATTGCACCTGTGGAGTTCAGAGGACAAACTGTAGGAGTGGGTTTTTTCCTTTTACTATGTGGGACCCAGATACCCCACACAGGTCCTTGGAGCTGGCAGTGAGCACCTTTACCCCATGAACAAGCTTGACTTCTCTGTATCATGTTGCCTAAGGGTTTTTTGGGACAATATCTCCTGTTGATCAAACTGGGTCTAGAACTCATCTTGTGATTGAGGATGACCTTGAACTCCACACCCTCTTGCCTGAACCTCCCACATTCCAAGGTTACAAAAGTCTGACTTTCTCTAGCCTTTCTTTTTAACGCCCCTGGTGTGATTAGCCATGGACACAAGACACATCTCAGTTTGGCACTAAGAAAAGAGCTGTTACCAGCCAAGTATCTGTTCCACGCTATTGCTGTCCTGGGAATTGTGATGTTTTCTTCCTAAACCTTGGTTTACAGCTTCACTTACATTTAACAAACCTCCCACTTCAGTTATAAAAGTATCTGACTTATCCCAGGCAGATACACCTGTGAACCCATTATCACAACCAAATACAGGACTCCAAGGTTAGAGAGATGGCTCAGTGGTCATACACTCCGCCTCATTTAGTCTTTGTAAGTGTGAGTATATTAATGGCTAGCTCCAGTGTGCAGATGGGGAAACTGAGGTTCACAAGCTTCCTTGACTTGCCTATGTCATACAGACATGAAAACAATCACAGAGCTGGGACTTAAAGCAGGCCCGAGTCATTCCACTGTCATCCTGGGATCGTGGTGCCTCTGCCAGGAACCTCAACACTTCTAGCAAGCAAAGGCCAGGCGCTCGCTCCCAAACTCTTTTGCTTGTGCTCTTGTCTCGGAAGACATTCTTTTGGTTTCTTAAATCAACTTCAGTCTCTATTTTTCTCTGCCATTTGGGCTTCGTTTTCCTCATTGACTCAAATATGAGCCCAAAGCTGGATTTAGAACTCCCTCGTCGATATGACCATATTTGTGCAGCGCTTCATTGAGCCACTGGCTATTTCTGGCATGTCTGGGTGTCTTTTTATAAAAAGACTATTTTTAAAGACTGTGTAGCCAGGACCAGAGGGCAAAGAAAACCAATGTGAAGGTTTTCCAAAATGAGACAGGACAAGGACAGACAGTGGTGGCATCAGGAGAACCCTGGAGCTCTGGGTTCCTTCTGGACATTGGCCCCTGACCACATCCCTGTGAGAACTACAGACATGCAAGTGTACAGAGGTGGCCACTCCAGCTGAGGATGGGGGTGAGGGAAAGAAGGGAGGGAAAGGTCAGAGATGTCAAGAACAGATCCCATAGGCTGAATAAGTCAGGGAATTGTTTATCTCGTTTTCTGTCTCTGAGGGGATGTAGGGGGGTATGTGTGTGTGTATGGGGACCAGAGGACAACTTAGGGTGTCATTCTTCTTATGCTATCTACCTTTAGAAAAAATGTTTATGTGTGTGTGTGTCTATGTTGTGCATGTCACCTGTGTGAATGCTCAGAGAAGCCAGAAAAGGGGGGCAGGAGCCTCTAGAGCTGGAGCTAGATGTGGCTGTTAGCCTCCTGATACGGGTGCTGGATACCAAACATGGCTTCTCGAGAAGAGCAGCAAATGTTCTTAAGCACTGAGTCATCTTTACATTTTTATCTGTTTATTTGAAACTTGGCATCTCACTGGCCTGGAATTCACCAAGCAGGCTAGGCTGGGTGGTCTGTCTTGGTCACTGTTCTATGGCTGTGAAGAGACACTATGACCAACGCCACTCTCATAAGAGAAAGCATGTGATTGGGACTGGTTTTCAGTTTCAGAGGTTTAATCCACGCTCATCACAGTGGGGAACGTGTTGGCGGCAGGCAGACGTGGTGCTAGAGAAGGAGCTGAGAGTTCTATGTCTAGATCCACAGAAAGCAGGAAGAGAGAGACACTGGGGATGGCTTGGGCTATTGAAACCTCAAAGTCCCCCCCCCCAGTGACACACTTCCTGCCACAAGGCCACGCCTCCTAATCCTTCTTAAGTAGTGACACTCCCTGAAGCCTATGGGGACCATTCTTATTCAGACCACCACAGCACCTATCCCTACTTTTCCAGCAGAGGTTGGAGAATCCATGCTCATACACAGCTTTTTGCTCTGGGTTCTGGGGACTGAGTTCAGGTCACAAATTATCACCACAGTGTTATTGATTTAGATGGTTTTGCTAATCCCAGAGGTCAAGGACAGGACCACTACCATAGTTTTTAGTCAAATTTGAAGCAAATGTTATTAAATACTGGCCAGGTCCTTGGATACTGGACAGGTCCATTCCCAGGATTCCCAGAATATGTCACCAACTTACATTAGTCTGGGGCTTAGAAAGGCAAAACTCACAAGACTGTGTACTTCCTGCCTTCATCCAATCAGAGGCAAGGATACAACCTGAGGTACTTCCTGCCTATGTGTGATCAAGCGTACATCCTGTGATGTTAGAGCAACCAAACTTGTTTACAGAAGAAAAACACAGGGTTTGCTGTCTTACATGAACAGCCCCCAGCATTCCAGGAAGTTGTTTGTCCTTGGGCAAGTGGGGCTCACAGGTTAGAGGCATTTTTGTTTTCTAGACCTCTTAAGCATGGTAATATAAACTTAAAACATGACTTTAGCCCTCACAACTTTTGTTTTGAGACAAGAGTCCATGATGTTGCCTGGCTGGCCTGGAATCTGCTGTATTAGACCAGGCTGGGTTCAAACGGGGTGATTCTCCTGCCTCAGTCTCTTAAATATCTGGAATTGCAGGCAGGAGACTCTACCTGACTCAAGTATAGAGTTAATCATGAGACTCACGTGCAATATAACTGTGCTATATAAAATTGTATAACACATAATTGTGGAGTTCATGGCAAATAGATTTTGTAATGGGGATGCTAGTGGCCATGCCCTGGCTCAGAGAAAGAATTGAACATCTCAGGGAGACAAAAGACCAACCCTTAGAGAAAGGGAGAGTAAACACTTCATTCCTCAAAGATGGGAGAGGCGTGAGACTGAAGTCCACTAAATAGGCGCAGACTTGGGGATTTTATAGGACTCCTTTCCCCTTTTGGTCCTGTTTAGATACCCACCCCATGGTTTCCTGGAACAAGAAGCCACCATCTCAGGAAGCTGCTCTCCCATTCCTTGTCTATGCCCCACCAACTCTCCTTCAGGTTCTTTTAGTTGCTCTTGTACAACAAAAGGGCACAGCATGGATGCCTCTGAGATATCAGGCGCTGATTCCTTAACTGTGTGGTATTACTCTCAATGTGTCCCTTAACTTGTTGTTTTCTTTACATTTATTATTCTCTCTCTCTCTCTTTCTCTCTCTCCCTCTCTCATCTGTCAGCAAACACCTTTATTGCCTGAACCATCTCATCGTATACTTTAAATATACACAATAAACACATGGAAAGCTGGCTCAGCAGTTAAGAACACTGGCTGCTCTTCCAGAAGATACAGGTTAGATTCCCAGCACCCACATGAGTAGAATGCTTACAATCATCTGTAACTCCAGTTCTTTGTTTGTTGTTTGTTTGTTTGTTTTGAGACACGGTTTCTCTATGTAGCCTTGGCTGTCCTAGATCTCACTCTGTAGACCAGGCTGGCCTCAAACTCACAGAGATCCGCCTACATCTGCCTCCCAAGTGCTGGGACTAAAAGCGTGCACCATCACTGCCCGAATGTAACTCCACTTCTAAGAGATAAACTCTTTTGACTTCCTTAAGCACTAGATACACACACACATGGTATGCAGACATATATGCAGGCAAAAACAACCATATGAGCTACCATGTGGATGCTGGGAATCGAACCTGGATCCTCTGAAAGAGCAGTCAGTGCTCTTAAACTGTTAAACCCCTAAAACTAGTTTGTTTGTTTGTTTTTTGTTTTCCAAGACAGGGTTTCTCTGTAGCTTTGGAGCCTGTCCTGCTAAAACTAGTTTTTAATTTAAAATTTTTATCGATTTGTTTTTCTTTTTGAAATAGATTCTTGTTGTATAGTCCAAACTGGTCTCAAACTGCCAACCTTGTATCTCAGCCTCCTCAAATACTAGGATTGCTGGCATGCACCACCGTGCCTCACTAAAACGGATTGATATTTTTGGGGGGGGGGCACAGAGTCTTACTCTGTAGTGCAGTCTTGACTCAAAAACAGTGATTCTCCCACCTCAGCCTCTCACATGCTGGGATTACAGGCATGAGCCACTATGTCCAGTTTTAAACTTGATTTTTTTTTAAAGAACAAAAAGTCCAGGTTGTGGTGGTGCACACATTTAATTCCAGCACTTGGGATTGTGAGTTCAAGGCCAAGACAGCCAGGGCTACACAGAGAAACCCTGTCTCAGGAAACAAACAAAAAGACCCAGGCCAAACCTCTCATTTACTCCTGACTTCTGTATTCTGTTTCCTAAAGTAGCAGTCAAATATAAATGCCTAGCGACTGACCTGGTTTTTTGCCAGGAAAACCACGATCTCTCTTTCTCTGGCCTCACTTGTGTTAATTGCAGGCTCCAGGCTGTGTCATCCCAGGCTCCTTGGAGAGTACCATGTAAGGAAGACCTAGGAGGCTGGGCGTGAAGTCAGCTTGCAATAAGAATGAACACGAGGAGCTGAGAGAAGTCACACCTGAATAGCAAAGGGCTGGCTTTCTGCATCTCTGGGGCAAATGCACTTTCTGGTAGAGTTCAGTCAACAGCAGACTTTGCTGTCTGCTGTAAAAAAAAAAAAAAATGCCTGGGATACTCTTCCATGAGGAAGCTGTTCATAAACACTTGATGGTCCTTGTCCTCATTTGATATTTTGGGAAAACAGACACAGATTTGGGGGAAATAGCCAGGACCTTATGGGACCTAGGATCTGGGGACAGGAAGGTCCTGGCTAGGACACTGGGAGATTTAGCCATAGGAAACTAAAGGCAGATACACATGTACACACACACGAGCTGAGAGTGACTTTAAGTATCTCATGGACACTGTCCACTCCCTAGCCCAAGTGGGTAACCTTCCCCATCCTCAACACCTCAGACACCATACACAAGGCCAGTGTCTCCTATTCCAGGTGGTGGGACTGAGACCATGGCTCATCTCTTGTCCCTGCTGAAGATGCTACTTCACTTTGCAACATACTTAGAAACGCAGGATAAATCACATAGGAGGAATTGAGCGGTGGTTTTTCCCAGTGCTGGAAATCACAGGCTCTGTCCATCTGGCTCACTGGCTTCAGACCCAATAGAGCTTTACAAAAGCTGTCTTCTGACCGGGTGTGGTGGCTGCGGGCTGTGATCCCAGAGCTAGGGAGGCAGAGGCAGGTGGCTCTTGAGTTCAAGGCCTGCCTGATCTAGATGATGAGTTCCAGGCCAACCAGAGCTACATAGTAAAACCCATCTCAGAACACGAAATCATCAACAACAAAACTACCATGGCTGAAGAGATCTGAGGCCAGAAGCGTAAACTTAATCATATTGTTTAGCTAAATTGCCATGGTGCCAAGATGCCTTCTAAATATTTATGATGATAACCATATAGACAAATGCTGCTCACAGCCTTTAGAAAAGAGTGTGTGTGTGTGTGTGTATGTGTGTGTGTGTATGTGTGTGTGTATGTGTGTGTATGTGTGTGTGTGTATGTGTGTGTGTATGTGTGTGTGTGTATGTGTGTGTGTACATGTACCACAGCACAAGAGTGGAAGTTAGAGGACAACTGTGGCCGCCAGCTCCTTCCTTCCACCACGTGGAGAGAGAACTCAGATCACCAGACAGCAAGCATCTTACTTGCCCAACCATCTTACCAGCTCCCCCCTCCACTTTTAATTAAAAGCAAGTTGGACACCGCCTAGAATAACTTGTAGGATGAGAGGAATGCCAAGCTTCCGTGCAGTAAGATTTGATGCTAGTGAAAAATCTCCTCTCTTCCTCTTTATGACGAATCCGCCAGCAGTGGTCTGCCGGGGTGTTCTGTTAAACTGGGGGGGGGGGGGGGGGTTCAGGCATCAAGGAGGAGCTGGGCTCTTGGCCTCGTGTGTGTGTGTGTCTGTGTGTGTGCCCAACAATGGCGTCTTTTCAGAGGACTTGGTACAAGCCGTCCGTTCCTCATCAGTTGGCAGTGGGCCAGTATCCCCCTTGCGTTTGGTGGGCTGAGCTTCTGGAAAAAGGTCTTTGGTTCTGAGTGGTTATGAAGCCGCTTTGGAGAGCAGTTTGGGGTGTGAGCTACTTCAGATTTTCTCCTTCCTCATGCCAGAACAATTTACTCTTTCATTCATTCAAAGATGCCTCTGTGAGGCAGACATGAGGATTAATATCTGTAAGCCCAGCAATTTAGGAGATGATGAGTTTTAGTACAGCATGGGCAACACAGCAAGACACTGTCTCTAGATAGATGATAGATAGATAGATAGATAGATAGATAGATAGATAGATAGATAGATAGATAATAGATAGATAATAGATAGATAGATAGATAATAGATAGATGATAGATAGATAGATAGATAGATGATAGATAGATAGATAGATGATAGATAGATAGATAGATAGATGATAGATAGATAGATAGATGATAGATAGATAGATGATAGATAGATAGATGATAGATAGATAGATAGATAGATAGATAGATAGATAGATGATAGATAGATAGATAGATAATAGATAGATGATAGATAGATAGATAGATAGATAGATGATAGATAGATAGATGATAGATAGATAGATAGATAGATAGATAGATGATAGATAGATAGATAGATAGATAGATAGATGATAGATAGATAGATAGATAGATAGATGATAGATAGATAGATGATAGATAGATAGATGATAGATAGATAGATAGATAGATAGATGATAGATAGATAGATAGATAGATGATAGATAGATGATAGATAGATAGATAGATGATAGATAGATAGATGATAGATAGATAGATAGATGATAGATAGATAGATAGATAGATAGATAGATGATAGATAGATAGATAGATAGATGATAGATAGATAGATAGATAGATAGATGATAGATGATAGATAGATACATAGATAGATAGATAGATAGATAGATGATAGATAGATAGATAGATGATAGATAGATACATAGATAGATAGATAGATAGATAGACGATAGATAGATAGATAGATAGATAGATGATAGATAGATGATAGATAGATAGATAGATAGATGATAGATAGATAGATAGACGATAGATAGATAGATAGATAGATAGATGATAGATAGATAGATAGATAGATAGATAGATAGATAGATGATAGATAGATAGATGATAGATAGATAGATAGATAGATAGAGATAGATGATAGATAGATACATAGATAGATAGATAGATAGATGATAGATAGATAGAGAGAGATAGATGATAGATAGATAGATAGATAGATGATAGATAGATAGATGATAGATAGATAGAGAGAGAGATAGAGAGATAGATAGATGATAGATAGATAGATAGATAGATGGATAGATAGATAGATGGATGGATAGATAGATGATAGATAGATAGATAGATAGATGATAGATAGATAGATGATAGATAGATAGATAGATGGATGGATAGATAGATGATAGATAGATAGAGAGATAGAGAGATAGATGATAGATAGATAGATGATAGATAGATAGATAGATGATAGATAGATAGATAGATAGAGATAGATGATAGATAGATAGATAGATAGATAGATAGATAGATAGATAGATGGATAGATAGATGATAGATAGATAGATAGATAGATAGATAGATATTTTTTAAAATACTCGCAATAGGTCTTCTTATCCTATCCTAAAAATTCAATACTTGGATTCCCTCCTGCAAGCAATCCATTGCCATGTCTTAGCTTTTCTGCACAGTAAACCACCCTCACCCCAAAACCTGGCTCAATCAATTATCAGGGAACTGGAGAGATCACTCAGTGGTTAAGAGCGACGGCTGCTGTTCCAGAGGACCTGAGTTCAGTTCCCAGCACACACATGGCAGTTCCATGTTGGGTTTCATGGCAGCAATGGCACTAGAGATACTTCAGCCATGTTATGAGAATGAATGATTGGCAGATACCCAAAGATAGCACTGTTTGGAGGAGTGCATGGGGTAAGGCAAAGAGGAAGGCCCCCAAAATGCTGGATAGACAGCATAAAGGAAGACTATGGAACCTTGGATATGACAATAACACAAACATCTAGCACTGTCCAGGATAGGAACAACTGGAGAACACCATAAACGGGCTGCCCATGCATGCTTAAGCGTTGCTAGGGCATGAATGAATGAATGAATGACGTGGTGGTTTACAACCATCTGTAACTCCAGTTTTAGGGGTTCCAATGCCCTCTTCTGGCTTCTGTGAGCAGTACACACACGGTTCACGCATGCATACACACACACAGGCAAAACACCCATAATATATATATATATATATATATATATGTATATATATATATTACACAATAAAAAAAATTTAATAAGAAACAATAATCATTTAGAGCCTTGTGAAGTGTCTAGTAATTACAATCTCAGCACTGAAGATGTGGAGGTAAGAGGCTCTGGGGAGAAGTTTAAGATCATACTCAGCTATTTGCTGGGATGGATACATAATGCCCTGGGGAGGCAGAGACAGATGAACCTCTGAGTTCAAGGTCAGCCCAGTCTACTGAGTTTCAGCCAGGGCTACATGGAGAGAGAAGAACAAAAAGACAAAGGGAAGACTGGGGAGCACATCCATCGGCAACGTTCCCGTCAAGGCCAGTCAGTGAACTCAGGCAAACCTAACCTCTTTATTCCTGAGGCCCAAGACTTCACGGAGGCCTTTGTAAATCTCCTCCTGAATCCAGAACAACTGGTCAGTTTCACATAAATTTTAGAGAAAAGTTTTGTCGTCTATCTTGTGTGTTTTGTAGTAAAGTACAGTTTGTAAACAAAACCCCGCTGTTTATTTAGCATCATGAGTAAGACCTCACATACAAAAGCTTGTGAACCTCAACGTGACAGATTTCAAGACAGGCAGTTGGCCTTCCCTCAAGTTCACTAAGTGTCAGAGTTGGGTCAAAGCAGGCCTGGAAAGATGACAAGGAACAAGCTCGGGTTCTGGTCCTTCACTCTGAGACAGGTTCATTTTCCTACTGAATACACAAGACCAGTAGGCTGGTGAGCCTTGGACACCCTGTGTGTCTCTCCTTGGGGGAGCACTGGGATGTCACAGGCTTAAGACACCCACTGGGCTTTATGTGGGTTCTGGGGATTTGAACTCATGTCCTTATACTTTCATGGCCCACGGAACCATCTCCCTAGCTCCTTTCCCCCTGTTTTGTTTTGAGACAGTCTCTCACTGTACCTTAAGTTCTGTTTTTGGCTAGTCTAGCTAGACAGCAAATCTTGGGGAATTGTCCTGTCTCTAACCTCCGGTGCTCAGGTTAGACACGTGTGTTCCTGACCTCTTTTTAAATTTTATTCATTCAATATTTTTACATTTTATTGATTTACAGTGTGTGTGTGTGCGTGCACACATGTGTTTGAGACAAGTCCCATATATCCCAGACTGACCTCAAACTCCTTATGTAGCTGAGGATGGCCTGGACTTTCTGATCCTCCTGCCTCTACCCCTTGAGAGCTGGGATAACAGGTAGGCATGTTCACATCTGGTTTATGTGGTGCTAGGGATCAAACCCAGGACTTGTGCCCTGTACTGGTCACTGTTTGTCATTGGCTTGATACAACTTTGAGTCACCCAGAAAAGAGTGAATTGCCTTGAGCAAGATGGCCTATGAGCATGTCTGGATCAGTGTCTAGACTGATGGATATTCAGGAGGGCCCAGCTCATTGTGGACCTGAGCTGGATAAGAAAGTTAGCTGAACTCAGGAGACAGCGGCAGGTAAATTTGGGTTGGAAGCAAACCCCGTCTACATGGTGAGTCCCAGATCAGCCAGGGTTTCTGAGAGGGAGAGGAAGGGAGAAGTTAGCTGAGCGCAGCCCGAAGAGCGTGCTGGGAAGCAGTGCTCTTCCATGGTTCTGCTTTAGTTCCTGCCCTGATTTCCTTCGAGGAAGGAGTGTGACTCAGAGTATAAGCTGACCAAATTCCATTTAGTCGTGGTATTTATCACGGGTATAGAAAACCAACTAGACTATGCATGCTAGCAAACACACTCCTAACTGAGCTACCCCGTCCCGCAACCCCCCCCCCCCCCATCACCCACCACACACACACTCTTTAGACAGGGTCTCACTGCATGGCTTAGTCTCAAACTCATGCCCTCCTGCCTCATTACTGCAAATGTCAGAATTACTGGCATACGCTACCATTCCTTAAAACTATTAGTTTCCTGAAAATCCCTTTAAAACGATGGTTTCTAGTATATACAAATATGCTTAATTTTTTAATATTTCATAGCGCCCCAATGCCTATGATAAGCTCATCTTTTAGTTATAATTGCCTAAATGTGCATTCTTCCGGGATGGCTATGGTTCCCTAGCAACACCAGGGCTGTTTGTTCTCTTCAGTCTCGTGTTCTGTTCCCCTTCAGGTTTTCTACATTAATTCCACGTCTTTAGATCTAACAAGGTTTCTCCTCTTTCCCTTCAGATGAGGCCGAGGCCCACATTGACTATGAAGACAATTTCCCAGATGACAGATCTGTGTCACTCAGGGAACTCATGGAAGACTCCCAAGCAGAGGGAGACGAGGAAAAGGCTCAGGAGGACGCCTCTGAGGAGACACCAAAACAAGACCGTCTGGTCTTCACCTCTGTGTCTAAAGAAAACATAGCCCAGGAGAAAGCCTTCATGCCGACCACAGGCTTGCCTGGCCCTGGGAGCAGGGTCCACACAGACTGGCCCAGATCCCGCCTAAACAGGAAGTACTCACTCTGGTTTCCTGCTGAGACGTTCCACAAGTCAGAGCTGGAAAAGGAAGTGGGGGATGAGAGCAAAGATCCACTTCCTGCTGGAGAAAATCACAGCGAAGGAAAACTGGTCCCAGGGGAGTCTGAAACTAGGCTGGTCTATGCCACCACCGACAGCCCCTCGGAGCCGTTTGTGGATAGGAACGACAGCAGAGCAGAGGACCCGGTGGTGAGCGGCAGTGACGACTCTTGGTTAGATGGCTACCCTGTGACAGACGGGGCCTGGAGGAAGGTAGAGGCAGGGCGGGAGGATGATGGGTCAGTGGGACTGGACGAAAGTGTTCTCGTGACCCCTGACCAGCCTACTGGGAAAGTTAAGGTGCAGAATGCCACCGTCACCACAAGCGAATCTGTGATACACAGTTCGATTGTTCCGTCTGAAATGCTCGATGTAGAGGCCCTGGTTCCAGGACCCATGGATGTGTCCGAGACTGAGGCTCCCCACACCGGTGATGGTGACTTGACTAAGTATCAATCAACCATACCCCGGAGAGTCACCACAGAGTGGTCACCCATGGCCACCTTACCCTATGAACTCACCACCTCCACCCAAGAGACGGTCCCAACAACTGTGCAGCAGACACTTAAACTCAACCCCTTGACTAGTGTGGAGGCCACCCAGCCTCCAGCAGAGGCCACAGCTCCTGAGGTTCAGGACAACTTCCCATACCTACTGTCTGAGGACTTCTTGGGACAGGAGGGTCCTGGGCCTGGTGCAAGCGAGAAGTTTCTTCCAACCTTGGCACCATGTGTGGGGAACGAGTGTCCCAACTTAAGGAGAGGCCCAGTGATCGCCATCATTGTCACTGTCCTGTGCCTGCTGCTGCTCCTGGCGGTCGTGGGGGCTGTGTGGGGCTACCGCAGGTACCAGCACAAGAGCTCTGTATACAAGCTGAACGTAGGACAGCGGCAGGCTAGACACTACCACCAGCAGATCGAGATGGAGAAGGTCTAGCCTCTGTCAGCATGGCTTCTCACAAAGCCGCTCAGAGGAAGGCTAACTGTGAAGCACCACACTGATAATTCTCAGGATCGAAGGTGGAAAGGGTTCACCCTCTAAAGTTCAAGCCTTCCTTCTACACGCTGAGAAGTGTCTCTGGAGGCACCTAGAGAGCGGAAAGGGTCTGGTGGAGTCCTCCTCAACCGTGCTCCCTGGAATTCACTACCCAAATCACAGACCTCTGCTTTGGCCCTGTTCCAACGTAAGGTTGGACTGTTGTTTAAATCACCTTCTGTTTTTATCGCACTAATGTCTGCATCTTTAGGGAGTCACAGACTCCATGCCCTGAAATATAGGAAAGAGTTTCGATGAGCTGCGCATCCGGGGGCCGTGTTAGGAAACAGACGTTGCACTGTGGACCGGGACAGGGAAGGATCATGTGACGGTGCCTAGGACAAACGAGTCTCGAGCCAGAACATACACTATAAACTTTGGAGTTCCTTTTTCTGTTTGCTGAATTTGGAGAGAATTTAACACTGACGTTTTTTTTTGCCTTGGTGCATGAGGACCAAACAGGCACATGCCCACCCCTGGTCCCGCAATTGTGGGACAGCCCACTGTTTTCCTTTAAGAACAAGGTGACCTTAGTGCCAGTGAGGACAACATCTGGTGTCCCTGTCTGCTCTGTGCCTACAAGTGCCTGGGATTGCTACCAGGGCTGATGACAAAGGCCAACTCTTAGTCTCCTCTCTCGGGATTAACTGTTTCTCTGAACTCCAGTAAGAGGGAGCGATGTGGAAGGGGGATAATGTCTGACAAAGCACAAAGACTGGCATATCGAATACAGGTGCCTGCTTGGCAGAGAAGCAATGAATGTGGACATGGATTGCCCTGGGTTGATCTAACCCAGCCATTTCCTGTCAGACTGACCGTCGAGTGGCATCTCACCAGGTGTGGTTTCTACAAGGATGTTTATCAGACCAGCAACGCATCACCGGGTGATTGGTTGGAGACATACATTCTTTTCTTTTGGCGTGGAGGGTTGTTTTGGTTTGGTTTTCCAGACAAGGTTTCTCTGCAGCTTTGGAGCCTGTCCTGGAACTCTCCCTGTAGACCAGGCTGGCCTCGAACTCAGGAGATCTGCCTGCCTCTGTATCCCGAGTGCTGGGATTAAAGGCATGCGCCACCACAAGATGGTGCACGGTGAGATGTAAATTCTTTAGTCTCACCCCAGACTCAGGAAGCCTGGGATGGGGCCAGCTCTGAGCTCAGACTCTTCAGATGGCTCTGATGTGTATTCATACGAAGAGCCGTTGGCTTCTGTCATCTGTGGTGGTCTTGGAACCCAGGAAGGCCTGGAGATGGGGTGGTGAGCACCTCATGTGCCCTGTCTAGCCTGACCTCAGCATCTCGACAGTGACTTGTAAGGTGTTACCTCCAGTTGACTCCAGGGTATTAGCCCAGAAGTAAGCACACCATGTTTTTCTATCTGAATTCTTCCTGAAGGTGTCAAGGTGATGGCGGCCATACATGTATTCTGAGGCACCATGGGAGTGTCTATTTTTGTATGGCACAAGAAATTCTGGCTCATGTCTTTGGTTGTGGTGGTTTTATAGTTGAAAAGGAGGTGGCTTAGTGGGGGTGTGGCTTAGAGACAGGGCACTGTCTGGCAGGTGTGAGGTCCTTGGTTCAATCTCCGGTGTTGTACGATGTTTCACTCTTTTGGCTTTTTGGGGGGCCACCACCCAGTTCCCAAATAAATCATACAAATAGGCTTATTATTACTTACAAATGCCCAGCCTTAGGCTGACTTGTTTCCAGCCAGCTTTTCTTAATTTATCCCATCTGCCTTTTGCCTCTGGGCTTTTAACTTTCTCTTCTGTAAACCTTTCACTCTTACTCCAGGGGTGGCTGGGTAGCTGGGTAGCTGGCCCCTGACATTCTCCTCTCCTTGTTCTCTTGCTCCTCTCTTCCTCATTTCTCCTCCTATTTATCCTCTCTGCCTGCCAGCCCCACCTATCCCTGCTCCTGCCTCGCTATTGGCCATCAGGTGTTTTAGACAGGCAAAGAATCACAGCTTCACAGAGTTAAACAAATGCAGCGTAAACAAAAATCACACACCTTAAAACAATATTCCCCAACACTCTGGTACCACAAAAACAAATGTGCTGGCGATGGGAGTTTACCAAAGGAAGAGAAAAGACCTCACAATGTGTTTTCCGTGCCGCCACGTGTTTGATGGAAGCTTTGGGAAACAGTAGGATCAGTAGCTACGAATCGGCATAGAACAGCATACAAAATCCCACTGACCATAACTAGGTTAAACGAAGGCCTGAGGGAGCCTGCTGGGATACGTCTGCTGCAGAGGAAATGGAGAAGATGCTTCCGGTATGTAGCCAAAGAAGAACTCGACGGAGTAAACCCAGAGACTGCGTATTTTTAAATTAGACTCTAATCTCTTGTGAAGTGGCACTTCTATTTTTATTACTAGTTATGTAAAATAACCTCTGTTTCCACATGGGGATTCTGTCAGTAACTCAAATTAACCCAGAACACTGAATTTACATCAACATGTAAGTAGGTGGTATTAATACAAGGGTATTAATAAGTTTATTATAAATTATTAACCTGTGCCAATGCATTCTTTTGTAGACATGAAGTGTAAAGTAAGCTCAACGCATTAGCTCATAAATTTTACTGACTTGCTGTCTTCTAAATAAAGATGAAAGGACATGAGCCTGCATGTCAGAAGGGCATGAGTGACTGGCTAGCTAGGAACCCAAGCTGTCACTGCAAATGCTTTGAGAATGGTAATGCTTGTGAAAATGGGGAGGGAGAAGGGTTTCCTTAACATAAAGCTTTTGATATATTTAAAATAAACAGTTATTTCCCACAAACACTTGATAAATGTATTTAATTTCTACATTATTGTACCATTTTTTAAGAATTTATTTGCGTATATGGTGTGTATGCATGAATTCAAGTCTGTGTATGTGTCTGTATGTTCTTATGTGTGTCTGTGTGTTTCTGCGTGTGAGCACCTGTATGTGGGTGTTTGTGTGGGTGTGTCTATATCTCTGTGTCTGACTGTGTGTGTCTGTGTGTGAGCATCTGTGTGGGTGTGTTTATATCTCTGTGTCTGACTGTGTGTGTCTGTGTGAGAGCGTTTGTAAGTGGGTGTGGGGGGGGTGTTTGTATCTCTATGTCTGACTGTGTCTGTGTGTGAGCGTCTGTAAGTGGGTGTGGGGGGTGTTTATATCTCTATGTCTGACTGTATGTCTGTGTGTGAGCGTCTGTGTGGGTGTGTCTATATCTGGTGTCTGTGTGACTGACTGTGTGTGTAGGTCCGAGGGCCATCTTAGGTGTTGGCCCTAACCTTCTGCATTGTTTGAGACAGTGTCCTGTTGCGTACCTCTGCACAGCCAAGCTAGCTCCCTGTGAGCTTCCAGGGACTTGGTCTCTGGCTCACATCTCTCAGCAGGAGCACTGGGGACACAAACGTGCACTCCTGTGCCTGGGTTTGTGTGGGTTCTGGGGATCAACCCCAGGTCTCACATTGTAAGTGCTTCACCCGCTGAGCCATCTCCGCTACCCTACCATGACTGTTGTTTTAAGTATTCACTAGTCATCTTGAAAGCAGTATCTGAGGGCTTGCAATGTTGACAGTGGCTTTCTCTAACCCCTGACCTCAGCTGTGTTACCTCCTTCTGCAGGATGGGGAGGGGGCTACAGAGCTCTTTCCCCCCTCCCTCTTCTATAGTCTGTTCATCTTCCTCATGCCAACCACAGAGGAATTTGGAGAACGTGCTAGAAAATAGAGAATTTGGGCCTTCTCCAGAACTGCTGAGCTAGAACCTCGTTGAGCAAGGTGCCCAGTGATAAGTGTGCATGGGAAGATCTGAGAGATTACAGCCCATGTCCCCTGTGGAGAGAGAACATGGGTTGTGGAGAGGGGACATGGGCTGTGGAGATGGTGTCCCTGTAGGGAGGGTTCCCTGTAGAGAGAGGACATGGCTGTGGACTGGGGACACGGGCTGTGAGTTGAAGGGAGCTGCGGGCTGTGTTCCTGCCGCCTGGCTCCCAGCCACCTGGCTAGCTTATGCCCCGAAATAACAACACATAAACTGTATTCTTTTAAACACTGCCTGGCCCAGTAGCTCTAGCCTCTTAGTGGCTAACTCTCATATCTTGACTAACCCATTTCCAACAATCTGTGTAGCACCACAAAGTGGTGGCTTACCAGAAAGGATTCTAGTGTACGTCCATCTTGGGCTGGAACTTCATTGTGTCTGCCTTGAAGAGGAGAGGCATGGTGTCTGCCTCACTTCCTCCCAGGATTCTGTTCTCTTTACTCCACCTACCTAATTTTCTGACCTATCAGACCAAGCAGTTTTCTTTATTGATTAACCAATGAATCAACAGATCGACAAATGACCTTCCCACATCAGCTGTGGACAGGGGACATGGGCTGTGGACAGGGGACACCCTCTCCACAGGGACACCCTCTCCATATGTAGACTCTCAAAGGAACAATTAAAGAGGGTCAGATAGAGGTCTGCAAAGGTGTGGCCTGAGAGAAGTAGCAAAGGTTGGTAGGGAGCTGGCAAGGAACTCAATGACAGTATCAGTAATTGTAAGGATGCTGAAAGGGGAGTTCTAGCCTTGGAGAAGATGCAGCCATGGTCCAGCCATGACCTAAAGCATTTGGAGGTAAAAACTGGACACCTTCTCTCTGCAGCCTTCTGCATATGTGTCCAATTAGCAACAGGAAGTCAGAGAGTGAGGAAGCCCAGGCAGTGTACACCATGGGAATTGGGAAAAGGAGGCAAAGAGGTCCGGCTGGGTGGGGTGCAGTATGCAGAGAAAGATCTGGCATCAAATCACAGGGGGATAAAACTAGAAAACAATAGCAAAAGAAATTATACGAACGCAGGAATTGAGCAGCACACCTGAGTGATTAATAGGTCACTGAAGAAAGGAGACCATAAACTGGATACAAATGATCGTGAAAGCTCAATTCTTGGTTGCAGCCAAGAAAGAAGTTTACAACTGAATGCTTATGTTTAAAAATCCAGGGCTGTGGACTGGAGAGGCTCAAAGCGGTAGGAGCACTTGTTCTTGCAGAAGACCCAGGTTTGAGTTCCAGCCCCACATGGCAGCTCACACACAACTGTCTGTAACTCAGTTCCAAGGGCTCTCTCAGTTCACAACGGCTCTTCTGATCTCCATGAACAACAGGCACGAGGCTCACAAACATACTTGCATGGAAAACACTCACACATAAAAGAAATAAACCTAAAAAGTACTTTTTAATCAGGGTCAGGAAGATATCTGAGTGGTTAAGAGCACTGACTGTTCTTCCAGAGGACCTGGGTCCAGATCCCAGCACCCACACGGCAGTTCACAACCTTCTGAAGCTCTGGTTCTAGGAGATCTGACGCCGTATTCTGGCCAACACAGACATATAGACAAAACACCTATACATATAAAAATAAAATAATAACTGTTCTCAAATAAAATCTTTAAAAATCAAAGAGGAGGGCTGGAGAGATGGCTCAGTGGTTAAGAGCATTGCCTGCTCTTCCAGAGGTCCTGAGTTCGATTCCCAGCAACCACATGGTGGCTCACAACCATCTGTAAAGAGGTCTGGCGCCCTCTTCTGGCCTTCAGGAATACACACAGAATATTGTATACATAATAAATAAATAAATATTTTAAAAAAAAAAACAGTACAATTTTTTAAAAAAAAAAATCAAAGAGGAGCCGGGCGGTGGTGGCGCACGCCTTTAATCCCAGCACTTGGGAGGCAGAGGCAGGTGGATCTCTGTGAGTTTGAGACCAGCCTGGTCTACAAGAGCTAGTTCCAGGACAGGCTCCAAAGCTACAGAGAAACTCTGTCTCGAAAAACCAAAAAAAAAAAAAAAAATCAAAGAGGAAGCTGAAGCATTGGCTCATGTTAAAAGCACTCTCTGCTCTTATAGACGACAGGAGCTTAGTGGCCAGCATCCACACTGGTCTCTCACAGCCACCTGGGACTCCAGTTCCAGGGACTCAACACCTTCCTGAGGTCTCCTCAGACACCCACACACATGTGCATACACACATACCCATGAATAGGAGTAAAAATTAAAAAATTAAACAAGTCCGAAGCAAATAACTTGATGAGTGTGTCTCGATACTTTTAGTGTGTAAGTCAATGTAATAAAGATGAGGGCTTGAGACCAAGACTGAAAGAGCAATCCAAAGAATCAAAGAGTTGGTTATCGCTCCAAAGCCACAGAGAAACCCTGTCTCGAAAAAAAAAAAAAAAGAAAGAAAGAGAGAGAGAGAGTTGGTTATCAAGACATAAATAAGGAAAGAGGAAACCTAAATTTTTAAAAAAAAATAGAGATGGGCCAGGCAGCGGTGTCCTGAAACTCACTCTGTAGACCAGGCTGGGTTTGAACTCACAGAGATCCACCTGCCTCTGCCTCCTGAGTGCTGTGATTAAGGGTGTGTGCCACCACTGCCTGACCCACCTCTAAAACGAGATGATACGGTCTTGAAATGTAGTTCAAGGTTAGCTCAAACCGCAATCCTCCTGCTTCAGCCTGCATGGTAGGCTTGAGGCCATGCACCACCGTGCCCAGCATCCCTTGTTTCTGTACCGGGTAGTTCTTTATTCCTTCCGCTCATTGCTTTTCATTTCTGTCCCCTCCACTGCCTTTCAGTGACATGCATGAAGCAGTCACCATGGGCATTTATGTCCAAGAGTGCTCTGGGTCCTTGGACTGCAGATCTCCTCCAGAAGTCTTCCCAGGGAGAGGGATGGGCCTCTCCTGCTTCACCCAATCCTGGCCAGTCCAGGGCTCTGTAGGGAGGCCACCTGGACTTTGGGAGACCCAGGGGTCCTTCTGTGAAGATTCTGCCCTGGTAGGTGAATATCAGAAATCTCATGGACTTGAGAGAAAGGAGTTCACTGCAGCCGTGTCCTGGAATGACTGGGTGTGGCTATGATCCCCGAGCCCATGGGATGGAAGAGAAAATGGGAAGGAAGCAAAACAAAACTTTTTAAGTAGCTTTTTAAAAAAAGCTTCTTTTCCCAACTATTTTTCCAAATTCTAGTTTCCTCCGAGACACAGACTGAACATACCACCCTAACTCAAGAGGAAGGCAGGGCCAGAAATAACATTTGGGGCTATTGCTCACCATCTTTGTGGGAAATGAAAGTCTATTTTACATGTACTGGCCGTATTTACTAATAATCCCTCTCCTTTGTGTGTGTACACTGTGCAGGAGGAGGTCAACCTTAAGTGCCGTTCCTCAGGAGCTGTGTTTTGGGACAGAGTCTTTTACTGGGACCTAGGCTGGCCCAGGAATCCCACAGAGGTCCCTGTTTCTCCCTCCCCAGTGCTAGGATTACCATTGCACACCACTACATCTGATTGTTGTTGTTGTTTATTTGTGTTTTGTTTGTTTTTCTCATACACCGCTGGCAATCAAGCTGAGGTCCTCAGACTTGCACGGTGACAACTGAACCATCAAGCCTCCCTTTGTTTTTGTTTTCAAGACACAGTCCTGCTATTTAGCCCAGGCTGGCCTAAAACTCCCAGTGCTGACCTCGAACATGTGACCCTCCTGGTTCAACATCCTGTTTGCAAGCTCGGACCACCACAGTTTACGGCTCTTGTAAACTGAGGCACGGATAATCTTGAGTGCCAGCTCCAAGAAGATACCGAACCAAAGCCACAAGCCACCCAAGCCAGGAATTTGCGGCAGATGGTCTGAGGCGCTCGCTACGTAAGAGCTGTTTATGTGCTACTTCAAAAGCACTAGCACCGCCTTGCTGGCCCTGGCTGGGGTGTGAGCGGACCAGCCCTTGCAAACCTGAGCTGCCCCGGTGTCTGTTCTTGCAGGAACACGCTCCAAAGACAGACATGGGGAGTGGTGCTGCCCCTGGCTGCAGACAGGAAGGGCAATACATAAACCTTTTGACTGAGGCTCACTTAAGGTCCCCCCAACCCCACCCCCTTGTACATAGTTTCTCCTCTCCACACTAGGTCATTCAAGTCTGGAGTCACCAGAAAAATGAAGTCGCTGTTTGGGGGATGGCAGATGATCAAGAGTTCAGACAGCTGCGATGAACGATTAGCTGTGGTTTCTTCTCACAGCCTCGCTACAAACTGCGCTGCCATCCCGTGTTCAAACACTATT
Source organism: Microtus oregoni (assembly GCF_018167655.1). Lineage (NCBI taxonomy): Eukaryota > Metazoa > Chordata > Mammalia > Rodentia > Cricetidae > Microtus > Microtus oregoni. The sequence goes on along the minus strand of NW_024543087.1, from coordinate 10,170,110 downwards.
AAGTGAGAATGTTTTCTCTGGCGCCAATCCATCTTCTCCCCACAGTTTAAGTATTGAATTTTTTAAAAAAAGAAAACTGAAGTAGCTTTGGTTTGCAGCTCACATTTAAAACTTAAAAAACGTTATTTCCATAAAAGTTGGCAGAAACCGGCCACTGTTTATTCCCCCGGTGGCTATAATAAACCCTTGCCCACTGACAATCTAACAGATCTTTTTCTGTTTGCCACTGGGTTGGGCTCACTAACATTTCTGTGCTTAACGTTCCTTTAATAAGGGCTCCTAAGAGCACAGGTTTCCTTCCTGAGGCAGCCTTTGTGGGTGATATTCCCAACTGCTCTCCTGGAGCCCAGAGGTGTGTGGAGCCCACGTAGTGCTCATCAGGATGCCTTAACCCAGAAAGACTTGGGTATTGAACCTAGTGGTCTGGGCTGGGAATGTAGCTCACTGGCTGAGTGTTCGCCTAGTATGCACAAGGCCCTGGGTTCAATCCCCATTACTGTCCTCCCTGACATGCTTTCCTAAATTCCTGCTACTTCAACAATGGTGGCTCACACCTGTAATCCCAGCACTTGGGAGGCTAAAGGCAGGAGGATCAGGAGTTCAAGGTCATCTTCAGTTATATAGACAGTCTGAGATAAGCCTGGGCTATGCGAGACCCTGTTTAAAAAAAAAAAAAAAAAAAAAAAAAAACGAAGTAAAAAAGAAAAAAACAAAAGAAGCAGAAGAAGAAGAAGAAGAAGAAGAAGAAGAAGAAGAAGAAGAAGAAGTAATCAGGTGTCTTGGTGCACACCTTTGATCTCTGCACTCAGGAGACAGAGGCAGGTGGATCTCTGACTTTGAGGCTAGCCTGGTCTACATAGCAAGTTCTAGGCCAGGCAGGACTACATAGTGAGACCCTGACTCAAAACAAGAAATAATTTTGAATCTGGTAGGCTGTTGGTCAGCCTTACATGCATGTCTGTACACGAACTTGGCGTTTTTCCTCTCTGCAAGTCAAGTCTAAGGCTGGTGCGAGGCTCACTCCTATCATCCCAGCACTGAGGAGGCTGAAAGAGGATTGTCATGAGTTCAAAACCAACCTGGGCCATAAAAGTAAGGCCCTAGGTCTCAAAAAACAAAAATATTGCACATTGAGTCTGAGTGACCCCACGTACAGCCCTTAGGACCTCTGGAGAGCTGTGACATCCAGACTGCTGGAGGTTCCTAGAACTGGGGAGATGCCCCACTGTGGTGGGGTTGCCACAGGATAGCCGTTGCTCCGTGCTGTGGGACACAGGACAAATAAGGCATCTCGGGGCAGACATGGAAAGTCCCTTAAACTTAAACTGCATGCTTTAAAAGAAAACTTTTTTCCAAAAGATAGACCAAGCTGATGTTGGCCCTATGGAATGCAGAGACTGTCTAGGCTCTTCCAAGAACCAGAGGCAGGAAGGCACGAGCTGAGCCACTGAGCGATTGCATGGTAGATACCAAGGAACAAGTTCACGTTTATTTTCTCAAGAGAAAAGATTTGGCTTCCTTTGAAATAAAATAATTACACTGGGTTTGGTTGTACGTGCCTAACATCCCAGCATTCTGAATGCTAAGGCAAGAAGTACAACTTCCCAGGCCAGCCAGAGCTACATTGCAAGTTCCAAGCCAGGCTGAGTTACACACAGATACCCTGCCTCGAATTCACAAGTTTGGCAATTCAAATTACAGCATTGTCTAAGTCAACCATCTTGTCACCAAAGAGCACATTGCTGGGTTGGGAGCCCGACTTCTAGGGGTTCCAATTCAATTCATCAAATCACCCTGACCCCCAAAACAAGGACCAGGTGGCTACTTTAAGGGACATAGAGAAGTGTGAGCACCTGCAGATGTCACCTTTCCCTTTATCACATGACTGGCAAGAAAACTACAGCCTTAAAGCAAATTTAGCAACTATTGGGTTCTCTGTGCAGACTCTGGAACTCTGAGGCAGCGTCTATACTGTACTTGCAGGGTCATGTCCCCGCCTCGTGACTCTCAACCCCATCCTCCTTCTCTGGTAGGAGAGTGGGTGGGGCAAGCTGAAGAAGGAGAACACGCCATCCCGTGATGTTCTCACCATCCACCTTTGACGGAAGGCAGGGCGGGAACTCAAGCCGGAACCCCGCAGGCAGGAATCACTGAGGATCACAGCTTGCTGGTCCACTCACAGACTCACGCCTGATTGGCTTTCTATACAGCCAGGACCACCTGCCCAGGAAATGGCTCCACCCACAGTGGATCAGACCCACCTACAGCAGCTAAAATAATCCTTCAGGCCTGGAGAGTAGGCTCAGCAGTCAAGAGCACTGACCGCTTTCCCAGAGGACACAGGTTCTATTACCAGCACCTACTGGTGGCTCACAACTGTCTGAAATTCTAGTTTCAGGGCATCTTCTAGCCTCTTCAGGTACGCACACTTGACACACACATACACAAAGGCAAAACGCCTTGTGGTGGTTTAAAAGAAAATGGCCCCCAAAGGCAGTGGCACTATTAGGAGGTGTGGCTTTGCTAGAGTAGGTGTGGCCTTGTTGGAGGAAGTGTGGCACTGTGGAGGCAGGCTTTGAGGTCTCATAAATGCTCAAGTCCCATCCTGTGGCTTTTAGGGGGAGTGGCTCTTGGGGGGGGTGGCTTTTAGGGGGAGTGGCTCTTAGGGGGTGTGGCTCTTGGGGGAATGGCTCTTGGGGGAGTGGCTCTTAGAGGGAGTGGCTCTTGGGGGTGGCTCTTACCTAGGGTGGCTCTAAGAGGGGCAGGAGTGAGGATGGCTGACGTGCAGGGGGAACAGGATGTTGTTGAGTTCCCAAGTGGTTAAAAATATATTCTAGGAAATAAAAAAGAAGCTGGGAAAAGCCGTGTATGTGTGTGTGTGTGTGTGTGTGTGTGTGTGTACACATGTGTATAGGCCAGAGAACCTCAAGTGTCATTCCTTAGGTCCTATTTATCTTTGTTTTTTTTTTTTTTTGATACAGGGTCCTCATTGGCCTGAAGAAGTCAGCTTTGTCCCCAGCCCACCTCCATGCCCAGCTTTTGTTCTTTAACATTTTTAGTTAGCGTGTGTGGTGCAGGTGAGAGTCAGAGGACAGCCTGCAGCAGTTGGCTCGAACCTTCGCTGACTGTCCGGGGAACTGAACACCTGTACCTACGAGCTACACTACCAGCTGCTGTTGTTTTAAGGTGAGTTCTGGAGGCTGGAACTCCAGTCCCCACACTGGCAGGGCAAGCACTTTACCACCTGAGCTACCGTGCCCACCCATGCGTGGTTTCCTGCCTCGGTTAACCTGCGTAATGCAGAGTCTTTTGTGTGTTTTCAATCTGTAATGGTCAGCAAATGTTGTGCCTGCTACTACACATACAAGGTCCCAAACTAGACAAGTGGCTTACATGTTTGAATACAAAAAAAAAAAAAAAAAAAGCTCAGGCTGTTGGGCGGTGGTGGTGCACACCTTTAATCCCAGCACTCGGGAGGCAGAGGCAGGTGGATCTCTGTGAGTTCAAGACCAACCTGGTCTACAAGAGCTAGTTCCAGGACAGGCTCCAAAGCTATAAGCTATAGAGAAATCCTATCTCAAAAAAACAAAACTCAGGTTCCAGGACCCCACATCCTCCTGGCCTTCTCTGGCCCAAGGCTAGCTCTTCTGGTCTTTCCTCATCTCCTGCAGGGCCCTGGGCTCTGTTCTCGGCTCCCCAAGGCAGCCTCTCATCATATACAGCACTCTGTCACTGATAGTTTTGTGTGCTACTGACATGCTGGGACTCACTGGTAGGTGGATATCCCAGACACTCACAGAACCCCAGAACCCCAGGCATGCTGGCTATGACAGACCTGTGGCTTCTCTTGAAGAGAAAAGTCCTTAGCAGCAATCACCAGCCATTAAAGGTTGCCAAAACATCCCTAGAACAGGCTGTCATGGTCAGTGGGTAAAGTATTTACCTCACAATGATGGGGACCCAAATTCAAACCCCCAGAATCACATCTGTAACCCCAGCATTCCTATGCCAGGCATAGGGAAAAGGCAGGGGCAGAAGAATCACTGGGCCCACTCTGGGTCAGCTAGCCTGGACTACAGACGAACTACAGTGGACTACAGTGAACAAGAGGGACATTGAGTCCACACCCAAGGTTGCCCTTTGACCTTCACATGCTTGCTACGGAATGCACATGCCCACACACATCCACATAGATGAAAAAGGAAGACCATGTTGCTGGGGTCCCCGCCTCAGGCGCTGCCCTCTGAGTATTCCAATCTTATTTGCAGCCTCCCAGACCAACGTCAGGCCGCCACCCTTCCCCCACCCACTTAGCTACTCCCCTGGGGCTGTGACCAACTGCTGACAAGAAGCAGTTTAGGGGGAAAGGGTTTATTTCCGCTTACAGTTTAGGAAGATACACTCCACTGTGGGAAAAAGGGATGGGAGGCAGCAGCTGGTCACCCCCAATTAGCTCAAAAAGCAGAGAGGGAGAGGAGGCTGGTACCCAGCTCACTTTCTTCCTTTCTTTTCTTGTCTGTCTGTTTATTTTTTATGGTTTATTTAACTTTTATTTTATGTGCATCGGTGTGAAGGTGTCAGGTACCCTGGAACTAGATCTTCAGACAGTTGTGAGCTGCCATGAGGGTGCTGGGAATTGAACCCAGGTCCTCTGGAAGAGCAGTCAGTGCTCTTAACCATTGAGCCATCTCTCCAGCCCCCTCTTTCTTCCTTTCTTGGGTCTAAGGCCCCAGCCCAGGAGGGAGCCATGCACAGTTAGGGTGGGTCTTTCTACCTCAGTTTACCTACAGAACCATCCTCATAGGTACACCTACAGACTTGTCTCCCAGATGACCCTAAATCTTGTCAAGTTGATGACATCCAGCCCACGTGCCTGCCTAGCCATCCCTCCCTGGTGCCTGCCTAGTTGGCCTCCCTGCCACTCCCCAATCACACCTATCTCAGTGTCCTTCCTTCCAGGCACTCGGCCCCTATTCCTCCTTAGATCCGGAATGCTACATCCTGAAACCTTGATGCCCCAAAGCCCTGGCTTCGGCATCACCTTCTCAGTGAGTCTGGTCTCACTTCCCCTCATTCCAACTCCTGCTCTTCCCTGCCTCATTCTCCCCAGCCAGCATCCCACACCCAGGACATACTGGCTCCGACAAACCCATGAATGTCCCTCTTCCTGCAGATTCTAAACTGAGAAAGCAGCATAGTGGTTAACATTGAACACCAACTTGACAGGATCCAGAATCGCCCATGAGAAGAGCTTCTGGGCACGTCTGTGAAGAAGTTCCTAGATTACATTCCCTGAGGTGAGAAGACCCACCCTATGTGTGGGCAGCACCATTCCTGGGGCCTGAGCCCAGACATAATAAAAAAAGGAAGTGATCTTGGTGGCGGCGGCGCCGGCGGCGCATGTCTTTAATCCCAGCACTCAGGAGGCAGAGGCAGGAGGATCTCTGAGTTTGCGGCCAGCCTGGTCTACAGAGCAAGTTCCAGGACAGCCAGGAAGGATGTGAGCTAAACACCAGCGTTCACAGTCTACAGGTGCGACGTGACCAACTATCTCAGGCTCCTGCTGCCATGGCTCCCCTGCCATGATGGAATCCACCCTCCAGCTGTGAGGCAGAAAAAAACCCTGGCTAAGTTGCTGTGTCAGTGTATTGTCCCCACTCCCGGACCAGAAACTAAGACGAGAAGGCTTTTCTTTCCCTTTGGGTATTCTGCACTGGACCTCTGCTGTGGGTTAAAGGCCCCTGATGCAGGATAGGAATGCAACAACCCTTAGAAGAGCAAACTAAACTAGAGCCCGCCCCTTTCTAACTCAGGGACTTGTAACTGGGCACTGAAACCCATTATAGTCTGAAACTCAAAGGAGCTGGGCCTACGCCTTCTTCTGTGCATCTACTAATTTGTCTCTCAATGGTGCAGGCGTCACTTGGGTCAGACCAAGTGAAGACCATCATGAGGTCCCAGGCAGCTTAGCCTTCATCTTCTGCCATCTTTCATCCTTAACAAGTGGCGTGAAGGAGACGAGGTCTGGAAGACCAGAGAGACCAAAGAATTCTTCAAATATATTTATCATCTTTTAGTGTTTTTCTTACTTAAAAAATAATACTGTTTTTTTTAGGGATTAAAAAAAACAGACCACAGAAGACTGTCTTTCTGAACATGGGGGAAACAGGAGGGATCAGAGGGAAGACAGAGATGAACATGGGGAGGACAGATGGGAGGACGCGGAGGTGTACGTGGACAGAAAGACAGGTGTGAACGAGAGGAAGATGGCTGGGGAGACATGACCATGAAGACGAGTGTGAGTACAGAGAAAGCAGTTGGGTGGACAGGTGTGAACACAGGGAGGGCAGGCTGGACCCTGGCTCCGTGTAGTAAAGGGATGGTGGCTCCCCTTGCCTTTAAAAGGGGAGGCTCTGAGGTATCAACAGCCCAGGCACTTGAAGAAGGAACACAAAGAGAAGTCTCTGTAGTTGCTGTGGACTAACCAGCCTCTTCCATCTCCAGGAGGTCATCCACATATTCCACAACCTCTCCCTGGAAGAGAGGGCAGACACATTAGGAGGGCCACATGGCAGGAAAGGCATCCAAGAGGCCACCACTGGCTGTGGGCTCTGGGAAAAGCTCAGAGCCCAAATGACCTGAGTCCTCTCACTGAACGGAGTCTTATCTTCTACCCCATGTGACCTCAGCATCAAGTGACCAGCCACCCCACAGATAACCCAACCTGCCACCCCAAAAACAACCCGTTTCATGTAGGTCATCTAGCCACCACTCTGAAAGGTTCCAGATGGTTCACTGCTCTGGGCGTCCTTCTATCTGCCCCCAGACTCCTCAATTCTGCCTCAGGAACTGGCACTTTCCGCTTTGACCAGCAGCCCACACTTCCCACACCACCACAGCCAAACTCGCTCTGAGCACATCCCTGGGACGCTCTTCAAGGAGACCCAATCTAAGGTGCAGGCCTGAGCATCATTTATTTATTTAGCAGCCCTGAGGATTGAACCCAGGGCTTTGTGCATCGTAGGTAAATGCGATACTACTGAGCTATGTCCCCAGTCCCCACTTCCTCACTGGTACAGCACTTTTATACCCAACTGGTATTCCGTTCTCATAACTTATGGTCGCTCCTATTTCACAAAGGGCTGACGCTTCCTTCCTTAGTGGCAATGGCCATGTGAATCAGCACGGTGAAACTCCCCTGACCCCGTCTCCCTCAGAGGTGGAGAGGAGCAGGGAAGAGGCAGCACAGAGCCTCTGGGCCTGGCCCAGCATCTCCTTGAGCTTCCCCTCCCCCAGGCTCTCCCAGGATGTGAAGGATCAGGGCAGTACCAGCTCCCAGATCTCTTCTGGCTCCAAACACACCAAGTTCCCAGCTTTTGTACAAAGCATTTTCCAGTTCCTTCCAAAGGCATCCATCTAAATAAATTATAGGGGTATCCACAGATGGCTTCTCTGTGACCCGGATGCCCCTCCACTCAAAGTCAGGATGCGTCAAGAAGAGATATCTGCCGTACAGTAGGCAGAGTGCACGCCTGGCATGTGTCGGGTCCCCGGGTTGACCCTGGGCATGGTGGTACGCGCTAGCAACGCCAGCACTTGAGAGGTCTCAGCAGGAGGGTCACAAGTTCAAGGTCATCCTCAGGTACACTGCAAGCTGGAGGCCAGCCTGTGCTACATGAGACACTGTCTCAAAACACAAAACACCTCCAACAAACAAAGGGCTGGCTAAGGGAGATCCAGTCAGGGAATCGGCTGCCACAACAGATGAACTGCTGGCAGCAAGGACATAATTACAATAACCTGGAAGGAGAATGGGACGGGATGCAAAGTGTCTCCAGCGTGCGGAACAAGTGAAACTCACGACACTAGAAATGACGGTGTGGGAACCTGTGAGATAGCTCAGTGGGTAGAGGTGCTTGCTATGGAGCCCGATGACCTGAGTTCAATCCCTGGCCCCCAGGTGGTGAAGGAGAGAACCAGCTTCCTCAAGCTGTCCTCTGACCTCCATACGGGGCTGTGACATGCCCCTGGCCCTCCCACACACACACACACACATATATATATATATATATATATATATATATATATATATATATATATAAATGGCACGGTGAGACACACATATTCACTAGCACTTGAGACTTGGGCAGGAGAAAGGGCAGGTCAAAGCTAGCCCGGGCCACATATCACTGCTGAGGCTAACCTGGGCACATGGCAAGACCTTGTCTTAAAAAGGAAGGCGGGGGGAGATGGTTCCGTGGATAAATGCCTGTTGCCCAGGCTTAAGGACCTGAGTTCTGATCCCCAGTCTGTATGCAAATACCGCCAAGGCACACACATTTGTCACCTCGACACTGGGGAGGACGACAGAGGAAGGCGGACCCAGGAGCTTGCCGCCTGGTCACGCTGGCTGAATGAATAGACTCCGGGTTCTGCAAGAGACTTTGCTTCAAGAAATCAGGTGGAGGGGCCAACAAGATGGCTCAGTGGGTAAGGTAATTGCCCTGCAAGTCTGGTGACCTGAATTCAATCCCTGGAACCCACACAAAGGTGGAGGGAGGGAACTGACTCCACAGGGTTGTCCTCTAACCCCACGCAAGCAGCGACAAGTGCCCCCAACCTACAACACACGCACGTGCGTACACACGCATCTGGTGCATACTCCAAGCGCATTTCCCCCACAGAAGAAATAGCAGCCCAGCCTTGGCCTCCTAGAGAGCTGGACTTTTCCACACCAGAGCCCTGGCTTTCATTAAAACCCCCACAGCAGCTGATCCCTCGAGGGCCCCTTCTGTTTCTTGAGGAAGGACTCAGCCTTCGAGGGACTCTGACAGAGACATGAGTCATGGTCTCTCTCAGGCAGACGCGTGCAGAGCACGGAAGCTCTTACCTCATCATCATCCATTAGGTGTTCCTGGGCAAAGCCGTAGAGCTCCTTCTGGAGCGTCGTCACGTTAAAGAACTGCACTGCTTCCTGTTGGACACAAGCGAGAACCATCAGACGACCAGGTTTCTCGTCTGAGAGCTGACAGCAAGTTGGCATGGAGTACAAGCATTCAGGAGCGGACATGGAAAGGTTGTGCAGATGGGAATGTACCCGACACCCTGAACTATGGAGACACGAGGGCAAATTCTATCAGATATAGACAATATCACGGTTCTTAGCATGGGGGAAGGGTCTGGGCGTGGTTGGTATCATGTTTGCCTGGCATGCTCAAAGCCCTGGGACCCACTCCAGGACGGTATGAACCAACTGTGGCAGTGCATGGCTGTAATCCTGGAACTTGGAAAGTGAAGCCAGAAGAAGTTCAGAGTCATCCTTAGCAAGTTCAAGGCCAGCCTGTGCTATATGAGACCCTGTCTCAAAACCAAAACACAGAACGCTGGGAGTGAAGCTCAGTGGTAGAGCACTTGACCGGTACACACAAGGTCCTGGGTTCAATCCCCACAGCTTAAAAAAAAAAGGAGCAACTGAGTAAATGTGTGCATGTATGATCAGCAAGGAACTGATAAGCGGAAGATTTACCTATGAAAATCTAGTCTGGGTTTCAGTTTTATTGGGACAGGTGTTGCTTGGTAGCCCAGCCGGGCCTCACACTCATGACAGTCCTCTTGCTTATGCATCCAGAGTGCTAGAATTACAGTCATAAGCCACCATGCCCAAAAGTGACAAATATATTATAAGTCACATATAATTAACCCCCTGACAATAGGTATAAAGCCTCACATTTATCTGCCAAAGGAATTAAGTGATGGTTCATCCATAAAAGTCTATAACCCGGCACTTGGGAGGCAGAGGCAGAGGCAGAGGCATGAGGACTGCAAATTTGGGACCAGCCTGGGCTAGGCAGCAAAACTCTAAAGACCAAGGGCTGGACGTGGCTCAACGGCAGGGCACCTGGTTAGCACGTGAGGAGAGCTCCTGGCTTCTAACACCATAAAAGTGGCGGAGGAGGAGGAAGAGGTACAGGGAGAGGGATGACCGGGGACGACAAAGTAAGTAACAAAAACAGCACGTGTAGTAGAATCCTAACTTTGTACCAAAAAAAAAGGAAGAAAGGCTGAAGAGATGGCTCAGAGGTTAGGAACACTGACTACTCTTCCAGAGGTGCTGAGTTCAATTCCCAGTAACCACATGGTGACCACAACCATCTGTAATGAGATCTGAGCCCTTTTCTGACATGCAAGCATACATACAGGCAGAACATTGTAAAACATAATAAATAAATAAGTAATTAAATAAATAAATAAATCTTAACAAAAAATAAGTGGGCCGGGCGGTGGTAACGCATGCCTTTAATCCCAGCACTTGGGAGGCAGAGGCAGGCGGATCTCTGTGAGTTCGAGACCAGCCTGGTCTACAAGAGCTATTTCCAGGACAGGCTCCAAAACCACAGAGAAACCCTATCTCAAAAACAAAACAAAACAAAATAATAATAATAAAAAAAATAAGTGCAGGCTGTGTGGATAAGTAAATAAAGGGACTCAGAGAAGAAATTAAAAAGCTGTGGGGCCCTGGAGAATGGCTCACTGGGTAAAGGAGCTCACCACCAAGCGTGACCCCTTGGGTTCAATCCCTGGGACCCACATGTGGAAGGAGGGAACTGATTCTCTGAGCTCCACATGCATCGCTGTTGCATGTGCAGGACCATATACATACACACGATAAATAAGTAAAAATATAAAAAAATTCAGCAGGGTATGACGGTATAAGCCTCCAATCCTAGCAGTCAGGAGGCCGAATCAAGAGGGTCTCTGTGAGTTCAAGAACAGCCTGGTCTACACAGTGACTTCTGGGTCAACCAGGGTTACAGAATCAGGGCCCGATTCAAGAGGGACAGAGGAAACCAACGGTAACCAGAAGCAGAGAGAGTTCTTTAATTTCAGAACTGATTCTCTCTCTGAAGGGCAAGGCAGTCTCCTGAAGGAGGAAGGAAGGAGTGGGACACTCACGGGTCTGGGCTGGAAATGCTCGTCCGAGAGGCCCCACTTGTCCCTGTGGTACTGATAGTAGACCAGATTCTGCTGCATGACCTTGTCATCCTTGTCGAAGAGTAGGTAGCTGACGGCGCAGGGGGCTGCGTTCTTTAGATCGTTCACTGGAACCAGAGAGAAGAGGCTAAGCAGGCGAGCAAGCTCTGGGGCTACCTCAGAACCTTCCTCCAGGAAGAGACCAGGCCTAAGGTTTTCCTCCCGGCTCTCCTCTAGAAAACCCTTGACCTCAGAAGGTGAGTAGGGCACAGGCTAAGGAGGCAGAGGCCTCGAGCCACCCTCAGGCTGTGCTGATTTCAGACAATCAGGGCTGGTCGCAGGAAGTGGGTCTCAAGGCCTGGGTCACACTAGGATTGAGGAAGACACAGGCTGTTTAACTACACGCCTCCCTCTGGAGGCTGAGTTCCTGAGTCCCACCAGGCTAGGACAACAATACGAGAGGAGGTGGGCCCTCCTCCAACCAAACCATATGTGAAAGGCATAACGAAGGGCTGGGGGTATGGTTCAGTTGGTAGAATGCTTTCTGAGCATCCATGAAGCTCTGGCTTCCATCCCCAGTTCTCCACAAACCACACATAACAGCATATTCCCAGCACTTGGGAGGTGGAGGCAGGAGGCTCAACAGTCAAGGCCATCCTTGGCTATACAGTGAGTTTGGGGCCAGCCTGGGCTACATGAGACTTGGTTGATAGATAGATAGATAGATAGATAGATAGATAGATGATAGGTAACACTAAGACTCCAAACTGCAGAAACCAACAAGAGAAACCATTGGTAGGCCCTCAAGACAAGGAAGAGTCAAAGGTTACCTTGTCCTGCCATCTCCTGCTCCTGCCCCACTGCTCAGAACTAGACCCCCACATCACCATCAACATAAGGACTCTGCAGAGTGGCATTGTCTTGGGAGGGAGGGGAGTCAGGCAAAGCAGAAATGAGACACAAAACCCAGGGTATCTATTCAGGCACCTTCGTGGCCACTTCTATTAGGTAACAAAATTCTGGTTGGCAGGAATGACCTAGCTGAAGATGGCTCAATTGTGCCACCTAGTGGTTGTTTTCCGTCACAACAACTTTAAAACCTGAACTTCAAGGCTCTTCCCACACAGTTTGGGCGTGAAGGTTTCAAGGTAAATTACACCTACGTTCAATAAATGTTAATTTTTATTTACACTACCTATCTACATCCCTGGAAAGCAAAGATTTCCCAGGGAACAGGAGTCAAGCCTTGAGGCTCAGGGTCTCCGCTCTAATCGGAGCCAGAGGCCTCTTCGCGGACAGCCATGTACATGGCCTTAATGAGCCTTCTCAGCCACCATAGCTGGTAACAGGACAGTCTTGGGACCTCATTCAAGGTCCTGCATGGGGCTACTTACACTTATAATAGGCGAACTGCAAATAGTGGTACATGGTGGCCACGAATTTCTCTACGGGGTAGCCGCCTATGACCGGGGTGAGGGTCTCCTCGCACTGAACCTTGCATTCCAGAACTTCTACATAATGGTCTGCAAAACAGATACGAATTCTCAGAACAGTCTCAACCTTTCTCCTTCCCTCCCTCCTCTCCCTTCCCCTCCCCTCCCTCTCTAGGGATGACTCGCAAGACCTCCTACACTCTCAGCAGCGAGTGTTCCACCACTACTAACTCAGCCCCAGCCCCTTCCTACCTTCGGTCTAGCTCTGCCTGCCACACACATACAGGTAAAAGAAAAAAGAATACATTTAAAATAAAGAACTTGGAGCTAAGGGCTGGCTCAGCGGTGAAGAGCCCTGGCTGCTCTTCCAGAGACTCAGGTTCAGATCCCCATACTACATGGTGGGTCTCAACCACCTGTAATCTCAGTTTTAGGGGATCCCATTACCCTCTTTTGGCCTCCACAGGCACCAGGCACATATGTAGTCCATAGACACACATGCAGGCAAAGTACTGATAGACATAAAAACAAAACAATAAATTAAATAAATCAAGGGACATCCATCTTTAATATTCAAAGTATCTTAAGATCAAAAGAAAATGACAAACACCTAGGATAGAACTGCCAAAAGGGGCTTGAGGCAAAGAAGATGGCTCAGTAGTTAAAGAGGCCACCACCAAGATTGCAGATATAAGTTGAATCCTGGGGACCCACACAGTGTGTAGAGAGAACCAACATCCACAACTTGTCATGTGACCACAAGTGTGCCACAGCGCTGGAGCCCCACCCCTCAACACAAAACAAATAAAGACAAAATTATAACCAAAATATTGTAATGGCCAAAGAATGCTAATGCACATTAATATGAACAGCAATGGAGCTCTGTCAAGACACGACGGCTCCTCAGCAGCGAGCAGCGCCACTTTCTGAACAGTTTAAACCCAGTCAGGAGTGTAGCTCGGTGGCAGTGGGCTGGCCTAACAGGCCACAAAGGCAACAATAGCAAATTGTCAGTGCTCATGTAGCCCGGGGCTGGCTTCAAACTCCTGTGTGGCTGAGGAAGGCCTTGAACTCCTGATCCTCCTGGCTGAGACAACAGAAGCACCACCAAGACCAGATAATGCAGACCTGGGAGTTGAACCCAGGGCCCTGTGCATGCTAGGTAAGTTCATTAACTGAGAGCTACACCCCAAGCCCAAAATAATATAAATTCTATGTATGGAGTTGAATGTGTGAAATGCAAAAATGAAAACCAGAAGAGAGCCTAACATATTATGGCCACCTCTATGTAAAATAAACACACAAAACACGAGGAAATACTTATGTATGCGTAACCTTTACAGACAAAAAGTGATAGAGGTGAGAATCTCGAAGGGCAGTGTAGAGATGAGGTGAGCAGGCCTGCTTTTCGTCCCGCCCGGCTCCTGCATGGCTAGCTTTACACCCGAAATAACAACACACAAATTGTATTCTTTTAAACACTGCCTGGCCCATTAGTTCCAGCCTCTTAATGGCTAATTCTCACATCTTGATTAACCCATTTCTAATAATCTGTGTAACACCACAAGGTGGTGGCCTACTGGGAAAGATTTTAACCTGCATCCATCTTGGGCCAGAGCTCATGGCATCTTCCTCACTGCCTTCTACCCAACATCCTGTTCTGTTTACTCTGCCTATCTAATTTTCTGTCCTATCAAAGGGACAAGGCAGTTTCTTTATTAACCAATGAAAGTAACACATAGACAGATGACCCTCCTCCATCAGGGCAGAGCTGGGATGAGGAGGAGAGGCATCTAAGGAATGTGAAGTCCTTAGGTTTGACTGTTAACATCAGGAAGTCAGGAGAGAATGCCAGCCCTGCTCAGCAGACAGGGAGAACACTAACTAAATGCTTAAAAATGAACAGCCCTGGCTGGGCTAGGGACAGAGCGTAGGGGTTGAACATTCCTGTAGCATATGTGAGGCCCTAGGCTCAATCCCCAGAATTGCGATAAAAAGATAAAGTAAATGGCACCTTCTATAAGAGAGTAAAGACATCACACATCTCTGGGTGTGACATTCTGAGGCTACTTCTAGTGCTCTAGCCAAAAATGGGCACTCCCAATAAAACTGTCAGAAACCAAATAATCCTGCTCATTTGTTTGTTTTTGTTGTTATTTTTTGAGAATGGGTCTCACTCTGTATCTCTGGTTGTCCCAGAAGTCACAGAGATCTGCCGCCTGCCTCTGCATCCCTGCTGCTGGGATTAAAGGTGAGTGCCACCATGCCCAGCCCAAATTAGAAATACTTACAAATTAATTAGCCTAAATGTCTCTAAAGGATTGTTGGTGGCCCGGGGGTGGTGGCGCATGCCATTAACCCAAGTACTTGAGACGCAGAGGAAGGAGGATCTCTGTGAGTTTGAGGCCAGCCTGGTCTACAGAAGGAGTTTCCAGGAGAAGCCCTGTCTCAAAAAAAAAAAAGAGAGAGAAAGAAAGGAAAAGAAAGAAAGTTGGTAATCTAGAAAGAAGGAAGCAACATGGATGAGAAATTCTCAAGGAAGTGGAAATGGGGAGGGCAGAATGCTAGAAATGAAAAACCCACTGAAAATCAAAAACACAGTGAAGTCATGACCAATGATTTCAGAAGAGAGCATGGAGATGGAGAACAGGTTGAGGAAAGACTCATTCAGATATCAATAAAGAAAAAAGCAAGCATGCCCACCTTCTAAGAACTCCACCATAGTCAAAAGCCAAACTAAACTGAGTGCAGTGGTCCACACCTTTATTCCCAGCACCCAGGAGGCAGAGGCACAAAGATTTCTTAAGTTTGAGACCAGCTTGGTCTACACAGCCAGGCCAGCCTGGGCTACACAGTGAGACCTGGTCAAAAAGAAAACCAAATGTCTTTCCTATCTTAAAAAAGTGTCCCTTGCTTTTTTTCGTGGCGCCTCCTAGGCAGCCGGCTGTGTGTCATCTCATCCCCTGCCACCAGCTGTCAGAAACTCAGTGACGTGGATGATGAACGCAAACGTTCTGTGAGAAGCACACAGCCACGGGAGTAACTGCTGATGCTCTCGGTGAAGAGCGGAAAGGTCATGAGGTCCAACTCGGTGATAAGAATGACAGACAAGGCTTTCCCATGAAGCAAGGTGTTTTGAGCCATGGCAGAGTGTGCCTGCTGTTGAGTACAGGGCATTCTTGTTATAGAGCAAGGAGAACAGGAGAGAGGAAGCACACAGGTCTGTTCGTGGATGGATTGTGGATGCCGGTCTGAGTGCTCTCAACATGGTTATTGTAAGAAAAGGAGAGAAGAATATTCCTGGACTGACAGACACTACTGTGCCGCATCGGCTGGGACCTAACAGAGCTTGCAGAATCCGAAAGCGTTTTAATCTCTGTAAAGGTGATGTCCCTAGTACGTTGTCAGAGAGCCCTTAAACAAAGAAAGCAAGAAGCCCAGGACCAGAGCGCCCAAAATTCAGTGTCTCGTTTCTCCGTGTGTCCTGTAGCACAAACACTGATGTGCTGCTCCGAAGAAGCAATGCACTAGCAAAAACAAGGAGGAGGCTGCAGAATATGCTAAACTTTTGGCCAATAGAATGCAGGATGCCAAAGAAAAGGGCCAGGAATGGATTGCCGAGAGACGTAGGCTGTCCTCGCTGAGGACTTCTGCTCCTAAGTCTGGGTCCAGTCAAAAAGAAGTCTTTAAGGGTAACAAATAAATAATCATACTTTTAAAAAAAAGTGTTCCTCAGATGCCAATCAAGGCTTCTGGAGCACAGGCCCCGCCCACCACCAACCTGCGATGGACAGGTAGAAGTCCTTGAAGTCCTTAATCTCCCTGGAGCCTTCGCAGGCTGCCAGGCACTCGTAAAAGGCTTTCAGGAAGTCAGGGAGCGCCAGCTCCATGTCCGTTATGGACGTCCTCCAGTTCTCCCCATTGTAGGCCCGCACCGCACGGACGAACAGGTTCTGGAACGCAAGGAGATGCAGTGAAGCCCCTCCTGACAAGCAGGAGACACGCTTGTCCCGCCCAAAGAATCATGACCCCTACGGAGCCACGCTTCATCAGCCCTGGATGACCCTTGACTTGGTACAAACCAGGCACCATATACATGAGTGTGGATTTGCCTATACGCTCACCAGAGGTACCTTCTTATAAAAACAGAACCCAGGGTAGCCCAAGCTGACTTCAAACTCCCAGAGTAGCTGAGAATGACCTTAACCACTTTTTAAAAACTTTTTTTTTTTTTTTTGATTTTCGAGACAGGGTTTCTCTGTAGCTTTTTTGGTTCCTGTCCTGGAACTAGCTCTTGTAGACCAGGCTGGACTCTAACTCCCAGAGATCCGCCTGCCTCTGCCTCCCGAGTGCTGGGATTAAAGGCATGCGCCATGACCGCCCGGCACTTTTTTAAAAACTTATTTTTACTATTTAGTGTGGACTTAAAGAGTCAGATAACAGGGGCTGGAGAGATGGCTCAGAGGTTAAGAGCATTGCCTGCTCTTCCAAAGGTCCTGAGTTCAATTCCCAGCAACCACATGGTGGCTCACAACCATCTGTAGTGGGGTCTGGTGCCCTCTTCTGGCCTGCAGGCATATACACAGACAGAATATTGTATACATAATAAATAAATAAAATAAATAAAAAAAAAGAGTCAGATAACAGTTTAGGAGACATTTCTCCCACCACCCTGTGAGTCTCGGGAATCAAACTTAGGCTCGGCAGCAAACACCCTTACCCAGTGAGCCATCTTGCCAGCCCAAGAAATCACAGGCATGTACCATCACATCCTGTTTCATACAACACTGGGGACTGAGCTCGGGGCCTTGTGTGTCTAGGTGAGCACTCTACCAATTGAGCTATACCCCAGCCCAAATCACTATATTTCTTTCTTTGTTCAACTTAAAATATTGCAAGTATTTGACAATGAAACCAAAATCAAACCAAGGAAACAGTAAAAGAAATCAGATCAATGATTCCCAGAAGTCAGGGGCTGGGTGACAGCCAGAATGAAAAGGAACAGGAGGAAACTTGTCAGGCTGGGTGACAAAGAAACTCCTCGCGTTCTCTCTGTAGCCTGTAGCCGTCACATGACACATGAAGCTGTCTCCAATCACTGAGTTACGTAAAGTTCATTAACGCTTAGATAAAAGGGCATGGCGGTGCATGTAGTTCCGCCAGGCTTTGAACCCACAGCCGTCAGCCGTCATCAATGCCTCATCTCCCAAGTGCTGGGATTATAGGCAAAACCACCATGCCCAATTTGTTGATTTTTTTCTTCATGGGAATTTTGTGCTCAGCCAGTTTCCTACCATCATAACTAATAAATATCACTGAAAACAACAAGAGCATTCTTTAGACATCAGCATCTGGGCCAGCAAGAAAGCTCAGTGGATAAAGGTACTTGCCACCAAGTCTGAGGACCTGAGTTCAAATCCTAGACCCCCCTGGTCAAAGAAGAGAACTATGCCTTGTCCTCTGACCTCCACACAAGCTCTCTTGCTCTCTCTCTCTCTCTCTCTCTCTCTCTCTCTCTCACACACACACACACACACACACACACACACACACACCTCTTCTCTCTCTCTTTAAATAATTAGAATGTAATTAAAAGGAAAAACGATGCTAGTTGCTCCCCAAGACATGCTCCTTTAACATATCCTGTTGCACCAACTGCGGGGTGAAGCCAGCGAGTACCTCGTATGACTTGGTCTCCAGGTCTTTAATGTGGTCCTCAGCTCCAGGCAAGCTCTTGTAATAGGCCATGTTTCTCTTCATCATCTCATCGTCAGGGTGCTTCAGAAGATAGGTATGAGCCGCAGCGATGGCCTTCGGGAGGTCATTGGCCTGAGCGTATGGCAAGAGGATCACGGTTCAGACACATGCTGGACCTTGCATTTGAGAACTGAGAGCTTCATTTCAGCTCTTCCTTCCTCTCCTCCTCTCTCCCTCTCCTTCCTTTCTCCTGACCCAGTCTTAAGCAGCTCAGGCTGGCCTCAAGGCTGTGGATGACCTTGAACTTCTGACCGAGCATCTTTACCTCCCCAGTGCCTGGATCACAGGCATCCAGGAATACAGCCAGTTTTATGTGTTGATGAGGCTCAAACCCAGGACTGTTGCAAGCCAGGCAAGTACTTGACTGGCTGAGCTACAGTCCCAGCCTCTTCAGGGAGCCCTTAGTTCCTTCTCACCAAATAACACTTCTGGTTAAGAGGTCAATGACTTTTCAAGACCTATCAAGATCTGGGCCAGTCACTCTGATGAGCCTTTGTTCCCAGAAGGTGACCGGGCGATGGCTTCATTATGCCTTTCCTCATTTACTCTCCACGGTCCCCACCATCCTGGTCCCAGGAGGATGGCCTCTGTGGCACTGACAGCAGTCCCCAGGCTCTCTGGCTTCCACAGGGGTCCCCCAGGAGGAGCCCAATGGGAAGCTAAAAGGGAGGGGTGTAGTCTCTTCCGTCTTCTGGCTCTCTCCCTATGGCCACCCCTGACTGCAATGGTATCAAACTGAAGGTCACACATCCTGTCAAGGTGACCTTCTCTACATGGTCACTCCTCCTGACTCCTAAGTAACTGCTCACTCCCTCGCTCCTTCCAGCAAAGGGTTGGGTACAACCGAGTGGCTCTACGCTGGGGCATTAAAAATCCCTTGTGGGTCCCTGCACCTGCATGCACTTCGAGAAACAACCGTCTTGGTAAGTTTTCCTCACACCATCTCTTCTGCGGCAACCTGTCAAGCACTGTTTCCAGATCTCTCACAGAACCGTCTGCCTCCCTTCTCAGGGACCCCAACTCCCTCTCTCTGGCTCACCTACTTCACAAATACTCCACAATATTCATGAGGCATCTCCTATAAGGAGACACTGTTTTCAGAGATCAGGTTGGTGACAGTTAGTTCATCCAGAGTCTGCGGGAACAGGCAGATCTGGAGCCCTGGGTTTACAGCTGACCACATGATCAGTATTACCAGGACAGGCAGGTGTGGCGGGGGGGGGGGGGAGCGGGAGGGGGAGACCTTAGGCGACAGTGTGATAATAAACCTCCATCTCAGACATGATGGAATCTAGTACCAGAACCATGGAGGAGATGAGCCTCTCAGCATGCTGGTGAGAAGTTATCTACGTGAAGTTTTAATTGTGATTATCCACCAGCTGTGGGTAAATACCATTCTACAGCCTGGGTTCCCAGACTTAAAATAGGGAAGGTGAGCTGATCACCTGCATGCATTTCTCTCTGCCTCTTGACTGGGGACACATTGTGGGCAGCCACCTCATGCATTGATGCCTTGACTTCCCCCATGATGGACTCTACCCTCAAACTGTGAGCCAAACAAGCCTTCCTTAAGGCATCTCTGTTGGGCATTTTGTCGCAGTAACCAGAGGAGCAACTAACACAGGCAGGCAGATGGTGATGAGCCAGCCTCCCTCTGGGGACACAAAACAACCTGAGAGGCCTCTGTTGACAGAATCCTGGCAGACAGAAGGGTCCCCATCATGCGTGCAGATAAGGCCTCCTTCAGCCTACCAAAGGAACACTCTGAGGCAGGGATGGTGGTTAGGGTGAGAGACAGACAGACAGACAGAGACAGAGAGAGAACTTGTGAGACCCATCAAATTCTTGAGAATAAGGTTAGAAAAGGTGACATCCATCTGAACCAGAATGCCCCTAAATTTGAAGCAAGTCATCAGAGACAATGGTGGTTTCCCGTGGCAAGGGGTGGGTGGACAGGAGGGCAGGCTCCCAGGTGTAGGCTGCCACCTAGAGAATGACAGTGTGGCCTGTGGCTGATAGGACTTGGGCGGAGGCCTAGGCTGAGGTACAAGGGCCAGCAAGAGGGCTCAGTGTGTAAAGGAGCTTGCCACCAAACTGGGTGACTAAGTTTGATGCCTGGAGCTCACATGCTAAGAGAGAGCAGGCTCCCAACAAGCTGTCCTCTGACCTTCACACACGAACAGTGTGTGCCCCTTGTGCGCACACACATGAACACACACACAATAAATGATTAAGAGCAAAAAATAAAATATCCAGCCGGGCGGTGGTGGTGCACGCCTTTAATCCCAGCACTCGGGAGGCAGAGGCAGGCGGATCTCTGTGAGTTCGAGACCAGCCTGGTCTACAAGAGCTAGTTCCAGGACAGGCTCCAAAGCCACAGAGAAACCCTGTCTCAAAAAACCAAAAAAATAAAAAAAAATAAAAATAAAATAAAATAAAATATCCTTCTTAACCAGAAAAAGCAGAAACTGGGTTTTAGGAGTTTTCTCTCGACCATGCTCAGTGAAGGCCCAACAAGCTGAGGCCTTTCTGTCCAGCATTCCAACCTCCCAAGCAAGGACTTAAAGGGCAGGGAACTGCAATTTGTAGCTATTTTTAGCAAGCAATCACAGGCAGAAGTTAAGCAGCCGTAAAGAGGAGGCAGTGAACTGTGTACGTTAGATTCTAACAGAAGGAACAGAGACGAGCCTGGTGAACCACAGGGCACAGACTTCTGTGAGCAGAGAGAAGCCTGTCCCCAGAGAGCAGGCCACATTATGAAGCCCTTTCTCCAGTTCCAGGTACTTTGCTGGGGCATCCCAAGACATATTTGCCACCTTAGAAGAGGCTGCAACAATTTTCAAAGGCGCTGGGAGGGGCAGAGCGTACAGGAGGTAAGCAGACAGGAGGATGGGGAATCCAGATTCAGTCTCAGCTATGTACCAAGTTTGAAGCCAGCCCAGGTTACATAAGACCACGCTTCAAAAAGGGGGGGGGAGAATTTTCATGTTTAAGATGAGGAAGGGCAGTGTTTTTGTTCACTGTGAACTTGTGTTGCTCTCATTGGTTTAATAAAGAACTAAATGGCCAATAGCTGGGCAGGAAGAGGTTAGGCGGGACTTATGGACAGGGAAAAAAAAGAATGTGGGGAAGAGGGCAGAATCGCGAGGAGAGGCAAAGAGAAGTAAGAGGAATATAACATACCATGTGGTAGAGCATAGGTAAGAAATATGGGTTAATTTAAGATATAAGAGCTAGGGCTGGAGAGATGGCCCAGAGGTTAAGAGGTCCTGAGTTCAATTCCCAGCAACCATATGGTGGCTCACAACCATCTATAATGAGATCTGGCACCCTCTTCTGGTGTGCAGGAAGAATACAGTATACATAATAAATAAATAAATCTTTTTTAAAAAGATATAAGAGCTAGTTAGCAATAAGCCTAAGCTATTG
Source organism: Microtus oregoni (assembly GCF_018167655.1). NCBI lineage: Eukaryota > Metazoa > Chordata > Mammalia > Rodentia > Cricetidae > Microtus > Microtus oregoni. The sequence continues at coordinate 10,148,520 of NW_024543087.1, read as the reverse complement.
GCTGATCATTTACAATTAATAATAAAGTCTCTGTGTTGTTATTTGGGGAGTTGGTGGTTCCAAAGAAAAACTCCACCTACAAGGCAGGATTTGGAGAGCTTTGGAAGAGCTGTGTGGCAGAACCTGAGGGAAGGAGATTGAAGCCATTATCTCAGTGGGGAAGGGCACTCATTGGGTTGCATTGGGTGGCTCACAACCTCCTCTAATTCTAGCTCCGCTGCCCTCTTCTGGCCTCCAAAGGCATTCACACATATGTGGCATGGTACACACACACACACACACACACACACACACACACACAAATTTAAATAAAGAAAAAAATTTTAATTCAAAGGATTGACGCTCAACGTTGAAGGAAAGGCTGATCTAGAAGAGGCCCGATATGGGATGTTGCTGGTGGGTGCTCAGAAGAGTGGGGCTCGGTGGGGAGATGCTCAGTGGAATAAGGTGGAATCTGGGGGTGGTGTGGAGGGAGACCTGGTGAGGTGGGGCTCAGGGGCAGCCCAGAGGCAAGGCTCTGTGGAGCCGACCCTACTGTAGAGGTGGAGAGGTTAGGAGGTGAAGTGTGGCTCCGGGAACTGGCAGGAAGCTCAACTGGGCGGGGCTCAGCTGAGGTGGGTTTTGGGACAAGATGGGGACCGTGATCAGTGGGACAGGTTGAGAGAGGGTGACTGTGGGAAGGAAGGGTCCTCAGCAGAACTGGTAATGGGCGGGGTTCGAATGGGGCGGAGCTCCGCTGAGGGCGGGGCTATCCGGACTGCAGGCCTGCTGGGCGGGGCTTGGGATAGAGCGGGTGTGGTTTGGGAACTGGGCCAGCTAGGCGGAACTTTCTTCTTCTTTTTTTTTTGGATTTTTCGAGACAGGGTTTCTCCGTAGCTTTTGGTTCCTGTCCTTGTAGACCAGGCTGGCCTCGAACTCCCAGAGATCCGTCTGCCTCTGCCTCCCAAGTGCTGGGATTAAAGGCGTGCGCCACCACCGCCCGGCATCTAGGCGGAATTTAAGGTGGGGCGTCTGTTCGAAATTCAGTCGGAAGGGGCTTGGGCGGGTGGGGCTCAGGGGCGGGGCTTTGCCTGTGGGCGGGGCTTCTTGCGGCGGGGCTCTGGGTGGGGCGAGCGCACGTACCTTAAAGTAAGCGAACTGTAGGAACTTGTAGGGCTCGCGCTGCTGAAAGTCGACCAGCACCGCGCGGCTGGGCTGCGACTGACGGAAGGCGGGCAGGCCCTGCTTGCAGCGTTTGAGACACTGCGCCCTGCGCAGCACGCCGCCGAAGAGGCGCAGCTCGGTGTGGCCGGCAGCGCCGGCGGGCATGGGAGCGGGCGTAGCCGCGCTGCAGTTGCGGTGGCAGAAGGCCTCGCTGTCGCGCAGCAGACGGTGCAGCCGCAGGCTCACCTCCAGGTAGCCCACGCTCTCGGCCCAGTGCTCGCCGCTGTACTGGTCGAGCGCGTGGCGGTAGGCCGACTCGAGCGGCATCAGCTCGTCCCGCGGGAAGCTGCGGAAGCTGTAGCGCTCGTACTGTGCGCGCCCCGGTGGCAGCACGCACCCGGCACTCAGTAGCACCAGCAACGCGGCCGCAGGGCTGCGGGACCCCATCACGCGTGGCCCGATGACCCGAGCCCGGAGCGGAGGACGCGCGACGCGGCAGGCCCGGGAGCGGAGGCGGGGACGCCGGCCGTGGCCCGCCCCGTCCGGCAGGCCTCCCCGCCCGGGGACCGAGAAGGGTGTGTCCTGGGGAGGCGCTCAGCCCTGGAGTCTGAGAGGTGGGGAGGAGAACCTGAGGGAATTCCAGGCCAGCATGGGGTACATGGGACCCCATCTCTGAAAGGAAAGAAAGTTTGCAATCACTTGAAGGATGTATGGGCCGCACTCCACTAGTTTCTTGTTCAGCACATCCGGATTGGGGCCGGATTGGGGTGTGTTTTCTTTTTTTCTCTTTGCTATAGCCCAAGCTAGCCTTAAACTCACTACATCGTCCAGATTGACTTAAATTTGCTCCAAGTCCTCCCCCTCCCCACTGCTGAGAGTCACAGACATTCGCCACCACGCCTGCCCTGAACAACTGAGGCTGCGGGATTACAGACCACACTGTGAATAGCAATGGCACTAACCTTTAAGATTTTAAAAGACGTTGCATAGATAAAGTTAATAAGAATGCCGGGGGCTCTTTGTAAATCGTGTGAGATGTCGGGTTGAGGATGCATTGCATCTAAGGCGGAGTATGCTGGAGAAATTTGTGCATGAGCAATGATAAAGACAGTAATTAAAAAAAAACTACATTTTTTGAAGTAATTTACAGCAAAATTGCAGGGACAGAATCCAAAATTCCTATATTCCTCTTCATGAAAATTTACAAATTGACGGCACACCTTTAATCTTAGCACTCCGAAGGCATGGCAGTGAATCCCTGGGCTGAGGCCAGCCCAGGCTACATAATGAGACCTAGTCTAAAACAAACAAAAACCCAAAATTTATTTAGAGCTTTGAGATTAGCGGCTAAAGGCATTTGTTACCAAACCTGAGTTCAATCCTAGGCTACATGCTGGAGGAACAGAATCAATGCTCCGGGTTGTCCTTTGACCTCCACACACGTGCTGCGGTACCTGAGTGCGCTGTTCCGAGTCAGGGCCAGGAGAATGATGCTCTTTGGGAGACTCCTGTAGAAGACTGATTAAGACAAACGTTCCTTTTCCAAACCACATTGTCTGCTAGTCAATAAACAGATGACCTTTGTTTAGGACTAAGATTAGATTAGAATTAATCTATTAGAATTAGATTCGGAGAGATCAGAAACCTGAATAAATCAGGCACATCTTGGGTAAATAATGGCAACCAAGGATTGGTTTTCTTGTAGGTGTCATGGCCACACCTTATCTCCTATACTAATTAATTAATAATGGGGCTGCAGAGATGACTCAGTGGTCAAGAACATTGGCTTCCCTCCCAGAGGTCCTGGGTTCAATTCTCAACATGCACATGGCAGCTCACAGTCTCTGTAACTCTAGTCCCAGAGGATTTAAGCTCTTCTACCCCCTCTAGATACCAGGCATACATGTGGTGCACCATGAAGGAAAAACACCTGTACACATAAACTTTAAAAAATTGAAAAGTAGCCGGGTGGCGGTGGTGCACATGGCTTTAATCCTAGCACTTGGGAGGTAGAGGCAGGTGGATCTCTATGACTTAGGGGCCAGCCTGGCCTACAAAGCAAGTTCCAGGACAGCCAGAGCTGTTACACAGAGAAAACCAAAGCAAAACAAAAAACAATCAAAGAAAACAAAAACATTACAGAAGGGCTCAGTGGTTGAGTACCTACCTGACATGTGAGTTCCTAGGCTTAGTAATCTATAGATGGAGGCTGCTCTCTCATTTCCCAGCCTCCCAGACCCAAATAATCACACAGAAACTATATTAATTACAACAGTGGCTAATAGCTTAGGCATATTCCTAGAAATCTCTTGCATCTTAAATTAACACATTTCTATTAATCTATGTATCACCATGAGGCTATGGTTTACCGGTAAAAGTTTGGGTGTCTTTCTTCTTTGGCAATTACATGACGTCTCTTTGACTCCACCTACTCTCTATATATATCTCTTCCAGCCTGGCTATATTCTGCCCTGCCATCGGCCAAAGCAACTTTATTCATTAACCAATAAAAGCAACACATATACAGAAGGACGTCCTCAGACCTAAGGAGGGTGGGTGTTTGTCCTCCGTACTTTATGTTGCTGTGTTAAAGCATCATGACCAAAAGCAACTTAGCAATAAAATAGTTTATTTGGCTTACAAGTTGTGGTCCATCATCAGAAGTCAGTGCAGGAATCTGGATGCAGGAACAGAAGAAGCCATAGAGGAACACTACTTACTGGTTTGCTCTCTGTGACTTGCCCAGCTTGTTTCTTTTTTCTACCACCCAGGACCACCTACTCAGAGTGGCACTGCCCTCAGTGGGTTGAGCCCTCCTGCAGCAATCATTATTGAAAAAAACACCCCTACAGGCTTGCCGACAAGCCAGTCTGAGAGAGGCATTTTCTCAGTGGACTGGTCCCTCTTCCCAGATGACGTGTGTGTGTGAAATTAACAAACAATGCAAAAACAAACAACAAACAAATGAAAAACCACAACAGCACAGTGTTCTGTTGCTGTGATAAAACACTGGCCAAAGCAACTTAGAGAATAACTTACACTTCCTGGTCATAACCCATCATTGAGAGAATCAGGACAGGAACTCAAGGCGGGAACCCTGCAGGACTACTGCTTGTTGGCTCACCCAAACTCATGCTTAGCTGGTTTTCTTTTCTTTTCAAATATTTTTTATTTGTTTATGTTTAGACAGGGTCTCACTCCTGCCTGGCCTGGAACTTACTATATAGACCAGGCTGGCCTAAAACTCAGAGACATACACCTGCCATTGCCTCCACAGTGCTGGGATAAAAGATGTGTGCCACCACGCCTGCCTTAGCGAGCTCTCTTGTACAGCTCAGGATCATCGACCCAGGCAATGGTGCCACTCACAGTAGGCCAGGCCCTCGAACATCAATGAATCACCAACACAGTGCCTCACAGACATGCCCACAGACCAACATGATCTGGGCAATTCCCGAGTTGACGCTCTCTCAGAAGACTATAGGCTGTGTCAAGGGAACAAATCTCGCCAGGGCACGGGGTTCCCAGAACTCACATCTGGTGTGTTGTAACTCTCTGGGACTTTAGGCCTGGTATGGCCAGATTTTCTCATCTTTCAAGAAAAACTGGAGACACACATTATGTCATCCTCTGGTTGTGTGTTGACAGCTATAGAATTAACTTAAAATTGAGATACTAGTGAGCTAACATAGCTCTTTGGGCCACGTCTAGTTATAACATTTGATCTAGCTAGACACCCACTATCATTATCCAGAGACTCAGTGAATCACAGAGTCAGGTGTGGCTGTAAATGCAGAGAGAAGGGTCAACCTAAGGAGCTTGCTTCCCCGGAAGAAGAAACAGCAAGATGGACTGACCAAACATACCAGAAAACTAACCAACGAAAAACTCCAAAGCAAACATTAAAGTGTGTGGCACAAGGAAGCACAAAGAAATTTGGGAAGTATGGTAATGGCGGCAGTCCTTTTTGCCCCACCCCCTCCACCCCCTGCCCCAGGCCTCCCATGGGTCCTTGGATGTTGTCAGGCAGTTCAGACTCCTGAAAGGACAAATGAAGATGAAGACATCGCAGAAGACCTCACTGTCATGTGCACAAGTCGGTTCCTGAGACATGATCACCAACTTTTGCTGGCTTCCTTATTTCACAAGTTTCATTGCTTTACACTGAGCCCTTCTCTTGTTGCACAACTTAACCCTGAGATCTGGAGTTCATGATTTTCTTTATCAGACAGCTTAAAGAAGTGAGAAAGATAAGAGGACTGTAGAGCCTGGCGGTGGTGGCGCACGCCTTTCATCCCAGCACTCAGGAGGCAGAGGCAGTTGGATCCCTGTGGGTTCAAGACCAGCCTGGTGTACAGAGAGAGTTTCAGAACAACTGTCTGTCTCAAAAACCAAAACACAAAGGGAAAATGACTGGCACAGTAGAACTGCCCACAGTTAGCCGGGCGGTGGTGGCGCACGCCTTTAATCCCAGCACTCGGGAGGCAGAGGCAGGCGGATCTCTGTGAGTTCGAGACCAGGCTGGTCTACAAGAGCTAGTTCCAGGACAGGAACCAAAAAGCTACGGAGAAACCCTGTCTCGAAAAAAAAAGAACTGCCCACAGTTTTACCTGGGGCAGGGATGGGAGGGCAATGCTGTTTAGTTTAGATTACATTTTTTTTTCTGTTTTCAGGCACACATATGCCCCTGCTTGTTATATAGAAGTCAGTGGGCAGCGTGCAGAAGTTGGGTCTTTCTTCCCATCATGTGAATTTTAGGGATTGAACTCAGGACTTCAGGCTTATTGGCAAGGGCCTTCCCCACTGAGCTGTCTCTGACACCCTGTTTGTTTTGAACATCTCATTCTACAGCTGGGCTGGCCTTAAACTTGCAGTTCTCTCTCTGACTCCAGCCTTCCGAGGTACAGCTGTCAATCACTGTGCCTGGCTTATTCATTTAGGTAACTTTTAAGTTCATAGCACTAGATGCCCACATAAAGAAGCTGGGGAAATCCCACACTAGTGAATTAACAGAACATTTGAAAACTTTAGAACAAAAAGAAGCAAACTCACCTTCAGCATGAAATAATCAAATTGAGAGCTGAAATCAACAAAATAGAAAAAAAGAAAACAATACAAAGAATCAATGAGACAAAGAGTTGGTTCTTCAAGAAAATCAACAAAATAGACAAAACTTTATCCAAACTAACCAAAAGGCAGAGAGAGAATATCTAAATTAACAAAATCAGAAATGAAAAGGGGGACATAACGTCAGGTCATATTTCGAAAACCTGTACTCCACAAAATTGGAACACTTAAAGAAAATGAACGATTTTCTGAATAAGTATCACCAAAATTAAATCAAGACTAGATAAGCAAATTAAACTACCTATAACTGCTAAAGAAATAGAAATAGTCATCAAAAGTCTCCCAACCAAAAAAAGCCCAGAACTAGAAGGTTTCAGCTCAATTATACAAGATTTTCAAAGAAGAACTAATACCAATACTCCTCAAATTGTTCCATGCAATAGAAACAGAAGGAACATTGCCAAAGTCTTTTTATGAGGCTACAATTACCCTGATACCCAAACCACATGAAGGCATTAGTAAGAAAGAGAATAACAGACCAATCTCACTCATGAACATTGATGCAAAAATTCTAAATAAAATATTGGCAAATCGAATCCAAGAACACATCAGAGCCATCATCTGCCATGATCAAGTCGGCTTCATCCCAGAGACGCAGGGATGGTTCAACATACGAAAATCTGTCAACATAATCCACCATATAAACAAACTGAAAAATAAAAACCACATAATCATTTCATTAGATGCCAAAAAAGCTTTCGACAAAATACAACATCCCTTCATGATAAAGGTCTTGGAGAGAGCAGGGATACAAGGAACATGCCTAAACATAATTAAGGCAATATACAAGCCAACAGCCAACATCAAACTAAATGAGAGAAACTCCCAGCGATCCCACTGAAATCAGGAACAAGACAAGGTTGTCCACTCTCTCCATATCTATTCAATAGAATTCTTGAGGTCCTAGCTAGAGCAATAAGACAACAAAAGAAGATCAAGGGGATACAAATAGGAAAAGAAGAAGTCAAACTCTCACTATTTGCTGATGATATGATAGTTTACATAAGCAACCCTAAAAATTCTACCAAGGAACTTCTACAACTCATAAACACGTTCAATAATGTAGCAGGATACAAGATTAACTAAAAAAAAAAAATCAGTAGCCCTCCTGTACACAGATGGGCTGAGAAAGAAAACAGAAACATCACCCTTCACAATAGCCACAAATAGCATAAAATATCTCTGAGTAACTCTAACCAAACAAGTGGAAGACTTGTATGGCAAGAACTTTAAATCTTTGAAGAAAGAAATTGAAAAAGATACCAGAAAGTGAAAAGATCTCCCATGCTCTTGGGTAGGTAGAATTAACATGGTAAAAATAGCATTCTTACCAAAAGCAATCTACAGATTCAATGCTATACCCAGCAAAATTCTTCACAGACCTCGAAAGAATGGTACTCAACTTCATTCATACGGAAAAGCAAAACACCCAGGATAACCAAAACAATCCTGTATAACAAAACAACTTCTGGAGGCATCACAATCCCTGACTTCAAACTCTACTACAGAGCTACGGTACTGAAAACAGCCTGGTATTGGCATAAAAACAGACAGGAGAACCAATGGAACTGAATCGAAGACCCAGATATTAATCCAGACACGTACAAATACCTGATTTTGGCAAAGAAGCAAAAAAAATCAAATGGAAAAAAGCATATTTAACAAGTGGTGCTGGCATAACTGGATATCAACATATAGAAGAATGAAAATAGACCCATATCTATCACCATGCACAAAACTCAAATTCAAATGGATCAAAGACCTCAACATAAAGCCAATCACACTGAACCTCACAGAAGAGAGAGTAGGAAGTACACTTAAACGCACAGGAGAGCACTTCCTAAATATAATCTCAGGAGCACAGACACTGAGAGAAACAATTAATAAATGGGACCTCCTGAAACTGAAAAGCTTCTGTAAAGCAAAGGACATGGTCAACAAGACAAAACGACAGCCTACAGATTGGGAAAAGATCTTTACCAACCCCACATCAGACAGAGGTCTGATCTCCAAAATATACAAAGAACTTAAGAAATTAAACACCAAAAGAACAAATAATTCAATGAAAAAAAATGGAGTACAGATCAAACAGAGAACTCTCAACAGAGGAATCTAAAATGGCTGAAAGACACTTAAGGAAATGCTCAACATTCTTAGTCATCAGAGAAATGCAAATCAAAACAACTCTGAGATTCCACCCTACACCTGTGAGAATGGCCAAGATAAAAACACTGATGACAACTTATGCTGGAGAGGTTGTGGGGTGAAGGGAACACTTCTGTATTGCTGGTGCAGATGCAAGCTGGTACAACCCCTTTGGATATCAGTGTGGAAATTTCTCAGAAAATTAGGAAACAACCTTCCTCAAGACCCAGCAATACCACTTTTGGGTATATACCCAAAGGATGCTCAATTGTGCCACAAAGACATGTGCTCATCTATATTCATAGCAGCATTGTTTATCAAAGCCAGAACCTGGAAACAACCTAAATGCCCCTCGATCAAAGAATGAGTAAGAAAAATGTGGTACATTTACACAATGGAGTACTACACAGCAGAAAAAATAATGACATCTTGAAATTTGCAGGCAAATGGATGGAGCTAGAAAACATCGTATTGAGTGAGGTAACCCAGACCCAGAAAGACAATTATCACATGTATTCACTCATAAGTGGTTTTTAAACATAAAGCAAAGAAAACCAGGGCTGGAGAGATGGCTCAGCAGTTAAGAGCACTGACTGCTCTTCCAGAGGTCCTGAGTTCAATTCCCAGCAACCACATGGTGGCTCACAACCACCTATAATGAGATCTGGTGCCCTCTCTGGCATACAGGCAGGATACTGTATAAATAAATTAATAAATCTTCAAAAAAAGAAAAAAGAAAGAAAGAAAACCAGCCTACAAATCACAATCCCAGAGAACCTAGACAACAATGAGGACCCTAAAAGAGACATACATGGATCTTATCTACATGGGAAGTACAAAAAGACAAGATCTCCTGAGTAAATTGGGAGCATAGGGACCTTGGGAGAAGGTTGAAGGAGAGGGGAGAGGAAGGGAGGGGAACAGAGTAAAAACTATTACTTAATCTTCTGGCTGTGGGCCGTGATCAAATGAGAACACTAGCCGGGGGTGGTGGTGCACACCTTTAATCCCAGCACTTGGGAGTCAGAGGCAGTTCTGATCTCTGAGTTTGAGATCAGCCTGGTCTCCAGAGTGAGTTCCAGGCCAGCAGAAACTACACACACCCAAAAAAAAAAAAAAAAAAAAAAAAAAAAAAACCTGTAAGGAATAATAAGAACGCTGACTTTGAGATATGGTGTTATCTAATCGATGTGTCTAATTCTTTTCACAACCACCTGCCTACTATCTTGTATGTACCAAGCTTCTAGATAGATACTCATCAGTGGTGACTACCTCCATGACCTAGTGAATTTCATATTATAATCTCTATCTCACCAGTGTGTGAACTAAGGTTTGGAGAGCTGTCATCGCCCAGACACACAGGGTAGGTGGCAAAGCCTGCTCTAATGCATGACTGAGATTCAAGCTTCTATACTCTCTTGCATATCAGGAGCATGCAGTCTTGAGGGAGCTAGAGGACATAGGCAGTGCAAGGCTAATTAGGAGTGGGAACTCCAGTGATGCAGCTCTTGTGGGTCACTGATTGTGTGGGAGTGGCCCTTTGCCACGGTGCAGCTGTTACTGAGTAACTCATGCTTCCCTACGTAACCCTAGTAAACTCACTGGGTACTTGGATGGAACCATCTCTGTGGGTTGTCACCATGTCGGGGTGAACAGACATTTGTTCACATCTCCCCCAGGAAAAATGAGACAATAAGTCAGCACCCCAAAAGCAACATGTTGGACAGAAGCGAAGATGAGTCTGCGAGGAGCGGTGGCAGCGCAGTAAGACACGAAGACAAAGCTGAGCAGTCTGGAGGGGGAATGTAACCTCGTGTCACCTAGCTCCAGCAGGATTTGTCACGGGGAGACAAGCAACAAAAGCCAGGGTTTCTACCCACAGAGAAAAGCAAGGTGGATGGCAAAGACCCCAGAGAGGTCCTCTTCCTCTGTGTGATGCAGGGTGATATATCTATCTTCTTAAAGAATGCTGGCCACCTAATGAGACAGAAAGGCAGGGTCAGGTGCAGAGTGACCATGAGTCATGGCAAGGTTAACTCTGAGTCACAGCAACTAAAAAATGATTGCCTCACGGACTGTACTGAATCACTCTTTGGACTTCCTCAGACCATCCTGTGGATGTACGACCCCCACTCCAACAAACTGGAAAAAGTCTGGTCACAAATGAGGAAGTAAAACCCAGTAGGGGATTTGACATGCATGTGTACTAAAGGAGCCTCACAATCCACTTAAGGGGAAGAGTATATGGGATGCATCTCATCTTGTGACTCTAACAGAGAGGATTCTGGGATGGTGAATGTTGGGTAAACCTAACATAACATATAACCTGGAAATGCCAATCATCTGCATCAGTCAAAGGAAAGTCCACTTCTTCAGGGATCAGGGACCCCATCCCTTCACTTTTGTGATTAAAAACCTGTGGGTTCAAGCAAGCCACCACAGGGAGACCCCATGAACAGCTGACAGAAGATTGCAATCTGTCCCCATACATGTCTCATATGAAAAAGGATTGTAAAGAAGCCAGGCAGCAGCTACATGGCCGGCCTGGCCATCTTCTAAGAAAAGAAGAAAGAAAAGAAAAACGAGGTGCTAGAGAGATGGCTCAGTGGTTAGAACACTGGGCCTGGATTTGATTTACATGTAGGTATAGTGGCTCACAACCATCTCTAACTCCAGTTCCAGAGGATCAAATGCCTGGACTGGCCCCCATGGGCACTGGACACACCCCATAGCTCATAGACATGCATGCGCTTTTACACACAAAATAAAATTAGATAAAAAGAAAGATGGAAGAGAGGGAAGATGGCACGAAGAAGATTAACTCAGTAGGGATCTGGGGACTCTATGTTGACTTTGTTGACTCATAGTGGAACCTAATCTTTGCTAGGTAAGTGTTGTGGAAAATTATTTTAAGGTGTGTTACATTTGTTTACGCACTGGAACATTTGTTTAATAATGTAAAGATGTGTCGCTTTTGTTTATGCTTCATTTAACTCTGAAGCTGTGTTACTTACTTTGTCTAAAACACTTGATAATCTAATAAAGACCTGAATGGCCAATAGCGAGGCAGGAAAAAGGATAGACGGAGCTGGCAGGCAGAGAGAATAATTAAGAGGTGAAATCTGAGATGAGGAAGAAAGGAGGAAAAGGATCAAATAGAATGAGAAAAGAGAGGAGAGAAGGATTTTCAGGCCAGCTACCCAACCAGCCACGGAGTAAGAGTGAAATAAGATATACGGAAGTTCAAGTCCAAATGGATCAAAGACCTCAACATAAAGCCAGCCGCACTGAGCCTCATAGAAGAGAAAGTGGGAAGTACACAGGAGACCACTTCCTAAATATAACCCCGGTAGCACAGACACTGAGAGAAACAATTAATAAATGGGACCTCCTGAAACTGAAAAGCTTCTGTAAAGCAAAGGACACGGTCAACAAGACAAGACGACAGCCTACAAAATGGGAAAAGATCTTCACTGACCCCACATCAGACAGAGGTCTGATCTCCAAAATATACAAAGGACTTAAGAAATTGGACACCAAAAGATCACAAAAAGAAAGAAAGAAAAAAATGGAGTACAGAACTAAGCAGAGAACTCTCAACAGAAGAATCTAAAATGGCTGAAAGACACTTAAGGAAATGCTCAACATCCTTAGTCATCAGAGAAATGCAAATCAAAACAACTCTGAGATTCCACCCTACACCTGTGAGAATAGCCAAGATCAAAAACACTGATGACAACTTATACTGGGGATGTTGTCGGGGGGAAAGGGAACACTTCTGCATTGCTGGTGGGGATGCAAGCTGGTACAACCCCTTCGGATATCGGTGTTGCAATTTCTCAGAAAATTAGGAAACAACCTTCCTCAAGACCTAACAATACCACTTTTGGGTATATACCCAAAGGATGCTCAATCGTACCACAAGGATACGTGCTCAACTATGTTCATAGAAGCTTTGTTTGTCATAGCCAGAACCTGGAAATAATCTAAATGCCCCTCGATCAAAGAATGAATAAGAAAAATGTGGTACATTTACACAATGGAGTACTACACAACAGAAAAAAATAATGATAGCTTGAATTTTTCAGGAAAATGAATGGAACTACAAAACATTATTTTGAGTGAGGTAACCCAGACCCAGAAAGACAACTATCACATGTATTCACTCATAAGTGGTTTTTAAACATAAAGCAAAGAAAACCAGCCTACAAATCACAATCCTAGAGAACCTAGACAACAATGAGGACCCTAAAAGAGACATACATGGATTTTATCTACATGGGAAGTATTAAAAGAGAAGATCTCCTGAGTAAATTGGGAGCATGGGGACCTTGGGGGAGGGATGAAGGGGGAGAGGAGAAGCAGGGAAGGGAGAAGAGAAAAATGTAGAGCTCAATAAATATCAATAAAAAAAGATATACAGAAGAAAAGGAAATAACCCAGAGGCATAAGGTAGTAGATGAGATAATTTTTAAAAAGCTGGCTACCCAGGTGGTAGTGGCACATGCCTTTAACTTCAGCACTCAGAAGGCAGAAACAGGTGGATCTCTGTGAGTTTGAGGCCACCCTGGTATACAAGAGCTAGTTCTAGGACAGCCAGGGCTGTTACACAGAGAAACCCTGTCTCGAAAAACCAAAAAAGAAGAAGAGGGGAAAAAAAGCTAGCTAGAAACAAGCCAAGTTAACACAGGGCATTTATAAGTAAGAATAAGCCTGCGTGTGTGATTTACTTGGGAGCTGGATGGTGGCCCTTCCCCCGCCAAAAGTCAAAAGAGTTAAAAACAAAACAAGCAACAGGTCAGAGAGGCTTTGGTGGATCTGAAAGACTCGAACTAGTGAGTAAGTCCAGGTACAGCAGATAAGGAAGCCTGCCTTGGTCACTCACAGACAAATGTGGCCAGTTTCGTGTGAAGGCAAATTCCCAGGGGAAAACTGAGAGAGAGTTAAGAGCTGTCCTTGTAGCCCTTGGAAGCCTGTAGAGCCTGAAGGGTCCACCAGAGAGGTGGCCAGCAGGAACTGGCAGTGATGGCGTGCAGAGAAGCAGGTCTCACAAGGTGGGGACCATCCAGCGGCTCCACATTGGACTGCAGATTTATTTGTTCCCTGCTAATAACGTGCGGACTATCTGGAGCTTCAGTCAAGGTTGGGGTTAGGTGAGCCTTAATTCGTGGTACCCCAGAGCACCAAAGACAGCAGGGGACGGATGTGGAAATAGGATGCTAAAGATGACCAGGTTATGCTTGTCCCTTAGCACCATGTCTAAGAGTATGGTGTGTGTGGTCCTCAGTTGCTGGAGGTGAGTGTCCCGCTGACCACATTCTGCATGCCACCGTTAGACCATTTTACCCAATCTTGTGTGGTTGGGGAAATGACAGCCTGCAAGGCGAGAGATTATTCATCTAAGATAAAGCCCTTTAAAATGTCAAGTGCGGACAACGGAGACTCCAGACAGCCCATGGTGAATGACCACAGATAATGGAGAGCGAAATAAGCATGCCCCTCCCGAGCCACTGTACCTAACATGCTCTTTGGACAAAACAGTCAATGTGATGGGATCTCTTCATGCTGTCTTGGACCGTGTGTGTGTGTGTGTGTAAAATCCTTTCAGCTACTGAATCCCAAGTCCACTTTATACTTGCTTGAACAAAGAAGAGTGGGCCTCAGGATTCTACCCTTAGTAAAAAATATATAATTGAAAAGACATCTAAAAAAGAACAATGAAAATCAATAGTTGTTAAAAACTGATCCAGGCATGTTGGCACACTCTAATCCCAGGACTCAGGAGGCAGAGGCAGGGGGAATTTCTGCGAGTTCCAGGCCACCCAAAGCTACATAGTGAGACCCTGTCTCAAACAAAAACCCCAAACAAACAAGAGCTTAAAATGAGCCAGGCATGGTGATTCATGCCTGTAATCCCAGCACTTGGGAGCCTGAGCACAGGAGGATCAGGTGACTCACGTCTGTAATCCCAGCATGTGGGAGGCTGAGTACGGAGGATCAGCGTGAGTTCGAATCCAGCCCGAGTCATATGATTAGTTTTCAGATCTGTCTGGGATAGAATGAGATTCTCTATGGGAGAAAAATAAATTTTAAAAAGTGGGTGCTTGTCTCCTCTCTATCTAGGGGCAGTCCTTTGTCCTCTGGGACAAATACCTCTGCCCCTTTTCCCTTGCTCCCCTTCCCCTTTCCTCTATGTCCTGTCCCTACCCTCTGTCCCTCTGCAGCAAATGAATCTCCTTTGAGAACTTGGTCTGAGAATTTGGCTTTAGGGATCCTGTGCTGGTATTTTCCTTTCTGTGGGGCCAGCATGACGGCTCACTAGGTCAGGTCCTGCCAGTTCTGACAACCTGGGTTTGATTCCTGTGACCTACATGGTAGAAGAGAACTCACTACTGCAAGTTGTCCTCTGACCTTCACATGTGTGTTTCGGCATGTATGGACCTACACACACGCGCGCACGCGCAAATAAATGCATAAATGCAACAATGTGGAATTCTTTTTGAAGTGAGAAAGGGGACTGGAGAAAACTTAGCATTTGAAAGGTCTGACTGCTCTTGCAGAAGAGTAAGGTTCGAGTCTCAGCATCCACATGGAGGTATAAGCATCTGTAATTCCAGCTCTGGGGGATCTGACACCTTCATCTGGCCTTTGCAGGCAACAGACACACAAGTGGTGCACAGAAGACATACATGCAGGCAAATTACCTATGAAGTAATTTTAAACACGAGAAAAGGCACTCCCGGAAGCCACAGGCTGTTAGGTGAAAATCCCAGGAACGGGAGGATTAAAACCTTACAAGCTGCTGGCTAGGAGGGCACCTAAGGACTTATAGTAAACACCATTGCCATTGTCGGTGGTTGCAGACCAGAGCTGGATGAGAAATCTTTATTGCCCAAACACTATATCCTCTAGTGGAAGGGCACAGAGACGTCAAGCTGGGGCAGAGCTGGAGGCATCCTTTCTGATGACCGACATATGCAGTACCAGAAGGTACTATGCTGGCTGCTGAGAAAGATTGTTGCCGTTAGTCCCGCTCAGTTGGAGATCCCCCTCACCACCACAAGATGTTTATTCTACTTGCAGTAATGTCATAACAGTTACGGGTACAATCAACTACTGACTGGTTGGATTTGAAGCCCCACTCACTGCAGAGGTCCTGTGTGTCAGGACCAAACCCTGTGGCTGGCTCGTCTTAGGCACCGGCGGGAGGCTAAGGCTGTTGTTTCGGTGAGTAGATGTGTGTTTGTGTCTACATCCAGCTGAGGTCCAGGGAAACTCTTTTCTGGTACGGGTAGATGTGACTAGAGATTCATAACCAGTTGAGCTGGTGGGAATAAGAAAGCAGACATTGTTTTGGTGTCGAGTCCCAGGGTTTAGGAAAGAATCATACATATATATCACCCCTCAAAGACAGAACATGACTGAAGAGGCGGTAGACCTGGAGGAAGGGGTGGAGGGTTGTGGTGCCACCGTTTCCTTTTCACCAGAAAGCAGAAACTGCTGAGGGGACCAAACACTACTTGGGTCTTGCAGCCATAGAACAAAATAAGCAAGGCAGTGACAGTTAGGTGCAATGTGACCATCATGGACCTGGGGAGAGGGTCACCAGACCCACCCTCACCTGGGATTCTCGCCACCACTCCTCCCTGCGCCCGTCTGCTGATGATCTTGGGGAATGCTGAGTGTATAAGAAGAGGAAGGTTGAGGGGTCAAGACCCTGTGACACATTCCACAACCATGTGAGGGTGGTGTGTTTCTCTAATGTAGCTACTCTGAGTCACCCAGGCTCCTCTAATGAACCCCAGTAAAAATCAGTGATCTACCAAGCTGGACCTGGGTGGAAACATTTCTTTCCACTGGCTTTCACAGCAAGAGTTTTAACCTGCTGTGCCATCGCCCTGGCCCCAAGGAAAGTTTATTCTTGCACATTAAAATTTGAAGAAGCTGGGCAGTGGTAGCACATGCCTTTAATCCCAGCACTCAGGAGGAAGAGGCAGGCAGATCTCTGAGAGTGAGCTCAGCCTGGTCTACAGCCAGGACAGCCAGGGCTACACAGAGAAATCCTGTCTTTAAAAAAAAAAAAAAAAAAAAAAAGATTAAAGGAAGACTTTATTCAGCTGTTGAAATAAGGGTTGAATCTGGGTGGTGGTGGTGCACACCTTTAATCCCAGCACTCAGAAGGCCGAGGCAGGCAGATCTCTGTGAGTTCAAGGCCAGCCTGGTCTACAAGAGCTAGTTCCAGGACAGACTCCAAAGTTACAGAAAAACCCTGTCTCGAAAACCACCCCCCCCCAAAAAAAAGGAAAAAGAAAAGAGAAGAAATAGGGGTTTGACACCATTGCAGTAAGAGAGTGATCTAGCTGGTCCCCAAGCAGAGCATACAACTCTGAACATGCAGCCAGCATGTGAGTGAGGGGCTTCATGTGTGGAAAATTACTAAGAAGAGACATCGGGTCTAGGGATGTCTATCTAAAGTGACATGTAACTCAAGCTAGCCTCTTATTTGTGACAATCCCACCTCAGCCTCTGTAGCATCATGATTACAAGGGGGAGACACCATACCACCCCCAGGATAGAACTAACTGTAATGGCCAAACTAGAGATCCGGGTGCAAAAATGACGAGGACTTTAAACTCTCGTCTGTCAATCATGTAACTTAGCCGCACATTTATTATCAAAATAGAATGTGAGAGTGGACATGGTGGTACACACCCTTAATCAAGACCAGCCTGTTCCATATAGTTCCAGGGCAGTCAGAGCTACATAACAGAGACCCTGTCTTATACAACCCAAACAACAACAACTGTAGTAAGTTTGAGGACAGTCTGTACTACTTGAGATCCTGTTTTTAAAAACTTAAATTTAAAAACCAGCTTTACTTAGGATATTTATTTATTCATATATGTATATAGTATATATTTCTGTATATATGTTCATGGGTGTATTTATGTGTGTCCATGAGTGTGTGCCATGGTGTACATGTGAAGGTCAGAGGATACATAGAGAGAAGCTGTCTCAGATAGATAAATAAATAAATAAATAATAAAAACACAAAGGAATAAAGAAGTAAACAAACTAGGGATTTGGGGTATGGCCCAACAGTAGAGTACTTGCCTGGCATTAATGAGGACCTGTGACCACCAGCAGCACTGCAAAAATAAATAGATAAATAAAAATGAGATGATGCTTAAAATAAATGAGTATTGTTAGAAATGACAACTGATTAAAGCTGGAAAATCCTACGTCTGCACATTTAAATCAACTTCACTTAAACCAGGGGAGGAGGCACATGACTAATTCCAGCAAACCGGAGGCAGTAGACCAGAAGTTACCGGTGGGATGTGCCGCTGTTCTCACCACTAAAATCCAAGGCAGCCTGAGGCTGGCAGTTGAAAATAACTTCACCCTAGCTGAGTCACGCTTAGAATTCCTCAGAAACCTAGCGCAGCGCTTCTCCAACTTTAGCGTGCACTGAAACTCAGAGCTGGGTCCTGTCCTAGAGTCTGTGTGTGTCAGGGCACCGGCGCTAGGAACCAGAGTGCGCCTTTTCCAGGTTTTAGTTGCCTGGCCTGTGGACCACACCTCGTGAGGGTTAGATCACGTGCTAGGGTCTACCGGGCAAGGCTTCTACTGCCCGGAGCACCAAGGACTGGCTGTTTACCTTTTCCCTGTCCAGCTCCTTCCTGGTAGCCGGGACAGCCTGCAGGCCCTCGTGGATCACCAACCCTTGCGCTTAACCAAGGCTGATTTAGGGGAGCTGCCATTCAGATGCGGGAAATGATTAAACAACAGCTGCTCCGGAGTCACGTGGCCAGGAGAGGCTGGGTCTCCACTTCAAGCCAAGAGCCCCGGGGCGGAGCGGGGCGGAGCTGGGGGCGGGTCCTCCTGGGGCGGGTCCAGGCTGAGGGTCCTTAGCCCCCCGGGAGGTGCAGCGGCTGGCCAGGGCGTCCCCGGCCGAGTGGAGAGAGCCCTCCCGATCGCCGTCATGTTCCGGGTCCCGCTGTGCACGTTGCTCCTGCTACCGGCGCCGCTGCTGCTGGGCGCTGCGCACAGTGTCTATGTAAGTCTTCGGTGCCACCGCGCGGGGACGCTCCGCCGCTGGGAAGGGGCCAGAGGCCGAGGAGAGCCGTGGCTCTGCAAAGCGGGAATCTGGGGGACCTTCGGTCACCCCTCGGAGCAGGCAGGCCGCCGAGGCGCAGGCAGTGGCCTGGCCTCCCGTAGGGGGCGGACCGGCGGCCGGGCGGGGCGCGCGTCCTTCCTGGTTGCTGGCGCGCGTGGGTTCCGCTGCGGCTGTGTCCTGCGCGCGGACTTGCTTCCCCGTTTGTGCAACGCGATCGAGGGCTAGGTTGAGGTGCGCCCGCAGCTTTCCAGCTTCGGTTTCTGGGAAGAGGGGCTCCAGGCTGCGCGGGGAGCTGCGGGAGGGCTCCGCGGGCCGTGGCGCGGAGTGCGATCTTTGTGGAGTTCGGGCTTCACGGAGCGCTCCGGAAGGAGAAAAATGGGGTCAGGAGAGGCTCCTGCAGTGGGGTTACAGAAATATTTGCTTTTTTCCCTTCTCAACTATCTTTTCCGCTTCTCGCTAGCCACCTGCTGGCTGCTTTTAGTTTGGGGTGTTTCATCACCTTGCTGGAAGCCTTTCCTCTTTTAGAGTGGAGGGTGGGAAGAGGCAAACTGCCTCAGGCGAGATCTCGGCGGCGTGGGGGGGGGGGGGCGGTGAGTGGCTGGGGTGCGTTGGACACGCACCTGGGGAGGTCCGCACCGAACCTGTGAAGGGGACAGTGCGAGGTAGAACGCGGCTGCGGCTTTGCACTTTGAGCGAATAAGCGTGGGGCCCTCCATATGGACTGAGTCGGAGCGAGGGGCGGGGGTAAGTTAAAGTGCAAGTTAGTAGACTTTGAGCCTTGTAAAAATTACATTCTTGGAAATGGCACACGTTTATCTAAAACCAGAGGTGAAA
The DNA here is from genome assembly GCF_018167655.1 of Microtus oregoni. Classification (NCBI taxonomy): domain Eukaryota; kingdom Metazoa; phylum Chordata; class Mammalia; order Rodentia; family Cricetidae; genus Microtus; species Microtus oregoni. The sequence continues at coordinate 10,129,151 of NW_024543087.1, read as the reverse complement.
CTTTAAGATTTTGGAAAATAGTTGCTGAGACTGCTTTCATTTACGGCTAGTTGAGTGTGCCTGCTGCTCCAGCCGAGCTTGATGTCCTTGATAACCAATGAGGCTAGGCTTATGGCAGCTGGTAGGGTAGAGGGCAGAACTCCTTTAGTATCAGTAAGGGCGGGAAGAGATAAGGATTTATGGAGGTCATCAGTCATCTGTAAATCACCAGGTGAGAAGTAGGAGATGCCAGGTAAGATGCCCTGGGAGAGGCCCCTGCAGAGGCTGCTGTCTCATCGGAATCTAGGTACCCTCTTGACCTGTTAGACTAGAGCCAAAGGAAAAGAACAGTCGACAGCTTTCATTTTTTTATTTTTTTGCATTTGCAACGTTAATTCTCAACTTTAGTCCTAGACGATGAGTTAAAATGTGTACTTTCTTTTTCTGTTTTTGTTTTTGTTTTTTTTTTTTTGCAAACAGGGTTTCTTTGTGTAGCCCTGGCTGTCCTGGAACTCAATCTGTAGACCAGGATGACCTCGAACTCAGAGATCTGCCTGGCTCTGCTTCCCAGAGTGCTGGCATTAAAGGCCATAAAATGTGTACTTTTTTTTTTTTTTTTTTTTTTTGATTTTTCAGACAGGGTTTCTCTGTAGCTTTTGGTTCCTGTCCTGGAACTAGCTCTTGTAGACCAGGCTGGCCTCGAACTCACAGAGATCCGCCTGCCTCTGCCTCCCGAGTGCTGGGATTAAAGGCGTGCGCCACCACCGCCCTGCAAAATGTGTACTTTCTTAAAAAGACATAAATCAATTGAACAAAATACATTGTATGAAAAAAGTATCTCAGAGTTTTCAGACAGGGTCGTAGTTAGCAGTTAGTCCGTTCTTTTGGTTTTTTGTTTGTTTGTTTGTTTGTTTTGGTTTTTTTTTGGAAAACTTTGATTTATTGGACTTTTCCACACTTTCAGCACCCTCGGTGCTTTAGATATAAATGTTACCGCCTCTAGTCCGCGAGCGCCCCCTGCTGGACAGAAGCGACAGTGATTTATTAACACGTCCCTGCCTTCTTTTTCTTTCTTTTTTTTTAATGACAGGGTTTCATGAAGCCCAGGCTGGCCTCTAACTAGGTGTGTTGTCAGACATAGCCTTGAACTTCGGATCCTTCTGCCCTCACCTCTCAAGTGCCGGGGACAGAGGTGTGCACCACCATGCCTGCTTATGTGGTGCTGAGGATGGGACCCAGGGTTTTGTTCGTGCTCCTCACTCTACCAACTCCTCAGCTACACCCCATCCCCAGAGCTCAGCTACACCCTCACTTCCAGAACTCAGGGACCCCATCCCCAGAGCTCAGCTACACCCCACCCCCAGAACTCAGCGTTTTCTGTTGAACTTTGCAGTCTGCAGGGAACTCACATGTTGGTGGTCTTTGCAAAACTCTATTGTGCACTCACTGGAAGAGAGAATGGCAAGGCAGTGATGGTTTAATATTGTTACGAGAGTGGTTTTGACTCCACGCTGACAATTGATCGTTTAGAATGTTTCTCCTATTATTCAGAATACAAAACACTGTTAAGACTATGGAAACTGAGGCCTGGCTGGTAGGATGCCTGTGGAGCATGCAGGAAGCCTTCGATTCCATCCTCAGAACCACATAAACCACCTGCCTGTGGTAGAGCACACCTATAATCCCAGCACTTGTTAGGTGAAAGGAGGAGGATCCGAAGTTGAAGGTATACTTGGCTACTTTATGGCTTCTAGGCCAGCTTGGCCTACACGAGACCTGTCACGAAAGAACAGAAAGAAGGAAAGAGTAAACGAAAACTGTCCATCGCGTGTCCTGTCATGATTGTGGCATATTTTAATAAGGAAGCATAGCAAGCAACTGGTATTTGAGTGGCTTGGATCTGAGGCAGGCAGGAGCTGTGTGAGTGGTCTCTGGTCCTTTATTGAATGGGGGCAAGAATGTTTTAATGATCTTTCCCATAAAGCTGATGCCAGTTCCTGGTTGCAGGCGGAACTGATCTGGAAATCTCTCATTGGCCACTGTCCTTTCTAAAGAAGTCACTTGCCTTCCAGAGTCCACCTGCCTGAGCTGCTGGGGACTCTTCGTGAGCTGAGAGAATGGCCCTCTTCAGGCAGCTGTCCCTGGGTTCCAAGGCTGCCCTGGCGGCAGCCACTGTCTTCGTGTCCATGATCCTCTCCCGCTCCTTTCTGGCTGAGGCCCTTGAGCTCAAGGCCTGGCGCTGGCTGTTCCGCCTGCAGCTGGCCCTGTTTGTCAACTCGCTCATGCTCATTGGTTCCTTGTACATCTGGCGGAGCACCGTAAGCAACCTCAGCCATTCCCCTGCCATGGAATCGACCTGTTTCCAGCTTTGGAAGCTGGTTGTCATGGCATTCCTGGCCCTGGCACATTCCAGTTTCTTCACCATGCTCTTCTTGGTGGCCGAGGAACCTTACGTGTTTTCCTTAGCAGCCTACTCCTGCCTGGGTGCTTACATCATCATGGTTTTCTTTCTTTGTATCTTGAACGCCATGGAGCAGGCCTACCAGTTCTTAGCCTGGCGCAGCGGTAGGGTGGTGGGCAGCCTTGACAAGACAAGGCACCTGGTGCTCAGGCCTGCCCTGGCCGTGGCAGTGACAGCTGTGCTCAGTACCATTGGCCTTCTGAACGCTGCCCAGCCCCCAGTGGTGAAAACCGTGGAGGTGCCCATCCATCAGCTACCCCCCTCTTTGAATAACCTCAAGATAGTGCTCCTTTCGGACATTCACCTGGGGCCCACGGTGGGCAGGACCAAGATGGAGATGTTTGTGAGGATGGTGAACACGCTGGAGCCAGACATCACAGTGATTGTGGGGGACCTCTCCGATTCCGAAGCCTCCATCCTGCAGACGGCAGTTGCTCCTTTGAGCCAGCTCCGTTCCCGTCTTGGCACCTATTTCGTCACGGGTAATCACGAGTACTACACGTCAGATGTCAGCAACTGGTTCGCCCTGCTGGAATCCTTGCGCGTTCGGCCCCTGCATAATGAGAACGTGAAGATTTCCGCCCCCGGGGACCAGGACGGCCGTGGGGCCACCACGGAGTGGATCTGCTTGGCGGGCGTGGATGACATAGAGGCAGACATCCTTCACTACTCGGGCCATGGCATGGACCTTGACAAGGCTCTGGAGGGCTGCAGCCCGGATGATGCTACCATCTTGCTGGCTCACCAGCCTCTGGCTGCCAAGAGGGCCCTCCAGGCACGGCCAGATATAAACTTGATCCTTTCCGGACACACTCATGCAGGGCAGATCTTCCCCTGGAATGTTGCAGCCTATCTCCTGAACCCTTTCTTTGCTGGTCTCTACCAAGTGGGCCAGGCTACATTTGTGTACGTCAGTCCGGGCACAGCCTACTATGGGATACCGATGAGGTTGGGGAGCAGGGCAGAAATCACAGAACTCATCCTGTGGCGGGCTCCCTAAGCCTGCCCCAGCGGCCCTGCCCTGCCTTGTCTCCTTGCTCAGCACCTTCATCCATCTCCTGCTCCTGCCCAGCCTTGCCAGCACCCTTTGGCCCCAGCCTGCTGGGATCAGTGATTTGCAGTGGGGCTGCCTGGCAAGTTCAGGCTGGTTAAACTCTTTAGAAAATCCATTGCTTTTTGGTAGTTCACCTGTGAGTCCACTCGGCCACGTAAATGTGAACACACGTTTGTTTTCCAGCTGCGGTAGAGAAGGGCCCTTGTGCAAAGGGTAGGGTGGTGGGAAAGGACACCTCTTGCTCAGACTCAGGGAGGAACAAGAACACTTGTCTTCTGTGGGTTTAACCCTGGTTAGGACTTGGGTGGATTCTGACGTTTCTTGGTCTAGAGACAGTTGGTTTGGGGAGGGACCAGGTTAAGGTCAGGTGACCTTCCCTCCTCTGTGCATCGAGTTCACCTTTGTTGACCTCAGTAGAACACACAAGGCCCTTCCCGTCTGGACCTTGAGGGGTTCAGATTGCTTGGCTTGGTGGCAGTCATGGGAGTTCTGGTGGGTGATGACTCTGCGATTTCTTGAGATCTCCGCGGCTCTGAATCCTGCTTCTGTGTCCTCTTGGATACAGAAACTAAGGATATTAAGGACAGGCTGCTTCTGTGTTCAGGGTGAGGAAGGGACACGGGATGTGATGGGGTGTGTTTGAAGGCTGGAAGTGTGGCACGGTACCAGAGCACTTGTCTAGTTGGAACTCAAATGTGCTCGACTTTGAGTTACAAAACAAAACTGCATGTAAGGTAGAGAGAGAGAGGGAGTGTGTGTGTGTGCGCGCGCGCATGTGCATACACACATACATACGAAGGGGGAGCTAAGTCCTTCTGAAAGTTTTATGGCCTGATGGTTAAGTAGCTTTATTGGTCATGGTGAATGCAGGATTCTAAGCACAGATAAACATTAAACAAGGCCCTAGAGCCCCATGTTCCCCTCAGTGGTTTGCATATTTGAGGCTGGCTTCAGTTCATTCATGGCTAGATGGGGGGAGGCCGTCTGTTGAATGAGTCAGGAGCTTGGAACCACCCCACCCCCACCACCCATTACCCCAGGTTTGGTTCTGGTTTTTTTTTTTTTTTTTTTTTTTTTTTTGGTGAGAAGCTGAGGTTTCTTGACTACCCATAGGAAAACTGAAGCCAATATGGTTGTGATCCAGCTCTGCCCCTGCAGGTTCCTTCAGGCCCTGGCTACGAAATGACAGTTCTTACCTGATGGGGGAATTCAAATCCCTCTACCCTGGCCTTTGGCCACAGAAGCACACGGTCATCCCTAGGATTTCTAGACCCACAAGAAAAATAAAGTGGGTCTGGAGAGATGGCTTAGGGGTTAAGAGCACTGACTGCTCTTCCAGAAGTTCCCAGCAACCACATGATGGTTCACAACCATTCATAATAAGATCTGGTGCCCTCCTCTGGCCTGCAGGAAGAACACTGTATACATAATAAATAAATCTTTAAAAAAAAGAAAAGAAAAGAAAGAAAAGAGACAAAGGGAGCTATTTGTGCACTGCCTAGATTTCTTGGTCTAGCCTTTGCCAGGGGCAAGAGAGAGACTTTGTTCTTTTTATAGCGGAAAGCCATTAAGATGTGCTCAGAACCATCTGGGTAGCTTAAACTCAGGGCCGAGAGGCCTCTGGAAGGAGATGCAGACAGATGCCCTCTGCCTGGAGAGGAGCTTCCTGCTGCTTATGAGGGAGAGTTGATGAATGACAGTGAGTGACCGTTCCTCCTAGATTCTTGGCTTTCTTCAGCCCCGAAATGGGTGTAATTCTTGTATCTACCTCAAGGCTGCTTTGCTAGAAAAGTGTGGGCACTTAGTGCTCGTCAGAGGCCTGCTGAGGAGTGTGCCTGGAGAGTCTCTGGAGCAGCCAGGCCTGGAGCCTGTCAGTGGGTGGCACGCTGCCCACCAACCGAGTCCAGATGTCTGTGTGGTACCTACTGAGAGCTCCTTCCTATCATGTGCCGAGTGTCCTGTGCACACTTGCTTTGTCCATCCCCGTCTTCTTCATCTTCTTGTCCTTCTGGTGTGACAGGGTCTGGGGGGTGCAGGAGGCTACTCAAGCATCCTTGTCTCCCAGCAGATAAGGCATTGACAGTGGACCATCAGTTTTTAAAAACATTATACACCTGTAGCCCCAGTACTCAGTGGGTGGAGACGGGACAATTAGAAGGTTCAAAGCTACTAGTGAGCATGAGGCCATCCTGGGCTACACGAGACCCTGTCTTGAAGAAAAGAGAGAGGGAGAGAGAGAGAAATAGCTTTGTCCACGAAACTGTGACAGTCTCGTCCCCTTCCCACCTCTCATAGGATTTCAGTGCCCTGGGAGAGACTTTGTAAAAACCACGATTTATTATTGATGGGATCCTAGGAGAGGCCACCACTCAGCCCCAGCTCTTCCAGACCTGCTGGGCACCACCCCTCCACCCTCCAGCCTCACGAAGGTCGCTTTGTTCTCCATTTCTGGCGACTCGATCCCTCTCTGTTCTGCTTTTCACCAGAGTGATTTTGACATCTTGTGCCCCGGGGAGCTCTTCGACTCTCACCATTCTTGTTATTGTTACTGGTTCCGTGATCTCTGGGTCTTTCTCTTCAGGGCCCTATACTAGGCTTGATGAAGTTATCTTTGGCCACCCTGGGTCTCATGGTTGATACCGTCGCCTTGTGGCCCGTGTGCATGTCATCCATTCTGTTCTTTGTTTTTTTCTTTGATGCGCAGGGTCTTGCCATGTATGCCAGATGGTCTTCAACTTACAGCTATCCTCCTGCCTCTGCCTCCCAAGAGCTGGATGTCAGGCGTGTGTCACCACCCCTGGCTCCTTCATCCTCTCTAACTTTCTGTTTCACCAAACTTTCCTGTTAACAGAGGGGGTGGGATTACAACTCAATGGTAGAGAACTTGCCTTGCGAGTGTGAGGCCCTGGGCTCAGTCTCAGGATCAGCAGAGAAAGGAAAAGTTGTGATCAGAGCCGGTGAGGTGGCTCAGCGGTGACAGCCCCCCAAAACCCGACTTCAGTTCCTTCCCTGGAACCCTGTGGTGGAAAGAGAGACCTGACTCCACAGAGTCTGACCTCCCCACGTATGTTGTGCCTGGTGTGTGTCCACACTTAACACAAAGATTACATGGCACACACACAGTAATAGGAATAGAATAATTCTCTAAAGAGATGATGTTTCCTTATAGGAGGGAAACAGCTAGTCTGTTCTCAGCTCCTCTCTCTCCTCCTGCTCTGGTCATAATAGATTATTTCCTTCTTCACTTCCTTCATGCCTCCGGGTTCTGCAGCATGCCTGGGCCACAGGTGTTTGTGGGACTTCCTCCTTCCCTCCCTGACTGGTCTCACTGAGGAGCCGGCTGCCCTGAACTTCACACTCTTCCTGCCTCAGCCCCCTGACTCTCGGGATTACAGACATGTGCCACCATGTCCATCTCTTACCGTCATCTTTATTTCTGGGGTACCAGTTGCAGTGTCCCCCTTCCTTTCTAAATTCAGTCGTTGGAGTGTAGCTAAGGGTTTGTTGATTGTGTTGTTGCCAAATATCTATTTTACTTTTCCTTTTGTCTGTTTTTTTTCTGGTTATTATTTCATTCATCTCTGTTCTCGTGTTTGTTTTGGTTTCGTTGTTGTTTGTTTGTTTTGGAGACAGGGTCTCAATAGGTATCCCTGGCTGGCCTAAAACTCCAGGAGATCCTCCTGCCTCTACCTCCTGAGGGCTGGAATGAAGGGCATGCACCACCATGCCCAGTTCTTTCTCTGATTTCTCAAGGAACTGTCTTTTTACAATTTTTTTTGTTTGAAACAAAGTCTGAATGAGTTCCATATGTTGTGTGTGCTATGTATGTTGTGCGTACTATGTCTCTTTAAGTATGAAACATTCCTCTTACACATGTATGCACAAAGAAGTAGATGAAAATAATTGAGGGCATTTTTATTTAATTTTTTTTTGTTTTGTTCGTGTGGTTTATTTTGTTTGGTTTGGTTTTTCGAGACAGGGTTTCTCTGTGTAGCCCTGGCTGTCCCGGAACTCACTCTGTAGACCAGGCTGGCCTCAAACTCACAGAGATCCACCTGCCTCTGCCTCCCGAATGCTGGGATTAAAGGCGTGTGCCACCACCACCCGACTATGTAATGTATATTTTAAAATTAATTTGTCTGTGTGTATACGCGTGTGTTCACGTGTGTGTATACAAGTGTGTGTTCATGTGTGTGTATGTGTGTGTATACAAGTGTGTCTTCATGTGTGTGTATACAAGTGTGTGTTCGTGTGTGTGTATGTGTGTGTTCGTGTGTGTGTATACAAGTGTGTGTTCGTGTGTGTGTATACAAGTGTGTGTTCGTGTGTGTGTATACAAGTGTGTGTTCGTGTGTGTGTATGTGTGTGTGTATAGTGCTGATACGGTAGTCAGAGGACAGCTTGCAGAAGGTAGTTCTCTCCTGCCGTGTGGGTCTCTGGAATTTTTTAGCTCGATGCCACGCACCTTTACTCAACCTTTTCTTTTTTTTTTTTTAAGATTTGTTTTTATTTCTAATCATGTGTAGGTCTTCGTGTCTTACACGTGGGCGTGTGCACATGAGTGCTGGTGCCTGAGGAAGCCAAAGGCCTGGAGCTGGAATTAAAAATGATTTTGAGTTGCCCGACTCGGGTCCTCACTGAGCCCTTTCTCCAGCTTCCTAGTTTTATTTTTTAAAACTATACATTTGTCTCTTCATTTCCCCGCTGAGATTAAGCTGATCGCTGGTCAGGAGTGCAGGAAGGTCAGGATCCAGACCCAAGGTGCTCGTTGCTCTCGGTGTCCTCCCCCTTGCTGTCCCCTGCCTTCCCCATAGCACTGTCGTCTTTTTACCCAGACCTTTGAAATGTGAAAAAAAGAAGTTTTAACACAAGACGTATATGAATAAACAAAATTAATAAATAGAGATGTGGGGTAGAGCAGGTATCTGTAAATCTGTCCCTTGGGGTATTGTCACTATGGACCTCAATTGCTGCTCTTCCCCAGTCCGTGGGAAGTGATGTACGGACCACAGCAGCCTCTGAGCCTCTGGTCAGCTGGAATCACCCGTTGGCTTTCTCTTTGACCTTAAGGGACTATAGAAGCCTTAGGTATGCAAAGCCCTCCCAGCCACCTCCCCTCCCTTTCCACAGCCCTGGGTTGCTAGTGGATAGCTGGGTTTTTCCAACCTGGAGCTGAGGTGTCCCTGCCCGGAGCTCCACAGGCCCCTAGGGTGAGTTGACAGGGCTTGTGGAGATAGGAATTTCCCAGCTTTCTCCCAAAAGACCTGGAGGCCAAGTTGTGACCCTTCATAATGACCCTTCACCTGTGATGTCAGCAAGCTGCTTTTACTCTTTGTTCAAGTCCAGGAAATGTGCACAAGGGATGCAGATATCTATTCATTTTTACCCCGAGGACTAGAACTCTTGGAGGAGATGTTCAAGTTACCCGTTGATGCCTGTACTATTACTGTTAATGTTTTGTTTTGATGCTGATAACTGAAATAAGAAACCCACACTGGTCACTATTGGACTCTTGAGGAGGATTGGCCTAAGGGTGTTCTGTGCGTACTACCTTTTTAAAAAAAATTCTCCAATATTTGTGCATTATGTGTATGGTAGGGGCGGGAACTTGAGGGAGCCTGAACATCCAGGATGGTTGCTTGGAATTACATTTTGTGTCATATTCCTGTGGTTGTAATCTTTGTAAACACTGATGCCACTACACCCTACAAGTGTGAAATAAAGATGTCTCACTCCTGATGCCATTTCAGTCCCTGTTCATTCAGAAAGAGTTGAATTGTACTCCGGGCAATTGGAGGGTTTTCTGACTACTAGAAGCTAGCTCCTGTCTTCCCTTTTCCTCCTTTGCTTTCTTCTTCTTCCTTCTCCCCTCTTCCCTTCTGCCTCCTCGTTTTGAAAAGATTTTATTATTTATTTGCATGTGTGTGTCTTTGTGAGTTTATATGCACCCTGTGTGCAGGAGGCCAGAGGAAGGCGTAGGATCCTCTAGAGCTGGAATTACAGGCAGTGGGCTGTGTGATGTGGGCGCCCGCCGGGAGCTAAACTGGGGCCTCTGTGAGCGGTAAATGTTCTCTTTGCCCCAGAACCACCTCCCCCGCTGTCCTCCCATTTTCTGTTACCCTTCCATGTGTCAGTGGTGCCCTGGCTCAGGAAGTCCAGAGGAAGCTGGTTGTTGAGGTTGGACCTTCATGGGGTCCTTCATTGTTGAGAGGGACTGATTGCTGTGGGACCGCAAAGTGCATTTTCCTTGGCAGTGACGGTTATAAATGACCGGAGACTGGGCAGTGGTGGCGCACACCTTCAGTCCCTCACTGGGGAGGCAGAGGCAGGCAGATCTTTTGAGTTTGAGGCCAACCTGGTCTATAGAGTGTATTCCAGGACAGCCAGGACTATACAGAGAAACCTTGTCTCAAAAAACAAACCCCCCCCCCCCCGCCAAATAAAAAGACAAAAAGAAATGACTGTGTTGTTTAGATCCCCTACCTCTGCTCTTGGCCTTTGAGAATTACCCCCTTCCCCGGGTCCAAACAACATGATGTCGTTCATGTATTGGATGAACAGGACGGTCTTTATATGAGTTATTTTTTCCTTTTCTTTCTTTTTTTTTTTCTTTTTTGTTTTTTTGGGGCAGGGTTTTCTATGTAGCCCTGGCTGTCCTGTCCTGGAACTCGCTCTGTAGACCAGGCTGGCCTTGAGCTCTCAGAGCTGTGCCCGCCTCTGTCTCTGGAATGCTGGGGCTAAAGGTGTGCACCGCCACACCCAGCTTAAGTTACTTTTCTTATTGCTGTGACAAAAGACCTGGCAAACAGGGGGCTGGAGAGATGGCTCAGCAGTTAAGAGCATTGCCTGCTCTTCCAAAGGTCCTGAGTTCAATTCCCACAACCACATGGTGGCTCACAACCATCTGTAATGAGATCTGGTGCCCTCTTCTGGTCTTCAGACACACACAGACAGAATATTGTATACATAATAAATAAATAAAATACAAAAAAAAAAAAAGACTTGGCAAAGGCAATTTATGGAGCAAAGGTTTTGCTGGGGCTCACTTATTAAAAATTATTACATCTATTTGTATATGTATGCATGCATATATGTCCATGTGCACATGCTATACACGTGTGGAGATCACAGAACACCTTTCGGGAGTCAGTTTTTCCCACCATGTGAGTCACATTTGAAGGAGCCGCAGTCCATCCTGGGGGGAGGCATGCTGAGGTATGGTGGTCACACTGTGTGAGCAGTCAGGAGGTAGAATTGGCTTACTATACCTTAAGGCCTGCCCGCAGTGACAGGCTTCTCCAGCAAGGGCTGACTTTCAAAATGTTCCCCAACCTTCTAAAACAGTGCCATTGTCTGGAGAGCAGGTGTTTGGACTCAGTGCCATTGTCTGGAGAGCAGATGTTTGGACTCGGTGCCATTGTCTGGAGAGCAGATGTTTGGACTCGGTGCCATTGTCTGGAGAGCAGATGTTTGGACTCGGTGCCATTGTCTGGAGAGCAGATGTTTGGACTCGGTGCCATTGTCTGGAGAGCAGATGTTTGGACTCGGTGCCATTGTCTGGAGAGCAGGTGTTTGGACTCGGTGCCATTGTCTGGAGAGCAGGTGTTTGGACTCGGTGCCATTGTCTGGAGAGCAGGTGTTTGGACTCGGTGCCTATGGTGACATTTCACATTCAAACCGTAACAGATGTCCTAACAGTCATAGCTTCATGTGACACAGAGCCAGGCGGTGACTGTGGCCCTGTGGCAGGAGACGGTGAGTCACACAGACTGCTTTTGTGCCTCTTGAGGGACAAAAAGATTCCTGTGTGGTCAACCAACCAAGTGCTGGAGGCCATGGTCTCTGCTCTTACGATAACCCTGTGGTACCTGCTCTTGGAGCCACGCTTTGTTATGAATAGCCCACTGTTGTCCACCGTGATGCTTATGTTATTGGCACGGTCCCACGGGTAGGTCAGATGGAATTCGATGGAGATGACCTTTAAACCTCGGTGGAGGAGAAACTGGTAGCTCTTCAGGAGTGTCGTCTCCTCCAGGTTTATCTTAAGGAAGAGTAAGTTCTGGAACTCTCACTGGATCCATAAAAGCCCCTGTACGTGGCAAGGATTCTAGTAACTGTTGATAGGAAAACTCATTCCAGTTTGGTCCCAGTTTGCATTTAGATAAGGGAAATAACGGTAGGACACGCTCTCTATTTCTGGAAGCCGCTGTGTGAAGGACCTGGGCCTTCTGGGAGTGACAAGGGGGATTGAAGGTGTGTCACATTTCCTAGTGTAAGTGTTGGCCTAAACTGTGTGGACAGTATTCCTGAGGCCTGGGTGCGCTCTTTCCTGAGGACACAGCTAGGTACCCTAAGTCTCATTATTTAGGCTTGTGCTAGTAGTCACACTGTAGGGTCCTTCCTTCAGAGGATCCAGACACACACACACACACACCTTTAGCCACTGTGTTAGGAAACCAAGTCAAAGCTGAGAACTGGAAAAGGCATCTCAATTTTCTAGCGGCAGACACCAGCCCTTTCCTATCTCACTGCATGGAACACTGTGACTTCCAAGCCGTTGCTTAGGATCACTACTGGAAATTGTGTCCCTTGGCTTGATGTTTACGATGGTCCCCCTTGATAATGCTGCCATCTTGGCATCCCCAGCAGTAGAGAGGGCTATTGACAGGAGTTTCTGTCCCACCTGGTCCTGGAGCTGTTCAGTCCCAAATAAACACACAGAGGCTTATTAATTATAAAATGTTTGACCTATTGCTCAGGCTTATTATTAACTAGCTCTTACAACTTAAATGAACCCATAATTCTTATCTATGTTTAGCCACGTGGTTTGGTACCTTTTCTTGCTTCCTCTGTGTCTGACTTAGGAGTGTGTCTCAGCCTTTCTTTTTCCTAGAATTCCCCTAGTCTGGTCACCCCACCTATACTTCCTGCCTGACTTCTGGCCAATCAGCATTTTATTAAACCAGTGTGAGTAACAAATCTTTACAGAGTGCAGGGGGCCCAGTGTCACAGCTGTTCATCTGTCATCACTCATCTTTTGAAGATGCCGCCGTGGGGACTCTAAGGTTACCAAAGCCCTCCTCACTGATGTCCTCACTGACGGCACATCTCTGGGTCTCCTGAGGCCTGTGGTTTATATAGTCACCCAGTGGGGTCTCTCATGTCCATCTTTACATTGCTCCCTCCCCGAACCATCACTTCCTAAGGGTCATAGGATCTCCTGGCATCTCCCCTCCCTTCCTGCAGGCTGCTGTCATGGACCAGTGGTTCACATGGTCCATGATCCATTGTGTCCAAGAAACCATTTCTTGAGCTTAGGGATCAGAGCCAAGGTGCTATGGCTCAGGGCAGATACTCCTTGCCAGTATCCTCTACCAGGGCACTGTGTCCTTTGTCCCTCCAGATTCATTCCCAGTGTCCCACCATGGTTAAACCCTCCACCTTGCTTTTCTGGTCGGAGGTGAGGGTCTCTGTAGACACCCATCACAGAAGTGTGTATCACTCAAAGACTGCCCTGAACCCATCCGTCCCTCTCTTCAGAGCTTCCAAACCTGCTAACCAAGCCAGCCAGCCTTGCGGTCTCTCCAGTTCCTGGTAAACCAGAAGAACTAAGCCGCGTACCAGCTCCTGCATGAGGAGATTCTTCCACAGGCAGAGCGCTGGCTGTGCAAGCCTGATGACCTGAGTTCAATCCCACAACCCACAGAGAGGAGGAGGGAGAGGACTCACTCCACAGTTGTCCTCTGATCTCCTCGTGAGTGCTGTGGTACGTACACAACACCATGCGTGTTACTCACACACACACACACAAGATTTAAAAATAAACATGCCGGGGCTGGAGAGATGGCTCAGTGGTTAAGAGCATTGCCTGCTCTTCCAAAGGTCCTGAGTTCAATTCCCGGCAACCACATGGTGGCTCACAACCATCTGTAATGAGGTCTGGTGCCCTCTTCTGGCCTGCAGACATACACACAGACAGAATATTGTATACATAATAAATAAATAAATATTTAAAAAAAAAAAAAATAAATAAACATGCCAAATCCTGCCCCCCCCCCAACCTGGGCCTCATCTGTCCAGCATAGGTGAGGAGCATGGCATACCTTTGGGGGTCTCCTTGCTCGCCCACTAAACACTAGCTATAAGGTTTGTTTGCTAGTTGGTCTGTGGCTCCAGATGCTGACCCACAACCCATGTCTAGGTGTATTTGTTACAGTTTTCTTTGCTCAGACAGAGGAAACTTAAGGGAATATTTTTGGCTCACAGTGTGAGGGTGCAGTCCATCGTGTTGGGGAGGCAGGATGGCAGAGTGTGGAGCGCCGGTCACATTGTGTCCACAGTGGAAAGCAAGAAATGGATGCCGGTGCTCAGCTCAGTTGGCTCAAGATGGCAGAGTGTGGAGCGCTGGTCACATTGTGTCCACAGTGGATGCCGGTGCTCAGCTCAGTTGGCTCAAGATGGCAGGAGTGTGGAGCGCCGGTCACATTGTGTCCACAGTGGAAAGCAAGAAATGGATGCCGGTGCTCAGCTCAGTTGCTCCTTTTTCTTCAGCCAGGGACCCCAGCCCATGGCATAGCGCCACCCACAGAGCGGGTCTCCCATACCTACTTAAAATTTACTGGAAACACCCTTGCAAACATACTGTAAAAAGACACCGTGACCAAGTCAACTTATAAAAACTTTTAATTGGGGGCTGTTTAGCGTTTGAGAGGGTCAGAGTTCACGATGATGGCAGGGAGCACGGCAACAGGCAGGCAGACATGGTGCTGGAACAGTAGCGGAGAGCTTACATCTGATCCCCAGAGAGAGCTGCTATGAAGGCTTGGGCTTTAGAAACCTCAGTGGCCACTCCTAGTGGCACACCTCCTCCAACAAGGTCATGCCTCTCCCAGAGAGGCCAGACAGCCTCCAACAAGGCCACACCTCATCATCTTTTCTAAACAACTCTGGGGTGTAGTAATAAGGGCGGCGGGGCTGCGTCCCCAACACCCCAGCCGCCTGCTCAGCTAGCTTATGCCCGAAATAATTACACGGAAACTGTATTCATTTAATCACTGCTTGGCCCATTCTCTTCTAGGCTAATTCTCACATATTAATTTAGCCCATTTCTAATCATCTGTGTGTAGCACCCCAAGGTGCACTTACCGGGGAGATTCTAGCCTGTGTCCATCCTGGGTCGGAGCTTCATCCCGGGAGTGGGGCATGGCATCTCTCTCAGGCGTCTGCTCCAGAGAGCAGAGCTGTCGAGACTCTGAGCTCACTTCCTCTTCCTCCCAGTATCCTGTTCTGTTTACTCCTCCCACCTATCCTCTAACCAATAAAATGGGCCAGGGCAGTGCCTTTATTAGCCAATGACCTTCCTCCATCATTTCCCCTTTTTCGGTTTAAACAAAAAAAAGGCTTTAAGATAGCAAAATTACATATAACAAAACAGTTATCAAGTAAAAGTTACAATAATCTTTATCATAACTAAGGAAAACTATAACTATAACTAACTATTCTTAACTCCATCAAAGACTCCAGAAAGATACAATACTATCTAAGCAAACAAGAAAAAAGCAACTTTTAAAACTCTAGAAATGACAGCGACATCTCGCTGCCTGGAGTCACCCAAAGTTCCTCTGTACCGTTAGGGCATCCATCTTCAAGCCTTTAGGCCCATGGTATCCAGCAGACATTTCCATAAAGCAGGAAAATTCAAAGTCAGTTCAGTCACTATCTGTTGTGTCCTGCAGAATGTCTCGCAGACTCTTTCATGAATCAGGAACCCCGAAAGATCATCTCACCTTAGGCAAGTTCAGTAGTCCTCTCTCTGTGGGTTCTCTGTGTCCAGTTTATGCAATAGTCCAGGCAAGAGCAGTTTCTTGCCCAAATGGCTATCAAAACTCCATAAGGTGCCTCTTTGATGCCCATCTTCCTCTTGAAGTAGATTGGTGCTGCCAGGAGCAGAGTGTCTCATTGTCATGAAAAGTCCTCAGTTATTAAAATATTAAATGTCCTATTCTGTAATCTTTGAAAGACATGAAGAATGTCTATCTAAAATATATCTCTATATATCTAGAAAATCTAACTAACATGACTACAAGCTTTACTATTATCGATGATTATCCATTAACAACCTACATTTCTTAATTATACAGTACATATTTAAATGAACTATACAATCACAATACCTTAATCAAAATCAGAAACACTTATATATATAACAAAATTGACCGTAAATCTCTATCAATAAAGCAAAATCTATACTAATGCAAATTATTCATACCTATATCATATCCCCCTTTAAATGTAAAAGAACATTTATAAACATTTTTTGGGAATATGGGCGCAGTTATTTCTCTCCAAACTGCTTCCTGCTGAATGGGGGCGTCGTTAATTAGGTCTTTCATGGTATAACCTGTGTGCTAGTTTCATCTCAGTTGGCAGTTGAGCGAAGCAATTTTCTGAAGATGTTCACAACAACCCTTCAGGAGGGCGTGATCCATCATACCATATCGGGATAAATGCAATCCACAAGGTCTGATCCTCTGTGAAAACAAAAGAAGAATCTCTTTTCCAAAGTATCATATCCTTAGATCCAAATTCTGAAATCATACCCTCATGATATCCGTTCTGGTTCCACTTGGCAGCCCATATAATGAAATGTCTCTCTGTACTTAGCTCCTTCACAGTCAAAAATTTTAAAGAAAACACAATGTACATAATCCAGACTCTCTGTGAAATTTCCATTTTTACGTGGCTTATTTTTCTTTATTTCTTTTAATCTCTTAACTATCTGTACTCTGTCTCTTTAAAGACTTTACTTTTACTTTTTTAAACCATTAACTTTATTCTCTATATTCTTTTTCTTCTCTCTCCCAAGCCTACGTACATTCATCCACAGTGTGACTCATTTAGTGGTCTGAATCTGTCCTATTGTGAATCTGCATTTTTTTACTATCCAGGGGCACTTTTGATTTGCGCCTTTAAATCACTAGGCGCTTAAGAATCTAAGCTGTGACATTCCTAGGTTAACTTTTTGCTTTTTGAGCGTATATCTTTGACCTGGAATATCTCTGTAGACCAGGCTGTCTTTGAACTCTCAGAGATCCGCCTGTCTCTGCCTCCCAGGCATTGGGATTAAAGGTGTATGCTAAGACACCTTGAACTCACAGAGAACTGTTTGTCTCTGCCTTCTAGGCACTGGGATTAAAGGCGTGTGCTACCACACACAATAACTCTCTTCCTTTTTTTGTTTTTTACTTTAAGAACTTCAACTTTTAGTCTGCATATATTTTTAACACGCTGTAAACCATTTAAAAATTTTCTTTGTCTTTGAATCTCTCTTTACTGTATATCTCTCTTTTTCTGACCACATGAGTCTTTAATTTACCAAGCAATATCAGTAGGATTAAAGGCGTGGCTTTGCCGGCTGGATCCAGCCCATTCCTTAGCTTTCCAGCCTCATGGCTGAGGTACTGGCTGTAGCCATGTTTACTGTGACAACTCTACAGCATTTCAAGGTCCCTACCAGCAAGCGAGCTTCAGCAGCCTGTGCTTGCAAACCGCACAAACCGCCTGCGTAAAAGAGTCAGAGTTTGTCCTGGCAGGACAGCCCAGAAAGCCGGCATTTTTAAACGGCGCAGCTTTTTTCCTGCTACGGCTGAAAACCGAAAAGCATGCGGTCAGCTTTTCGTCAACACCGTTTAAGTGTTTCGTGGCAGGACCTCTTAATGAGCTGCAGGCTTTGCAGCTAAAGCTGAGTCAGGAAGCTTCTCTTAGAAGAAAGCGCATGCTTGCCTCTAACAAGCAGAGCAGACCCGAGAACACAGCGAGTCTAGTTGCCATCAAACAAATCGTAGCACTTTACTCCAAATGCTCTATTCAAAAGCTCTGTCTCCCGCAGGAGCCAGACAGAGATCGCAATGGCGGCACAGCCCCAGGAAGTTGCGCTTTAAAATGACACAGCGTTTTTTTCTGCTACTGTTGCCGAATCAGGAAATCTCTCTACAGCACACCACCAACAAACAGCAAAAATCTGTGTTAAACTCTCTCTCCCTTATTTTTAAGCCTTCTCAGGTTTTTTAAGTGGGTTTAGTCCATCACGTGGGGCGCCATATGTAGTAATAAGGGCGGCGGGGCTGCGTCCCCAACACCCCAGCCGCCTACTCAGCTAGCTTATGCCCCGAAATAATTACACGGAAACTGTATTCATTTAATCACTGCTTGGCCCATTCTCTTCTAGGCTAATTCTCACATATTAATTTAGCCCATTTCTAATCATCTGTGTGTAGCACCCCAAGGTGCACTTACCGGGGAGATTCTAGCCTGTGTCCATCCTGGGTCGGAGCTTCATCCCGGGAGTGGGGCATGGCGTCTCTCTCAGGCGTCTGCTCCAGAGAGCAGAGCTGTCGAGACTCTGAGCTCACTTCCTCTTCCTCCCAGTATCCTGTTCTGTTTACTCCTCCCACCTATCCTCTAACCAATAAAATGGGCCAGGGCAGTGCCTTTATTAGCCAATGACCTTCCTCCATCACTGGGGACCAAGCATTCAAACATTTGAGACCATGGAGCCCATCCTCATCCAACCACCACACTTACCGCAGAGGTCTCTCCTTGGAGATTCTAAATTCCACTAAGCTGACAGTCAAGGTCACATGAGGCCATTCCTGGTACCACCTGTCCTGATCCTCTGAAAACAGAACCTGAAACAAAGGTTTGGGGCAGGTAGCTTGAGAATCCAAACAGGAGCACAGGAATGAGGGGCAGGGAAAGAAGGGAAAGGCCGTGAGAAGACACCTCATTTTCTAGCCCAGATTCTGGAGGTCAGCCAGTCTGCCTGCTGCTTAGGCCCACACTTCTGTAAGTCCCCAGTTAACTCTGCAGTCCTGGGTCTGTGTGCCTTTTTCTTCAGCCTCCTGGTGCTTGTGACTGGGTCCTGTACATCAGGGATGAGCTTTTCCAGAGCAATTGCCTCTCTGCTCAGTTTCAGCTTCAGTAGCAGTAAAGCGGTCATGGTCGTGTCTACCTACATCACACGTCATAATTCCACGTGAAGTGCACAGCCCCGCCTAGACAGTGCTCCTAAGCCATCACTGATTTGACCTTAGTAAGTCTAGCAGAGAGCTAGACCTGAGGGAGAGACGTTCTTACAGTCCAGCCATCCAGCTGACAAACCAATGGAGCGCTCGATCTAGGACTCGGTGCCCTCACGGTTGCTTCCAGATGTCTCCAGATGGCTTCCAAAGCTACCGTAGGCTATGATGCTAGCTTAAAGGTGCATGTGGCAGCTTGTCAGTACTGGGGGGACAGTAGTCTGATGGCTCCTGGTAACCCTGGCTGCGGGAGTTCCTGTTGCCCGTTGCCACCTGTCTTTGTCCACCAGGGTGCAGTGTTCCACTTTGCCTGACAGCTCCTGAAGTGAACCTCAAACTGGGTTCCTTGAACTGTCGACTCCTTATTTGACATTTCAGCCAGTGTGTGTGTGTGTGTGTGTGTGTGTGTGTAATGCTTGATGGTGTAACAAGCATTTTGGGATTAATGCTGTGCTGTGTGCAGCGCACTGTTTTCTGTTCTTGTGAAAAGGCGCTGACTGACTCCGACCCCTCCCCCCATTCAGATCAATTCACCTACAGCTTTAAACATTTTGCTTTAACGGTCCTGTCCTCTGATACCCTGGTAGTCATGGCTGAGATGTAGATCTGGAGAGGAGAGTTGCTCGGGTCACTCTGGGACTCAGAACGGCAGCTAGGAGGGGGTTTCATGGATCTGTTGCTTTGTTTGTCTGAGAGAAGGTCTCATTGTAGCCCAGGCTGACCTCAAATTCTGTACGTAGCCAAGGGTCACTGAACTCCTGATCCTCTTGCCTCCGCTTCTCCGTCACTGCACCCCAGCACCTGATCCATTGCTTTCTGCCCTGCGTTTTATTCTTAGACTTTTCTGAATGGATCTTGGTGATCCCAGCGGCGTGGCTGTTAGCTTCTGTGTGCACACCTCTGTCTCGCTGCTCACAAACATCACAGAGGATATAGTCTCAGCTCTAGAACATCTATGGGCTCCAGATTTTAGGAGTAGAGCCACAGTGGGAGATGGCCTCCTCAGTGACTCTTAACCACGTCAGCCCGTGTGCTTGGCTGAGCAGTGGCTTGCTTGCTACCTCAGAGACTGGCAGGACGTACTGAGACATTATGTCACTGAAACAGACAGAAAGCCACCTGCCCCCACCCACAGCTCTGCTTCTGAAGTAAAGGTCCTCATTTTCATGGGGTCCCTTCCTTCTCCTGCAGAATGTCTCCCGGAGGACGTTTGAGCTTGACTATAGCCATGACCGCTTCCTCAAGGATGGACTGCCTTTCCGCTACATCTCAGGGAGCATCCACTACTTCCGGATACCCCGCTTCTACTGGGAGGACCGGCTGCTGAAGATGAAAATGGCTGGGCTGAATGCCATCCAAATGTAAGGAAGGGCGTCCGGCTGAGACGCTAATGCTCACACCTCGCTTTATTTCTCCCTTACCAGCGATTCCATTGCTCAGAAGTAGGAGGGAGCCCTGTGTGGATTTCTGAGGGGCTTGTCACAAGCTCAACTGACCTTTTTTCAGATAACGAACCATTTCTCACTTAAACTTTGTCATCAGAAATCAACTTGAAAAGGCAAAGGTGGGGGGCCCGGAGAATGGCTCAAAAGGTACAGCTGTCTACTGCCCAATTTGGCAGGCTGAGTTTGATCCTGGGGACCTACATGGTGGAAGAGAAGAACAGACTCGTGCAGGGTGTTGCCTGATCTGCACATGTATACATACAACACACACACCTACACACACACACACACCTACACACACACACACACCTGCACACACACACGCACTCCAATAATAGAGAGGTTGAAGGTGTGATACGATGAACTCTTGGAAAGCGCAGGGCACTTTTGAAAGAGTGGTTCTCTTAGATCATATTCTTGTTTGTAGCTCATAAAACTTAAATTTCTGCCAAGGTCATTGGTCAGAGGCCCATCAAGGAGCCAAACATGAGGGAGTTTGGAGGCAGCCGTAGCTGCTTTGGGTGTAGGGGAATAAGCTTTGTGCTTAGGTTATTGGAACCTAGCTTGCCTTACTGGGTTAACCTTTTGAGTCTGGGCTGTGGGTTCACGCCCACAGGCCTGTCCCAGTCCCCTCTGATGCTATGAAATGACTAACTGGGAGGGAAGCTGAGGCAGCTGACCACTCTGGTTTTTATAAGCTGATATGGATTACTGATACCATCTTTAAAGATAAAGAGAGAAAGCCTTAGCTGGTTTAGTAGATACCCAGGGGGAGTCCCACTTTCCTGTTTCTGCGGCCACTGGCAGAATGAATCCAAGTTCACTTACAGAGGTTGACACGCTGAGTTCTAATGGGCTGTGGCTGATTGTTCTGGGGCTATAGGATGCGCATGGAGCTCACCAACAGGAGTTGTGCGCTGAGAATGAATGGTTCACGTGCAAGTGTGTATCTCTACTGAATTTGGGGGAGCCGGTTGAGTTTGGGTCCTTTTATTTCCTAGCCCCAGTATTCCTGACACAAATTTTTTGTCTTCTTGTAGTGGTTGGGGATTTTTCTGTGGTTTGGTTTCAGTGCTGAGAGTCAAATTTAGGCTTCACACATGGTGGGCACATTGCCACTAAACTACTAGGTCTCTAGACTGGGTAGGGGGGGTTGTTTTGTTTCCTTGGTATGGATGTTTTCTATGCATGTATGTGTATGTAGCATGTGCATACAGTGCCCACAGAGGCCAGAAGAGGGAGCCGGATCCCCTGGAACTGTAGTTACAGATGGTTGTGGGAGGCCATGTAGGTGGGAACCAAGCCTGGATTCTCTGAAAGAGCAAGTACTCTTAACCACTGTGTCATTGACCAACAACCCTTCTCCCCCCATACACACTTTTAGAGATAAGAAAAATGGGCTTTATGTGGATGCAGTTGTCCACACGTTGGCGCCATTCTATAATATGAAGGGCCTGTTTGTTGGGGTTTCTGTCCTGCCTAGTTCCCAAAGTCGTTAGGTCCCAAAGAAAATCACACAGAGGTCTCCATAAGTTATAAACTGATTGGCCCATTAGCTCAGGCTTCGTATTAGCTCTGATAACTTATATTAGCCCATTATTCTTATCTGTATTGGCCACATGGCTCAGTACCTTTTTCAGCGGCGTGGTCACATCTTGCTTCTTCTGTGTCTGGACAGGACTGCAGAGAGAGCTTCCCTCTTCCCAGAATTCTCCTGTTCTCATTGACCCGCCTCTACTTCCTGTCTGGTTGTCCTGCCTATACTTCCTGCCTGGCTACTGGCCAATCATTGTTTATTTAAAACATAATTGACAGAATATAGACAATTGTCCTGCACCACTCCTGCTGTCCTGGAACTCTCTATGTTGACCAGGCTGGCCTTGAGCTCACAGAGATCCACCTGCCTGTGACTCCTGGCTCCCAGGATTAAAGGTCAGTGCCCCATTATGCCAACCATTTCTTTGTTTATTTATAGATATTTCTCATATTACTTTAGCATGATAATTAGGGCTCTTGTGTTTGTGGTGATATTTTGTTTTTGCTTTAACAAATAAAGCTTGCCTGAAGAGTGCAGAGCTCGTCACTAGGTAGCCATGGAGGCCAGGCAGTGGTAGCGCACACCTTTAATTCCAGCAGTCGAGGAGACAGAAGCAGGCAATCTCTGTGAGTTCAAGGCCACCCTGGGCTACACAACTCTGAACAAACAGTCTAAAAGAGAAACAGAGCCACGCAGTAGCCGCTCACACCCTTAATCCCAGCACTAGGGAGGTAGAGACGGGAAGTGATAATGGCTGGGCGGAGAGAGGAATATAAGGTGGGAGGAGACAGGAGCTCAGGATTCAGTGTGAGGTTTCATAGAGACGGCAATGAGTCTGAGGATTCCTGAAGACAGGACACCCCACTTGGTCTGAGGATTTCATAGAGGTAAGAACTAATGGCTGGCCGCTCTGCTTCTCTGATCTTTCAGCTTTCACGCCTTGATATCTGACTCTGGGTTTTTATTAAGACCAATTAGAATCCGCACTACATGTATTTTGTTTTTCTCAGCAAAGTTTTCAGTGCGATGGAAGATATTTTTCTTTTCTGTCAGTTTTTATATAGTATATAGATTGTTCTCATAAAGGGCTGTGTTGGCTCTCCATGTTAGAGCATGTCCCTGGCATGCTCAAAGGCTGTGTTCGATTCCCAGGATGACAAAGTAGCCAGATACAAAGTGAAGCCAAAGGAGAATTGGATGAGGTATTCAGAGATGGCCAAGAATGGCCACCTGAAAAAAATCCATCTGGGCAGATGAAGCTGGTGAATCCCATTCATGTCCCTGAATGGGAGTGGTTGTCTCTGAATAAAGTTCATCATGTGTAGCCCTGCCAGACCACAAGCAAACAAAATCTACAAGTTCATCTCTATTTTCACAATCTTCCCCGATCACCAGTCTGTAAGCAAAGGAGACTAGAAGACGTCATGAGTGGCCCCGTGGTTCATCTCCAGTGTGACCCAGAGGGCATGCACCTGCCTCTTGCTTTAGGTCAAGTTCTGTCTCCCACCCAGGTATTAACCCGGCCCGGCTCTGCTTAGCTTCCGAGATCAGAGTCAATCTGACACTCTGGTGTGTTATTGCCACAAACTGGCTATTGGTTTTCAGTAATGCTCCCACTTATTTTTAGAAAAGTTTTTTTCTTTATTACACCTTATTTACTTTGTGTGTGTGTGTGTGTGTGTGTGTGTGTGTGTGTATGCACATGTGTGTAAGTGTGTGCTGCAGCATGTCTTTGGAGGGCAGAGGACAAAGTGTAGAAGCTGACACTCTCCTTCCATCATGTGGGTTCCAGGATTGAACACCTGGGGTCAGGTTGGCAGCAACACCTTTACCCATGACCCTTTGCAGGAGCCAGTGATTCACCTTGCGCCTGTGTTGTCAAATGGTCCTACAGCCTAGGCTCCCCTTGCCTTCTTCCCACTCAGCTGCCACCTGTGAGGATTTGGGCTGTGCGTGTCTTCATAGGTATATTCCCTGGAACTTTCATGAACCCCGGCCAGGACAATACGAGTTTTCTGGGGACCACGATGTGGAGTATTTCATTCACCTGGCTCACGAACTGGGGCTCCTGGTGATCCTGAGGCCCGGGCCCTACATCTGTGCAGAGTGGGACATGGTGAGTGTGTTAACGTGAGGCTCTGCCTGCCTGGAGGGTGTTGGTAAGGCTGGAGTGGCGGTGGCGGTGGGGGCTGGGCAAAGCAGATGAAAGCATTCTGTGGCTCAAAGACTGGAGCTTGTGGTGTGGGGCCTCTGCAGGTGTCTGTTCCTTTAGAGAGGTGCCAGACAGAGAAGAGCAGGCTTGAGCCAGTTCTCCTCTTGGCCAGTCACATAAGCTGGTTTCCTGTCAGAGGCCTGGAGTGGACCCTCTTTGTCTGCCTCGTGGACTAGTTAAGAAATTAAGAGAAGCCGTGTGCATAGACAGAGCTTTGCAGTGCAGTGGTCGGGCACTTGCCTGGCATGTACAAAGCCACACAGTCAGTCCCCAGGGCTGCAAAACCAGACAACAGCAAGAAAACTAAAGTAGGAAGGAAGAGGAGAAAAGAGAAAGAAAACGAGGCTGAAGAGTTGGCTCAGCTATTAAGAGAACTGGCTGCTCTTCCAGAGGACCTGGGTTCGATTTCCAGCCACCTACACGGTAGCTCAACTCTCTGTGATTCCAGTTCCAGGGGCTCCAACACCCTCTTCTGACCTCTGAGGGCACTGCATGTACATGGTGCACAGACGTGCATGCAGACAAAACATCCACATAAATAAATAAGTTTTTTTTTTTTTTTGGTTTTTCGAGACAGGGTTTCTCTGTGGTTTTGGAGCCTGTCCTGGAACTAGCTCTGTAGACCAGGCTGGTTTCGAACTCACAGAGATCCGCCTGCCTCTGCCTCCCAAGTGCTGGGATTAAAGGCGTGCGCCACCACCGCCCGGCTAATAAATAAGTTTTGAAAGAGGAAGAGAAGGGGGAATTTGGCTGGGTGTGGTGATCGTGCCCGTAACCCAAGCACTTGGGAGGTGGAGGCAGGCAGATCAAAACTCTAAGGCCAGCCTGTGCTATGTAGGGGTTCCAGCTTTAGGCTTAACTACATAGTGAGACTGTCTCAAAACTAAAAGGCGGGGGGGGGGGGTCCTCAGACTGTAATCGATAGAGTGATCTTCATTTACCTGTATTCCAGTTTCCCAGGAGCCCAGGTTGTTTTCCTCTGTCCCCTCCCTACTGACAGGAATCTCATCTCTTCACGCAGTGCGCAGACTGATGACTGCCTTTGCTTTTCTGTCTTGTAGGGAGGCTTACCTGCTTGGCTACTAGAGAAAGAATCTATTGTCCTTCGATCTTCTGACCCCGGTGAGTTACTGCTGCCTTTAAAGGATTATAGGAGATTGGACAGTTTATATCAAAAGAGCCAGGCGTTTAAAGGTAGGGCTGCTTCTGAACAAGTGCCGGTTAGTGGGGTGGAAATCACCCTTCACCGGACAGTGAGCGTGCAGGAGACATTGCCTCTTCTGTAGGCTTGAGCAGATCTCACTGATAAATGGATGACTTTGAATTCGAAACCTGGTTAACCAACTGGGTTCAATAACTTGTTTTCTCTTCCTACACACTTAGTGTATTACACAGCCAGCTAGTCAAAATGGCAGGGTTGGTTCTAGAGTGATGTCACTAGATTTCCTGGTAGCACTGTGTCTGCCGTTACTTTGCATTTGTGGAGGGATTTGTAAATGACAGCTTTGTCTCATCTTTTTAAACCACGAGAGGTTGTTTTAGCGTAAACCCTGAGGAGTCATTCAATTGCATCTGTCTGTGTGCGTGTGCATGTGCGCATGCACATGCATGTGTGTGTAGTGTGTGTGCATGTGTGTGTGGTGGGGGGCGTGTGTGTGTTTAGACTCTATGTTTCTCATACTATATGAACTTCTGGTTTTTTTTGTTTTGTTTTGTTTTTTTTGATTTTCGAGACAGGGTTTCTCCGTAGCTTTTGGTTCCAGTCCTGGAACTAGCTCTTGTAGACCAGGCTGGCCTCGAACTCACAGAGATCCACCTGCCTCTTCCTCCCGAGTGATGGGATTAAAGGCGTGCGCCACCACTGCCCGGCTTTGAACTTCTGTTTTATACTCCTGCTATATTATTGTTTTTACATGTGTTGCCTCTTGAGTCCGCATGAGAACTTTAAGAAGCACGTGTGTTTGTCAGTCTCTTTTGAAGTCGTAAATATATGATTTATTAGATGTTAATTTTGTCTGGGTGTGGAGGTACACATTTGTAATCGTAACACTTGGAAAGCAGAGGTGGGATTCTGGAGAGGTGGCTCAGAGGTTAAGAGCACTGACTGCTCTTCCAGAAGTCCTGAGTTCAATTCCAAGCACCCACATGGTGACTCACAACCATCTATAATGAGATTTGGTGCCCCTGCTGGAAAGTGGAGGCAGGAGAATCAGGATTTCAAGGTTATCCTCGGCTACATACTAGGTTTGAGTCTTGCCTGGGCTTTATGACCTTGTCTCAAAAACAAACCTTTAAGCAACTTATATATTTATTTATTTATTTTGGTTTGGTTTGGTTTTGAGGCAGGTTTCTCTGTGTAGCCCTGCTTGTCTATAGACCAGGCTGGCCTTGAACTCAAAGATCCTCCTCCTTTGCCTCCCAAGTGCTGGGATCATATACCACCATGCCTTTATTTTCTTTAATGTATATGGGTACATGTATGTTTGTGCCATGTGTCTGTGGGTGCCCACAGAATTCAGAAGAGGGTGTTGGATGCCCTGGAACTGTAGTTAAATACAGTTGGACAACATGTAGGTGCAGGGAATTCAGCCAAACACTCTCTATATAGTTGTGGACGATCCTGAAGTTCTGATCCTCCTGCCTCCACGGCGTTGGGATTACAGGTGTGTGCTCCCATGCCCAGTACAGGCACTGCTGGGGATCAAAAGCCAGGGCCTGGCGCATGCTCAGCAGGCCCTCTACAAACTGCGTCACACCTCCCTGTGCCTGTCACTCATTGCCTGGTAGCCTGTTCTGGCTCTGAGCCCCACAGCAGGGTAAGTTGCCAGGTGAACAGGACTACTAGCTTGTAGGACCGTGCCCAGCAGACTGGCTGCCGCATTTTAGAAGACAGTTGTTGAGGCCACCGGCTGCACTGTCATTCTCCGGGCTTTAAAAGTCAGCCAAGGGGCTGGAGAGATGGCTCAGTGGTTAAGAGCATTGCCTGCTCTTCCAAAGGTCCTGAGTTCGATTCCCAGCAACCACATGGTGGCTCACAACCATTTGTAATGAGGTCTGGTGCCCTCTTCTGCCTTCAGGCATACAAGCAAACAGAATAATGTATACCTAATAAATAAATATTTAATAAAAAAATTAATAAATAAAAGTCAGCCAAGAACGCCTAGCTGACTTGATCCCTGAAGCTGACACACATGCACACTCACACACAATAGAATGTTTGCATGCACACACACACGAGAATGAACTAGTTGGCAAAGGTGTGTGACAGTGACCACACCGTCTTGTTTTGTAGATTACCTTGCAGCTGTGGATAAATGGCTGACAGTCCTTCTGCCCAAGATGAAGCCTCTGCTCTACCAGAACGGAGGGCCGATTATAACCGTGCAGGTACCTGGGGCTGAGCCTGGACTGGGAGGAGGAGAAGTGGGGGGAGCAGCTGTCTATCAACATTATGGAAATGTTGGTAGTGGCACCAGGATACAGTGCTAAAAATGGCGCTTTTGCTGAAATTGAATTTGGGACAAGTGTTAACCTGTCTGTCTGTCTGTCTCTCTCTTCTCCCTCTTCTCCCCAACCCCCCTGTGTCTCTTTGTGCGTGTGTGTGTGTGTGTGTGTGTGTGTGTGTGTGATATAGATATAGATATATATCATACAGGTTCTCATGTCTCTCGGGCTGATTTCAAACTCTCTGTACCTGAGGATGGACCTTGAACTTCTGACCCCTGTGCCTCTGTAGAGTGCTGACAATACAGGCGTGCACCACCATACCATTTTCTGTGGTGCTGGGAAACCCAAGACCTTGAGCAGGCGAGCACTCTACCAGCTGAGCTATGTCCACAGCCCAGGATCTGCCTTCCGCTACCAAATACATTTTCCATACTTAAACCACCACCAAAACAAAAAAAAAATCTATTCATGATATTATTAGAACTAGAAAAACCACAACTTTACTTTTAATGTTTTTATTTGATTGTTTTATCATAAATTTTTAGATTATTATTCTACATGTGTGAGTGCTTTGTCTAAAGTACGTATGCATGCTGTATATGTGCCTGGTGCCTGTGGAGGTTCAGGACTGCATCCCCTGGGACTGGTAATGAGTGGTTGTCAGTTGCTGTGTGGTTGCTGGGAACTGAACCCAGGTCCTCTGCAAGAGCATCAAGTGCTCTGAACCACTGAGACATCTCTCTAGCCATCTATTTTCTTTTAATTGTGTGTGTGTGCGCGCGTGTGCGTGTGTGTGTCTGTGTGTGAACTCACCTGAGTTTATGTGTACCGCATGCCTTTGGGAATCTGCAGAGTCCAGAAGAATGTGTCACATCCCCTGGAACAAGTTACAGATGGTTGTGAGCTGCCATGTGGGTACTGAGAGCAGCCAGGGTCTTCATCACTGAACTATCTCTTCAGCCCCTCCCTATTTTTGTTTTTAATTATGTGTATGCATGTGTGTCTGTATGACTGTCTAGCATGTAGTGTAGTTGATGGTGGAGGCCAGAAGAGAGCACTGGATCCCCTGGAGCTGGAGTTACAGCTGGTTGTGAACTGCCCCACATGGGTGCTGGGAATCGAACCCAGTTTCCTCTGGAAGAGCAGCCAATGCTCTTGACTGCTGAAACATCTCTCTGGCTCCTCTTGCTACTGTTTTTTGTTGTTTGTTTGTTTTGTTTTTCTCAAAACATGGTCTCTCTATTTAGTGCTGTCTGTCCTGGAACTTACTACGTAGATAGACCAGGATGACCTTGAACTCACAGAGATCTGCCAGCCTGTGCCTCCCAAGTGCTGGGATCAAAGGTGTGTGCCAAGCTCACGTTACTATTTTGTATCTGCTTCTGTCCTGAGTGTCCTGCCAATGCCATTCAGTTCTTCCAGACATCCCCTTTTAAATGAAGAAGTTCAAAAGGGGGACTGGGGAGATGGCTCAGCAGCTAAGAGCACTGACTGCTTTTGCAGACGACCTGATTTTCTCTCCCACTTCCGTTGCAATCTCCTTCTACCTGCTTCAGGCCCTGCACAGCTGTGGTGCATGCTGGGCACACAGACACCTGACTGTCAGCAAGTCTTAGTAATATTACTCAGGTGAAACATGAAGCCTGGCTCAGCAAACACTGGCCAGGCGTGGTTTTAGTGAAATGAACAAAGTTGTGTGGAACTGCCTGGGTCCTGGGACGCCCAGGGGATGAAGTGTGATTCTCCATGAGGAGTGTGGTTCATATTCTTGCTTAGGAACTGCTGTAGAGATGAGTCCTGATGGAGAGGGAGTGTGGCCACTGGGTGTAGGTGGCATGAGGTGACGGGAGGGCTGAGTAGTAGGTCAGGTGTCCACTGCGAGAGGCCAGGGGCTGCTCTTGAGAAATGGAACTCGTGAACCCTAAGTGCCCCTTGGTCTTTTATTCAAGAAGAGTCGGCACCAAGAGGCCACAGCTTCCTGTGTGAAGACAGTGAGTCTGAAACGTGGGCATGGCTTTGCTCTGTGCAGCTGGATCTTCTGTGCGTGCGTGCGTGCGTGCGTGCGTGTGTGTATGTGTGTGTGTGTGTCCCAGAGGCCTCCTGTCACTGCCGTCCCTGACACTGAGGTTACCTGTGCATGTGGACAGGCCTGGCTTTTCACCTGGGATTTGAACTTGGGTCCTCCTGCTTAGACAGTAAGCACTGCTATCCACAGAGCCGTCTCCCAGCCCCTTGGCTCTTCTTCCTTTGACCTGGTCTTGGGGGAGAGCCACTTCTCAGCTGCTCCGTCTCCGTCCTGACTACATCTTGAGTCACTTTCAATTTCTGCTCACAACTTTCCAGCATCTTTTGGTTAGAGAAACTTCATCAAAACTGTGATCAAACACAGCACATGGGACACACACTTAAAATCTCAGCGTGTGGAGGCAGAGGGAGATGGATCAGGAGTTTGAGGCCAGCCACTAACCTATTAAGTTCTTGGCCAGCCTGAGCTACTTGAGACCCTGTCTCAAAAGCCAAGCCAAAGGCTTTTGTCAGGCAACCATTCTGAATGCAGCTATTGTTTTAGCAGATCAGAAGGACTGCGGGAAGGTATGTGGGCCAGCCTGATCTACATAGGGTGTTCGCATGCAGTGAGATGGTAAAGGTGCTTCACCTCAGGTCTGGCAGCTGCAGTTCCATCCCAGAGTGTGGAGGCCCAAAAAATGTGAGCCTGTGTTTGAAGGTCGGAGAGTTTCAGCTTGCCAACAGCTGTGGCTGCACACCCTGACCTAGGGTGTGGTTACTTGGCGTTTTTTTTACATATTAAGACACACCTTCCCCCTACAGGTAGATCTACTCCGCCCTGACCAAAAGTCAGAGAATTCCATGCGTACTTCTGCCCCTTCTTTTGAATGAGGAGGCTTGACCCAGGGAGTGGCTGCCTTCAGGGTACTTGGTCTAGGGTGGGTTCACTGCCTATGCAAAAGAATGCTTTTCTCATGAATTAATGGTTTGATGTTCCAAAGTACTGAAGCAAGTAACTGTTCTAGTTGTCCTTTGTATCACGTTAAAGCAGTCTTTTGCCTCCTTCCCCCTTTGGGTACTGGAGTATAAAAGTGTATGGAATATTAAACATGGGTGGACTCAGTACTCAGAACTCAACATTCAGGATCTGCTGAGTTGCCCTCCCGGTACTGTCCTATGCTTCTGTTTGTTATTTTCACTCACATCTTCATTCTCTTTATTGACTTTTCTAATCCTCATGTCCCTACCCTGGAAAGGGATATACTGTTGAAGCTGGTCTCCGACCCTGGAGCCCGTGTGGAGGAAGAGAACTGACTACTCAAAATGGGCCTCTAACCTCCACAGATCCATGGCACTCTTGCTCCCCAACAGTGTGTGCATGTGTGTGCTCATACACACACGCACACACACACACGTGCACCAAATATAGTTTAATTTTTTAGAACCAAGAAGTAAACCGCCTGTCTGTTTTAACTCTGCAGTTGAGAGCAAAGCCCACTCATTTGGGGGACATTTCTTCTGTCCATCTTGGCCACTGCTTCCACCTGGCCACTCTGCCCTCTTCTGGCCCCCTCCTCATCCCCTTTCTCTCCAATCTCTGCCTACTATAGTTGCACCTGTTCATCTCCACCCCCGTTCACTAAGTTAACAAGCAGAGAGAGCAGAAAGCCATGCGTCTGTCCCTCAGCCCTCGGGAGGCAGAAGCAAAGCTCGCCGCGCAGTGGGTTATTTCTAGAGGAGATTTTGTCTCCCCTGTCTCTTCCTTTCTGCAGTTCATATGATGTGACCCATTTCCTGTGTGGTGTTTTCACTTCATTCACAGGTCCAAGGCCTTTTTCACATCTCCATGTCTTTGCATGTAATTGGGTATTTCCCTGCTTGTCATCCTGGGTGTTTTGTTTTGTGTAAGGTGTAGTTACCCTGTGTAACCCAGACTGGCCTCAGACCCAGTGGTCCTCCTGCCTCAGCCTCCTTGGCCCAAGGATGATGAGTGTGGTTCACCATGCCCGGTCTCACCAGCCTCTAACTCAATGGAGCTGAGACTGGTCTTGAACTCCTGACCCTCCTGTCTGCCTCCAAATGCTGAGATTACAGGTGCACATCTGTGCCTGGTTTGTGCACAGTTGGGAATCCACACCACGGCTCTTGTACCTACAAAAGCACTTTACCAACTGGGCTACATCCAAGTCCCACCCCATTTACTTTTTGTTTTCCAAGTTATGGTTTCTCTGAGTAGCCCTGCATGGCCTGGAATTCATGTTGTTGACCAAGCTGGCCTCGAACTCACAGAGAGATCTGTTGCCGCTGCTTCCCGAGTGCTGGGATTAAATGCACCACCGCTGCCCAGCTCCCATTTACTTTTTAAAGATAGGATCTCACTGGGGCTGGAGAGATGGCTTAGTGCTGTTCTTCCAGAGGACCTGGGTTCAATTCCCAGCACCCACATGGCAGCTCACAACTGTCGGTAACTCCAGCTCCAGGGGGTCTAGCATCCTCACACATACATGCTGGCAAAACACAAATGTACATAAAATAAAGTTTAAAGAAAAAAGATGGGATCTCACTGAACCTAGAGCTTGCAGAGTGACGAGGCTGACTGGTTAGTGAGTCCTGGAGTCTGCCTGTCTCAGCACTATAGTTACAGATATGAACCACCAGCTTGGGTCTTCACGCACTTGATCTTAACCAAGAGGTGGCTCTTCCACCTGCGCCCTTCCAGATTCAGGACACCAGATTTGTCCCAGATATGTAAATGTTTATTTTCAGGAGAGGCAAACCAGCCCAGGGACGCCAAGGGTGGGGTTTCACGTGAAGTGTTAATCTCAGTTTTCACCTAAAATGAGTAAAGAGGAGTCAGGCTTGCTGATTCACGCCTATAATCCCACGACCCAGGAGGCTGATACAGGAGGACTGTGTGAATTCAAGGCCAGCCTGGGCTACACAGTGAGTTCTGTGCTGAGCCACAGTGTAAACACTGTCTCAAAACAGCGACAGCAAATTTGGCAGCACTCCTCTGTTTCCAGGGAGGAGAGGAAGGAGGGCGTCACTTTCGGCCACACAGACTCTGCAGGGTGATACGGAGCGGGCAGAAGGGACAACACAGAAGCAAAGCCATCGCACGGGGCAGGCGCTGCCGGAGCAGTGGCTCCTTGAGTTAGAACAGTGCTGTTCTCAGCCTGGGGGTCGAATGGCTCTTTCATGCATATCAGATACTTATAGTTCACAACAGTAGCAAAGTCAGAGTTATGAATGGCTGGGGTCACCACAGCATGAGGAGCTGGAATACTGGTTGTAGCGTTAGGGAAGTTGAGAACCACTGAGTTAGAGTAAAACTCATCAGTGTCTGAGACCTCTGTCTCAGTCAGGGTTACGATTGCTGTGATGAATGCCATGACCAAAAGAACTTGGGGAGGAAAAGGTCTATTGAATGTTTATCCACATCACTGTCCTTCTTCAAAGGAGGTCACAGTAGGAACTCTAACAGGACAGGAATCCAGAGGCAGGAGCTGATGCAGAGGCCGTGGAGGGGGAGCTGCTTACTGTCTTGCTCCTCATGACTTACTCAGTCTGCTTTCTTATAGAACCCAGAACCACCAGCCCAGGAATGGCCCCACCCACAATGGGACAGGCCTTAGCCCATCAATCACTAATTAAGAAAATGGTTCACAGGCTGACCTGCAACCTGAGGCATTTTCTCAGTTGAGGCTCCGTCATCAGGTGACTCTAGACAGCACAACCTCCTGGAGGCTCCTAGAAGAGGAGCTGGTTACTGAGGGGTGCACTATATGGGTTTCTGGCCTTGTTTCCCAGTTTGTTTCGTGTGTGTGTGTGTGTGTGTGTGTGTGTGTGTGTGTGTGTAAGCGCGCGCGCACACGCGCCACTGTGTACATGTGGAAGCCAGAGGTCAAGAGCCAGGATTGGCTTCATTGCTTACTCCAGGCTAGCAGGTTTGGGACCTCTGGATGAGCTGCCTGTCTCTGCCCACACCCCGCACACCCCCTGCCCGCTTCTTGCCACAGGATTAAAGATGCGGACTGACCATCACATATTGACCTGGGATTGTCAGACTTGTGCAAGCTAACTGCTTTACCATCTTCCCACCTGTTTTGATCGACAGACGGGATGTGCACACTTTTCTCTACTGTATATGTTTTTTCCCACCGTGCGCCCAGTTTTATATGTACATCTAATTAGGCATAGGTCTAAGATTGCAAGTAGGGGATTCTCCCTAAAAAGTTCACTCAGAGGACACAACTTGCTTTATTGCTCACGCACTCCAAACCAGTTCAGGCTGGATCTACCCCTGCCTCCCTTCCCGGAGAGAAGGTGTGTTTTGGGCGTGGGAACTAGAGTTCCCAGGGATGCTAAGTCTGCCCTGGCATTTTTCATTCTTCTTTCTAAACGTTTCCACAGGTTGAGAATGAGTACGGCTCCTACTTTGCCTGTGATTATGACTACCTGCGTTTCCTGGCACACCGCTTCCGTTACCATCTGGGTAATGACGTCCTTCTCTTCACCACCGATGGGGCAAATGAAAACTTCCTACGGTGTGGGACCCTGCAGGGCCTCTATGCCACAGTGGATTTTGGAGCAGGTCAGTGTTTGTGACGACTAGATAATTGGTTTTCGTCGGCCTAGCTGTTGCTTAAGTGGCTTGAGCAGATAGAATGAGCTGTCTCAGCGCTTCCTTTATTAAGTGAGCTAGTCGGCTTAGCCTTGCTGTGACAGAATACCCGAGGCAGCAAGCTTATAAAAAGGGAAGGCTGGCGCCGGGCAGTGGTGGCGCACGCCTTTAATCCCAGCACTCGGGAAGCAGAGGCAGGCGGATCTCTGTGAGTTCTAGGCCAGCCTGGTCTACAAGAGCTAGTGCCGGGACAGGCTCCAAAGCTACAGAGAAACCCTGTCTCGAAAAACTAAAAAAAAAAAAAAAAAAAAAAAAAAAAAGGGAAGGCTTGGCTGAGCGGTGGTGGCATGCGCCTTTAATCCCAGCACTTGAGAGGCAGACGCGGGTGGATCTCTGTGAGTTCAAGGTTCTAGGACAGGCTCCAAAACTACACAGAGAAACCCCGGGGGGGGGGGGGGGGGGGGGGAGGAAGGTTTGCTTTACTTCACAATTGTGGAAGTTTCAGTCCACAGTCTTGTTTGTCCTGGAATGAGAGTCCTTCTGGAAGCGTATGATAAAAGAGACCATTTACCTCAGGGCCTAAAATCTTAAGAAACAGAGCCAGAGATGGGACTGCCAGTCTCTTTCAGGGACATGTCCCCGAAGTCCTTGAGACAGGGTTTTCCATAACTTAGGCTGGCTTCTTACTCACGCTTTAGCCAAGGATGGCCTTGAGCTTCTGATCCCCTTACTTCCGGCTCCCGAGTGCTGGGGTTCTAGACGTGTGCCTCCCCTCCCCTCAGCTTCTTTGTACTGTTCTTGCACTACTGCACAAGATTCAAGATGGCTCCGTAGGTAAGGGTGATTGCTGTCAAGTCTGATGACCTGAGATCGATTCCTGGGACCCACAAGGTGAAAGGAGAGAACTGGCTCCTACAGGCTGTCCTCTGGCCACCAAGGGCATTCCATGGCATGTGTGCGCCGATGCATGTATTCACACACACACACACACACACACACAGTGACTAAATAAGAATGTCATGAAGAAACAGATTCAAATGGAGATTAAAAAGTTTTAAAGCAGGGCCGGAGAGACTATATAGTCAGACTTTTCTTTCCCACCAGCCAGTTCTCATAACCACACAGAAACTTACTATTAATTATAAATGCTTGGCCAATAGCTCAAGTTTTACTAGCTAGCCCTTACATTTCTTACCTACACTCTGCCATGCGGTTTGGTACCTTTTCTTGGTATGGCACATTTATCTCCTTCCCTCTGCATCTTCTTGAGATTCTGAGACTCCTCCCCTTCTTCTTTGCACTCTCTATGTCTGCAAGTCCCACTTAACCTCTACCTGTCCAGCTATTGGTCAGCCAACTTCTTTATTAACCCAGTCACAGTGACAGGAATATTCCACAAGATGGTGCAACAATTAAGAGCTCTGGTTGCTCTTTCAAAGAACTCGTGTTTGATTCTCAGCACCCACTTGGCAGCTCATGCGTTTGTATGACAGACAAAACACTTTGTTGTTTTGTTTTGTTTTGATTTTTCGAGGTAGGGTTTCTCTGTGTAGTTCCGGAACTCGCTCTGTAGACCAGGCTATCCTGAGATCTACCTGCCTCTGCCTCCCGAGTGCTGGCATTAAAGGCGTGCGCCACTACAGCCTGGCAATAAAGCACTTTTTAAAACAGAAACTGTAATAAAACGGGCTGGAGGTACGTGTCAGTAGGTAAGGGCACTGGCTGCTCTTTCAGAGGACCCAGGTTTGATTTCTGGCACCCAGTTCTGAGTGACACAAAGCCTTCTGACCTCCATGGGCACCTACACATAGGTACACAAATACACACATAAATAAAAATATTTTTTAATGGGAGTTAAAGGCTGATTTTTGACTATGTAGCAAGTTCAAGGCCAATCTAGGCTATATGAGAGCCTGACTTCAATAACAACAACAAAACTTTTTCAGGGCATGATGACACATAACTGTAATCCTGGTACTCTTGACACAGGGCAGGAGGCAGGAGGATTGCTTTGACCTAGAGACCAGCCTGGACTACAATAGACACATGATAAATTCTAGATTAGGAAGACTACATATTAAGACCCTGTTTTAAAAGATTTACACACAAGGGGTCTGACTCAGAGGTTAGGAGTATTTGCAGTTCTTACAGAGGACCTGAGTTCAGTTCCCAGCACCTACAGGCTCACAACCATAATCCCAGGGGATCTGGCACCCTCTTCTAGCCTTGGAAGGCATTGCATGCATGTGGTACACAGACACACACTCAGGCACATACATGTACACATAAAATAATAAATAACTCGGGGGCTGGAGAGATGGCTCAGTGGTTAAGAGCATTGCCTGCTCTTCCAAAGGTCCTGAGTTCAATTCCCGGCAACCACATGGTGTCTCACAACCATCTGTAATGAGGTCTGCTCTGTTGCCCTCTTCTGGTCTACACACACAGACAGAATATTGCATACAAAATAAAAAAATAAATATTTAAAATAAATAAATAAATAAATAACTCAATCTTTTTTATAAAGAGGATACACACAAAATGAGAAGAGAAAGAGGGGAGGGGAGGGGAGCAGAGGGAAGGGTGGTTGAAAACAAGGAGTTGAATGGCTGAGGTGTATAGACTGATATTCAGAACGGTCTCGGTCCATCAGAGAGTAACACAGAGTGGCCTCGTCCCTTGTATCTGCAAGTTAGCTGGTAGACATCTGGGGCTCCCTTGTGTGGAGAGTGCCCTGAGTCACAAGGAAGGTCTCTAGAGCAGGCCCATCCTGGAGGGGAGCAGCTTGGTCGGCAGCTGGCAAAAGACAGACATGGGGGGAAGGGGAGCTTGGGAAGTGCAGCTTGGAAGAAGGCAGCAGACATGTGTGCATACATTCAGGCAAAGCTGTAGCCATGGAGGCCTGCTTGGGGAGACAGCAGAAAGAAGGGGTGTAGGGGAAGACAGGGACTGTCTCCCTCAGTTTAAGATGTTATTGTTGTTGACAGGTCTGTAGTCATGGCTGGCCTCATTTCTTTTCGTAGGTAAGGGTTACCTTGAACTGATACCCCCCCCCCCCCCCCGTGCTGGGGATACACAGGCTTGCATCATTCCACAGTTTGTGTATCTGAGCCCAGAGCCTTGTGCGTGCTGGGTAAGCATTCTACCAATTGATCTCCACCCCAGCCCAGTTTGGATTATTACAGTAAATTAATGTGTGGGTGTGGTAGTATAAACCTCTTCTCTCTCTGAAGGCTGAGGCAGGGGGATCATGGATTTGACATCAGTCTGGGTTGCATGGTGAATTCCACACCAGACTGAGCTTCACAGTGAGACCCAGGAAAAATTAAAAGAAATAAACAAAAAGCTGCTGTTCTGTTCACAGTTCTCGGTGCTGCAGAGTCCAAGGTCGGGGGTCCCATGGGTGCCATGTTGAGCCAGGACCTCTCCTTCTGGGTCACATATCAGTTTCTTGTTGAGTCCTTACATGGCAGAAAGGGGTGAGAGGTCCCCTCAATTATAGGACATTAAATGTCATTCATTCATAATGGGAAAAGAAGGGACTGGCTAAGTCACTTCCTGGAAACTCCACATCTGTAAGAAAATTTTTTCATGCATTTATTTATATGGGGGGGGGTGCTCAAGAGCCACGGAGCATGTATCACTGTCAGGGGTAACTGTGAGAGTCATTTCTCTCTTTGTACTGTGTGGGCCCTCGGGATTGAACTCAGGTCATCGGCCTTGGTGGCAAGCACCTCTTTCCTCTGAGCCCTCTTGTTAGCCCTCTACTTCCTATACATTTTCTTTGGGATTAGAGTCCAGCTTGTGAATTCCGTACCAGTGACCATAGCAGACTGATTGGCTTCTTACGCCTGTGACTGACTTTCCTTCTCCCACTTGTGATTTCCAGGCAAGAATGTCACACAGGCTTTCCTAACCCAGAGGAAGTTCGAACCCAAAGGACCTTTGGTAAGAGCTGGGGGTGCGGCATGTAGAGACTTTGGGCTTGTACCAACTCCATCCCAGCTGGTCCCAGAGGAGGTGACAGGCTGCAGAAGAGAACAAGTCCATCTTTGGTTGTTTTTAATTTTTGGCTCTGGGATGAGCAGCTGATGTGACTTTGGGGTGGGGGTATAGAGCCCTTCTGGACTCATGAGTGACTGGGTTTGGTGCAGTCCGGACTCAGAACTCGGTGTGTGACCGAGGCAGACTCTAAACTCCCGAGCCTCCTGTTTCCTCCTCGCTGGGAATAACCATGCACTGCCACACCCAGCTTCCTGTGGTGAATCAAACCCAGGGCTCCCTGCTTACAAAGGATGCCAGTCTGCTAACTGAGCTACATCCATCCCTAGGGAGCAGTCAGTGAGGGGCATAGGAGCAGCTAGGCCAGGATCTGGCTCACGTGTGTTTTGTTAAGGTTTAATTTTATGTCTATGTCCATGCATGTGAGTACTCTCAGAGGCCAAAGAGGCATGCAGGATCCTCTGGAACTGCTCCATGTGGGGTCCTGGGAACTGAACTCCAGTTCTCTGGAGGAGAAAGACATGCCTTAGCCTCCAAGTAGTCTCTCGCTGGGAAACTTGTTTCTAACACTTTGAGCTTCCCCACCTGGCTTGAGCATTGGGTGAAGTGCAGAAGTCATTCTGCCGTACTTGGGTGAACCTCAGGAAGAAGCACCAAGAGTGTAGTTTCGCTGAGCAGTTCTGCAGCTGCTGGGAGGAGAGGGAGGCCAGGGCTGGGCCTGCATCAACCGGGCAGCTTTGCTCTTCCCTCCGGCTGCAGCAGCAGCCACTGTTGTTTAGACAAGAGTACAACGAGCTTTGTTTGCGAAGCAGCGCTGCTGGAGCTCTGCGGAGCATGCTCAGATGGGCGGAGCTATTTCCTGGAACCTCTCCAGGGTCCTTTTTTCTTTTCTGATGGTGAGCTGATGTTAAGTTGCTTGTGGGCAGATCGTCCTCATGTTAACTGGTGGGTCTCAAGATCAATACTGAAGCAAAGAGTGAATCGTGTATAAAGGATGAATTTGGCGCTGTTTTTGTTTTTAATTAAGGTCTTATGGGGAGCCCACCAAAAAGGACCACTCAGACACAGCTTATAGCCAGGGACGATGCTCAGGGATTGGGGCCTTAATGTGACCCCGACCAAGGGACTTTTAAAGGCAAAAATCATACCTCTTACCTTGCTCAACAGCAGCAGGAGGGAGATTTCCTCACACAGACAGTTTAACAGAAGCTAAAGCACGCTGTTGGCTGAGGAGGTTTGTGCAAGCAGGCAGTTTAACGGAAGCTAAGATAAGCAGTTAGCTGAAGGGTACTCTGCACAAGCAGGTCTTTTAACAGAGGCTAAGATAAGCAGTTAGCTGGGGCATCTTGGCCTCAAGGCTTAGAGCAGAGTTGGGTAATTTTCCACTGGATTCTCCATCAAGGAGATTGAATTCTAGTTAAACCTGAAATGGCCTCAGCAAGAATACAAGATGGAGGAGCCTGTGCACTGTCTTGCCCCGTCACACAGGGATTGAATGCAGGGCTTACACATGCTAAGCAATTTCTCTACCACTGACATATATCCCCAGCCTTTGTTTTGTGTGTGTGTGTGTGTGTGTGTGTGTGTGTGTGTGTTTTCATTTCCAATACAGTCTTCCTAGGTGGTCTCCAGTTAGTTTCAGATTGATTAATTATGTAACCCAGGTTGTCTTTGAACATATAATCCTCCTGCCTCAGCTCCCCAAATACTTGGATTATATTTCTGCACCACCATGCCTGGCTGGGTTAATTATTTATGAAACTATCTGTCAGACTAAATGCTTTGGCGTTGGGAGGAGGGGGCATGAAACGCGGGAGCAGCTGACAAAACTGATGTAGGTAAAAAGAACCAGTTGTCCTGGCCTGGAGAGATGGCTCAGTGGTTAAAAGCACCGAATGCTTTTCCAGTGGACCTGGGTTCAATTCTCAGCTCCCACAGAGCGGCTTAGTTGACTTTCTTATGAGTTATTTTTGTGTTCATTGGTGTTTTGCCTGCATGTGTGAAGATGTCAAATCCCCTGGAGCTGGAGTTACAGACAGTTGTGAGCTGTCATATGGGTGCTGGGAACTGAACCCAGGTCCTCCGCACGAGCAGCAAGTGATCTTAACCACTGAGCCATCTCTCCAGCCCCCACTCAGTTGATTTTTAAGCCAGGTAGTGGTGATGCAAACCTTTAATCCCAATAATCCCAGCACTCGGAGACAGGGGCAGGTGGATCTCTGTTGAGTTTGGGGTCAGCCTGGTCTACAGAGTGAGTTCCAAGAAATCTGAGGCTATCTAGAGAAACCCTGTCTCGAAAAGAAGAAGGAGGAGGAGGAGGAGGAGGAGGAGGAGGAGGAGGAAAGGGAAGGGAAGGGGGAAGGTGGAAGAAGGGGGAAGTGGGAGGAAATGAAAGGAAAGGAAGAATCAATTGTCCCAACTGGAGGATTGAATATGGATGTGAGATTCTAAACCTCAGGTACTGGAATCAGTAGCTGCTCAAGTCCCTTCTGTAAAATGGTGCAGTTCTTGTGAGTTTACCCTGTGCATCCTGTCCTGTATGCGGCATAATAACCAGGCTAGCTTAATATGAAACAGCAAATTTTAATGAAGGGATAGCTTACAACACCAGGGATCCAGCGATGGGCAGGAAATACAAAAAGAAGGATTGGCAAAAAGAAGGACCGTGGGGGCTCACGCCCTCCAGATTTATACGTAAACATTAGCTCGAGGCGACCATGCCCTCCATTGGGCTGGGCTTCCTCCACACTGTCCTAGGCTTAAATCCTCTCTAGGTTGATTAAACCTGATGTAGCATAAATGCTATGTGGATGTCTTACTTTATTATTTAGGTAATAATGATGGGGAGGGGTGGACACCGCACCTACTCAGTACTTGCAAACTTTTTGTCAAAAAAAAAAAAATATATATATATATATATACATATACATATATAGTCTCAGGTAGACCAGGCTGGCCTCTCTAGCTCACCATATAGCTAAAGGTTTCCTTGAATTTGTAACCTCTTGCCTCTACCACCTGAGAACTGGGATTAGAGATGGCTACCACCATACCCAGTTTATACAGTACCAGGGATGGAACCCAGGGCTTCATTCTTGCTAGACAAACATTCTACTAATTGAGTTACAGTTACATTTCCAAATATCTCTGATTGGCACTGGGTTGGATCTACAATGAGTAAGATGAGATGTCACAACTGGCTGGCACTCAGAGACCCAGGATAGACACTGTTATAATTGGAAGTCCTCATGGGACCCTCCGAGCTCCAGGTTAAGCATGTGTATCAATTTCCCTTAGCACCTGTTGTTTGGAGAAGAGGACAGGGTTTGACAGGGACACCTCAGCATCGTTTGAAGGTCATAAGTGTCTCCTAAGTGCCACCCCCTTTTCCCTTTTCAGATTAACTCTGAGTTCTATACTGGCTGGCTAGACCACTGGGGTGAGCCCCATTCCACCGCAAAGACTGAAGTAGTGGCTGCCTCCCTCTATGAGCTGCTAGCCCGTGGGGCCAGTGTGAACTTGTGAGTATCCCGTTCTGGGAGAGGGAGCCCTGTCGCTGTGGCCCACAGTGAAGTACGTGTGTTCTCTTATTTCTCTGTAGGTACATGTTTATAGGTGGGACCAATTTTGCCTATTGGAATGGTAAGATCCATTTAACATCCATTAGTAAAAGCGTATTCTGTTTCTGGTGCGTGATTTGGGAAATGGTACAATGGCCAATTTTTATTTTCTGTTTCCATATTTGTCTTCTAAATTTTCTAACACATAAGAATCATTTAGTGTGGGAAAAAAACTTAAAGGGGCATAATTTGATCATTTAATTACTTCTAGCCAGGTCTCTCTGGCAGACTAGTTTGGGCTGTGTGTGTTTGTTTACGTATTCTGCTTTGGTCGTGTGTGTGTGTAATTATATGTTGTACAGATGCACGTATACATATGTATCTGTGGGTTCCCTGTATGTGGATGTAAGCGGATGTTTCTTGTCCCGTCTGCCTGCACCCTGTCCCAACATCTGCTTCCAAATTATCATGTAGAGCCTCAATATTATTTATAAATGCTCTGCCGACAGGCCAGGGTTATTACTAACTAGCTCTTGCATATTAAGTTAACCCATATCCCTTATTTACGCTCTGCTACGTGGCGATGCCTTTCTCAGCACATCACACACATCTCCTGCTTGCGTTGCCCTCTCCTTCCCATCATCCTTAGTCTGGTTGCCCTGCCTACACTTCCTGCCTGGCTCCTGGCCATTCAGCATTTTACTAAACCAATATGAGTGACAAGTCTTTACAATGTACAAGAGGATTATTTCACAGCGTGTGTAGGCCAGGGAACAACTTCAGTTGTCAGTCCTGTCAACGAGCAACTTCTGGAAGGTGGTCCTCTTCTTCTACCCTGTGGGTCCTGGGGACTGAGCTCAGATATCAGGTCTGGTGGAACATCTTTACCCCCTGAGCATCTCCTCACCCCCATTTTAATTGTTTTTAAAGGCCATAAAACTGACGATTCTAAGTAAGTATTCCAGATGTCCTCAAAGTTGTACAATCCTTCCCCTCTACTTCCAGAACCTTCTCCCATCCACTTGAAAGAAAGGCCACCTGTCACAGCCACTCCCTCTCCTCCCACAGCCCCCGCAGGCCACCATGTTCTTCCCTGCCTGGGGACTCTCTGCTCCAGACGGTTCATAGAAACAGAACCATGCAATAGAAAGGTTTTGATCTGATTTTTTTCATTTAGCGTAATATTTTCTTTTTAAAAGAATTATTTATTATATATACAGCTTTCTACCTGCGTGTATGCCTGCAGGCCAGAAGAGGGCACCAGGTCTCATTACAGATGGTTGTGAGCCACCATGTGGTTGCTGGGAATTGAACTCAGGACCCCCTAGAAGAGCAGTCAGTGCTCTTAACTGCTGGGCCATCTCTCCAGGCCCTAGCCTAATATTTTCAAGGCTCATCCATATTCTATCACATACCGATACTTCATTTTTATTACTAAATAATATTCTAGAGTTGGGAGGTAGCTTAGTTGCTGAGGTACTTATCTACCTAGCATTCACAAAGCCCTGGATTTGAGCCCCATGCACAAACCTGTCATGATGATCCGCTCTTTAATCCCAGCACCTGGGAGGTAGAGAAGAAAGGGTTAGGAGTTCCAGGTAATTTTTAGCTACACAGTGACTTAGAGTCCAGTCTGGACTACTTGTGACCCTCTTTCAAAGAATCAAGAGAAAGCTGAGTCAGGTGTGGTAGTGTGTACTATACTCCCAGCATTTGGGGAGGCAGAGGCAGGAGAATTCCTACGAGTCTGAGGCCAGCCTGAGCCCTAGGCAAGCCAGGGCTACGTAGTGAGACCATCTCAAAACAAAACAAAGGTTAAATAAAAATAGAATAGCAACAGCAGTGAGGAAAGGCAGAAGCTATCAGCCCTCCAGGGGCCCTGCCCTACTGTGGCCGGAGAAATCCGTCTCCAGCTCACCTTTTGTTTGGTTCTCTTATCAGCCTTGTTCAGAATAGTGGTTACTGACGTCACTTACAGATAAGAATATAAGGGTGCCAAGAATTACCCCCACACTTCCTCTTCTGCTGGCAAAGGACAGAGCCTGGATTAGAGCCCAGGCTGCAGTGAGCCAAGGCACTGCCATTCAGATAATGCCCTACAGCCTGTAGGTCTGGAACAAACCCCAAACCAACCAGGTTTTGTTCTCCAGGCCTCTGGAGCTGCTTTTGGCAGAGCTGGCCTGAACTTAGCAGCTGTATTTAGACCCACTTCCCAGGGGAGGGACTTGTGCATCCAACCTCAGGAAGTGTGCGTGTCTGTGTGTATCTGTACATCCCATCCCCACGTGTCCACACCTCAGTACCTAGGGTGCTCCACCCTTCCTGGGGGGAGGGGAGGACCACTCCTGCTCACGTTGCTATCATCTTCTTGCTTTGAATCCCCACGCGTGGCCGCTCCCCAGGGGTACTGATAACTTGCTGCGCAAGACAGCGGCTTGAGTTTGAGCCGAGCCCATATTAAGAAAAGCCGGGCAAGCCAGGTGTGGCGGTGCACACCTTGATACCCAGTACTCCAGAGGCGGAGCACTTTGAGACCAACCTAGTCTATAGAACAAGTCTCGGGACAGCAAGGGCCACATAGAGGAAACCTTGTCTCGCACACAAAGTGAAGGCAATGGAAGAAAGGTCAGGCATGGTGAGGTCAACGCCTATAATCCTAGTGTGAGCAGGGGAGGCAGGCAGATCCCTGGGCTTCCTCGCCAGCTGATGGAGTGGAATTGGGGGGCTCCAGGCCAAAGAGATACCCTGTCTCCCAAACTAAATTAAGGGCCATGGAGATGGTGCAGTGGCTAACGGTTCTTGCTGCTAAGCCTAATCACCTCCAGGCCTATATGGTGAAGAAAAAAAGGGGAAAAATGACTCCTGAAGCTAGCCTTCACATACATACCGTGGTATATA
This sequence comes from Microtus oregoni, assembly GCF_018167655.1. NCBI lineage: Eukaryota > Metazoa > Chordata > Mammalia > Rodentia > Cricetidae > Microtus > Microtus oregoni. The sequence goes on along the minus strand of NW_024543087.1, from coordinate 10,084,848 downwards.
TACAAACAAAATTAATTAATTAACTCAGTTTTTTCATCCATTCAAAACCAGATGGGTAGCTCCTGGTTTGTACATGCATGTGCACATATGCACGCCTGCCTACATTTACAGTGCACCTGTGTGCATATCTGCATGCCCACACTCACACACACATAAAGAACTAGAAGAAAGAGTCTCCAGTTGACCCATTAGTAACCCTGTTCATTTCACTTCGGCTGTTGCATTTGAGTCTGGAAGTTACACCTGTCGCATTCAACAGCATGCTCCACACTGATCTCCCCACCCCCATGCCGGGCTTGGGCTGAGGACTCAAGGGTCAGTATGGCTTGGTCCTGCCTGTGAGGTGCAGAAGCTTAGTGCAGATTGAATCGAATAAGAAACCCCGTCGGAAGAGGAGCCACACAGCAGGTGAACTCCTTAGAAGAGGATGTGGTTTGTGATCTCTCTCTGTGTCTTGGGGAGGGAAGTGTTTGAACCTGTGCTCCTGTGCTGCCCTTGGGGCAGGCAGACCAGACAGAAAGCTGTCTCTCAGGAGTAGGAAGGAGGAAGTGTTGGCTGAGTGGTCTTCCAAGGTGAGATTCTGTGCAGATTGATGAGGAAGCGAGGCCAACCTGATCCCCTGGCTCTTTCGTCAGCCGCTCCGACACCAGGTCCTCAGGCCCATCGTTTGGGAACTGATCACTGAGTATTGGCAAACTGTCATAATTTTTGCCTCATTTACTTACAAATTAAGCTCTTAAAGAGAGCCGTCATAAAATCACTTCATTCTGACGTGGCTGCATGGCAGAGGGCTGTCTGAGCTAGAAGACACACAGCCTTGCTGGTTCATGGTAGGCTGCGGCAGCATGCCTGTTAGAGCAATGTCACTTGCCTAGCCTGCAGATGGCCGTGAATTTCACCCCAGCACTGCAAAAACCAGGCTTGGAAATTCACACTGTGACCCCAGCACTGGAGATCAGAAGTTCAAGGTCGTCCTTGGCTCCGTAGTAGTTTGGAGTTAACCTGGATGTCTCTGTTCCCACCCCCACGGGAACCAGGCTCTCCATTGCAGGGTTCTAACACCGTTTCTGCAGGTCCCCATATGTCCTTTATGCATGGGTGTATTTGCAGGGAGCCTGAACCTGGGGGCGTCATCTTTGGCATGACTTAGGAGTTTCTGGTCTAGACTCTGCACCTTGGACAATAATTGCCAGGGAATTATTTTTCTGGTCATTTTGTGTCCTCAGCACCGACCTCTCCTGATTGGTCTTTGTCATGCATGGGTCAAGTTCCAGGGAAGTTGTATTGATTATATTTACCATTGCTGTGATAAAACACTTCACAAAAGCAAACATAAGGAAGTAAGCGGGAACTTCAGGTGGTCATACCACATCCGAAGTCTGGAAGCAGCAGAGACGAATGCCGGTCTCTGCTGGCTTGGTCCTTAGGGTAGGACGCCAGCCTCTAGAATGGGAGCTTCTTCCATATTTAGGGTGAATCGCCTCACCTCAGTTAACCCGGCCTGGAAACTCCCCCACAGACATACCACAGAGGCTTGTCTTCTGCGTGATTCTAAGTCCCTCGAGTCTCAGCCATCACAGGAGCAGGCCCCACGGTAGCCAGACAAGAGCATCCTTAGTGTGTTCTCAGGAGCAGCACCTGCCACACGGAGGAATGACTGGGTACAGAAGGCAGGGTGATGTAGCTCTGGGAGTGGCTTCAGCCAGTCCTGAGGAACTCTGGAGCAAGGGAGGTGGCTTGTCTGGCCCCAGCCTTAATGATTGATAGATAAAGGCGGTCCCCTGAGGGACGTGAGCCAAGGAAAAGCAGGTCCAAGAACCGACTGCTCTTCCAGAGGGCCTGGGTTTGATTCCCAGAATCTGCATGGTTTCTCACAGCCATAAGTAACTCCAGTCCCAGGAAACCTGACACCCTCTTCTGGCCTAGGTAGATCAATAATGGCATATATGCTGAAAAAAACACATATACACACAAAATTAAATTAAAATGAGAAGAGAGAATGACCTTGAACTTCTGATCTTCCTGCCCTACCTCCCAAATGCTCAGTTGCAGGCCTGGGCCACCACATCCGGGGTCTGCGGTGCTGGGGAAGCACTTGGTCAGCTGGATCCCAGCTCTGATGATTTGGGCATTTATGTGTCTGTTTATTGTTTGGTTTTTGTGTGTGTGTGTGTGTGTGTGTGTGTGTGAGACAGGATTTCTCAGTGTAGCCCTGACTGTCCTGGAACTCACTCTGTAGACCAGGTTGTCCTCAACTCACAGAGATCCGCCTGCCTCTGCCTCCCGAGTGCTGGGACTAAAGGCGTGCGCCACCACTGCCGGGCTCTTCAATGTGTCTTGCATTTCTCCTCGCCCTAACCTGAGCCCCTGAGCAAGGCCCACAGTAGTGACCAGTGACTTTTTCTGTCTTCTAGGTGCCAACACGCCCTATGCACCACAGCCCACCAGCTATGACTACGACGCCCCACTGAGTGAGGCCGGGGACCTCACTGAGAAGTATTTTGCTCTTCGAAATGTCATCCAGAAGGTGGGTCCTTTGGATTCTTGGCAAGCTGGACGGTAGGGAGCCTGCCATGAACGCCTTATGACTCTGTAGGTGACTTCCTGCCTGGAACCTTATTGAAGGGAGGCATGGTTTGGGGTGCAGCCGCACCCAGTGAAGACTCCATGAGTTTATCAGCAAGGCTCTAGGCTCCGTATCTTTCGTCTCAGTAAGAGTGGCGTTAGGTACCTAGTCATGAGTAGGGAGAACAAGGTACGTGACTAAAGCCATCCAGGGTGGTCTCTGATGTCCAGCAAATGGAAGCCAGAACATGTGTCCTTGTGGGAGCTCACGTGTTGGGGGATAAATGTTTGACACCAGCATGCAGGCAGATGTGCACCGTGCTGAAGAAACGTGGTGTTCTATCTGGGCCAAGTGACTGCTGCTGCCTCTAGCTGCCTCTGGAACCCCTTGCTCCTGCCTGCAGCCAGCAGCCAGCAGCCAGCCTTTGAAGCACCTTAAGTACTCAGGTGGGGTTTCCTGTCTCTGCGGTGAGTTTAAAAAAAAAAAAAGAAAGAAAGAAAACAAAAAAAAAAAAAACCCACAGTTTTTCTGCTCAGTCACCAGAGTTTTGAAGTTTAGAAAAATCTAGGTTTTCTGTCTATAGTGGTAGAATTTAAGTGTTATGTAATGCCAGTTTTAAGCATGTGTTAAGATTTGTATTAGGAAATATTTTCTTTCATTTTTTGGGGGGGATTTCTTGTTTGTGTTCTGAGACAGGATCTCTCTGCATACATGAGGTCAGGACTTTGAACTCACAGAGATCAGCCTGCTTCTGCCTTTCGAGAGCCAGGATTAAAGGATTAAAGCCGGGATTAACATACCATAGCTGGCATGTTCTGGAAAAGCCTGATATAAACCAGGTGTGGTGCACAGAGCACCAACAGTTAAATCATTCTCGGTTATATGTTCAAGGCCAGCCTGGGCTACATAAGACCTTGTCTCATCTCGAAAGATAGAGAGAGAGAGAAATAGATTTTCACCTGAAGTTTCTTTTACCGTTTAAAAGTTTTATTTATTTTTTTTAAATTTATTTTTGTAGCCAGGCAGCGGTGGCACATGCCTTTAATCCCAGCACTCAGGAGGCAGAGGCAGGCAGATCTCTGTGAGTTTGAGGCCAGCCTGGTCTACAGGAGCTAGTTCCAGGACAGGCTCCAAAGCCACAGAGAAACTCTGTCTCAACAAACAAAAAAATATTTATTTATTGTGTGTGTATGTGTGTGTGTGTGTGTGGTGTGTATGTGTGTGGGTACCTGAGGATGCCAAAAAAAAGACCACTGGACCCCGGAGCGGAGTTACAGGCAGTTGTGAGCTACCCAGTGTGGGTTGGTACTGTGAACTAAACTCAAGAGAGTTCACATTTAACCCCTGGACCATGCAGCCCAATTCATTGTAACTCTTTTTTTAAAATATCTCTTTATTTATTATGTATACAATATTCTATGTGCATGTCTGCAGGCCAGAAGAGGGTACCAGACCTCTTTACAGATGGTTGTGAGCTACCATGTGGTTGCCGGGAATTGAACTCAGGACCTTTGGAAGAGCAGGCAGTGCTCTTAACCTCTGAGCCATCTCTCCAGACCCCTTCATCGTAACTCTTGTTACATGCAGATAGATTTCTATTTTGTATGTGTGCATGTGTATGATTGTAAGTATGCGTTTTGTGTCTTCCTCGTCCTTCCCCGCCTTACTCTTGAGGCAGAGTCTCTCCCTGACCCTGGAGCTCCCTGATTCAGCTGGCCAGAAAGACCCAGGAACCCTCCCATCTCCACCCCCATCTCTAGGATTATGGGCACATGCCACCCTGCCCAGCCTTTTGTGGGGCGTGGGATTTAACTCAGCCCCTCTTGCTAATGTGAAAAGTACTTTAACGTCAGAGCTGCTTCTGCTGCCCCACACAGAGATTAATTTCAGCTACTTATGTTTTTAATTTCTTCTTGGTCTACCTTTTGTTGTTTTTCTTCTCCTTATTTCTCTTTTGCATTATTTGAGGATGTTTTTGTTTTGTTGTTTTCCTTCTTCTGGTTGGGAAGGGTTTTTGCTGTGTTTTTGTTTTGTTACCCATTCAAGTGTGTTATTACCTGTGCCCTTAGAGGAACCGGGTTCCCAAGGCTACTGTGTATGCAAAGTGAGCAGAACACAGCAACCAACACCCAGTGGGAGCCTCCCTGGTGTTCCTTCCTCATCCTCAGCACACACCCACCTGCTCTGAGCTTCTGTTGTATGCGTCAACTTTACTTGTTTTGACCTTGATATAAATGGAGTTGTACAATCTGCACCCCTCTGTGCCTGGCTCTCAGGAAGCTCCAGCACTCCGTTGTGGTTCACAACAGTGAAGAACTCAGTTGAAAGGGTACTTGCCTGGCTTGCATGGAGCCCTAGATATGATCCCCAGCACTGTGTAGAGGATATGGGAATGCACACCTGCAATCCCAACATTCTGGAGGTGGAAGCAGGAGGATCAAGAGTCACCCTTGGCAACATAGTAAATTTGAGGTCATCCTGGACTATACAAGACTCTACCTGAAAACATAATTTTAAAATGTAATAAGGAGCTGATGAGTTGGATCAGCAAGTAAAGGCACTTCTGGTGGGTCTGAGTTTAGTCCCCAGCCCCCACAAAACCTGGGCTGGACACGATGACAGACACATGGAAGCCCACTTGAGAAGTGGAGGCAGGAGGATCGGGAGTCCAAGATCATCCTCCGCTACCTTGAGAATCTGCTACTTGGAATCATGTTTTAGTTGATTACTTATTTAGTACTCTTTTGGCTTCAGGTAATGTTTTTATCTATGTGTCTCATTCCTTCACAGATGACTAAGCAGGTATCTGTCATGTACTGATTTATGCTAGCAGATTTTAGCTTCTCGGTACATACAGGCCTCCTGCAGAAGGTAATATGTGAGCCAATACTTGTAGGCAGAGGCGAGAGAGCAGAGTGTTGATGGCCAGGCCTGGAACATTGTCGGAACTCAGCCAGGGAAAGGAAAGTGCCCTGCTTATAGCACGATTGGAAGGAGCCAGCCAATGCCGTGCGGGGAGATGGATGAAGCCAGGGTCAAGATGGAACTGTTGCATACATCCGCTAGGCCAGACTGAGACTGCTTTACTCAGAGCGTGGAGGACGACCAGGGAGTTGAGCATCGCTACTATAGGCTTGTGCAGCTGCAGGGATTGACCAGGAGGCGGGCACATGTTACGGACTGCTGGTAAATGTGGCACGTGCGTGCACACCATCAGGCAGACTCAGACCACAGTCTGAAAGTGCAAAGCCGTGTACTGCGGCTCACACCTATAATCTCAGCACTTAGGAAGCTGAGGGAAGAGGGTTACCATGAGTTTGAGATCAATCTGGGCTACATAGAGTTCCGGGCCAGCCTAAACTAGCCACAGTGTGAAACCCTGTCTCAGGGAGGGAAGGGAAGGGAGGGAGGGGTTAGAAGGAAAGGACGAGAAGCGAGAGTGAAGTACGTGTGTTTCTGAGGCAAGTGTGAGAGAAAAGGCAAGAATCGGATGCCTCAGGCTGGTGCGATGACTCAGGAAAGTGCTTCTCTCTGAGGACCTGTGTTCAAGTCCCGGGATTCACAGGGTAGAGAGAGAAAAGTGACTCTTAAAATTGTCCTCTGGTCTCTGCATGCAAGATCATGGCAGTGCACGCGCATGTGCGTGCACACACACACTAATTTAAATAGAAAAAAGCAACAACATGCTGTGCAGTGGCGACACACACTTTTAAACCCAAAGCTCAGGAGGCAGAGTTAGGCAGATCTCTGTGAGTTCAAGGCCAGCCTGGTCTTTTACAAAGTGAGTTCCAGGACGGCCAGGGAAACAGAGAAACCTTATCTTGAAAAACCAAAAAAAAAAAAAAAAAAAAAAAAAAAAGAATGAATGAAAAGAAAAGAAAAAAAGCCAACACAAACCCCATAATAACCAGAATCAAATGTCTCTCACCACTGTCTGGTTTGACAGCTCAAAGAATGAGGTTGTCATTTCTGTAGTAGAAATCAAGTGTGGCGTGTGTGTGTGTGTGTGTATTGCGTGTGGAGCATGAGGGAGAGGAGACAGGGCCGTGTAAAAGACCCAGCCAGGAGAGCACATGTATCTACCATCTGGGCAAATGGGACAGACCTGGGAGGGGGAGCCATCATCACGGTGACTATGACTGAGTCAGCAAGGCGGCTCAGCGGATGAGGGCTCTTGTCAACAAGCCTGACAACCTGAACTCAACCTCTAGGCCCCACATATTAGGAGAGAATTGACTCCCACAAGCGATCCTCTGACCTCCACGGTGCATACCCATGTAATAATTTTTAATGTAATAAAATTTTTTAAATAAATGTGATAGATTCCAGTTTAAATGTGACGCTTTCATTTCCTCCTCTTCTCGCTTCTCTCTTATCTGCTCGCCTCGTTTCCTCTTGTTCCTTCTTACTTTTGTGATATTTCAGGTTTATAGGCCAGAAATGCCTTCTTTACATTATCATCATCATAGGGTCTAAAGGACAGGAATGGCTGTTTTTTCATCTGTTCATTTATTTATTTATTTATTTATTTAGGTTGTTGGAGACAGGGTTTCTCTGCATAGCCCTAGCTGTTCTGGAATGCATTCTGTCGACCAGGCTGGCCTTGAATTCACAGGGCTCAACCTGCCTCTGCCCACCCCACAAGTGTTGGGATTAAAGGCTTGGGCCATCACTGACCGGCTCTGGAATGGCTTACTTTAAAAGACATAGTGAGTGGAGCCTTCTGTTTGTTCCCCCAGTGCTGGGAATCATGCCTAGGGCCTTGCCCGTGCTGGACAAGTGGTCTACCACTGAGCAAGTCTCTAGCCCTTAGCGGTCTTTCTCACGGGACTTGTAACTGATTTGTTAAAGTGTTTGGAATATTTGCTTGCGTGCGGAAGGGAAAAGGCTGATGACCAGTGCCCGTGTAGAGTCTGTGGGCCCCTGCCTTCCTCAGAGAATGGAAAGTGTTTCTCTCTCCCTGTGAGTCAGGGTTAAGGGTACCCCAGTGGAGATGGAGAGAACGGCTTCCCCGCAGGCTGTGCAAGCCTATAGTCACTGATAAAGGTCACATATGAATCTTCAAATCATCAAGGCTTGACAAAACTTGTGACATTTGCATTTTTCTAAGATACTTACTTTGGTGTGGGTAAAGCTGAACCAGGCACGGTTAACACTTTGACCATAAAACTATAGAGTAAAGCGGCCCTCCCGCTCCCGTCCTAATGAGGTACTGGTAACTCTTTTTATGAGCTCTTGAATAAATTAGTAACCTGTTTTAATAGTTCTCTAACGTACGTGTGCGTGTATGTGTGCTTGTCTGTTCATACATGTGTCAGGGACAGAGGCTGCCTTCTGGCATCTCCCCTTGTCTCTCTCTGGTCTGTTTGAGACAACAAGCAAGCCCTGGGGATTCACCTCACTTCAGTCTCCCCTGGTGCCGGGTTACCCATGTGTAGCGCCACACCTGACTTTCATGTAAGTCCTGAGGATCTGAACTCGGGTCCTCATGCTTCCAGGGTGGGCACCCTGCCCACTCAGCCATCTCCCCAGCCCAGCCGTTGGCCTCTGACTCGTCTCTGAGCAGAATTGCTCACACTTTCTGGCTGTGTGATAATCTGGGAATCTTGAACACGTGACTTACTACGAGGTTCATACAGCCTATGCAGATATCTCTCACTGAACAAGGACTCTATAGCCTTCCACTACCGAGCACCACCGCACGAAAATGCTAAATAGGCTCTGTGGGAGGATGAATGAAACTAGAGCAGGATGAGCCAGTTTCCTCGGGATCTACTAGATTCCCTGGGGGAGGAGCAGCTCTCTGCTGAGTGCGCCCCTCCCAATGCTGGACACGCCGTATTGACGTTCAGTTTGGAAGCCATGTTTCAGGCACAGATTATGATGGAGAAATAAAGGATATGAAGTATAACATTTGTGTATATTTGCTTATTCTCTGAAACATTAATTACCTGGATAGGACTTTACGATTTTGCTAAGCAGTAAACTACTACCAATAACACGTTATTAAACGTAGATGAGACATGGTGGTACATGATTTTAATCCCTGCACTTGGGAGGCAGAGGCAGGCAGATCGCTGAGCTCGAGGCCAGCCTCGTCTACAGAGTGGGTTTCAGGACAGCCAAGGCTGTAACACAGAGAAACCCTGTCTAGACAAACAAAAAAGAAAAGAAAAAAATAATTTTACAGGTGTGTGTCTAAAGGATTAACTTTTTTCCCCCTCTTCTCTCACCCACTCTGTTTTATAGTTTAGAGAAGTCCCAAAAGGTCTTATCCCTCCATCGACACCCAAGTTCGCATACGGAAAGGTTGCTCTGAGAAAGGTAAGGCACGGAGTTGGGAGTATAGATCGGCGGGTAGAGCACTCGCCTGGCATCCGTGGCATCCTGGGTTCCATCCCCAGTACCTCATAAACCAGGTGTGCTGACGTGCACCTTCGCCCCAGCTTTCAGGAAGTAGAGGCAGGAGGATCAAGTGTTCAGGGTCATCCTTGGCTACCCAGTGTGTGAGAGGCTAACCTGGGCTACCTAAAAAATCCTGTCTCAGAAAGAAAAACAAAGTCAAGACCTCACGGAGAGTCAGATGTGGGGAGAGTGAGTGAAAGTGTCTCGGGCGGGCTGGGGGCTGCCGGGTTTCTCCGAATCTCTCTTCTGAGAGCTGGCGGAGTGATTGACGTTTCTAGGGGAACGCAGCGATGGGAGATAAGATGTGGATGTCAAGTGACAGGATGCAGAGACACCGCAGGAGAGTGAGAGCTGTTCCTGAGCCACTCGGGTCCCTTGGCTCTCAGAGGCAGAGCTGTGGGCTGCTGTGGGAGGAACATCCTGCTCCTATCCTGTCCAGTGAGGCTTTCTCCCATTGTTCACCTCTTTAATTTCTTTTTTCATTATTGCATTTATTTTGGGGGTTGGGAGAGATGCATACCATGATGGAGGCCAGTGGACAACATGAAGGAGTCTGTTAGCTCTTTCTACCGTGAGGGTCTGGGGACTCGAACTCAGGTCATCAGACATAACGACAAGAGGTCTTACCTGCTGAACCATCTTACCAGCCCCATTCACCTGTTTTTAATGAGTTCCTCCAAGCCCCAGGACTTTTGATATCTCTGCCCTTAATTTAGATTCAAAAATCATATCCTAGTAGCTTATGAATACTAGAACATCAGAGGAAAAATATAGAAATTATCCATTAATAAAAGGTAAGGTCCTTTTATTCTGGGAAAACAGGAGAGAGTTACCTAACTGATGGGAGGAAGGTTGTACCAAAATTGGTTTGTTTTTACCCTTGGGTCTTCAGGTTTTCCCCTCGACCCATCCTTACTCCCACATGTATTCATTCACCAGAAAAAGAAGAAAACATGAACAGTCACTTATTTCTTAAGAATCTTGAAATTCTAAAATAGCAACATATGTTTTTATCTTTAAGCCAAACGCCAAACACCGTAGTGTACTTTTTCCACTCGCAGCCTCCTGACTTCTGGTTGGCTGCCTGCGCCTCTGTAAGAGTTTCCACCCCGTGTTGTGGAATCTGGGCCACATTCTACAAAGACTGTGGTCTTTGATAGGAATCTCTTCTTAGATTCATCATGCTTGAATCACATAAGGACGGGGAGCCTGCTCGTCACTGAAGCTGCTTAAGAATGGGTGCTTGGTTTTAAAAAAGTAAAAAGTTCTTGTACGTGATATAAAATATCCCCAGATGTCGAAAACAACAGCAATAATAAGTTGAAAAACATACAGCTTAGTGCCATGAAGGAAATTTGGGCATGGTGGCTCAGGCCTGAAATTCTAGCACTTTGGAAACTGAGGCAGGAGGATTGCTGTTATGTTCAAGACCAGCCTGTGCTACATGGTTGCGTTTGAGGTTAGCCTGGGCTATAGAGAAAGATTCTGTCTTCAAACAAGAAGGCGGTGGGGAGCAGATGTGTCGGCATGTGCTTGGGAGTAGGAGGTAGGAGGTCAGATGTTCAGTTCATTGTTTTGCCTGAATAGAGAGTTCCAGCCTGGGCTACAAGAGACACTCGCTGGCTAATAAACTCAAAACAAAAGCACAAAAGACAAGGGAGGGGGAGGGAATAAGTGGAGAACAGTATCCAATTTATACAAAATAGTTAGAGGATTACATTCTTCATTTAAGGTTTTGTGTGTGCGTGTGTGTGTGTGTGTGTGCGTGCGTGCATGCATGCATGCAAGAGAAAGAGAGCGTGCATTTGCACTGACACTTGTGGAGGTCAGAGGGCAGCTTTTAGGAGCCGTCCTAGGGGCTCGTGCCACCCAGGCTTGGAAGCCGTGAAGCCACTGTGCAGCGTGTGGTGTGTGGCACAGTGGCAGATCTAATCTTAGAGTCTGTTGCCTCTCGCTACTATCTAGGCTGCAGGCCTCTTCCTCACTTGAAAACCTGTCGTCATGCTCTGCAGAGTTGCGGCCTCACATCTCGGGTGCCATTCGTTTTGAAGCCTTTCTTAGATAGATGGCTCTGAGCTGTATTTCTGAATGGGTGCGCGTCAGACTCTTTTTAAGACTGCCATCATTTACATTTCATCAAGAGTTCGGAGCAGGGCCTACATCGGGCTCAGCAGTTAAGAATACCAACTGCTGTTGTTTTTGGTTTTTTTTTTTTTTTTTTTTTTAAGTTTATTTTGTTTGAGATAGATTTTCCCTACTTGGTCTTGGGTGTCCTAGGTCTCAGTATCTAGACCAGGCTGGCCTCTAAGTCACATTTGCCTGTCTCTCAAGTGCTAGGATTAAAGATGTGCACCACCATGCCCATATCTGACTATTGTTACAGAGGATCCGGGTTCCATTCCCAGCACCTACGCAGCAGCTCACTCCAGTTCCAGGATCTAATGCCCTCTTCTGGTCTCCTTGGGCACTGCACACACCAGTACACAGACACACAGGCAGGCAAAACACCCACATACACAAGAGAAAAAAGGAAAGAGTTAGGAGCAATTAGAATATAGTGACACCCACCTTTAATCTCAGCACTAGGGAGACAGAGGCAGGTGGATCTCTGCGTTTGAGGACAGCCATGGCAAAATACTAAGACCCTGCCTCAAAATAATAAATAAATAAATGTATGTTAAGAACACGGCCTGGGGCTGCAACACAATGGTAAAAAACTTGCTTGTCCACCTCGTGGGAAACCCTGGGTTTGGCCCCCAACACTGGAAAAGATCGTAATAGTGAGAAATAAAAGTTGTGTATTAGCTCAGTGAGTGGAGGGCCTGCCTGGTGTGCAGGAAGCCCTGAGTTTAAACTCTGGCGTTCCAATATTAGATGTGTGTGGTGACCCCAGCTCTTGGAGGATCAAGGTCATCCTTGGCCACTTCGCAAGCTTGAGGCCTACCTGGGACACATGAGACTCAGAAAGGGGGGTAAGAGAAGAAAAGGAGGAGTGGGGTGAAATGAAAGGTGATTGGGAAGACAGCAGAACTTGGGCAATCGAGGCTTCTCTCAGTGTCTTTGATAATTCAGACTAATGTTACCCCTGCTCACTGGCGACGTGACGCAGAGTCTGTTTTTGCTTCTTTTCAGTTCAAGGCTGTGGCCGAAGCTCTGGACATCCTGTGTCCCAACGGACCTGTGAAAAGCCTATATCCCTTGACGTTCACCCAGGTAAAACAGGTAGGTCTCCAAGGGAGCACTTTGTCTGGGTTCTCCTGGCAACACAGGTGTTTCCTGATCACTTCCTAGATGGCTTCTTTGGTAAGGTGCTTGCCTGCCGTGAGCAAGGTCTTGAGTTCGATCGGGTATAGTAGTGTGCCTGTAATTCCAGCCCTTGAGAGGTAGAGGCAGGAGGATCAAAAGTTCAAGGTCATTCCCAGCTACACAGTATTTAAGGCCATCCTCCACTACAGGAAACCCTGTCTCAAAAAAAAAAAAAAAATTCATTTAATTTTTCCTTCTTAGAGTCTCTTTTCCTGCCTTGGAAAGAAGACCGTACGTGTGCTCTGTGCCTCTCTGCGCCTCATTTCCTGGTGCTCCCTTGCTCTCTAGAAGTTTCTCTCCACTTTTTATTTTACGAGATTTTTCCCTAGCTACTTTTAATCTGATTCTTCAGTTAGGAGTAGCCTTTCCTACTTAGTGTGTCTATGTAGTGAACTGCCTTTTCCTTTTAAGCATCTGTCTGTCTGTCTGTCTGTCTCTGTATGTGTGTGTCTGTCTATGATGACGGATTCCTCAGAGGCTGTGGACAGCCCGGGCTTCCAGGAAGGGAAGCTAAGTGTTCTCTGCAGACGTGGCTCGGGCAGCCCTTGCAGGCACCTGTGAACGAGTGGGCCCACTTTTGCAGCCTGTGCACACATAGTTAAACTGGAAAGTATTGTGTGGACTCGTCCTAGCCAAAACATGGAGGCCAGGCACCCACCCTGTTCCAGAGCTGTATACTGCAGGGGTCCAAAAGCAGAGCTGTGGGACCAGTGGCCCCCGGGGGCCTGTGAGTGGCCCCTCTACAATGTCATTGCAAAGACTGGTCGGGTGCGGGGCTCAACTCTCCTGGAACTAACTGTGAGACGGTGGTTGAAGAAGATGAGTATAGACACAGCAGTGGGAAGCAGACACCAGGCTACTATTAGATATGCTGTTGGGTGTCCCCTTCTCCAGACTCCAAAAGCCAGGAAGACTCAGGTGACCTAACACTTCAGAGAGTAGGGCTGAGATCCCAACTGTGTGACCAAGTGTGGCAAGGGGCCAAGTGGCCCATGGAATCCCCATGACATTATCCCTGTGCCCTGCCCCGCCCCCATTAGGACATGGCTCCTCTTCTGTGTCCATGTAACAGGTATTTTAATGACTCCAGCAAGGGAGGAATGGTCTGGGATCAGTCTGAACCCTTCAACAAACATTGATACCAGTCTAGCCGAGCTGCCAAATATGTAACTGTGGCTTGTGAGAGGCATAGGCAAAGAGATAGAGAGCCGGAGGCCACTCTGGCCTCCAGATTAGCCTCCAGAGTAAGGTCCAGCCTGGCCTGAGAAACAGTTTGTCTCAAAACAAAAACAAAAATGGGGAAATCCAACACAACAACAAAAATTCCAGCGATCTCATGCATTGGAGACCAGATTTAAAAAGAATTTAAGAGACTGGAGAGATGATTCAATAGTTACGAATATTGGCTGCTTTTCCAGAGGACCTGGGTTCATTTCCCAGTACCCACATGTCAGCTCACAACTGCCTGTCACCCCAGCTCCAAGGGATTCAAAGCCTCTGGCCTGCATTCATGAGCACTTACCTGCACATGTGCGCACACGCTCACACACATACACACACACACACACACATGTGCCAAGCATGGCATGATTACCACATGTGACCAGGCATGGTGGCACACAAATGCATGCCCAGCACTTGGGGAGGTAGAAGCCAGGAGGATAGGAAGTTCGAGATTATCCGTGGTTACCTAGTAAATGTGAGGACAGCCTAGGCTACCAGAGTCTTTGTCTTACAAATACTACTCCTGATTTGGTAACAGTACCCACCCCTATTCTCTCTTTCCTCTTTGCTTCAAATGGTTTCAGATTGAGTCTTGTTTTGTACCCTAAAGCAGATTTAGCCCAAGAACCTGGAGAATGTTTTACTGAGCAGAACTCAGTGTTTGTCCTGTGCTTGGGGCTTTTCCTGGCTTAAAAAAAAAAAAGTGTGTGTGTACATGTGTGTGTATATGTGTGTGTGTGTGTCTGAGTGCTTTGCCTCTTGTATGTATGTACACTACCTGCATGCCTGGTTCCTGCAGAGACTGAAAGAGGCCTTCAGATCCTCTGGAACTAGAGTTACAGATTGTTGTGAACCCAGGTCCCCTGCAAGAGTCACAAGTGCTCTTGATTGCTGAGCCATCTCTCCAGACCCTTTGTAATATTATTACCATACTTATTTACTTAGTTTGTTGGTGTGTGTGTGTGTGTGTGTGTGTGTGTGTGTGTGTGCGCCACAGCACACATATGAAGGTCAAAGGAGTGGGAATGGGTTCTCTCCTTCCACCATGTGGGTCCTGGGGATTGAACTCAGGTCGTCAGGCTTGGTGGCAAGCGCCTTTACCCACCCTCAGCAGCTCTTCACTGGTTTCTGAGTCTATACTAGTGACTTCTGACATACAGCATGTGACTTCCCTAGGTCACTCTCAGCAATGGCTTGACTTTTGTTGTCCTGTGTCACAGAGAAGAGAGTTCCTGGCTGTTCAAATAGTTCGCCAAGATCAAAAAAATCAGCTTGAGTTTGACTGTGGGTGGGGGAAGAAGCTTTTCATTCCCTATGGTTTCCAGAAGGTCGCTTTTACCCAGATCAAGGGCAACTAAGTTCTTAGTAGCTGAACTCTGAGAGTGAAACGTTTCTCTTCTGTCCTTTTCTACCCAGTATTTTGGGTATGTGCTGTACCGAACAACACTTCCTGAAGATTACAATGGCTCAATGCCCATCTTCTCTTCATCCTTCGATGGCGTCCGCGACCGGGCTTACGTCTCTGTGGACGGGGTAAGCGTTGTCCTTGAACTACACATCTAAGCCTTGACAGGGGTGGGGCCAGCTACACTTACGAAAGTGGCATTTGAAGCTTTCCTCACGTCTCCAGTTTCAGCCTCTGTCCCTTGGCAGTGACCTTGCTTGCTGATATGGCCCACGTGCTGCAGACTCAGGGCTGTTCTCTGACATTCTCACTCTAGGAAATGTGGGGTCTCCTGAACCCAAGGTCTCCTCTTCCCTGTGTGAGCTCAGCATATGTCACCCAGACTGCTTTTTAGGGACCACATCCATGTCTGCCTAGTACCTGTCACCGTACAAAGTGTGTTTAACTGGGTGTCTCCCCATAAGTGAGATTTTTATATTGTAAAGGTTTGCTCATGACCGTTGTAGCTAAAGGTCACCAAGGACTTGATTTCACAGCATACTACAGGTACATTTTTAAATAGCCTATCAGTCATCAAGTGTGATAGCGCGTGCCTGCTATCCCAGCTGTCAGAAGGCGCAATTGCAAGAGACCAGGCCAGCCGACATCTGTAGGATGAAACCCAGGGTCTAAAAAACAACAACAAAGCTAAGTGCTGGGCCTTACAGGTATGCACAGCCACATTCAGAGCAGTTTAAAGTAAAATACTTTCCTTCTTGGCCAGGAAGATAGCTGGCCTTGCAGGCAAAACACTCAGACACATAAAATAAATAAAATAATAATAAGAAAAAAAAAGGTGTGGCAGCATGCAGTTATAACCTCAGTTCAGGGAGTCAGGGACAAGAGCATGCCATAGGAGCCCGGCCCGCCAGCCTGGTCTCCTTGGCAGGTTCCGGTGTGCAGTGGACCGTTGCTGAGGAATGCCACCCAGAGTTGTCCCTCTGTCCTCTGCACACGTATACATATGTGCTTCCTGTGAACACACACAGTGTTGGGGAGGGCTTTATTTTATAACCAACCGATTTGATCTCAGTGGGGACAAGCCCCTGAGATGTGACCCTGTGCTTGTCATTCCCTGGCCTTCTAGTTGTGTCTTAGTGACCTGTGGTCAGTGCAACCAATCTGAAAACATAAACTCTTAATTAGGGATAGGGTTGGAGACTTAGCTCAGTGGGAGAGCGCTTGCCCAGCAAGTCCAAAGCCCAGGGCTCAATCCTCAGTTCCGGAAAATTAGTTAAGTAATTAATCAATTCAAATAAAAAGTTAGGGATGTGTCGTTGAGAAAATACTGTTGTTCTCTGTGGTTAAGGCATCCTAGCAAGTGAGGTGAGCTGACTCCACCTAACTCCGATCTTATCTGTCTCCTGATTCTATCTGTTCTCTTCTTCACACCTGACTTGGGTTGTGAGATGATCGTGCAGCAGTTCTTCCCCACAAGGACACACCCTGGAATGTCTCGTCTTTCCCAGTCCTTTAAAAATAGAAGTGTAATCTCGACGTGTGAGACGTGGAAGCCAGAGAATCAGAAGTTCCCGGGAGGTGTGGGTTTACAGAGGGCAAAGCCAACCTGGGCTACTCAAGGCCCTCTCTCAAAAAACAAACAAGCAGACACACAAAAAGAAATGAAATGAAGAAGACCTACAAGATGGCTCAGTTGATAAAGGTGCTTGCTGTCAAGCCTGAGGACCTGAGTTCAATCCCTGGGCCCCACGTGGTGGAAGGAGAGAATTGTTTCCAAGTTGTCCTCTGACCTCCACATACAACATGGTACACATGTGTCTACACACCTGTGCGTGTGCATACACGCCCCCACATACAAATATTAAAAACGTATATGCATATATAAACCAAAAAGATGCCTGAACCTCAAGCCCAGTGGTTCACGCCTGTAAATCATTTGTGGATGGATTCAGGAAAGTCTCAAGTTCTGGGCCAGCCTGGGCTACGTCAGAAGACCTTGTTCCCGTTAGACTAGCCCATTCTCAGGCAGAGTGATCCAGAGCTGTGTGTGGCCGTCCTGCCCTTTGGGGAGCAGTGATTGTCAACGTGGCCTGCTGACCTGCGCATGTCTGGACTCCCCTGTGAATCTGGCGACATTTCAGGACAGGGAAAGTGGCAGATCAGCTGTGTACACTGCTGCGTTTCTCTGCTCTTATCCTCCGTTCAGCCTCTGGCTTCAACCCACAGGTCCCCCAAGGCATCCTTGATCGAGACTCTGGGACAGTCCTGTACATTCAGGGAAAAGCTGGAGCCGTTCTGGACTTGCTGGTGGAGAACATGGGGCGTGTGAACTATGGCAGATACATAAAGGATTTCAAGGTAGGACACTTTGGTGAGGGATGAGCCTGTGCCTGAGTGGTCGGGGGAGTTTTGTGCATGCCGTCAGTACTCTAACATGCATCTTTGTATCCGTCTTCCATTTACACAGAAACAGATTTTGAATAGTTTTTTTCTCTCTTTCTTTCTTTACTTTTTCTTTCTTTTTTTGGGGGGAGGGGCAGTTTCTCCGTGTAGCCCTGGGTATCATGGAACTCATGCTGTAGACCAGGCTAGCCTCCAACTCAGAGATCCGCCTGCCTCTGCCTGCAGAGTGCTGGGATTAAAAACTGCGCTACTGTGCCTGTTGGCTTTGAATTTTTTGCTTCTCTCTCTCCATCTCCCAAGTGTTAGGACCACAGCTGCATGCCACCATCCTGTCTATGAAATTCTGGGGATTGAATACCTGGCCTCCTGCACACTAGGCAAGCCCTCTAGCAGCTGAGGTACATTTCCCAGCCCTTCACATTTTGAGGTGTGTGTGTGTGTGTGTGTGTGTGTGTGTGTGAGAGAGAGAGAGAGAGAGAGAGAGAGAGAGAGAGAGAGAGACTGGCCTCCGCAGAGCTGTCACACCTCACAGCAGCTCCCTTTCAGAGACTCACACACTTCACTGAAGCTGCGGAGTGAAGCTCTCTGATTTGTTTGTCTAGAAGACGAACTTCTTCGAAAGGCTCCTTTCCTGCCCAGACCATGAGAGCCTTGAGCTTTGTGAGCAGAATGCTCCCCTTGTGCCTGAGCTCAGCTCTTGTGGAGAGGAAACGGAAGCTGCTCCACCATGCTCTTCCTCTGCTTTGAAAACCCACCCAGCTCATCAGGGGCCCTCCGGGTGTTTGGTGGGCTCTAGTGTGCATGCTTGGACTGGTGGCCTGCAGCAAATCCGTGCTGTGCAAAGCCCTTTGCCGCTGCTCTGCCACTGGCCTGTTGATTGATTGGTCACAGTGTGGCGTTCTAACCAGTATCCCTAGATTATTAAGAAACATTTGTTTAATTTGGGTTTTTGGGTTTTTTTAAACTCATTTAAGGAAAAGTCTTTAAGCTCAGGCTGGGCTGGAAGTCATTGTGTAGGCAAGGACTCAAACTCCTGAGTCACCCGCCTCTACCTTCCAAGAGCTAGGTTTATAGGCGCGGTCAACCATACCCAGTTTTTGTGGAGCTGGGAAGCAAACTTAGGACAAGCAAGTCCTCTACCAGCTGAGCCACATCCCAGCCCAGGAAACTTTTTTATTGGGAGGCGGTGGCCAAGAGTAGTCTGGAACTCACAGCCATCCAAATTCTGAGGTTACGGGGTCAACCACCACACCACCCAGTTCAAGAACATTTGTTACAGTTCTGTAGTGTCCCCAAGGTACTTCCGGGAGTACAAAACGGGGTACAGGCTGCTGTCCCCTGGAGAGAAGGCTCAGGCACTGCCAAGCCTCAGACAGGACAGGGATAGAGGTTCCTTCCTGACCATGTTTTTACTTTTTTTTTTTTTAACATGCATGTGTGTGTGCGCTCATATGCAAGTATCTGTGTATTAATATATGTATGGTCGTGTGTGTGTGAGCACACATGCACATAGGTTAACACTGGACTTCTTCCTTAGTCTACCTCCACTTGTACTGAACAGGGACTCTCAAGTGAGCCCAGAGCTCACATATCACCTAATCTAGTTAGCAGTTTGCCCTGGGGAATTCCGTCTCCTCCTGTATGCCGGGATTACAGTCTGGCTGTCACTCCCAGCCAGCATGTATGTGGGTGCAGGGACCCAACTCCAGTGCTCACTCACACAGCAAGCACTTTACCCTCCCCCGCCCCCAGCCATCGCCCAGCTCCCTTCGGGACCATCTTGTGGGCAGCAGAAGAGCCATGGGGACACATTGCTCAGAATTGGCTCCCTGGAAGCATCGCTTCCCATCCCTGTGTTCAGGCTGACCTTGCTGACCGATTGCTGTGGGCCACATTGACTCATAGAGTGTGTGGTGTGTGGGTCCTGGCACACAGCCCCCAGCCTGATACCGACTGAATCACTAAACAGGCAATCGAGACTGGCTATCAGATGGTATCCTTCAAAGATCCAGGGTTCCGCTAAAGTAGAGAGTGAGCTGGGTAGTGGTAGTACACACCTGTAATCCCAGAACTCAAGAAGCAGAGGCAGGTAGATCTCTGTGAGTTCGAGGCCAGCCTGGTCTATATAGTGAGTTCCAGGGCACCCAGGACTGTTGCACAGAGAAACCCTGTCTCGGGGAAAAAAGGCTAGAGAATGGTTGAGACCTGGCAGCTATACACACACTCACACACACACACTTGTGACCCCAGCACTTATGAGGAGACCAGCCTGGGCTATACATAGCAAGATCCTGTCTCAACACACAAATAAAAAAGCCACAAGTGAGAAATTAGATGAGCAGCCAGGTGTGTCTGCCATCCCAGTGCTCGAGAGGTTGAAGCAGGAGGATTCAGGAGCTCAAGGCTAGCCTCAGCTATATACTGGGTTCCAAGATAGCCTGGAAAACATGGGCCCTTGTCTCAGTAACAGTGAAACAGATACGTCATGGTCATAAGTTTCCTTGTGATGGCTGAGCCCCTGGCCCCTGTGGGACAAACAGGACAACTTCCATCCATTCTGCTGTTCATGTCATCGTCTCATTGCCCCTGACATCCTTTTCTCTCTTTTTTTCTACTTACTTTTTTTTTTTTTTTTGGTGTTTCGAGACAGGGTTTCTCTGTGGTTTTGGAGCCTATCCTGGAACTAGCTCTTGAGGACCAGGCTGGTCTCGAACTCACAGAGATCCGCCTGCCTCTGCCTCCTGAGTGCTGGGATTAAAGGCGTGCGCCACCACCGCCCGGCTCTACTTACTTTTTTAAATTTATTTTTTGAACAATCTTTTATTTTTATTTTACATACCAATCCCAGTTCCCTTTTCCCTCCTCCTGCTCCCCCTACCTTCACCCCACCCCACCCCCATCCATTCCTCAGAGAGGGTGAAACCTTCCATGGAAAGTCAACAAAGTCTGTCACTTGAGGCAGGACCAAGGCCCTCCTTCCTGTGTCTAGGTTGAGCAAGGTAACCCTCCATAGGAAATGGGCTCCAAAAAGCCAGTTCATGTACCAGTGGCCCCACACACTGCCCAAGCCACACAACTGTGCCCCACGTTCAGAGGGCCTAGTTCATTCCCATGCAGGGTCCCCCACTGTCAGTTGGTGAGCTCCCACTAGCTCAGGTCAGCTGTTTCTGTGGGTCCCCCTTTTCTCATCCTCACAATTCCACAGGTATGGTCCTCACAGCTGGGCAGGTGCTCAGACACTCAGGATCAAGGCTCGCTCCCTGGCTGGTGTGAGGAGCAGAGGCTGACCCCTACCTTCTGCACTGGGGTGAATCTTCCTAGATTCCCCTCCTTATTCCTCTCCTTTTCCTTGGTCTTCATTTTTTCCTTCCGATCTAGCGAATTCTGAAGGCAGGGGCATTCTGGCTCAGAGACACCTACTTGCCCTGGAGGCAGAAGTTAGGGTGATTTCGTGGTGATTTGTGGTGAAACCAGAGTGTAGAGAGGTTACCTCTCCCCAGCAAGTTGTCGTTACAGGAGTTGTAGGAGCCGGAGCGCAGCTGCCTGAAAAGCGGTAAGCCAGAACCGGACAATAGACACTGTAAAGCAGAAAGGTTTGTTCAGGGAGGGTGGGTGTTTGGAAACAGGAATAAAGAAGTAACATCCCCTCTCTCACTCCACCCCAACCCCATTCCATCCTCGGAATCCTAATATGGGGTGTAGGTTTACACAGAAGACTAGGGATCCTCTAAGCGGCTGGCCAATGATGTGACCCTGCCCATCACTGCCCCATCTCCAGCAGGTCGTTCTGTTACTAGTCAACACCTCTCTTCCTGGGAGATAAGCTCCCACTCTCTCAGGACACCAGGCTTCGGCCTTTCTTTCTCCCATTAGATTTTCAAGGAAATTCCAATTCCTAGGAGATCCATTGTCTCAGCTGTCTGACAGTCAAAGGGAGGGGCATAAGTCTCTCTGGACTGGAGAGGTGGCTCAGGGGTTAAGAACACTTGAGAAAGGTCCGAGTTTGGATCCAAGGACCCAAGTAACTCCAGCTCCAGGGGATTCAGTACCAAGAGATGCCTCTTCTGGCCTCCTCGGGTACCCACATGCATGTATGATCGCACACACTCACACACAGCCCAGACACACACCACAAATAGAAGTAAATCTTTTTAGAGCCAGGCGATGGTGGCTCTCACCTTTAATCCCAGCGTTCCGAAGGCAGATACAGATCTCTGAGTTGGAGGCCAGCTTGGTCGGCAGAACGCGTTCCAGCACAGCCAGGGCTGCATAGAGAAACCCATCCTGGGGGAAAAAAAAAAAAGACTTATCTGCATTCCTGCCAGGTTGTGACAGCACATCCAGCCTGACCTGGGTCACCTGGCTGTACACACAGCTGAGCCGCACCTCCTGCTTCTTCTCCCAGGTATTCAGTGAAACCCATGAGTCCCTTCCTTCCCTGCCAGCTCATGCTTATGTGTTTTTCCTTTACAGGGTTTGATTTCTAACATGACCCTCAACTTTAGTATCCTCACCAACTGGACAATCTTTCCCCTGGACACTGAGGCTGCGGTACGCAGCCATCTTGGAGGCTGGGAGGCCCATGGTGACAGCCGCCATGATGGACACCTGACCTTCGGCTCTTCCAACTTCACGCTCCCCACTTTTTATGTGGGCAACTTCTCCATTCCCTCGGGCATCCCAGACCTGCCGCAGGACACCTTCATTCAGTTTCCTGGGTGGACCAAGGTATGTGTGTCTTCACGGAAAGAGGTTGGGTCAAGGCTCGAGCACTTGGTTCTCAGTGTCTGAGAAGGAACCTGAAGACTGTGTTGACAGGATGCTGTGTGACGGTGGGAGGCTTTTCTGCTAGGTCACACTCAAGGACCAGGACTGTGGCAGACCTAAAGGGACCCGGTGTCCAGTGTGGAGGTATCCTTCTCTGCCCTGTTTCTTTGACTGATAACTTTCTTCAGTGAATGGCAGCTCACTCTCTTGCTTCCTCCAGGAGGAACTAGGGCCTATTTATTTTTGTCTGTTTTAATTTCATTTATTTATGGTGTGCATTTGCATGTGTGTTTATAGGCACCCGCTGAGGCACACATGTGGAGCTCAGAGCACAGCCCATGTGGGTCCTGGGGATTGAACTCAGGTCACTGGACTTGCTGGCAGGCACCCTCAGCCATGGAGTCATCCATCACCCCATCCCCAGGATCTTCAGATGCTACTTATGAAAGGAGCAGTTTGTCTACATAGGTTCTCCTGTAGCTCAGGCTAGCCCTGAAGTTACTATGTAAGCCAAGAATGACCTTGAACTTCTCACATTCCTGTCTCTACCTCAGTTGCACACCGTCACACCTGGCTTTAAAAATATTTACTTTTCAGCCAGGCAGTGGTGGCGCACCTTTAATCCCAGCGCTTGAGGCAGAGGCAGGTGGATCTCCGAGTTCAAGGACAGCCTGGTCTACAAAGTGAGTTCCAGGACAGCTAGGGCTATACAGAGAAACCCTGTTTTTTAATAATAATAATAATAGGGCTGAAGAGATGGCTCAGCAGCTAAGAGCATTCACTGCCCTTGCAGAGGACCAAAGTTTGGTCCCCAGCACCCACATGGTGCCTCTTAACTGTCCGTAACTCCAGTTCCAGGGGATCTGATGCCCTTTTCTGGCCTTCACGGGTGCTGCTTACACATGGTGCACAGACAAATGCAATAAAATAAGTTTTGTGAAAATTATATAAAGAAACTTGGCAATAAATACATTGAATTTTCTTAGTGATGCCAGGAGGTGGTGGAACATACCTTTAATTCCAGCACTCAGGGAGGCAGAAACAGATGGATCTCTGAGTTCAAGGCCAGCCTTGTCTACAGAGCAAATTCCAGGATAGCCAAGGCTACACAGAGAAACCCTGTATGGGGGAAAGAAAATCTTAGTGCTGAGGTGGAAGGGTGGGGAAAGTTTTTAGTGACAAATTAATTAACAACTGGAAAAAATGTAGATTAAAAAGTATAATAAAAAGCCAGGCATGGTGACACACACTTGTAAAAGCAGTCCTTGAGAGGCTGGAGGCAGGAGAATCAAAAATTCAAAGTTAGCCTCTGATATAGCATAGAGTGAGAAATCAGATAATGACAACTTAGGAGACTAGCAAGAGCAAGACAATGTTTAATATACAACTGTGCAGAAAGAGACTCAGGAATCGAGAAAAGGCAAACCGACTGGGTACTGATTGGCTCATGATAATGCTTTATGAAGACCCCGAATTGTGAGAAATTCCTCAGTTGAAGTTCCGCCTGCCTTGTAAGCGTGGCCTTTCTCTACCCTGCCCCCGGGGACCCCCTCCTTTCTGACTGTCAGGTGGGACTTCTACTCCCACTTCCAGGTGACTCCCTCCACCCTCACTCTTGAAGGAGGAAGGCCCTCTTCTGCCTGCCTTCTTCCTGGAAGCCAAACCGCTGTTCTTACACTTTCTCTGCCTGCGGCTCGTTGACCTTTTCCTCTCTGCTATCTTCTGCTTTGCAGCAAAGAGGCAACATCTTGGGGGGCTCTAGGACCTGAGAACAGGATGTGCAGCCCTGACTCTCACCCGAAGGGACTTTGCCTCCCGGGCCACCTTTGCTTTCTCTCCCTCCAAGTGGAACCTAAGTGAGAAGTGAAGGGGTGGAGGACACCTTTGCGAGGTGGCTCTTCACCTGTGCGGGCTACCGAGCTTGGCTTTGTGCCTAGCACTCTGCCAGCCCTCCTCCAGCTGCTGTGTTGCAGAATGTTCTCTTGTTACTTGAGTTCCAGCACAAAATCCCCAGCTTTGGCAGTCCAGATACTAGCCTTGGCCATCCACAGCAGAACCCTAACCCTAAGAGGCTGGGGTTATAGCCTGGTTGATAGAGGCTTGTCTCGTGTAAGTGGGCTCCGACCTCAGCACCACGTAAAACTAGGCAAAGTGGTGCAGTCCCAGCACTAGAAGGTAGAGAGGAGGATTATAAACTTAAGGTCATCTTCAGCCACGTAGCAAGCTCAAGGCCAGCCTGGGCTACACGGGACCTTGGGTTGACCTCTGGCCTGCACATATGAACACACTTAAGAAGCCTTCCACCTTGTTTTTGTTTTGTTTTGCTTGTTTGATTTTATTTCACTCAGTGTGTTATTGCTGTCAATGCACGGGTGATGTGTGTGTGTGAGTGTGGACTGTCATGATACATCTTTAAAGACTGCTAAGGACATTACCCCTTAAAAACTAAAAGGCCAGCATCCTTGCACAGAACACAGAAGGCCACAGATCACTGTGCCCCAGCCCTAGGCCTGGCTCCTCGTCTGCACTCCCATGGCTAATCTCAGTCTTACCCAAGTTGCGTTTCTATACCTGATACACTTATAATACCCAAGTGTGCGCACACATGTCCGCAGTGGTGCCGCCCGTGATTGTCAACAGAAGGTTACAAGCCGAAAGTCTAGCTAACGAGGAATATTTATACTTTGATCATCCATGCAGTGGAATCATCTGGCAATTAAAAACACGAAATGCATACATGTTACAACACGGGAGAACCTTGGAAACCTTGAGCTAGCCATGTTACAACACGGGAGAACCTTGGAAACCTTGAGCTAGCCAGGCACGGTAGCACACCCCAGCACTTAGGAGGTGGCACAGACAGACAGGTGGCTCCTGGGGTTTGCTGGCCAGTCAGTGAACAGACTCTGCCTCCAAAGAAAACAGGGTGAAGAGTAGTGGTGAGGGGCTGGAGATGGCTCGGCAGTTAAGAGCACTCAGACCCGGGTTCTATGCCCGCACCCACATGGTGGCTCCCAGCCATCGGCAGTCCTGGTTCCAGGAAACCCGATGCCCTCTTCTGGCCTCCATGGGCATCAGGCACAAACATGGTGAACATCTGTGGATTCAGGCAGATATATACATGAAATTAAATATGTTAATAAAATAGTGGAGGGAGGTCGAAGTCAAATTCCGGTCCCCATACACACACACCTACAAGCAAATGTCTCCATGTGTACCCTCCATGAACACAGAGAGAACAACTCCCCATCCCCAGCCTGTGCTGAGGAGCACTTTAACAGAGAGTATGGGGAGAGAGGGGGGCTTTGATCACTTGAGCCTGAGCAGTTCTCAGACTAGGTTATGCTCACTGGCCCTCTGTCTTCCTCCTCCTCAGAGGCCCCTACTGAGGGCCACTTGGCTCCTTCTCCATTTGTTACAAAGGAACTAACATTGTTTAGTGAATGAAATCACTGGTAAACTTGATTCATGAGATAAAAGCATCAGTTCTGATTGCTCTGACTTTTCTGGGGTCGGATGTGGCTTTCTGGTTAAGCAAGCGTGTTCAGCGGATATCAGTGGTAAGGGGTCAGGCACACCTGTCTGTCCACACAGGTCAGCGCCCTGTCTGCACCATGTCCCCGCTGATGGTGGACTCCCTCAGAGAGGCGTGTCCTCTAGGGCTTTGGTCATGGGTCAGATGCATGAGTCATGGTGACGTGCCTATTGTGCTGAGGCAGTGGCATTTATTCTGCTCTTCTCCACCTCAGGTGACATTAAAATATTATGACAAGTTGTGCGTGCTGTAATCCCTGCACCTGGGAGGCAGAGGCAGGCAGAGCTCTAGGAGTTCAAAGCCACCCTGGTCTACATAGTAAGTTCTAAGACACCCAGGGCTATTTAGAGAGACCCTGTCTCAAAAAAAAAAAAAAAAAGCAACAGCAACTATAGATAGATAGATAGATAGATAGATAGATAGATAGATAGATAGATAGAGAGTCATGGGCCAGATATGGTAACACACACCTTTGATCCCAGTTCTTGGAAGGCAGAGTCAAAGGAATCTCTGTGAGTTTGAGGCCAGCCTGGACTGTAAATCAAACTCCAGAACAGCTAGAACTACACAGAGAAACCCTGTCTCAAAAAACAAAAACAAGGGCTGAAGAGATGGCTCGGAGGTTAGGAGCACTGGCTGTTCTTCCAGAGGTCCTGAGTTCAATTCCCAGCAACCACATGGTGACTCACAGCCATCTGTAATGAGATCTTGTGCCCTCTTCTGGCTGGCAGGTGTACATGCAGATAAAACACTATATACGTAATGATTAAATTTTTTTTAAAAAAAAAAGCAGTATAGGCAGATTTTTATGCCCTACCAGCTAGTTCCCAAATAATCACTCAGAGACTTATTAATTATTAATGCTTTTTTATTAAAGAAAAAAATTTTAAATCTTGTACCTAGCACAGTATTGTTACAGAATTTACATGTAACCTTTTATATGGTAGTTTAAGTCTGTTGGTTTCTTAATTGTGAAGAAATTAACTGTAACATACCTGCGTCACTCAAGTCGGCCCTGGTGACTAGTAGACACATCGGCATCAGTTCTCCTGTCGTTTGGAAATTCAGGCTCAGCATGAACTCGTCAGGTAGCTCTAATACCTGGTCTTTGTTTTCTTTCTCATTCTTTTTCCTTCTTTCCTCCTTTTTTTCTCTTTTAGTTGATGTTTAAGAGGGAAAGTACCAGTGTTCAGATTTAAACTGTAATCGTTTGTATATTCAACATTTGAAGTATATTCTATTTTGTTGTACTCTTGTTTCAAATTGTATTCAGGTAGGTTTTCTGAAATATAGAAGTGAAATTAAAAAAAAAAGAATAAGCCCTCCCTTCAATCCTCCAATCCTTACGGGAACACTAAAGCATCCTGCCTGTCAGTCAATCCTGGATTGAAACCTCCAAACCTTTCTTCTTTCTGAGTTGAATGTTTTGGGTGTTTGTTACGGTAACTGACAGTTATCACGGAATACTTCCTAAAATACACAGAAACCAAAAAGCTGTTTTCCTTTTACTACACTAAGCCCTGGGCGAGTCTCAGTGCAACGCCTGCGGCCAGCCGCCAGGTCTGGGAAGGAAGCAGTCAGTCCCCTTGTGTATTCCAGGGGAACTGTTTACAGTCTACCTCTACCTGTGCCCCCACCCTGTGTTTCACCCCATAAAATCAAGCTTTCTCTCAGCTTCACAGCACAGTGGGTCGTGAGTTAGGAGTGAGAACCTTTAACCTTGGGACTTGACCTCTATTTCCCACTTTGAGTCTCCCCTTGACCTCTATTTCCCACTTTGAGTCTCCCCGGGTACACCTAGACTCCCTTTTAGTATAATTTATCGACCCTTGTTTGTTATTTTTGGTTTTTAGAGACAGGTTCTCACTATGCTGCCCTGACTGTCCTCAAACTGGCTACATAGACCAGCCTGGCCCGGAACGCAGAGATCCATCTGCCTCTGCCTCCTGAGTGCCGCAATTAAAGTCTTGTGCCACGATGCTAAGTCTATTTTCACTTTTAGAGTAACTTCTGAAGATCTTAAAACAGGATTGAGGGCCAGGTGTGGTGGTGCATGCCTTTGCCAAGCACTCCGGAGGCTGAGGTAGGTAGATCTCTGAGTTCCGGGCCACACTGGTCTACATAGTGAGACTCTGTTTCAGACAGAAACAAAACAAAAGACGGTATTGAAAGTTTCACTCTAGGATATGGAGAGATGGCTCAGAAGTTAAGAACCCTGGCTGCTCTTCAGAGGACCCAGGTTCAATTTCCAGCATCCGCATGACAGCTCACAACTATCTGTAACTCCAGTTCCAGGGGATCCAACACTCTCACACAGACATACATGCAGGCAAAACACCAATGTATATGTGAAATAAAAAATAATTTTTTTTAAAAGAAAGGAAGCTGCACTCTAAATACTGCTCAGAAGACTGACCTTATCAAGTTAAAACACACGTGCAAACATGCACACATCACACACACACACATACACACGTGCAAACATGCACACATCACACACGCACATACACACGTGCAAACATGCACACATCACACGCACGCACATACACACGTGCAAACATGCACACATCACACACACACATACACACGTGCAAACATGCACACATCACACACACAAACACATACACACGTGCAAACATGCACACATCACACGCACACACATACACACATGCAAACATGCACACATCACACGCATGCACATACACACGTGCAAACATGCACACATCACACACACACATACACACGTGCAAACATGCACACATCACACACACACATACACACATGCAAACATGCACACATCACACGCACACACCTACACACACACACTTGAGTGTACAGATCTATATGATCAACTGAGAAGTAGGTCAGGCACTTCCAATAACTTCAGCATTGCTGTCACCTTAGCATTAGTAACAGAGGACAGGAGTGTGCCGGGGTTGAGATGGTCAGAGATAGGCTTTTTCAGGGACCATAGAAGCTGGGGCTGCCATGGGACAACCCCTAAGCCACTGATTCTTCTGTTATTAATGCTTGTCCCTAAACCCCTGAAGTCACCTCATTAACATAAACCTTTGGGTTTCTTTCTTCTTGATCTTGGGTGACAGGATTTCACACTTAGCCTAGAGAGTCCTTGTCCTGAGCTATATTGGAGGGAGAGAGCCAACTTCCACAAGTTTTCCTCAAAATCACATACATGATTTTGGCATGTATATCACCCCCCCCCAAAAAAAGTAAATAAATTATTCTTTTCTTTTTTTTTTCTTTTTTTTTTTTTTTTTGGTTTTTTGAGACAGGGTTTCTCTGTACCTTTGGGGCCTGTCCTGGAACTAGCTCTCGTAGTCCAGGCTGGTCTCGAACTCACAGAGATCCGCCTGCCTCTGCCTCCCGAGTGCTGGGATTAAAGGCGTGCGCCCCCACCACCCAGCTTAACTCTTACTCTTAATTGAGAGTAGAGGACTGTGGGTAACCTGTCCAGTGGGGCTCCATGCCACCTCTTCGCTGTATCTTTTCATTCGTTTGGACTTTGTCAAACTTTGATTTGATCTGTGTGAGTTTTTGCTTTCTTGTATGTGCACCACAAGTGTGCTGGTTCCCATGGAGGTCAGGGGACGAGAGCATAGGATCCCCCAGAACTGAAGATGCTGGTGGCTGTGGGCTACCATGTGGGTGCCGGGAGCTGAACCCCATCCCTGGCAAGCACAACCAATGTTCTTAACTGCTGAGCCCCTCTTCACCATGTCTCAAGTAGAATTATCAGCAAATATAACCTAGTGAGTTAGCCGAGTAGATATTGAATATCTATGTAGTATGCACAATAGTGTATGTTCGTGTATGTATTTTTTCCTTGGATGAGTGCTAGATTATGCCCAAATAACATGAACAAAGTCTTTTTTTATAGCAAGTCTGTGCTATAGCCTCCAAGTGATTGACAGACCTGTCACCAAACCAGTGGCATACCCAACATTGGTAATAACTTGGAAGAGGAGAGAGATTAAAGACTTAGACTAGAAAGGCCAAGATGCAGAGGTCATGGCCCTCCCCTCTGAGGAGGTACATGGGACTGCAGCTGTGGACTGTGAGCTCAGGAGACTGCGTCTGGTAACAGTACTAGGTCTGAGGCCGTGCCGGTGCTCAGGCAAGATGAGCAAGTATGGGTGTTCAGGTAATGGAGGAAGGTGTGGTCCCGGGATGAGCACGGACAGCTGGGGAGGTGCAGAGGCGGGAACGCGGTGGGGAAGCTGAAAGTTGGAGTGGGTGCCTCCAGGGCTGGCTGCCACGTGTGCGTGTTCACGTAGGGGAAGATTCTAGACTCTGCAGTTCATAGACACAGCACCTCCAGGGCTGGCTGCCACGTGTGCTTGTTCACGCAGGAAGAGACCAGACTCTGCAGTTCATAGGCACAGCACCTCCAGGGTTGGCTTCCACGTGTGCGTGTTCTTGCAGGGAAGAGACCGGACTCCGCAGTTCATAGACACAGCACCTCCAGGGCTGGCTGCCATGTGTGCGTGTTCATGCAGGAAAGAGACGGGACTCCGCAGTTCATAGACACAGCACCAACTAGGGCTCTGTATTAGTTACTTTCTCATTGTTCTTAACACATACCAGAAAAAAGCAAGAAGAGTGCACACTTTTTATCCCAGCATTTAGCAGACAGAGGCAGGCTGATCTCTGGTTAGAGGCCAACTTAGCCTATATAGTGAGTTCCAGGCTGGCCAGAGCTGCATAGTGAGAACTCGTCTTGATGAATAAATAGCAATAAGGGTTGGTTTTGATTTACAGTTTGAGAGTGCAGTCCTCTGCGGTGGGGAAGGCTTGGTGGCAGGCGCTAGGGCAGCTGGTCATACGGCATCCACAGGAAGCAGAGAGGGGAATGTTGGTGCTTGGCCCACTTTCTCCTTTTATTCAGCCCATGGGATGGTGCCGCCCACCTCAGGGTGGGTCTCCCTCCTCAGTTAAACATGTATAGAAACTGCCTTATAGTTACCTCCAGAGATGTGTGTTCATAATGATTGTATCTCCAGTCAAGTTGATGATGCAGATGAAACAGGTTCCCTGTGGAGCATGGCTGGGAGGCTGAAGAGATAGTAGAGTGTGTCCTGATGAAATCATAGGCCTCCCTCCGTACCTCAGCCCTGTCTTCAGTCAGTGCTGTTTATCTTTAAATCTGATTCACAGTGACATGGCTCAGTGACGAAGGTGGTTGCCACCAAGCCTGGGGACCTCAGTCAATCCCTAGGACCCACATGTAGAAGGGGAAGACCGACCCCTACAAGTTGTCCTCTGACCACAGCATGTGCCATGGCACACACACAAATGTAATCAAAAGGTTTAAAGTAGACATTATTTTAGCTCATTTTAAAAACTGAAAAAACATTCTCCTTTGCACTGCCGTGCTGGCGGCTACTCTTAAGATACGTGACGGCTGGGGATTTGAACTTGGGTGCTCACGCTTGTCCAGCAAGGGCTGTCATCCACTAGGCCATCTTCCCAGCCTGTTTATGTATGGTTGCATGTAGGTAAAAAATTCGTCAAAACTAATGCATAGCAAGTGAAATCAGGAGCTGGTCTCTAAGACTGAAAACAAAGGCTCTGGCAGAGATGGAGCTGATAAAGGCTGGGGAAACTCTTATGGCTTCTGCCTTTCAGGACAGAGGGAGATAACAGATCCCATGGTAAAAACAAGAGCAGAGCAGTTCTGAGAACTTCGAAACTGCTACCCTTTTCTAAATGACTTAATCCAACAGACAGGCAGTTATGAGTCGCTGACCTCCTGTGGGCCGTGCACGCAGCGAGCTTTGCCTCAGTGTTGTAAGAAGGCTGCTCAGATCCACCCAGGAGCACAGCCCCTGCGCCAGGTGCCAGGGTGACCACTAGAAATTCCCGACAGTCCTCCTGCTGGGGCCTCCCACATGCGGAAATTCCAATGCCCACACTTTCCATCTTAGGTTGCTATGGAGATCATTCTCAGACTGTAGACTCTGTTGTCACTGTCCCTGGGGAGGGAAAACTGAAGTGGAGACCTGCCTGAGGACAGACAGCTAGGAAGTGGGAAGAATAAGACGCGAAGCCACGCCAGAAAGTGGTGCTGCATGCCTTTGATCCTAGCACTTGGGAGGCAGAGGCAGGTGGATCTCTGTGAGTTCGAGGCCACCCTGGGCTACATGAAATTGATCCAGTCTAAAAGAGAAACAGAGCCAGGCTGTGGTGGTTCACACCTTTAATTCCAGTATTTGGGAGACACATGCCTTTAATCCCAGCACTAAGGAGGTGGAGACAGGAAGGGATATGGCTGGATGGAGAGAGGAACATAAGAACGGAGGAAACAGGAGCTCAGGGCAGTCAGTCTGAGGAGGCAGTCTGAGGACAGGATCGCCCCTTTGGTCTGAGCATGGGTAGAGGTGAGAACTCTAGAGGCTGCCGCTCTGCTTCTCTGATCCTTCAGCTTTCACCCCCTGATAGCTGACTCCAAGTTTTTATTAAGAAGTCCAATTAGAATCCATGCTACATAAACACAATAACATGGACACTCTGCTGAGTAGGCCCCCGCCCCATACTCATCTTTTCCCTTTCTGTTACTTAAGCTCACTATATGGCCCAGGCTAGCTTCAGTCTCAAAGCAGTCCTCCTGCCGTAAGATGCTCAAGTGCCAAGATGACAGTGCCCCCCGCCACACACACACCCTCACACTCATCTTGCGTTGTTTGGAGGACGGTTCTCCGACTGTGGGCTTTATGCACATCAGACAACATAGCTAAGCCCCTCTGTGGGGCAGAAAGCAGGGACTCACCTGCTGGAGGATGTGGCAGGGAGGGCTGCTGTACAGACGGACAGCACCTAGGAGCCAGAATAGACGCAGAATGTGCTGAGATGCTCCAGGACTGAAGCCGCTAGCTTCTGGAGTCTGGGGCTCCAAATGCATTTTTGTTGCAGCAGGGATTATCATTTGGGGTAAGCCCTGCCATTCTTCTCTCCCAACATGAGATAGTGGGATGCAAGATTGAGGGTGCCCGATCCTCAGCCTGACTCGATGGGACACCCCTTGACCCTTCAGTACTACTGTTTCCATGGCTGATGGTTTCTCTCTCTCTCCTCAGGGTCAAGTGTGGATCAACGGCTTTAACCTTGGTCGGTACTGGCCCGCACGGGGCCCCCAGGTGACCTTGTTTGTGCCGAGACACATCCTGACGACTTCAGCCCCAAACAACATCACGGTGCTGGAACTGGAGCGTGCCCCCTGCGCTGATGGGACCTCAGAGCTGTGCACCGTGGAGTTCGTTGACAGGCCAGTTATTGGCAGCTCCCTGGTCATCAGTGGCTGTTTTCCAGATCGGTCTGGTCAAGACTCGCAGCTGAACACTCTGTGATGACCGTGAGCCTCTAGGACCACAGCCTGCACTGGCTGCTTGGGTCATCCTTTACTTGCTACAGTGGAAGATAAATTTATGGGGTGTGTGTATCCTGCTGGTATCTCTACAGCCTCCCATTGCCTGGCCTCCCACTCTTGTGGCCGCCAGGAAGGCCGAAGGGAGCGGACCTCACAAGAACACGCACACCTGGAGTGGAGAGTTGGAACAAAACTTGAATAATGTCCCTTTTGATTTGAAACAATCATGTCTTTCTCCTGAATAAAATTTGTACTCATGTGGTGATGGCCCTGTTGTTAATATCAGGCGGGTACAGAGCTCCATGGTCTGACTTAAATCTCAACTAGACTTGAGTAGGCTGGGTAAAGCCACTTCACTAGCTTGAGGTTCAAAGTGGGTAGAAGAGAGTCCTGGTTTGGACTAGCAAACGGCTGCTTTTCTGGTCCTGATGTGACTGTTTCTGAATTTCTGTGTCCTCCACTGGGTAAGAAATCTACGGTTATACAAACCACCTAAATGATTAACAGTTGCCCCAAGTAGGTGGTATGGTCGCTCTACACAATTGAATAGGGTTGTGTGTGTGTGTGTTCATGTATGTATGCAGATGCATGTGTATAGGTCAGAGGTCCATGTTGGGTGTCATTGCTCAGGAATGTCTTAGTGTCTAGGCTCATGTTAGATTTATAAAATATACTGCTTATGTTTGAGGCCCTGCTAATGTGGGGCTGGGATGTAGCTACGTTGGTAAAACAACATGTTTACCATGCAGGGAGCACTGTGTCTGTCCCTGAGACTCCATAAAACCAGGCATGCTACTACACACCGGTAGTGGCATGCAGGCAGTTCCAGGTTCCAAGTTCAAGGTTCTCCTTTTTAGTGGGCTCAAGGCCTTGGGCTACAAGTAACCCGGTCTCAAAACAGTGACTATGATTATATCTGAATGGCAAACATTTGAGTAGTTTGTCCCTTTTTCTCAACTATACTTTAAAGGGGGGGGGGGCATGCAGGCATTTGCAACCACACCCATGTCCAGACATGCTCACGTGATCGCATGCATGTGATGGGCAGAGGACAATAAGTGTTGGTCCCTGCTTTCCACCTTGGTTGAAACAGGATCTCCGGTAGTCCACACACGACATACCGCAGACTAGTTGGCCTAGAAGCTTCTGAGCCTTTTCCTGTCCCCTCCTCCCATCCCTCCACAGGAACCTCAAATTTGCCGACTCATGCACACTACTGCACCCAGGTTTTACGTGACTCCCCGAGGTCCAGACTCCAGTCCTCACGCTTGTTTGGCAAGTGCTTTTACCTACTGAGCCTTCTCCACAGCCTTCTTTTGCTTTTTTGGGTTTTTTTTTTGGTTTTTTTGAAACAGAATTCCCATGTAGCCCAGGCTGGCCTTGAGCTCGTCATGTAGCCAAGGATAACCTTTAATTTCTGATCCTTGTGGCCTCACTTCCTGTGTGCTGGGATTACAAACATACACTACCATGCCATTTTTACCCAGGGCTTCATGCGTTTTAGGCAGGCCCTCTGCTGACAGAGCTACATCCCCAGGCCTTTTTTCTCCATGGTCTGGTATCATTTTGTTTGTTGGCCCATACATTTTTGTTTCTTGATAATTCCAGTTTATTCAAAATGAAATTGCTTAGCACTGATCTGAGCCTGGGGTTCTACTATTTCCCCAACCAGCCCTGTGTCCTTTGTCAAGTGACAGGAACAGCAAACCATCTCCTGTGGTCTTGGTCTTTATTTCTTTCTTCTATGAAAAATAAAAGGTCAATTTCTGAAGTCACTTCTTAGTCACTGTGAGGGACCTTTCTAGGTCATGGTACAATACCATGTGTGGGCTCAGGAGCATCAGGTCCTGGAGTCCAGGAGTGGGAGGGAATGAACTGGCTTTTGGTGACGTCGTCCCAGCCCCTGAATGTCAGAGCAGCCCCTCGGCTATCTGGAAATTTGCTCTGAGGACTCTATATTATCCCCACCAGACATTTTGTTGTTTTTTTTTTCCTAGACAGGGTTTCTCTATGTAGTTCTAGCTGTCCTGGAACTCACTCTGTAGACCAGGCTGGCCTCTAACTCACAGAGATCTGCCTGTCTCTGCCTGCTAAGTGCTGGGATTAAAGGTGTATATTGCCACAGTCTAAAGGATTTTCACAAATCTGAGGAAGCATCCCACAAATTTAGGCCCTCCAGACTCTCTGAACCTTCAGAGTGTCTCCAAAGGCAAAAAAAAAAAAAAAAAAAAAGGCACTGGACCAAGGATGTGGCTCAGTTGATTTGCCTAGCATGCATGAGACCGTGGATTCCATCTCCATCACTGAGAAGAATCAGTATGGTCAGGTGGTCAGGCACCCATGTAATCCTAGCACTCAAAAGTAGAGGCTACAGGAATCCAAAGTTCAAGGTCATAGCCACATAGCAAGTTCTAGGTTAAAATAAAATTAACAATAACACTAACAGGCCAGACTTTGTTATGAAAACTCATGTTAGATTCTTCCCCACCCTCTCTCTCACCATTGGTGACAAGAAAGTGACTCACTTATACACCTTGGTCTCCTCAAGTGTGGGCCTCACTTGGTAGGCTTTTTGGATTGCTTCAACCCTGGGAGCGTCTCCGCTAGCACCTGCCGCAGCACCTCCGCTAGCACCTGCCACAGAGCGCGTTGTTACAGTTTCATTTCTGTTGTTGTGATTTCATTTTTGTTGTGAGAACACCCTGCTGGCAAGTGCTTAAGAGGGAAAAGTTGTGTTTCAACTCCCAGTTCTGTTACTGCAGGATAGCAGAAGTGGCAGGATAGATCTTGAAGCTAGCCATATACTCCGCAGTCAAAAGCAGAGGGAGCCTGGTGCGTGAGCCCCTGCTGGTTCGCTTATGCTTAGCTCAGTTTGGCCACATGGGGCTGAGATCCCTGCCCAGGGAATGGTGCCGCCCACAGTGGGCTGGAGCTTCCCACATCAATTCATTAAGAGGGTCCACCACAGACGTGCCCAAAGACCAACCCATTGCAGCCAACCCCTCCAATCTAAGGCTCTCTTCTCCCAAGTGAATCTACATGTGTCTAGTTGACAAAGTTAAACATCACACACGTTTCTTGATTCTTTCCATCCTGTCTTCTGTCCGAGTATTCAGTTCAGCAATACGGTTCCTGACTGTGATGAGGCATGGTAGGAGCCAAGAACTGGAGGGTGGAGGAATGGCAGCATCCAGAGAACCCTCTAACCGTGACCCGGGACCATAGTGGACACTCAGCCTATGGAAAAGGCTCCAGGCTCAGGGTTGGCCTCAAGGACTACAGTGTGTCCCTCTTTGGGGTTCTGGTTCCTTAAAACCACTGTGTTCCTGCTCTCAAGCAGCAAGAGTGATTTTCTGGCTCCAGAACAGTGACTTCCTGCCCACTGGGCATGTGTCACCCTTCACCTGCTGCTTTGAAGGTGTCTGTTGCTATGTAGCAAGACACTGCAGTAAGCTGGAAGAGGCACAAAGCAACTACTCCTCTCTTGTCTTTGAAACAGGGTCTCATGGAGCCCAGGCTGGCCTCAAGTTCACTATGTAGCTGTAGATGACATTAAATTTCTGATCCCCCTGCCACTACCTCCCAAGAGCCTAAATTACAAGTCTAAACTACCATAATTTGTTTTATGTTGGGAATCAAACCCAGGGTTTATGTTAGGCAAACTGTCTACCAACAGAGCTACATGGAACAGATAAAACGGCCAACCCAAGAGGGCTCTTTTTTCTTCTCTTTCTTTCTTCCTTATTTGGAGACAGGGTCTCTCTACTTAGCCTCAGCTGTCCTGGAACTCACAGAGATCTGCCTGCCTCTGCTTCTAACCCTAACCCTGAGTGCTGGGATTAAAGGCCTGTGCCACTGCTCTCGACAATAGTGGTTATTTTTAAAAACTGTTAAGAGTATTGAGTTGCAATCATTTTGTACCTGTCTGTCCATCTCACTGCAAGGTCGAGACACTGATCTGAAATGAATCCTGTTCCTGTTTGGTCCCTACCCATTGGCAAAGCACAGGGCTTGATCCACACTAGGTTCCCTTAGCCTGTGTTTTACGGCGAGGATTCAGCTTGTCTTGGCCCCTGGTGAACTAACCACATGGGAGGCGGTAGGAACCTCGGTGCAGGTTAGGAACGTGCCTGTCAGCCCCATGCAGGCGTGAGAAGCGCCAAGCTGGGTTTCTTTGTTTCTTATCTGTTGGTGAAATCTTTCACTCAGGCGGTGCTGTCTATCCCATCTGCTTCCTCTTTGCTTTGAATTTTGCTAAGCAAAGAGACTTTGTGGAGGTTTCATTACATCTGTCCTGTCCCCTTTCCTGTGGACTCTAGAATCATGCAATGGCCCAAGGAGCAGCAGCCGAAGGACTTGGGTCCTTCCTCAGGAGCCTGTTATGATGGTACACACTTCTGTTACACACTTCTGTTTCCAACACTTGGGAAGCAAAGCAGAAGCTCAGAAGTTCAGGGTCATCCTTAGCTATGTAGGAAATTCAAGGCTGCCAGTTCAAGTGCCTTTATCCCAGCACTCGGCAGAGGCAGGTGGATTTCCACAAGTTTGAGGCCAGCCTGGTCTACAGAACAAGTTCCAGGACAAGCTCCAAAGCTACACAGAGAAACCCTGTCTCAGAAGTTCAAGGCCATCCTTGAAATCTTGCCTCAGTAACAAATGAAGAGAACTGTGTGTAGGTGGCTCACACCTGTGATCCAACCGCAGCGGAGGCTAAAGCAAGAGGGTTAAAGGGTTCCCAATCCCTCACGTGATGTTCAATTCCTATATCCATGGCACCTGGCAGAGCACATCCAGCCCCCAGTAGGCCCTCAGCCAAGGCGCAGGGAGCTTGGGGCCCCGTGATGCCACCACTCCTTCAGGTATGTCTGACACCCCAGTGTCGTCCTCTTGAAAGATGCAAGATTTCATTTAAAAGAAAAACATTTTTAACCCCTCCCATTGTTTCTTCTGGCTAGACAGTCTGCGTGTTCCAAACAATTCAAATTCATGAGAGACAGGGGCATCCTACACACTCTGCTGCTGTATCGTGACTCAAATGCGGAGCAGCTGCCTTGAGTTCCAGAAACCTTCACCCACACTGGGCCTTCTAACCTGTAAGACCACAGAAGCCTTGACGCAGCGGACACCAGACAAACTCAATAACACTGAGAAGCAATACCGATTTTGCTCCCTTTTTTTCTGTGTTTGTGTGTATGTTTGTTTGTGACGGTGTTTTGTGCAGCCTGGGCTGGCCTTGAACTCACCACATAGCCAAAGATGACCTTGAATTTCTGGTTCTGCCTCTACCTCCAAAGTCCTAGGATTGTAAGTGTGGGCCATCAGGCATCACTTGTGTGGAGGATTCCAGGGTCTCATGCATGCTGGGCAAGCACTGTACCAATAAGCTACATTCCCAGCCTGCTGCCTCAGCCTGGAGAGGTTCTCCCACCCCCTGGATTGCTTGGTCATCCTTTTGTCTTCTTTGCACACTTTTACCTCCTCATCTCTAGCCATTTTCAAGCTACGGATGTTCCATCTGTGTTCCTAAAATGATACATGTGTGTCCTTCTCCGTCCTGGTCCTGAGGATGAGGCCTTGGGAGGCAAGAGGCTTCTAAGGTCAGAGAGAGGGAGAGAGGAGACAGAAGGAAGAACAGCTAGAGTGTGATGGCACCTCCTTGCAATCCTAGCAGCAGGGAGACAGACAGGCAGATCTCTGGAATATAATGGTAAAAATAAAACTCTGCAGGCCCCTGAGAGGTGGCAGCAGGCAGTGGGGTATGAGGGGCAGTGGGTCCCAGGCAGGGAGCTGTATGGCAGGTGAGAGACTCAGCAGGTCAACCGGTCCCACAAAGAGCCACTGCAGGTGAGAGACAGATGCATAAGCACACCACGCTGAGAAAGTATTTATTTAGTGGGTTATAGAAGGGAAGGGGAAAGGGGAGAGGGAGGGAGAAGGGATGAGGAGAGAGAGACAGAGACAGAGATGGATAGGCACATCATGCAGAGAAAGTGAGTATTTATTTAGTGGGTTATGGAAGGGAAGGGGAAAGGGGAGAGGGAGGGAGAAGGGGGACAAGGAGAGAGACAGAGAGAGATGGAGGATGGAGGAGAGGAGAAGCTACCTCTTCAGGAGAGACCAGAAAAGAAAGGAGCTCAGGCTGGAAGCAGAAGGAAGAGCCACTTGCCTCTGCAGAAGGAGGGGAGAGTACGCAGGGCTTGTCTCTTAAAGGGACAGAACAGACCATGACATGGAGCCCACAGACTCGCCAACCCAGCCTCCTCAGAAAGTTCTGGCCCAGTGAGAGACCCTGTTTCAAAGAACAAGGCAGGACCAGTGAGGTGGCTCAGCAGGCAAAGACACTTACTACCAGGCCTCAACCTGAGATTATTCTCTGGGACATGCGTGGTGGAAGGAGAGACTCAACTCTAGCAACATGTCCTCTGACATTTACATGTGTGTGCCTTGGTACACACACACACACACACTTATTTTAAAAACTTTTAAGACTTAAATTATGTAGATAGATACATAGATAGATAGATAGATAGATAGATAGATAGAGATAAAGATCTGCATCTGTGTGAACATGTGCATCTGAATGCAGGTGCCCAAAGAGGCCAGAGAGGACTGGAGTTACAGGCAGTTGTGAACCCCTGTGCTTTGTGCTTGTTGGGAACCAAACCTGATCCTCTGTAAGAGCAGCAAGTGCTCTTAAATCCTGAACCACATCTCCAGCCCCACAATAAATAAATAAATAGATAAATATTAAAGAACAGAAAGAATTAATTCTTAAAAGAAAGATGGCTGACCTAAGGAATATCTGAGGTTGGCCTCCAGCTTTCACACGCATGGGCACATATGTGCATTCTCCACACTTACATACGCATTATGCACATGAACACACTGAACCAGGGAGGCACAAAAGAGAAACTGAGTTCAGCTGTAGACAGCAGTTTGGCACTGATACCCACATGTCTCCGGTCACACCTTTGGGTGGGAACCGCCCTCCTGCCAGCAGCAGCTGTTCTCTCTCTTCTGCTCGTCTTAACGGGTGTTTTCCTCAGCCCAAGTCAGCAGCCTCCCCACATACAGCGTTTCCCACACTATTTTGGTTGCGTGAACCCACGTGCTAATTGCTGATCCTGTCTATTGCTGTTTCTTCCTCGGCCTGAGCTTTGGGTTGGATGCTTCTTTTGCAGGCCAGATTCCCTTGTATTTGTAAACATCTCTCTCCTTCTCTTTGTTCTCCCTCTCTTCCCCTCCACAGCAACTCCTTGGTTGGCCCTGAATTGGACAAATTGCATCATTGAGAACCTGCCAGGGATGGTGAATCTGCATTGTTAAAAATTTGCCTAAGGCCGGGCAGTGGTGGTGCACGCCTTTAATCCCAGCACTCGGGAGGCAGAGGCAGGCGGATCTCTGTGAGTTCGAGACCAGCCTGGTCTACAAGAGCTAGTTCCAGGACAGGCTCCAAAGCTACAGAGAAACCCTGTCTCGAAAAACCAAAAAAAAATTTGCCTAAATTTAGGGTCACCATGGAAACACAACTCTGGGTGTGTCTGTGAGGGTGTTTTCAGGGAGGCTTATCTGAGGAAGAAAGACCCCCTCACCCTGAGTGTGGGCTGTACCCCCTCACGGGCTGGAGCTCCAGACTGGGTAAGAAGGACTCAATGTTCATCCCTGGTTCCTGACTGCGGATGCCTGTGACCAGCTCCCGCATGCAGGTTGTCTCACCACCTCAGGAGCTGTGGTGTCTCCCCCACCATGGTGGACCGCACCCTCAGACTGCGAGAGACTATAAACCCTTCCTCGCTTGTGTCGGTTATTTTGACATAGCAAAAGAAAGTAACCAACACACCGCCCTAGCCAGAAAACTTCACAGTAGGCACACCCTCCTCTAGCTCCTAAAGAGATAGCTCCTCTGTTCCTCACACAGCTACTCCTTATATGCCTGTAGTGCCTGCTCTTGGGAGGCTGAGGCAGGAGGATCACCTTCAGTTCAAGAACAGAGTTAAGTGCAAGGTCAGCCTGAGTTGTTGCATCATTGAGAACCTGTCTCAAAAATCAAAACCAGGGGCCGGGCGGTGGTGGCGCACACCTTTAATCCCAGCACTCGGGAGGCAGAGGCAGGCGGATCTCTGTGAGTTGGAGACCAGCCTGGTCTACAAGAGCTAGTTCCAGGACAGGCTCCAAAGCCACAGAGAAACCCTATCTCGAAAAAAAACAAAAAACAAAAACAAAAAAAAAAAAAAAAACAGGGGTTGATGAGATGGCTCAGCAGGGAAAGAGACTTGCTGCAAAGACTAATGACCTGAGTTCGATTCCCAGTTCCCACATGGTTAAGGGAGAGAGTTGTCCTCTGACCTCTTCATGTGCTCCATGACACGGGTGTCCCGCAAAAAATAGTTATAATTTAAATTTTTTAAAATTAAAAAAAATCAAGAAAATTTTAAAAATTAAAAAAAAACAAAAACAGGTGTGTGCCGTGCACTGCGCCCCCATGTCTGCGCTCTGTGCGCTGGCACCCAGTTGGTGAGCTTCGGGTAAGGGGGCTGGAGGTTAAAATACACAGACACACACAGACAGAGAGACAGTAACACGGGTCATCCTTGAATTCCCCAAGAATGCCCCCTTTATTGCGTTCAGGAGCAGATTATATAGAGATAGCCACACCCAAGCCAAACCCACCAGAAACCACTCTCCTGCCATCAGGAACTCCTGAAGGTCTCGTGCTCAGAGCAGCTGTAGGCACTCAGATCAGGGGATTACAAGAAATTCAGGATCTGGGGTCTCACTGCTCCCAACAGGCATGCACAACCCCAAGGCACAGCTGTCTTTTGGGGACACCAGCAACCCAGAGGTGGCACCAGAGTTTGTGCCTGAGGCCACACTGCTCTGAGACAGCTGTCCCTTTGAACTGCAAGCACCACTCCACCGAGCCGAGCCCAACTCCCAGTCACCATGTTCCTACTGTTGTTGGGGATCCTGTTCCTCCACGTCGCTGTGCTAGTGTTGCTCTTCATCTCCACCATCATCAGCCGATGGCTCGTGGGCAATGGACGCACCACTGATCTCTGGCAGAACTGTACCATGACCTTCTCTGGAGCTGTCCAACGTTGCTCCTCGCCATCAGCGAGCAAATGGCTGCAGTCTGCCCAGGCCTCCATGGTCCTGTCTGTCATCTTCAGTGTCCTGTCTCTGTTCCTGTTCTTCTGCCAGCTCTTCACCCTCACCAAGGGCAGCCACTTTTACATCACCAGATTCTTCCAGATCCTTGCTGGTCTCTGCGTGATGAGTCCAGCGGCCATCTACACAGTGAGGCACAGAGAGTGGCAGGCCAACACTGAATACTCCCGTGGCTTCGCCTACATCCTGGCCTGGGTGGCCTTTCCCCTGGCGCGCCTCAGTGGCATCGTCTACGTAATCCTACGGAAACATGAATGAGGCGCCCAATGCACTGTCCGTCTAGGCTCTGAGCATGCATAGGGTACAAGGGGAGGGAGGAAAGAAACTAGAAATCAAACCCAACAAATCAAAAGAGCTAGCCCCAAAGCTCAACTCAAGTCAAACTAAACAGAACGCGGTTGAGTGAGGATTGCTGTCGATTTAAGGTGTATAGAACACCTATGGTTTATAAAACCTATTTATAACACTTTTTACATATATGTACATAGGATTGTTTGCTTTTTATGTTGACTGTCAGCCTCGTGTTGAATCTTAAAGAACTTTACATCTTAACACTATAACCAAGCTCAGTATCTTTGTTTTTGTTTTTTGTTTTTATCATTTGTTTTGCTCAGACATAAAAATCTCCCATGTGGCCCTTTTCATCTAAAATCAGATACCTCCCTCCCACTCAGCCTCAAAGTGTGCGGACAAACCCCCAATGGCCAAAGGCCTTCACACTGGGGGTGACCTGGTACATTTCGCAGGAATATCCACTGCCCGAATCGCTGTGTGGAGCCCTACGCACTCACAGACGACACACCCTGACCAGAGCCCTCTGCAAAAACATCCTGGTGGCTCTGGGACACTCATCCTCGTAGGCAGAGTGCCGGGGCCACGCGTTTCAACGAGAAGTTGGAGACAAGGAGTCTGTGAAGTGGTGCTATACATTTACCATTCCTCGTTATTACTAACCACTTAAACCACTCACTGGAAACTCGATTAACAGTTTGATGACATAAAGTAGAATGGAGACCTGAATAATTGCGTGTGATATAAACGGTTCACAACTGCTTTCATACCTAGCTAGGCTGTTGTTATTATTACAATAAATAAATCTCAAAGCCTCCGTCACTCCCACAGTTTTCTCACGGTCAGAGTGTCGGGACAAGCATCTAGACCCCTGGGACTGTGAGTTCCCTGGCTTGCTGGGTCTAGAGTATTCTGTGCCTCCAAGGACTGTCTGGCAATGACTTACTTGTATTGGCCACCAATTGTAGATGTATATACAGTGCCCTTCTGATGCTAAGACTCCAGACCTTTCTCTCTCTCTCTCTCTCTGTCTCTCTCTCTCTGTCTCTGTCTCTCTCTCTCTCTCTTGGCTTGCTTTTCCTGATTTTATACCAACTGTGTGGACTAGTAAATTATAAAAATACAAAAAGAAAAAAAAAGAAAGTAAAAATAAATAATAAAAAACAGCTGGGCAAGGGAGCGCACACCTTTAATCCCAGCACTTGAGAGGCAGAAGCTGGAAGATCTCTGAGTTCACTGCCGTCCTACTCTACATAGTGACAGGACAGCTGGGGCTACGCAGAGAAACACTGTCTCAAAACAAAACAAAACTGCTGGCTACTGACTGGGAAGGGCTCTGCTGAAGGCACACCAGAGACCTGAGACCTTGTGTGGAGATGAGATCCCTTCTGTTGTCCAGAACCAGCTACAGAGGAGATCCTGGTTCTGTGTCTTCCCCCTTTCTGTGCTAACTTCTCTATCTTCCTCCGATCCCCTGAGGAGCAGCCTGGAAATTCCTTAGACTATGTAATAGTTACTTTTCTCTCGGGGACAAAAAGGCACAGCTTGCAGCTGGAGACGTGGCTCCGAGGTAGCATGCTGGTCTAGCTCCTATCTACTGGGTTTACAGGTGTACGCCGCCATCCTAAGTCCAGCTTGCCTATTCTGAGCATGTGATATAAAAATGTTGGCGATTGTGTGTGTATACCCACATCTCCCATATGCAATGAAATGCAGCAGAATTCTGTTGAGCACTGTTAGAAGTTTTTTTTCAACAGGTTATTTTTCCTGTTTTATGATTTCATGTGGACATATGATTATGCAAAGACCCATGCACTCCGTTTCCTTTTGTGTCTTCTGAGCCACGTGAGGGTGCAGCTCAGGATAGAGGGTCTGTCTATAGGCATGAGATCCTTACTTCAACAAATAAAATAAGTTTGGGCCTTATTAATCAGGCATGGTGGATGGCACCTGTAATCTCATCATGTGGGAGGCTGGGGTAGCAGGGTCTTGAGTTCAAGGCTAGCCTTATCCATTAGTGAGACGCTGTCTGAAAAAATAAAAATCGGGAATTTATGGCTTTTAAGTTTATTCTTCTTGATGTCATTTTA
Organism: Microtus oregoni; assembly: GCF_018167655.1. Lineage (NCBI taxonomy): Eukaryota > Metazoa > Chordata > Mammalia > Rodentia > Cricetidae > Microtus > Microtus oregoni. The sequence goes on along the minus strand of NW_024543087.1, from coordinate 10,040,304 downwards.
CAACCTCCCAGAGGTGAAACTCCAGACTCTCAGCTCTCACACTTCTGCTCATATCAAAAGTCTCGATGAAGTAACTTTTTTACCCAAAACCCGCCTCTGCTTCTGGAACAACTGGGTCAGTCTTTGAACCGGGTCACATAAAGTTTTATTAGAAACACACTTGGGGGATTTTGGAACTAGAGGTCCGCGTCTCTGTATACTTAAAGCGAAACTGGGCTTACTAGAGCAGAGGCCTTAGGCAGACAGAGGAAGCACATTCACAAGGTGAAAAACAACCAGCGAGTGTTTCTTTCACCCATTTCACTACACCTGGACCTGGTGGCTACTGCCGGTGGAGTTAAATACATGGTTACAATATTGTTTCCCTGATCTTCAATTTATTTATTTGTTTGTTTAATTTCTATCATCCTGTGTAGCCCAGGCTGGCCTTGAACTCAATGTTGTAGGTGCCTATGAACTTGAACTCCTGACCACTGGGCCAGTGAGATGGCTCTGTTGGTAAAGGTGCTGCCAAACCTGATCATCTGAAATTGATACTTGGGACATGGTAGAAGCAGAGAACCGACTTCTGCAAATTATCCTCAGACAGACAGACACACACACACAACAAGTAAACGTAACTGAAGTTTTTGTCTTATTGTTTTACACTGACTCCCCTGCCTCCACCTCCCCAGTGTTGAGCCTCACAGGCTGTGCCCCCGTGCCCCTTTTATGTAGCAAACCCAGGGCTTCACTGGTGCCAGCCAACATCCTGGCAGCTAAGCTACATCCCCAGGCCCCTGAAGCCCAATTCTGGAGATCATTAAAGTGACTGTATCTCCTCTTTGAAAGTCTGAAATGAGTCTCAGCTTGTGAAGGCACTGGTGGCTTTCTGGGGCTCTGAGGGGGGAATTTGGAACTGTCAGAAACGTTTAAGCAGTAAACTGTTGTGGGTCGGGGACACGGCTAAGCCTGCGTTCGATCCCAGGACCCAGCAGAGGGAGGAGAGATGGGACTCCTGCGAGTCACCCTCGGATTGTCAGTGCACACTGTGGCAAGCGTGTGCTGACACACCCACTAAATTATAATAAATGTAATTTTTAAAAAACAGATGAAGTGCTGTGAATACAAAAAGGGGTTCATTTTGTTGAGGGAAGATTACAGAATGGGCAGTCGCTGGCAAGCTGCGTCCGTCAGATGGCAAACAGTCGTGAGGAAAATACCTCAGGGCTTAGGCAGGTCACCAGGGTCCTGAAGAGTGCAGGAGCAAGGATCAAGTGTGGCAGATGCTCAGGGAATGATGAAGGAAGGATGCCCTGGTGCAAGGACCAGGTGATGCTTGGTGTCATGTTCGGCCTTCACCTCCCTGGAAACAGCCTGAGACTCTGAAAGCAGCACGCAGGGAACCACACGGCACTCCTCTCAGAGACACCTGTATGGGCATGAGCCGCACCAGTTTGGGCAGTAAGAAAGGTTCACCATGGCCAGGCGGTGGTGGTGCACACCTTTAATCCCAGTAGTCAGGAGATAGAGGCAGGCGGATCTGTTAGTTCAGGGCCAGCCTCGTCTACAAGAGCTAGTTCCAGGACAGGCTCCAAAGCTACAGAGAAACCCTGTCTTGAAAAACCAAAAACATAAAATAAAATAAACAAAAAAAAAAAAAAAAGAAAAGAAAGAAAGGCTCACCATGATGGGATACAATAGAAGCCTCAGATAAACTTAGGGGAGCTCAAGAGTTGCTGGGATCCTTCAGAGTTGTCCCAGAGCTGGATGAGGAGAAAAGGCTTGCCTCCATTCATAATGCGGTCACTAGATACAAACTGTCCCCAGAAGATGACCATTCCTGAAGAAATAGTGGCTGAGCTGTCAGTTGTCAATCTCCTAATAAGTAGTAGAGGAAATGCTTCTGACCTGAGCTGGAGTGGAATGGACAGGGGTGGAGTGGACGGGGATGGGGTGGAGTGGACAGGGGTGGAGTGAGTGGGGATGGGGTGGATGGGGATGGAGTGGTCAGGGGTGGAGTGGACGAGGGTGGAGTGGACAGGGGTAGAGTGGACGAGGGTGGAGTGGACAGGGGTGGAGTGGATGACGGTGGGGTGTATGGGGGTAAAGTAGACAGGGCTGGGGAGGACAGGGGTGGAGTGGACAGGAGTGGAGTGGATGGGGGTGGAGTGGACAGGGGTGGAGAGGACAGGGTGGACAGGGGTGGAGTGGACAGGGGTGGAGTGGACGAGGGTGGAGTAGACAGGGGTGGAGTGGACAGGCCGCTGTCCCGTCTTTGAGGCCACTGCAGGATGGTAACTTGCCAGTAACTCCACACAGCTGCCTCCTTTGTGAGTGAGTGGAGACAAGAGGAGACCCCACCATGGTAGAAGGATGGACCACAATGCAGCGCTGCTCAGGCTTCTGTGTGCTGGGGACAGGCAGCAGATCCTTTACCAGTCACCACGCTTCTGTGTGCTGGGGACAGGCAGCAGATCCTTTACCAGTCACCACGCTTCTGTGTGCTGGGGACAGGGAGCAGATCCTTTACCAGTCACCACGCTTCTGTGTCACGATGCTAAAATGAGCAAAGCTCTGCCAGGAAACAGGAGGCAGCCTCTGGCTGAGAAACTCCCACACCCTCTGCACAAGCTTGGAGCATGCTTGGCATGAGTCCTCTTACTGATTTCTTTCAATCATCTAGAAATACGTTTCATGGGCAAGGCGGTGGTGGCACATGTGTTTAATCCCAGCCCTTGGGAGGCAGAGGCAGGCAGATCTCTGTGAGTTCGAGGTCAGCCTAGTCTACAAGAGGGAGTACCAGGATAGCCAGGGCTATACAAAGAAACCTTGTCTCAGAAAAAAAAAAAGACATTTCATGGCCCAGATGGGGAAACTGAGGCCAAGGAGAAAAGCAGCAGCATGCTCAGGCTCCCCACAGAGTAAGGGGAGCCTGTCACACTGGGTGCAAATTTTCTGTGTGTGTGTGTAAAGGTGGGTGTGTGGCAGATATGTGCACACGTGTGTGGATGCAGAGGGCAGTATCAGGTGTCTTCATGAATGGCTCTCCATGTTTTCATGTGTTTCTTTGTGAGATGGGGTCTCCCCCTGGCCCTGGAGCTTGCAGATCCTGCTAGACTGGGCAGCAAGTCTCCTGCAGTCCCTGCTGCCACCACTTTGGGATGACAAGTACATGCCACCATGCCTGGCTTCTTAAAAACTGTGAGAGTTCTAGGGATGCCACTTGGGTCTTTGTGCACTGCAAGCGTTTTACCACCTGATAGCCACCTTAGGGCCAAAGTTTCCTCTTTTTGTTTGTCTTTGTTGTTGTTGTTTTATACTTGGCTTCTCTGTGTAGCCCTGGCTGTCCTGGAACTAGATTGTGAACCAGGTTGTCCTTGAACTCAGAGATCTGCCTGTTTTTGCCTCCCTGCCTCCCGAGTGCTAGGATTAAAGACTTGTGCTACCACTGCACAGCAAGTCAAAGCTTTCTAAGAAAACAAATAAGAGCTACTCCTAAACCAGGCTGTGGTGGCGCACGCTTTTGATCCCAGGACTTGGGAGGCAGAGGCAGGCAGATCTCTGAATTTGAGGCCAGCCTGGTCTACAGAGGGAGTTCCAGGATAGCCAGGGCTACATAGAGAGACCTTGCCTAGAAAAAAACAAAAGGAGAAAAGAAAAGTCTGGACAAAGCCTATATACCCTTCTCCTGCTATCTTTTAGATAGGTGCGGGATGCAAGTACATGTTTATGGGGTACAGTGTGAGAATCCAACATGTGACTACAGTGTGTAATGAATCATATCTGAGGAGGCAAAGACTGATTGCCACATGTCATTTCCTAGAGGGAGAAAGCAAAATTTCACACCTATATACACACAAAGTCAGGAGCCGCTCCAACCTCTGTGTGCCCTCACCTCCTAGTGCACAACACAAGGGCTCCTCTTGGCCCATCTGGGCCTTTAGCTTTCCATTCCTCTCTGTCTCTTTCTCTATCTCTCTCGTACACACATGTGCCATGGCACAGATAAGGAGGTTGGAGAATACCTTTTGGGAATCAGTTCTGCTTTCCACCATGTGGATCCCAGAGATTAAACTCAGGTCACCAAGCTTAGTGGCAAGCACCTTTGCCAGTTGTGCCATTTGCGCCATCTTGCCAGCCCCCACATGGAGAATTTAACAGTTAACTCATCCATTCTTCTCTTAGACTTACAGCACGTGGCTAAACCTCTGGTGGGCCAAGAACTCCAACTCCCACCCATACCAGAAGAGCACACAGAGACACGGTCAGGAACAAAGGCTTAGCGCAGCTGAATACGCGACTTTATTTTGTTTTCCATAAATTTCTCAAATTTTCCTGTTGAAGCCACTCTTCAGAAAATAAACTTCTAGAAATGTGTTCTTAATAAAGGCAGCAGGTGCTACAATGTGCACACTTAACAGAAGCATTTTAACCGGGTATCTCTCCAGATTGGCTCTTATTTTGGGAGGGATCTGCTCTCACAAACTATTGGAGTTTTCACTCAATTCTGAGCAGTTAATCTATGGAGCTGGATGTGAGGCTCACATCTATAATCCCAGCACATGAGGACTGGGAAAAGTCAGAGCCAGCTTGGCTACACACTGAATCCTAGGGCAGGTTATGCTCCCGGTGAGGCTGTCTAAAAAACAAAACAAGGGACTGGAGAGATGGCTCAGCAGTTAAGAGCACTGCCTGCTCTTCCAGAGGTCCTGAGTTCAATTCCCAGCATCTACAGAACAGCTCACAGGAATCTGTAACTCCAGTTCCAGGGGGTCCCAACACCCTCTTCTGGCCTCTGCAGGCACACAGATATACATGCAGGCAAACACCATACATGTAAAATAACTGGGAAGACTTTAAATTACTTGAGTAAAAACAGACTTAGCAAATTATCTTAATGATGTAACATGATAAATTATAACATGATAAATTATTAAAATATTATAAGAGTAACTGTTCTAACCCCGGCTGTCCGGGAATTCCCTCTGTAGACCAGGTTGGACTCGAACTTGAAGCTCGCCTGCCTTTGCCTCCTGAGATCTGGGATTAAAGGAGTGTGCCACCACCGCCCAGCACAACTTTATAATTTAATAGCTATCTTAACACCCACTAGTAATGACTTTTTTTGTTTTTGTTTTTTGAGACAGGGTTTTTCTGTAGCTTTGGAGCCTGTCCTGGGAACTAGCTCTTGTACACCAGGCTGGCTTCAAACTCAAAGATGCGCCTGCCTCTGCCTCCTGAGTGTTGGGATTAAAGGCGTGCGCCACCACTGTGCGGCTGAATAATGACTTTTCTATCCTTATCTCAATAGATATTGTCATACTTTATTAATATACCATCTTCCTTCCTTCCTTCCTCCTTCCTCCTTCCTCCTTCCTCCTTCCTTCCTTCCTTCTTCCTTCCTCCTTCCCTCCTTCCTTCCCTCCTTCCTTCTTTCCTTCCTTCCTTCTTTCTCTCCCTCCCTCCCTCCCTCCTTCCTTCCTTCCTTCCTTCCTTCCTTTTTTGTTGATACAAAGTGTCACTGTGTAGCTTTGAGTGGCCTGGACCTTGCTCTGTAGACCAAGCTGGGTTCACATTCACAGAGATCCACCTGCCTCTGCCTCCCAAGTACTGGGATTAAAGGTGTGCACTACCACCACCTGGCTCATAAAGCTCATGGTTTTTGGTTTTGTTAATGTTTTTGTTTTTCAAAACAGGGTTTCTCTGTATAGCCTTGGCTATCCTGGAACTAAATTCATATACCAGGCTGACCTCAAACTTGGAGATCCTCCTGCCTCTGCCTCCCAATTGCTGGGATAAAAAACACTTGCCACCATGATCACATTAAAAAAGAGAGAGAAAGATGAATTTAGGGTACTCAGAAGAGCCTTTCAGAGCTAAACATTGGGGTTTTGTTTGGATTTGGTTTTGGTATTATCCAGGTAATCCTTGAATCTAAGATCCCTTGGTCTCAGCCACAGAGCAGATAAGATTACAAGGGCATTTCACCCCCTAGCCTGATTTGAATAACCACCACCTGTCATAATTAAAACATAGATCAGTGCCAGGCCTGGTGGTGCATGCCTTTAATCCCAGCACTTGGGAGGCAAAGGCAGGCAAATCTCTGTGAGTTTGAAGTCAGCCAAAGATACACAGAGAAACCCTGTCTTGAAAAAACAAAAACAAATATATATATTTGCATATATATATATGCAAGCCAAGCCGCATGTGGATTTTAACAGGTATGTTCTAAATGCCTGTTTCAAGTGGAGACAGGATCATCTGAATGCCTCATCACCTTCATGTATAGCCAGGCATCAATGAACAACCCTCTATAGCAAAAGAACCATGACTTAAAATCCTTATTTCTCTATACATCTGTCTTCATAGAGTACCACTGGAAAAACACCAGGACAACAGCAAGCCAAAGTCATCAAGACAGTTCTACAAAAACTGGAGATTCATTCAAAGGCTCGTTTCCACGGTGGAAGAGTGATTTCCTCCACCCATCTCTGGAGAGTCCCCTAGCAGGGGAGGCTGGGAAGAGGGGACATGTCTTCAGTGCAATCTACAAGCCCACTGAAACTGGACAGGCCTCCCCAGGTTCCCCTCTCCCTGTAGGCAGACCTGGTGTGTGAACAAACTCAGAGCAGCTAAACACATTTTGGGCTGTACTTCTCCAAGGAAAGAGGAAGAGCCACCTGCAGAGTGAGAAGCCAGCCCTCCATGAGTTTTGCTCGTTTGCTTTCCTCAGACACTTGCTCGGGGCACCCTTGCTGAAAACAAGGTGGGCTAGCGCTGGCTGTGGAGAGCTTGTTAATGTCATGCTACCCCGTTCACGTGGTTACAAAGCGTCCCGGAGGTCATGATCCACAGTGGACTGCGTGTAAGAGGAGCTGGGGGTGTCGGCTGAGTAGATCTGAAGGAAGTCACAGTATTGGCAGAGCACAAGAGGACCCCGGCACATTCTGAAGAGCTGGGCGATGTACTTTCGGAATTTCTCCCCAAGAAAGAAGTAAATGACGGGGTTGAGGCAGCAGTGGATGAAGGCCAGGGTCTCTGTGGCCTGGATGGCGAAGTCTAGGTGCCTCTGCAAGGTGCAGTTCTGAAGGACCTCAAGCTCCACCAGGGTCTTCAGGAAAAGCACCACGTTGTACGGCGTCCAGAAGCCGAGGAAGAGGACCACCACAGCAAAGATCATCCTGACTGCCCTGCTCTTCTTCTCATTCTTGCAATGTTGCAGGGTCCGAATGATCATGGAATAACAGAACAGCATGATCCCCAGCGGGATGACCAGCCCTAGGACATTGATCTCCAGGGAGCTGAGGACCTTCCAGGAGGTCGAGCTGACTGAGTACTTGGTCTTGCAGTACGTGTGATTGTGCTCTGTGTAGCAAGTGCTGAACAAGAGGCCCGGAAGGGAGGCGAACACAGCCACTGACCACGTGACCAAGCTGGTGATGACCCCATAGGTCAGAGTCCTCGCTTTCAAGGAAAACACCGCGTGCACGATGGCCAGGTACCTATCGATGCTCATGAGCATGATGAAGAAGATGCCGCTGTAAAAGCTCACCAGGTACATCCATGACACAATCTTGCACAGACCCAATCCAAAAACCCACTGGTCAGCGGCGTAGTAGGCCCAGAACGGGAGCGAAAGAACAAACAGCAGATCTGAGATGGCGAGGTTCAGCAGGTACACGTCGGTCATGGACTTGAGTCTCTTGTACTTGAACAACACCAGAACTACAACAGAGTTTCCAAACAGACCCAACAGAAAGACCAAGGAATAAAGAGGAGGCAGGAAGAGCTCCCCAAAGGCCTTGACACCTTCCTTGGTGCAAGGTTTGGGAATGTTTTGGTCGTGGTAGTAATAATTGTACACGTTTTCATCCTGGGTGGTGATGTCTGCTACATCCGTGGGTTTCATCTTCAGGATCTACGGGCTCCGGGTACAAGCAGAAGAAGCCAACGAAAAGAACAAATGAGATGCCTGGAAGAATGAAAAGAAATCAAAAGATTGCGTAATGCTAGGAACAGCTGTACATGATGCTGCCCCAAATTGTACACCCTGTCCAGAAGGGACTGCAAGGTCAGAGAAAATCACCTCTACCTTGGGAGTCAGCCAGAAGCGTTCACCTCCTGGACTTCTCTCTCTCTCTCTCTCTGCTGGGAAGCTCATTTCCCTCAGGGATAAGTAAGGATTGGACTTCTCCCTCGAGGTGGTACAGTTTAAAATGTTCTCTGGCCAGTGAGATGTCCCAGCAGGTAGAGGCACTTGCCACTGAGGTGAAGGAAGAGACCTGACTCTCAAGAAAGCTGTCTTCTGGCATAAATGCACCCCCCACACACATACACAATAAATGTAAAAGAATAAAAGGAAGCAGGGCACGGTGACGCTTGCTTTTAATTTCAGCACTCAGGAGGCAGAGACAGAGCTCTGTGAATTTGAGGTCAACCTTGTATACACAGAGGGTTCCAGGCCGGCCAGGGCTAGATAGATAGACCTTGTCTCAAAAATAAACAAGGAGCTAAAGGGGCTGGAGAGGTGACTTAGTGGTTAAGAATTCTGGTTGTGGCCGGGCGGTGGTGGCGGACACCTTTAATCCCAGCACCCAGAGGCAGGTGGATCTCTGTGAGTTCAAGGCCAGCCTGGTCTACAGAGCTAGTTCCAGGACAGCCAGGGTTACACAGAAGAAACCTTTTCAAATAAGTAAACAAAGCATAAAAATGAATAGGTAAAATGGTGGATACAGAGATTAAAACATTTTTTTTTTGCAGTTATTCACACAAAATACTCACCTGAGCATGGCGGGATTAAGCAGCTTTCTGACCCAGGACCACCCCCCACTTCCTGATCTCTGTCTCTCTGGCACCCTGGCAGTCCCTGCTAAATCCTTCTCATTTTGTTCAGGAATTCACATCTAATCCCTCCCCGTGTCTTCATTACTACATGCCTGAATCCTACAGTGCTCCTCTGTATATGTCTGTGTGCCATGTAGACATACGTGTACACATCATCTCTGCCTGCGTTTATGGGACCAGAGGGTTTTTCTCTGTCGCCTTCCACCTTCTCTTTTTGAGACACAGTCTCATCTCTGAACCTGAAGCTCTCTGTTCTGGGTAGACAGGCTGGCCAAGGAGCCCCCAGGTGCCCATCTCCACCCTGCAAGGTTAGGGCTACAGGCACGCGCCACCACACCTGGCTTTTGCTTGCCTGCTGGAGATCTGAACTTGGGGCCTTGTGCCCACTGAACCACCTCCCTAGCCCCTGCCCTGGTGTTTCTCAACAAAGATTTTGTTCATTTGTTTTTCTTGGAAAGGCACATTGAAGACTTGCCGCATGGCAGGGTCTCCTGAGAGAAGTCGGTCAGTGACTAACAGCGTTTCACTAGTGAAAATGGAAGGGAGAAACAAAACAGGAACGAGGATAGTCTCGGAAAAGCAAACAAAAAAAGGTCAGCCTGGCACAGCGGCTCCTGCCAGCACTTGAGAGGCAGGGGCAGGAAGACCAGAAGTTCAAGGCCAGCCTCAGCCACACAGTGAGTTTGGGGCCAGCCTCAGCCACACAGTGAGTTTGGGGCCAGCCTCGGACACACAGTGAGTTTGGGGCCAGCCTTGGACACACAGTGAGTCTGGGGCCAGCCTCAGCCACACAGTGAATTTGGGGCCAGCCTCACCCACACAGTGAGTTTGGAGCCAGACTCACCCACACAGTGAGTTTGGGGCCAGCCTCAGCCACACAGTGAATTTGGGGCCAGCCTCACCCACACAGTGAGTTTGGAGCCAGCCTCACCCACACAGTGAGTTTGGGGCCAGCCTCAGACACACAGTGAGTCTGGGGCCAGCCTCAGCCACACAGTGAATTTGGGGCCAGCCTACACCATATCAGACTCTCACAGAGGAGTGAGGCAGAACTGACAGCTCAGCAAATGTAGACACTTGCCATCAAGCCCGAGTCTAATCTCCTGGTGCCACAAGGTAGAAGAAAACAGTCCTCTGTAGCAGATCATTCTCTGCGCTCCACACAAGCACCCTGGCAAGCGTGTACACACATATAAACATGTACACACCATATATAAGTAAATGTAATCAAATAATCTCTTTTTTAATTTTTTAATTATTTATTTTAGTTACCTGTATGTGGGTATGTGCACATGAATGCCAGTGCCCACAGAGGTCAGAGGTGTGAGACTCCCCTGGAGCTGGTGTGACAGGCAGTTGTGAGCCACCTCATGTGAGTGGTAGGAATTGAACTCAGGACCTCAGGAATAGCAGTGTGTGCCCTGAACCACTGAGCCATCTCCCCAGCCCTCAAATACATCTTAAAAGAAAAGTAATACATAAGTAAATAACTTGCTTACAGTTCTGTAATCCCACGTGTGTGGCATTGCTTGACTTGTTAGTAGAAGCAGAAAGTTAGCAATCCTAGGGAAAGTTTCAGGTTTGGGGGCAGAGCCGAGTCTACGTGAAAGCCTGGCTAAGGAAGCCTTGGGAGGCACGCAAGCAGGTAGAAAGTGCAAACACTCCAGGATATAGGCCAGCGAACACCAACAAGAACAGAAGCCTGAGTGTGGGGTTGGAGAAACGGCTCAGCAACTTGCTGCTCTTGCAGAGGACCCGGGTTCAATTCCTAGCATCCACAGGGTGGCTCACAGTCAGCTATAACCCCAATTCCAGGAGATCCAAAGCCCTCATCTTATGACTTCCATAGGCACAGGCACACTTATGGGGCACTTACACATAGGCAGGCAAAACACTCTTACATAGAAAATAAATCTTAAAAAATAAATAAACACCTGGATGTTGGGCTGGAGCAGGTACCTGTTCATGCTGCTCATACACCTGCAATAAGATAGCCACAGAGCCCACAAATGTCCCATCTCCACTTACCTTGCTCTTTTGAGTGTGGTCCTGGAGACGGTCTGTGAGGCAATACCAGGATCCCTAAAGCAGCTCAGGTACTTTGAAGGGTTTGTGACTTCCTGTGACATACCAGCTCTTCCCTTACCCATATGAGGCTTTGTAACAAAAGGAAGAAGTAAAAAGAAAAGAGAGAAAAAAACCCTGTGTGACTCATTTCCCCAAACTCAAAGGTAGGGTGGTATGGTTCGTTCTGTGGGAAGGGAGAAAAATGAAAAGAAAAGCTGGGTGCAGTGCGCATGCCTGTAATCCCAGCACTTTGGAGGGGGAGGCAGGAGGTTTAGGAGCCCAAGGTTATCCTTGGCCACATAGCACATTTATGGCTAACCTGAGCTACATGTGATCATGCCTCAAAACAGAAAGGAAAGGAGGGAGGGAGAGAGGGAAGGGAGGGAGGGAGGGAAGGAGGGGGGATAAAAAGAAAATATTCTAAAGCTTTTTTCGTTTTTCTACTTTTAAAGCTTTTTAAATTTTAAAATGTATTTCTGGTGACTTCGGGAGGTAGAGAATTGACAGTGTGGTCAAGGTCCCCAGTGCCACACAGAGACTGCCTGGGCGGTGGTGACACACGTCTTTAATCCCAGCACTTAGGAGGCAGAGGCAGGAGGATCTCTGTGAGTTCGAGGCCAGCCTGGTCTACAAGAGCTAGTTCCAGGACTATTATTTCCCTCTTGCAAATATGCAAGGCAAACAGGAAAACCTGGAAAGCAGAGTCAGGTGGCTCTCTGTGAGTTCAAGGCCAGTGTCATCTACATAGTAAGTTCCAGGAGAGCTAGGGCTGCAGAGAGAGATTATATTTCAAAAATAATAAATATATATGTATCCATATATATTTAAATGCCAGACAGACACTCGACTGTGTGATGCTCTCCAAATGACTCGGCCTAAATCCCCAGATACTTCCCAGATCTGCCATGGCCAGAGCAAGAAGCAGGGAGCGTCTCAGGGCAAAAGGCACTCACGCATATGTAGAGTAGGGGGAAGTTGATCTAACTGTGTCTGTCTGACCTGGAAGGTGGCTTTAATTTAATTAGGAGGCTGGTTGTCCTGGATAAGGGGTCAGGTTGTAGTGATAACTCTGACTCCAGAGGATCCGACGCCTCCTCCTGGCCTCTGCGAGCAGGTGCAACACAGATACACACGGAGGCAAACTACCCATCCACGAAAGAAGTAGACAGAGAAATGGTTGAGCCTGCCATGTCCCCCTTAGCCATTCCTGGGTCCCAGCTGCTGCTTCAGTGAACCGTGAGTTGCTCTTGAGACCAAGGGCCGCTTGCGGCCTTTGAGATGGAGCAGTTATTAGCCCAGAGGTAGCCAGCAGTCAGGGCGGTATGTAAACCATAGTCCGGAGAACACTAATCAGGCTCCATGGCTCCATGACTGAGTGCACTGGCTGTGCTTGGGATGGGGTCTCCGTACCCAAGTGCCTGTAACTCCAGTTCTACAAGTGGTACACTTACATACATGCAGGCAAAGCCCTCATACACGTACAATGAAAATAAATGATTTTTTTTCAGGGGCAGGGGTTCTGGAGTTTGAGACAAGGCCTCACCATGTAGCCTTGGCTACCCTAAAATTGTCTTGCCTGCAGAAGCAATACAAGTACTGGGATTAAAGGTGTGTTCCCCTAAACCTGACGAAAACATATCTTTAAAACCAACAGTAATAATAAATTAAAAATCAAAAATATGATTGAATAGGTAACCAGGATGCATTTTGTGTACATGAATGAAATTTTTTTTCACTATGTCCAGATCACATGTGAAGAAATAGGAAACCACAGGGCAGAAGGCCAGAGTGTGCCCAAGCCAGAGGGGCACACTTAGGCCTACGATCTTGCTCTTGACGTTTTCACAGCCGCTTTAGGCTTGATTTCCAAGAAAGGAGCCCATGGAAGGAACAAAACTCAATGAAAAGCCTGGCCAGACACCACCACGCCAGGCCTGTGTCCGGCATGGAGCTGTAGCGCCCCCTTGAGGACCAAGTCTGAATCAAACACCAAAGACTGAAAATAATTCAGGCTACCGGTGGGAGCAGCACATCTGAATTAGGAAGCCCACCCCCTCAGGCCTCCTGGAGACGCTTGGGATTCTGCGGCTGAACCATAGTGGCTTAGTCCGGTGGCTAAATAGCCAGAAACAGCTAGAAGCGAGAGAAATCTGCCAGGCAAGGCTGACAGATAGAGCTAGAAAAGCAGGTAGGGAGGACTTCCAGGTGAGGTTAGTTAGGCGCCTGTTGATTGGCTAACCGGAGTAACTCTGCACAGGGGCTAACCCCAGCCGTCTTCACCTGGGGGATGGTGGGGGTGGGTGGCTGGAGGAAGGGCTGCTCACGGTGGCACCAGAGCAAGAGGACCTGCCTAAGGGAGAGATTTGGAAAGTGTGTTTTGCTGCTGAGAGGGGAACTGACTGGATCAAGCCAGGGACTCAAAACTGAGTCCAAACTGGACTTGATGACACACGCCTATAATCTGACACTTGGGAAGTAGAGACGTGGGGCGGTGGGGGGGGGGGAGGGGATGATGGGGACTGGGACGAACTACAGGAGTCCAAGGTCATCCTCAACCAGATGTACTAATTCCAGCTAGTGAGATCCAGTCTCAAGAACAAAGAAAACGACAAGTAAAAATAGAAACTTTGTAAATGAAAAGCTTAGTAAGTCGAATAAAATACATAATGAGAGGCTGGAGAGGTGGCTCAGCTGTTAGCAACATTTATTGCCTTTAAGGGCACAGGTTCGGTTCTCAGCACTCCCATGGTGGTTACCAACCATCTGTAACTCTAGCCACACAGATGGTGCCAGCCACACATGCATGAACAATACGTATCTGCACAGAATAAATCAATCTATCTTTTTATTTGAAAGGGTTTTTTTTTTCCATTTTACATACCAACCACAGTTCCCTTCCCCTCCCCTCCTCCATCTAATTTTTTTTTTTTTTAAACAGGTCGCTCTGACTGTGCTGGAACTCAATGTGTAGATCAGGCTGGCTTCAAACTAACAGCGATCCTCCTGCCTCTGCCACCCAAGTGCTGAGATGAAAAGCAGATGCTTTAAGGAGGGGGGGAATGAATGCAATGAAAAGCTGATACCAGCCGTGGTGCTAGAGACTGGGAAAGTAGGGACAGCATGGGAGGGTTCTATCCGTGGAACAAAGTCATAGAGATTTCAGGGGAGAGTCAACGCAACGCACTCAAAAGTCATGATAGCATTTGTTGGACAGATGCAATGAAGGCTGAGGATCATTGTGTCACCTCAGCTCGAGTCTAATCCTTGGATGGGGAAGGGCGGAGACAGGGTGACAGATCTTTTTTGTTTGGTTAATTTCTGGTTTGTTTGTGGTTTTGAGGTTTCTCTGTGTAGCCCTGGCTATCCTCAAACTCACAGATCTCCCTCCCTCTGCCTCCCGAGCGCTGGGATGGAGACTGAGGCTCCTCTGTCCAGGTGGCTGCTGGGAGAAGCAGGAGCCACAAGGGCTGCCAGAAGGCACAGGGAAGATGGCCTCCCTTTGTGCTGGGTCCCCTCATTTCCAGGGTGCTCCAGGGTCATACTCTTCATTGGGCCGCATGGGCTTCGACCTGAGCTCTGAGAACTCTCCCGATGGGATGGATGATCTGGGCATCATTCCAGATCATATTACCGAGAACTCAGCCCTTGCCCCCGGAGGAAGGCGTCTGGGGCCAGTTAATGGATGTCCCTGAGCCACCTTTGTGTGAGATACAGAGGAGAACTCTGGCCCGCTCCTCCTCACAGGTTCCCCTCAGCACACTGGGCTCTTCCCGGCTCTGACAAAGGTTGGGTTGGCCCTTCAGCCCCAAATTGGCTGTAGAAACTATAGGGGCCAGCAGATGGCAGCATTTCCCACTTTTCAACGATGTCATTAAGGAAGTAATTCCAGCATTCCGGAGGCAGAGGCGGGCAAATCTCTGGGGGATTCAAATCCGGTCTGGTTTAACTAGTAAAACCCTACCTCAAGAACAAACTTTTGTTGTTGTTTTTGGTTTTTGTTTGTTTTTGCTTTTTAAAGACAGGGTTTCTCTGTAGCATTGAAGTCTGTCCTGGAACTCACTCTGTAGACCAGGCTGGCCTAGAACTCAGAGATCCAGAGATCCGCCTGCCTCTGCCTCCCAAGTGCTGAGATTAAAGGTGTGCGCCACCACTGTCCGACAAGAAGTGTTCTGTATGTATGTATGTATGTATGTATGTATGTGAGGTAGCATGCACTAGCCATGGTCCATGTGTAGGGGTCAGAGGACAACTTCTGGGGGATCCTTCTCTCCTCTCACCACGTGCATCCAGAAATTAAACTTAGGTTGTCTGGCTTGGCGGCAGCACTTTTACCTGTGGAGCCATCTTGCCGCCCTCTCTACTTTTCTTCACTGCCGAGGCAGCGCTCCGCGGTAAAATACATGGCTTGCAGGCTCTGGTCTCTGGGTTCTATTCACACCAGGGAGAAAATAGTGCTCCGTATTTATGACCCCAGTTTCCTTGCCTCTCGTCATTATCTCCTCGACTCCATGAATTCCTGGCTTCAGAGATGACTCAGCAGTTAAGAGCACTTGCTGTTCTTCCAGAGGACCTGGGCTGGGCTTCAGCACCCATAATAGGGGACTCACAGCTGCGGCTAACTTCAGCTCTGGGTGTGTGTGTATGTATAATCCAATTCCCTCTTCTGGCCTCCATGACTTTTTCTTAAAGATGATTCCTGGTAGGGAGGAGTCCCCCTGTACCCTCAGCACAGCAGGATCTTGAGTCAGAGCTACACAAGGATACCCCGATACCCCGTCTCAAAGATTGCCTGATGGAAGTGAAGTGGTAGGCTCCCTGCTGGAGCCAAGCCAGACCATTGTTTCACAGCCAGGCACCCCACATTGTCACTATGCCCACCACCCCCCACTTGGCAATGAAAGAGATGACAGTGACCATCTTTTTCTTTTCTTTTTGGTTTTTAAAGACACGGTTTTTCTGTAGCTCTGCAATCTGTCCTGGAAGTCACTCCGTAGACCAGGGTAGCTTTGAGCTCAGAGATCCCCACCTGTCTCTGCTTCCTCAGTACTGGGATTAAAGGTGTGTGCCACCACCGCTCAGCTATGCTCAGCTACTGGTGATCATCTTCAGAGAATGTTACAGATTGGAATGGATGAACTCTTTATCACAGCAAGCCAGGGCAGGGTTTAGTGGCTTGGGCCAAGTCTTGTTTGTGGTTTACTTAGAAGATAAGGCATTTAAACCCCAAATGAGATAGGTTTAACACATAGTCAGAGGCTACGGGACCTGAAAGCTGGGTTTAAGCATTAAGGCCACAAGTGGGTGATATATTTACAGTGAGAATCTCCCTCGATTCTGCAGAATGGGATAGACAGGTCAGGAACACAGCTGGAATCAAGTCTTTTCTAGCCTAAGTCAAATCACTGACCTATGAATTAGAACAGAATCTTCCAACCTGATCTTCAACTCCACCTGGTCCCTACCTGCTCTCAGGATGTCTCTCCAGGAGCTCCCCCCTCACACACCTGTCTGTGGTCTCTCCTTCAGGCCTGCCTCTGCCTTTTCACCACCACACTGGGCTCCTGTACCTGACATGGACCACCCTGTTCTGGAATTACTCCATACCTTGAAGCCAACATGCTAAGCAGTTTAAGCTCCAAAAAGCTTGCTCTTCAGAACCCTATGGGCTACTGGTGCCAAATGAGGTGCCCCTCCCCCCCCATTGCTGTCATGCAATGAACTCATTTCACTCTCTCTAGGATCCTCTCTCCCGATCCAGTCTTCTCCAGGCCACAGCCTCAGCAGAGGGCTTTAGTCAGTCCTTGGCTTGGATCCTGTGTGTTCTGGGCTAAGCTATGATTAGTGTCCTGGAGGATGGATGTGAAAACAGAGATGAGGAACAGCCATGTGAAAAGTCTAAAATAAAACGCTGAGTGTGGCCACTGGGATAAAGAATTGAAATAATAACAGATCTCTTCAGTGAAACCCCAGCAAACTACTCCACCCAAGAAGAAGAAATTGTTGTTGGGCCACCTGTCCTAGCTAGCACTCAGGAGTGCTAATGGGGCATAATGCAATCAATCACATTACAGGACCCAAGAGTCAAGTGTAAATAAAACACCCAACTACAGCACTGCGCAGTGGCTTCTTCATCACAATGTCACACCTCCAAAGGGCTCTTTCCAAAGTTTCTTCCGGGAATGTCTGTTTTCACGTTGGGAGGGGGAACATGTAGAATTACCACCTGGGAAGTTGAGGCAGGAAGATCAAGAGTCCAGGGCAGGGACTGAAAAAGAGAGTTGCAGGAAATCCGACCCCCTCTTCTGGCTTCCTCAGACACCAGGCATGCACGTGGTACAGATGTGTGTGTGTGTCCCATTCTGTAATCCCAGCAACAAGAAAACAAGGGTTCCAGCCTCTCCCCATATCCATGTAAAATACTTGGTTTATATGTATTACTGGGTGTTCACTTTTAATTAGGGGTCTGCTACCTGGTGTCATCAATTCAGCCCTTCAGCTCACTGGGCCAGAGACAGTGGAATCACATGGAACTAAACTTTTTAATTTATCATTAAAAAAAAAATCACACACACACAAAACAGTATGTGGGGGCACACATGCCACGGCACTTCTGTGGGCCTGGAAAACTTCTATCCCATGGGTCCCAGGAACCAATCCTAGCATTCATCAGGCTTGGTGGCAATCACCTTAACCTGCTGAACCATCCTGTGAGCCTATGAACATCTTTCGAAATGCCTCCTCCAACCCATCTCCAGGAACCTCCCACTGTGCCCAGTCATTGGATGGCAGGGAAATAACCAGAACGGAAGGAGACAGTGAAGGAAGAGGGAAGAACCAGAAAGGGCACAGGCTCAGAGCCCGTCCACGAAGTTATGGGCTCTCCAGAAATGCAGGTGTTCTTTATTTTGGCCACATTAGGCAAGTGGCAAATGGCAACAAATTTTAGGAAAAATGCAGAATTCTGTCATATGGGTGATCTCCAGTCCCTGCTTTGAGAAACACAATCAGGCTAAGACTTAGCTCTACTAAGTAAATCCCAAATACACCCTAGAACATGTAGAGCTTGGCTTCAATCTTTAATAAGTACTTCCTATGTATGGGCATTTTACCTCCATGTAGGTCTGTGTAGCACGGGTGTGCCAGGTGCCCAGAAGAGGGCACTGGATCCTCTGGAGTTGGGAATCCAGCCTGGGTCCTCTGCCCCCAAAGCAGGAACTGCCAGGAGGGAGTCGCTCACCCTCCTGGGGCCGCAGCTTAGCTCTCAAATGGACCCTCCCCATCACTGCAGGTGGATAAAAGGCCAGTACCCACCAGAAAGGGGAAAAAAAAGAAGGCAGTGGCAGCTGGTGAGTCGTACTCTCCTCTCTGGAGAGACATCTGTTGCCCAACTCCTTTGGGAGTATGAAGGATGGGGTATAAAGCCTGCTTTTTGTTTTAATTTAAATACGGACCACATAGCCGTGGGGTGTGGGGGGCATGTCACGGTGTGAATGTGGAGGTCAGAGGACAAACTGTACGAGTTGGTTCTCTGGCTCTACCACCGAGTCATGGGGACCGAACTTGAGTTCTCAGGCTTGGTGGCAAGCATCTTTACCAGCTGAGCCGCCTGCCTGCCTCTAGCCTGTTGTTCTGTTTTCTTTATTTAAAACAATAAACTACCGACACCCGGTTCAGCACATGCGCCCATGCAGTCCTGGGGCAGCCACACCAGGGAGTCATCCTCCTGCCCCCTCCACAAAGGAGGTACACCCACCCATATCTAATCCAGATGGAAAGATCACACAGACACGTTTCACAGGAAGACCCTCTTTATTTGATTAAACAAAAATAAAATAAGCTGCATAGGAACAATTTTAAAGTCCATAGAGACACCGGCTTTGTTTTAAGGCTGCAGTAGCTGATACGTCGCCTTGCTACTTCCCCAGCCTTCTCTGTGGACCACAGAGATACATTCAGAAGCCTGTGAGCTCACAGGAGGTTTGGAACGCTGCTCCACTGGCTCGTCACCTGCTCATTGCCCATCATGCCTGCGGCTGGCAATAACATTTAAGGTTTTAAAAGGTAAAAGTCCAAAAGCAGGGGAAGGGACTTGCTCCCCCCCCCCTAAAAATTTTTAATTAAAAAAAAAGTTTTTTGCTTTGAGGTTTGGGGATAGTTCCCCTAACGACCCACTGCCTTGATGAGCTCTGAAATGCCACAGCAATTCTAAGTGTGGCAGAGGCAGCTGGAGCCCCAGGTGGGCCAGCAGTGAGGGCTCTGCTGCCAGGGGAGGGATGCTGGCAGAGCTCCTCGTTGTGAGAAGAGACAACATCAGGCAACACCTCCAAGAATTCCACCCAGATCTGTAACCATTCTTTAAAAACAAAAACAAACAAACAAAAAAAAGGGGGGTGACCCAACTGAGTCATATATTCTATAGTTACTTAAAAATTAAAGTTTCTTTTCTTTTCTTCTTTTTTTGGCTGACCAGGCATGAGAGCTAATGGACAGTATTAAACAAGATCCATAAAAACAAAAACCGAACAACCCTCCCACCCACAACTACATGTAACATGCTAGTTAAACACCGCTAAATCACCCACCCTCACCAGCACTGACGTCAAGGGAAAAGACATTTACCATCCTAAAAACAAGAGAGTCCCATAGTTATGAAGAGTCTCCCTCTAGAGGAGGCCAACTACCCAGACTGCTAGAAACATCAAGAACCATTGCAAAGCTGGTCACAGAGAAAAGTAAACGCATTGCTGCCAACATTCAGCCAGTGTGCTCTGAGATAGCCTTAAGATACGACCTGAGCTCGTAAGTTAATACAATCATTAAAAGAAGGTCTAAGACCATGCGGATACACAAAAACATTTAGAACCATTGCTGGTTAAATGACAATGGAAAACAGCCCACGAGGCTGGATCTGTTAACCCGTAAGACCAGTTTTAAAAATAGACATTATTGAGGTATTTCTTCATGGTGACATTTGTTACTCTGGTGGCCTTCAGGATGCTCTCATCCAGGTAGACCCGAAGGCTACCTGGATGTACAGAGGTAGAAGGTTAACAGTACAGCATTTCCTGATAATGTGCTTCTCAAATTTATCAAGTATTTAACAAACAAGAAAAGGGGAGGGGGGCACAACAAATGTCAAAGTGTTGCCTTTGGTAGGAAGAACAAATCAAAACAAAGAGCAATGCACACGCCACCAACCACTGTAGAGAGGGCAGCACCAGGTGGCATCCATCCTGCTGGGTACAGACAGCTACAAATATAATCACAAAGTCAGAGATTCTCATTCCCTTCAAATACCTGGTGCTCCACTAGCCCTTCAGGGTTCACATGGAAAGGGTACGTTTGCAGACACTCCTAACAGGTAAATCAGCTTTCTCTTGAAGAGAGACCCAAAGGCCTTTATTCCACTAAAGTTCTCCATTTAGGTCAGAAGCAGTTCCTAATACTGCATGCAAACTGGGTTTGTGGCAGGGGAATGCAAGATTGGTTGAGAACTACTTGGATGAATGACTATACTGACCTTATATCTCTTGTTCAAGTTCAAATATTTCTCTACTGGAAGTCAAGTCTGGGATCCTAAAGGCTGTCTTCAAGGCAGCCTGCCTACTACCCACGGGACCCTCCTCTCAAGACCCACCAGGTGCGGACATGAGGTAGACAACTTTGCCAAAAGTGAGGTAGAAAAATCTAACAAACCAAGCAGTGTGGCAATAAGATCTAATAAAACCAACAGGGCACTGTGTCCTGTGACCCTGGCCCAAAAGAAGCCAGAGAAAGCCCTTGAATATCAGGAGGCTCCAACTCTACCTGATATGCACAGGTGATATGTCAACCTCATTTACAGTCCCAGACTGTCAGAACCTCGGCAGCAGAGGGATGTTCTAAATACGTACATTTTGGCACCAGAGTGAGTGAGTGTGTGTGTGTGTGTGTGCGCGTGTGCGCACGTGTATACACATATTTCTTAAACAACAGGAAAAACAGGCCTATAAACTTTGGCATACATTTACTACCTACCAGAATACAGCAACCCTAGAACCTCCCAAACCCAAAAGACAACACACACAAACAGTACTGTGCTGCTTGCTGCTTCAAGCCTAAAAGACTTCCCAACTCAAACAACTAAGCTTTGGCTTAACTACAGTGACACAGACTGAGCCACCCACCTCAGAGTACCTGCATCCTGGCAGCTTCTTTGGCCCAACACTAAGTCCCGTTCTGGATAGGGTACCCTTGTATGTTTCCCCAGATAAGTTAGACTTAAAAAGGGTATTAATTAAGGAGTTCTGTGCACCTGGGGGGCAGCCCAGACAACTGGGCTCCACGCAAAATTTAGGAGTCACCTGCCAGCCACAGCAGTACACAGGATTGGAGACCGGCAGGGTAGCTTCATGAACAAACTGAGAGATTCGTGATGATTGTGGAATGTTAAACAGGTGGCAACCAGGGGTTTAATACTCACCAGGGACCTCCCAATGCCCACCTTCTCCAGCCTGCCCCCCTGGAACAGGGCAGATCTCCATGGGGACCACTGCCTGTCTGTCCCTCATCGCTGACAAAAGTCTCCTTTCACTCACAGCACTCAGGACCTGGTCTCTTCCCTGTCGTACCCACGCATCGCCTCAGAATGGCAGCAGGCGTGCACAGGCATGCACGTGGCGAACTCACACTAGGGTGCACCAAACATGGCTTGCGTCATAAGGAATAGTCCACGTTATAACACGCTCCAAAGTGCTTAGCACCAATTCCCCTACAGGCCAGGAGTAGATCTCAGGTGACCACAAATGGCCACTTGTTTTAAAAACAAAAGCTCTCCAAGTGTGGCCATGTTCTTAGAAGGCAGCCATATTCCATTCTGGATACAAAAAGCTAACATGCCACGTACCTCTAAGGACACTCCCACTTTGCCCTAAGCCTTCACTGGCCTATCTACTTACTACTCTTTAAGACCTGACATTTCAACCCCAAGGTGGAAACCCAGGCTGAGTGATCCAATCCTAAGTATAATATCAAATATTTTTGTCGTAATTCACCCAGAAATTTCCCCACCGTACAGCTGATACTTGCCAGGCAAGCTGTGAAAAGGATCGGAAAAAACTGAAACAGCACTGAAAGACAGCTTCTCCCTGGCCACGATTAAAATCGGGTTTCTAAGAATGTTGCCAAGACTCGTCTCTTCGCCTGGAATCTTCGTGAAGGACGTAAAGTTGATTGTGTTGAGTGTTTAGGGGTAGATGTTGGGCAGACTGGGGGAGGAGCCTCCTCCTGGGTATCTGTCCTATAAAAGCCAGTGTAACACTCGGGGGGCACAATAAAGACTAGAGGCGTATGAACTGGGGAAGGATCCACTTATTAAATTTCAAAACAGGAGCTTGTGCCGAGTACGCTCTCCTCCGTGCTCCTCCCTCTCCGCCATCCCAGGAACCTAGAAATGGGGAGTCAGCAGCGGAAGCTACTTTCAGGGTTCCTTGATTGTGTACCACTCTCCCTGATCGCTTCCCCATTTGGGTCACTCAGAAACCCTGAAATTACATGTCCTGTGAATGAACACCACAGTCCATACTGGCAAGCTAAACGTCCCAAAGCAATTTGATTGACCCATCACACAACTTCCCGTCATCACCTTCTCCTTGGGATGACAGAAAGAAAACTGCTCCATTTATTAACTTTCTCTTTTAAAACCAAATCCATTCTGGGCAGAAACTGATCATCTGGTCTGTTTCAGGCAGGAGCTTTTTCGGTCCTCAGCCAGCGATGCGAGAGCCCCCTTCCGAATCAGATCTGATTTCAGTAGTGAGGAACAGAGGCACGATCAGGTCTTCGTCCTGAGACAGACAGTGGCAAAAAGACCCATCCAATCTGTAGTTTACCACAAAACAGTCCCTATGTGGCACGGGAGCCACACACCCCCACGTTTCTATTCTTTGGTACAGGTTTTTAAAAGGATATATATTGTGTCCTGCACTTTGGGTTGGGGGGGATTTGGTTTACAAATGCTTTACATTCAAAGGCCTTTGGGGGAGGGAGCGGGGTTCACGTTAACCTTTAGGTCTGACTCCACTCAGGTACAAGGATCCTGAGAAAGAGACCTGAGCCAAGGGGGTGGGGGTGGGGTGCTCCTACTTGTCATTCAAACATTCTTCTATATTCCCTGAACTTCCAAAGCAGGAAAAAAATTGTGCTTTTTCAAATAAAAGTTTATCCCTTTGCCTACTACACACTCTTGCAGAACGCTCACTCTTGTGACGGGATCCCCCCCCCCCAACAGTCCCTGATGTAGGGGTGCCTCACTTCCCCAGCACCCCCAACTTCTGTGGCACCGTGGCCCACATCTGAAAAGCCCCTCTCTGAGAACAAGGTCAACTTATTTGCTTATACCTAAGTCTTTATAAACAACAAAACACAGAAACTTGAGAACACTTTTAACCGAGAGTCCTGAGCTAAACCTATCTTAGAAAGCAAACTGGGAAGAAAAGTTTCCCTGGGATGCGCACGTATCAAATCCAGCCCCCCTCCCCCCCAAGGTGAAGATGGCTTTAAAACACACACACGCACACACACAACCATGCACGCACGCGCACATACACACATACACACACGCACACGCCCTTCCTTAGCAGAAACAAAGACCAGACACCTAAAACACGAATGGTCTGCTTTTCTTGGCGAGCAAGCCACAGCCATCCTAGGGATGAAGATGTTAGACTCTGAGGTAACCCGAGAACAGAGGAAATCTCTGTTGCAGCATGGGGGGAAAAAAATCAAACCAAACAACCTAACTCCACACATACACAGTATCCTCAAGAACACAAATACACTAGAATTATGAATTTTAAATCCTATCTTTCCAACATCTTATACTTAGTAGTTTTTTTTTTGGGGGGGGGGAGGGTTTCCTTGGCTCAATCTACAAAATGCACCCCACCCTATTCTTCCAGTGCCCTCAAGGTTGCAGAAGTGCTGGCCTGTGCATTCCACACCCTCAAGAGGGAAGGGACTGTGAGCTCCGTGGAGGAGCAGAGGGCTGCTAGAAAGACATGCAAAGATCTGAGGTAGATAGAAATTACCACTTCACAGGCTCAATCCCTGCACAAGAGAATACATTCAACTGTAAAAAAAAATGAAAAAAAAAAAAGATGAGGTAGGACTTAAGCAATGTTGTACTTCTGTTTTCTTTAAAAAACTAAAAATAAAAAAAGGGGAGAAAAAGAAATATCCCTGAGACAATTTCTTCTTTGTTATTCAAAAAGAGAGAGAGAGAGAGACACGCACCACACGCACACCCTAAACACAGAAACCCAGAAGATGTGATTAGAAGATGAGGATTCGATTGTTGCCAAAGTCCACCACGACGATCAATCCATCTGGGGTGACCGCGATACCTGAGGGGCGGTCCATCTGCCCGAAGCCACTGCCTTGAGCACCAAACTTGCACAAGAAGTTGCCATTGGCCTCAAACATCTGCACCCGGTGATTTCTGGAATCGGCCACAATGATTCGACCTTCCTGGTCCACAGCTACGCCCTGTGGTCGGAGGAACTGTCCATTGTTGCTGCCCTCTGAGCCCA
This sequence comes from Microtus oregoni, assembly GCF_018167655.1. NCBI lineage: Eukaryota > Metazoa > Chordata > Mammalia > Rodentia > Cricetidae > Microtus > Microtus oregoni. The sequence goes on along the minus strand of NW_024543087.1, from coordinate 10,015,843 downwards.
AGAAGCGTGCTGATTGGCAATCAGGGTGAATGACCAGAAGCCGGTGGTTGTTGAAATCAGTGACGACCAAGTGACCCTCGTGGTTGAAAGCCACACCCCGTGGAGAGTCAAAGTGCTTCCAGAGAGCCCCCTCGAAGCCATACTTATTCAGGAAGACCCCATCAGGCCCAAACAGCTGGATGCGGTGGTTCCTGGTGTCTGAAACCAGGATCTTGCCCTCAGAATTCACTGCTACATCCCAAGGGTAGTTAAACTGCCCATTCTTGGTTCCTTTCTCACCAAACTTGAGGAGGAACTGGCCCTCAAAGGTAAAGATCTGGATGCGGTGATTGTCTTTGTCGGCCACTACGATCCTGCGGGAGGCATCACAGGCCACCCCGGCTGGCCGGTCAAACTGCCCAGGCCGGGAACCTAGGGTACCAAACTTGTGGTGGAAGGAGCCGCAGGGCTTGAACACCTGGATGCGGTTATTGCTGCGGTCGGCCACGATGATGTAGCCCTCCTTATCCACACTTACGCCCCAGGGCCTGCAGAGCTTGCCCTCGCTGTCGCCCTCGCTGCCGAAGCTCAGCCCGGGGAGCCCGATGCCTACATAGCTGCGGCCGGACTTGACCACTACCTTGAAGGGGCTGTTCTCTATATGCTGGTTGCACAGGGTCACCGACACCAGGTGCTCCCCCTCCAGCTGGGGCCTGTAGCTCACCACGTAAGTCCCATTCTGCTGATCACTCACTTCTGCACCAAACAGGTTGCCATCGGGGCCCAGGACCACAGCTGACATCAGGTCACCTCCCGAGAGGCGAGGCTCACCATCATGGTCATAGCCCACCACAGTGAAGGAGGCTACTTTGCCCTGAAGGGCTCGCTTAATGCCATCTCCTGTGGCCTTCGTGAGTGGGGCAAAGGCCCCGCTGCTGACAAAGCCAAAAGACTTGAGAGCAAGGTACAAGGCCTGGTCGGGGGGTGTGAACATAACTCGATCATCTTCTTGGGGCTGCAGGAGGCTGCGGATGGTCTTGAGCTCCTGCACCTGGGCAAGCATCCGGTCTCGGGCCAGCAGGATATCCAAGGCTCGGCCCTCTTCCAGGACCTGCTGGACGGCACTGACGGTGCTATCCAGCTTATTGAGGTTTTGACGAAGCTTCTCCACCTGCAGGTATAGAGATTTAGCCTTCACCTGCCTTATCTTCTCCACCTGGACAGGGAGACAGGAAGCAAGGACAGACTTAGATCCAAGCACAGAGAATGTGTGAGAAACCCACGCTGGACCTGGAGGAATTTAGGCACAAAAACCTAAATTATGCAGAAATAGATTTTATCTGACCAAACAGAATGGATTTCCCCTTACTCTTTGCCTTCACATGGTCCCAGTTCCCAGGTCTAAGCAAGTTGTCCCTCACCCTGAGAAGTGACTCAATTTACAGGCCTGCCCTAGCATCAAGATTTTCTCCAGGCTAGGAAAGGCCAATGAAACTTTTCTGAGGTCTAGATTTAAAAATAAGCGAATGTGATTGTTTTAATTATGTGTGAAAGGGCCAGATCACCTGAAACTGGAAAATTACAAACAGTTGTGAGCTGCCATGCGGGCGCTGGTTAATAACTGAAACTGGGTCCTCTGGAAGAACAGCCAGGGCACTCACTCAACTGGTGAGCCATTATCTCTCCAGCCCTGGATCTCCTGAGTTGGACTAACTGGAGATGACCCACCCAGAAAGCACCGCCACACACATTCACATCTCTCTGCTCTGGAATGTGGGTGTCACGTGACTGGGCGCTTCAAGTCATGTTGCTCTTCTCCATGACAATGGACTATAAAACATAGAATAAACTCTCCTGTCAGGGTATTTTATTGCAAGAACAGAAATGAGAATAGAACACACACACACACCAACCACAATAAAAGACGGATGAGGTGGAAGCGTCCACGAAACAAGGAAGTTTATTTAAGAACAGGGATTCTAGGTAAGTAGAAATGATCTCGTAGTACACAGGATGGCATCTTCAAATCCCCCCACCAAAACAAACAAACAAACAAAAAAAAAATCACTGTACGGCTGGACACACTGACACCAGCACTTGGGAGACAGAGGAAGGTGCATCTCTCTGAATCTACACAAGTGAGTTCCAGGATGGCAAGGAGGCTATACAGATGCCCCCCCAACTCAAAAAAAAGAAAAAAAGAAAAAGAAAAAAGTTCTACAGAGAGCTGGTGGGAAAGAAGAACCAAAACAAGGGCCCAGAACTACCACGGAAGTCTTTTCCATCAGGAAATCCAGACATGGATTTGCTGAAGCTGCTCTCATCTCCTGACACAGCATTTCAGGGTATGACTGTACTAAGAAGGGGTCGGGGGCTGGAGAGATGACTCATTGGTTAGGACCTACAAGGGTAGGGCCCCAGTTCAGTCCACACGACATCCCTGTTGGGAGGCTCACAGCCACCTGTAACCCCAGCTCCAGCCCCATCCTTCTCTTTTGGCCCCTGCACACCTGACCCAGTACCCAGGTCAGGCTGCTCACTAGAAACTCCAGCTCTGGGGCGAACCTATGCCGCCACAGGCACCCACAATCACATACACACACAGCTTTTAAAAATGAAAGTCTTAAACTAATTTTATGGGTCCTTTTTGGGAACTAAGATGCTATCCCTACCATAGTACCAGGTCAAAGCAAGCTACCCAACAGAGGAGGACTCTTGTAAGTCAGTTTTGCAGCCCTGTGTTCAGCACAGCCCAAGAATCATGGTTGAATACCAGCCCATAGGTAGCCATAGGCAACCTTAGCTAGCCGTTTTTCTTGGGTGGGGGAACACACAACCAGAACAGCTAAGATGTTATATGGGTAGGGAGGTGGAAGTCTTCACAGATGATTTTTATCCGACAGCCCACCCGTGTGCACTCAGAGCTCTTCCTAGCTTTCAAAAGGAAATGGGGACACACACACACACACCCTCCCAAATAGAGGCTTTCCAAACGGGATCAGGAAGTCCAGCCAGTCAGGACACCAAAAAAATAAGGGCTGTTTCCTCCCCACCCCTCTGCTAACGAGAGTTTTGACTGTCTCCCTCTTGTCTGCCTCCTTTCCAGGGCAAGCAACAGAAAACCTGAGCCCTGCTCCATCCTGGCTACTGGGCTCTTCTGAAAGGGTTTCTTGTTTTGCTATGTGAGTGACACCTAGCATTCCAAGGACGCCTCCTTCCCAGCTTAGAGCCCGGGCCTCAGATCTGAGAGGAGGCTAGACTCGGGACATGTGACATGCATCTCCTTACCTTCCATAACAGCTCACACTCTCGCTCTTCCAGGGCCTTCTTATGGCGGGCTGTCACAGCCTTGACCTCTGCCTGGACCACCTTCGCCTTCATCTCCACCTGCTCAGCCACCGTCTGGGCCTGCTCAATGCTCAGCTGGAAACACAAACAGAACCTTTAGGTGCTGGAAGGAACCTCGCCTCTCACCCAGGACCGAGCTTCGGTCAGGCCCACGGGACTTATGCTAGGACGACGTTGCTGGCACCTGCTGAGGTGTAACAGATTTGCTGGCGAGAGCAGGGTCTGTGTCTTGGAAGTGGCACCTCCACTGAGTACAGACTATGATGGGAAGCTGACAACAGAGCAACCATGGTAGGTGGGTTTGTGCGAACACTGGGAAGGACCGTCGGGTAAAAACCTACAGCTCTGGGCTCTCTACAGACTTCAGACTTCTTGGGCTTCCTTCCTGAACCTGAAGGAAATCTTGCAAACCAGGGAAGTCCGTGAGGGGGAGACGACGACGGTTAGTGGCTTCTCCACACATTTACATCAGTTGTCAGTAATCCCCCTAACCCAACAGGAAGCAACACAATGCGCACTCTGGGAGTATCACCTGATCTAACCTAAGAAAACCATCGATCACACCCTGTAGTCAGGGGCCCTTCATCTTACACCACCAAGCCCCGCTGTATCAGCTGGCTAAATCAGACATATTGTTCATGAAAAATTAATCCAGGAGGCCTGGTGTGTTCGTTAATAATACATGAAGTATCTCAAAAAAGCCGCAAGGATTTCTTTGAGGCACTGAGCAGTTAAATCAGGATTTCGACCCGACTGTCAGAGGAACCCTTTTTAGAGCAGCTGACGCACCCAGGTGGGTACAGAAAACACAAGTCGTACAGGCAGCACGACAGGGAAGCAATGGGCAGGTACCTGCTCGGGCAGAGGGCTCTCTGAATACGAGATGGGAGGTCTTCTGCACCTCAGCCGGTAGGTGTTTTATTAAAGTAGCCCAAGTTCAAATCCCAGCTCCTATTAGTTCTAAGTAGGCATTTACCAATCCTCTCTCGAACCCTGGTGGATGGCTAACACGAGAGAAACCCAAGACAAAACATGCAGAGAAGCAAGCAACAGTGAGAGCAGAACGTCACTGTTACTCGGGGTTCAGCTCCTGGCTCATAAAAGAGGTGTGTAAGAAACCGAGGTGGCAGGGCTGCGGTCCCCAGTCGGGAGGCAGGCGGATCTCTGTGACTTCAAGGCCAGCCTGGTCTACAAGACCTAGTTCCAGTACAGGTTGCAAAGCAACACAAAGAAACTGTCTCAGGAAACAAAACATAAAATAAAACTATTTTTAGAGGGGGGCATTAGATTCCCTAGAAGTGGAGTTACAGATAATTGTGAAAGACCACACAGGTGCAAGGGGTTGAACCCAGGCCCTCTTAAAGAAGCAGTAAGTACTCTTAAACACCCAGTCATCTCTCTGGCCACTCCATCTTCATTTTTAAAAGGAATTTGTTATTAATTATGTGTTTGTGCACACACGCGTGAATAAGCACATGCGTGCAAGTGCCTTCGGAGTTAATCTTAACTAATTAGCCTCTATGAAGTCTGTATTTCTAAAGCAAGTTACCTTCCAAGGGTAATCCCTAAGTGCAGAAGGTGGAGAGAGAGAGGCAGGCAGATCTCCCCCTGTCCCCCCCCCCAAAAGAAAGCTGCAAGCCAAGCAGTAAAACAGTAAATGTAGAATGACCAGCACCACTCTTTTCAGATGGTTCACTAACACCCAGGGCCAACAAACTGATCCACCTATAGTTCTTTTTTTTTTTTTTTTTTTTTTTTTAATTTTTATTCAAGACAGGAGGACAGGGTCTCTGTGCAGCTTTGACTGTCCTGGAACAGAACGAGAACAAGGAGGAAGCAGGAGGGGAGATGAGAAGGAGGAAGAGGAGGGGAGGAGGAAGCAGGAGAAGCGAGCAAGCAGGGAAGACAAAGCACTCTGTAAGTGTGCGACTGAGGGGCCAACAAGTTAGCTCAGCTGGTAAAGGTGCTTTCTGCAGGCTGATAGCGTGCATTCGGCCTGGGACCCCAGGGGTGACTTGACAGAACCCCACCAAATTCTCTGATCTCAACACGAACATGGAGGTCCTTGCCGTCCCCACATACAATTATCTAATAAAATACAGCAAATGTCTGTTTAATAAATTTTATTATTATTATTATTATTATTATTATTATTATTGGTTTTTCGAGACAGGGTTTCTCTGTGGCTTTGGTTCCTGTCTTGGAACTAGCTCTGTAGACCAGGCTGGTCTCGAACTCACAGAGATCCGCCTGCCTCTGCCTCCCAATAAACTAATACTTTAAACACCTGACACAAGCTTACTTTTGTTAACGAGATCATCTGTATGACACTTACCATTTTTATTAAGGGGGACACAGGTCAGTCTGGCGGGGGCATTTCCTCAGTTGAGCTTATCTCTTTTATTTTTATTTTGGTTTTTCGAGACAGGGATTCCCTGCCTAACAGTCCTAGCTGTCCTGGAACCAGCTTTTGTAGACCAGGCTGGCCTCAAACTCACAGGGATTCACCTGCCTCTGTCTACGGAGTGCTGGGATTAAAGGCGTGCACCACCACCATTCTTAAACTGACAGAGTTTATCCCTTCTTAAGCTGACACAAAGCTAGTCAACATACTATGCAAATGTCATCTTACGGGATAAACGGATTCCCTTGCCAAGCAGGGACCAGTGGAATGCGGGAGCAATGACCATTTTTCCCTGTTGGGTGGACAAGTGTGCCCTCTTTTGACAAATTTCACTCATTTGTAACTCATTTGTGTGTCCTAGCATGTCTCCAAATACCTGTTTAGGTATCATCCAGCTGTACTGAAAATACGTATCTTCCATCAGGTAGAGGGATGGAAAGTTTTTATGACACCGAACAAGTGCAAAGTATTTGAGCAAGGGTCACAGCATTCCTAAGGGTGATAAAAATGACTCTGTAGACGTGCGATGGTCTGTCCTGAACACACTCGAGCAGGGGCTGGGTCTGCAGGGCGCTGGAATGGGGCCGGGAAAATAACAGAGAGAAAAGGGGCTCAGGTGTCAGTCTTTTAGCTTAGAGAGATCTCCATACCAAAGCTCAACTCCACAGAACATTTTCCCTTTTTTCTTTTTTTGGTTTTTCAAGACAGGGTTTCTCTGTAACTTTTTTTCTTTTTTTCTCTGTAACTTTGGAGCCTGTCCTGGAACTAGTTCTTATAGACCAGGCTGGCCTCGAAACTCACAGAGATCCACCTGCCTCTGCCTCTCCCTAGTGCTGGGATTAAAGGCGTGCGCCACCACTACCGAGCTACATTTTCCTTATTTTAAAAACATGTTTCTATTTTAATGTGGTGAATGAGTGTTTGTCCGCATGTATGTCTGTGGACCGTGTGTAGGGAGTGCCCAGAGACCAGAAGGAGGCCTGGAGCTGGAGTCACAGACAATTGACCCGGTGAGAGGAACTTAACTTGGATCTTCTAAAAGAGCAACACTTTTTCAGCTGTTAGATGGCAACAGAGCTAACCTCAGAGCAGAAAGGATGAGAGGCCCTGACAGGGCGACTATGCATACTGGCTAACTCCTGCGTGGCAACCACTTCACGTGCGGTAGGCTGGGACCAAACCTGTTTCCAGGGTACAGCCAGGAATCGGTCACACTGGCCCCATGGGAACCTCGAACGCACACCTAAGACTCTCAGGCTGAAACACAACAGGATCCTACCGTCCACTCTACTCTTCAGACTGCTCACCTCATGTGACCCAATTCCATGGATACCAGGCACTCAAGACACATTCAAAACAGCCATAAGCAGAATAATTTTTCAAATTTTATTTTTAAACATTTAAAGAGGTTTTTTTTTTTTTAAATGTCAAATGGTTTGATCTCCAGTCCAACACTGACACGGACCACCAACTTGGTCCTGTGGCCTAAGCTTCAGATTTGTGCTTAGACAGTCGAGCAGGACATAAAATGCTACACCTCTATTCTTTTCTTTTTGCCTAGAACACAATCATCGCCTAAAACAGATTTCTCTGTTTTAACCACTCCTTTAAGGGGACAACACATTTTTTAAGCTTAGACTTCTTAGTTAATTGTGTGTGAGACTGTTTTCCTATTTGTGTGTGTGTACCATGCGGCGTGTCCCAGAAACAGGAGTTACAAATGGTTCTGAGCTGCCACATGGGCCCTGCAAAGGAAACCTGGGTTTAACCACTGAGCCATCTTCTACCTCTGCAAACTCTCCATCCATCCAATCTTTTTGTTTTGTTTTGTTTGTTTTTGAGAGAGATGGTTTCTCTGGTCTAACAGCCTAGCTGTTCTGGAACAAGCTCTTGTAATACAGACCAGGCTGGTCTTGGACTCACAGAGATTGCTTGCCTCTGCCTCCCAACTGTTGGGATTAAAGACATGAGCCGCCACCACCTGGCCTGGCCTGCCCATCCAATCTTGAAAACTCATTTCTCTCCCCAGAGTGGTTGGGCCCACAAAGCACGAAGAATACACAGCATTAATTCTATCAAGTTCATTAGTCTGCCTGGGTGCTTTCAGTCTCTGTGGGCTGAAACTGGAGAGCGGGATATGGTGGCATCCACCAAAACCCAGTATTTGAATAGAGGCAGGAGAACCCCCGAGGACAAAGCCAGCCTGGCCCAATAAATCAAGTTTTGGAATAGTCAGGGTCAACAGGAAGACCCCGTCTCATTTTAAAAACAAGCACCAAAAGCAGAAAGGGGGTATTTAAGATCATGCGAAGACTTTAGAAAGTAGATCATGTGGCAGCTGGGGAGAGGAGCGGGGTGGCTGACGGGTGCCTGCATTAGGCTGGACCCAGAAAGGGGTCATACTGTGTCACCATCACCTCCCAGACACACACCACACCCACCAGCAGCTCTCTTAGTCCCGGGTCAGAAGCAGTGGCCAGGAACATCATACTAAGCAAAACAGTTTCTAGGGAATTCTAACTGTAACAGTACAAAAGAAGACACTTGGCATTTATCTGTGGAGACACAGGCATGTCAGCACAAACCAGAACAAAAGAGATACACTAACTTAAGAAGACAGACAGACACAGGATTATACAAGTGTTTTGTTTTGCACATTGAGATGTAGCCTCGTGTGCCCAGGGCTTGCCTGGAATTCTAGAGTTCCAGGTTAAGAGACACCAGCCCCTCAGATGTGCAGGCATTTTAAAAGATGGAGAGGGGGTTCATCATGAACAACACTGGCTACTCTCACAGAGAGCCCAGGTTCGGTTCCCAGTGTCTACTGGACAGCTTTTAACCATTGGGAAATCCCAGTTCCAGGAACAACCTGACGCCCTCTTCTGGCTTCCAAGAGCACTGCACACAGAGATAAACATAGGAAGTAAAAATCTCTTCAAAAACAGACTGATAAAGTACCAATTCTGCTGGTAGGAACTATCATTCCAGAAATATGTTCTTTAACCTGTATTTAAACATCAGGAGAGGGAAAAAAGTCTAATCAATCAGCAAAGACAACGCAGATGCCACACACACAAACCTGTGGGCTGCTGAAAATCTGATTCAGTGACCTGCAGCAAACTCAGCCAGGGGTGATTGTGCACGATCTGTAACCCAGCTCTGCAAGAGTGAGGTGAATCAAACCCCTGCCAAACTGTCAACAGGGCACTCTCAAATCTGTAGTATACCCCCACACAAGATGACTTAAAACATTTTTTAGCCTAAATGATTAAAAAATGTACCTAAACGAGCTTCCCATACAATTTTGGCTGGGAATGTAGCAGTGTTTCTAGTCTTTCAAACTCATATTCATGGAAAACGTGTCATAATTTCCTTAACGCTTGTCACGTAGAACAATAGACAGGAAGAATTAACATCAATCAGCCATGTATAATACACCACTGCTTAACACTGTAGAACTCAGACAGCTGTCAAAATGTCACACACGTCCCTCCCCAACCATAAAAAGAATGATGGGAATTCAAGGAGAAGTGTTTGAATCACAAGGGCTTTATGACCAAGGGACAGTTCAAGACTCCTATGTTCAGATCTCAGCTTTCAATAAGTAAATCTGTGTATCAAATACCTGTGCCTAAAGAGCATCAGGCACACAGCCTGCAGTCCAAACGGAAACCAATGCTTGCTAACTCGGGAAAGCAGAACCAAACCTCGGCAAAGCTAACCATGCATCTGCCATCCTCTGGACACTGTTGGGAGCCCTCCAGAGACCTTGGCTGCTTGGGTGTCACACACTACAGTCCCTTTGGCTCTCTAGTGCAACCTGCCCTCCACAAGGGACACGGGAGGTTTGAGTGGACAACTGACCTGGATAGCTTGGCGGCCCTGCTGGGCATCAGCCAGCAGCTGGATGGTGAGTGCCCGCGAGTCCTGGAGGGCATCCTGGAGGTAGGCGAAGCTGTGACCCCCATGGCGGCCCAGCGTGCACTCTCTGCAGATGGGAACAGAGCAGGTGTCGCAGTACAGATGCAGAACCTGAGGACCAGAAACACAAGTGTGAGCACGCGAGGTAGCATAGCCCTAACTCTAGATTCAAACAGTCCTCCTCCAAACATGGGAGCGCCCCCTCCCTCATCAAGACAGACAAGACTGCCATAGGTGCACACTTGATGCCTATTGCCTCGGACCATAGCGGAATCCCCACCCAAGTGCCGGACAGCAAAGTCGGGGATCATATAGGGTAGCCCTGCTGGCATACAGGTGGGGAAGAAGGGGTCTCCCTGTGTCTCAACAGAATGATATGGAAGGTTCTTTGAATCTCTTGTCTGTGGTTAAAAGTCTGAGTGAAAAAAAGAATGAAGCTTTTGTAGCCACTCCTGTACGTGAAGCAAGATCAAGAGGTAGTATGTACCCCTCTTCTAAGCCCTCAGCCAGGATGGCCAGCACTTGTCTGTCTCCTGAGCACTTGAGCGAGCTACAGGATGAACGTTAACATCAGCCTGCCTCTTGGCTTTCTTCCCTCTGACAAATTATTCCAAGCAGTTGAACCTGGGAGGCAGCCAGGCCAGGGGATCAGCGTTCCCTAAGAGTTCGTGTGCTTGGGTGAAGAGACGCCCTGGACAGCCTTCAGCTGCTGACAGGCAAGAGGCTCTCAGGAGAGGGCTCGGCATGGAGACCAGCCACTCTCCTCCCTCTGTGATCGTCCGCTGGGTTGATTTCAAGAGCAGCTGGGGGCGGGGGAAGCTGACACGCGACACAAGGAATCAATGCGTAAGCTGCATTCTTCGCCACACGCAGCAACACACTTAAATCTCCACGTGAAGACAGGAGGTGGTGTGGAGACCACACAGCGGGCACACTCCAAGTCAAGCAATGGGCTGGCTACCCAAACACATGACAAAACACTCCATCTTGTCCAGATCCTGGAAGGGGCCAGGCTCTAATGGACCAAGAATCCAGGAAAAGCTGGGAGACCGGTTTTAAAGCCAGAAGGTCCGGGGCTGAGGAAGAACCACAGTGAGTGGCTGCTGTCTCCCATGCCCATCTGCTGCCCCCACAGGTGCCTGGTGGGGTGAAACATGCCTGTACCCCAAGATATTCTTCTTAATCTCATAGAGGAATGGAGTCTGAACAAGGAAACGTGACTGCGATCACTTTGGGTCACTTTTTAACCAACACAGTAGGCTATAACCAGGCAGCGATGCGATGTTTTAAGCAGGCTAACCCTCCAGACATGACCTGGTCCTCCTTGTTAGCGCATCTAAAAATCCAAGAGAACTTCTAAATGGCCAACCCAAAGAAGCTGAGCTGAATAACCGGGAGCAATCCCTCCCTCGCAGGCTGCAGTGTGGCGAGAAAGTTCTGCTGGGCTGGGCTTTCCTGCTGCATGCATTCCTCCCCTGGGCTCCATCTGCAGAGAGCAAAGTGTGAAAACCTCCCACCAGAAGGTGCCTTTTAAATTAAAACAGAATGGGCTAAGGTCTTCCCCCCTTCTTCGCCAAGCAACTCTGGGATGGCTATGCAGACTGACCAAAGCACCAGAGGTGAGTCTACAGAGCTCTCTACAACGAAAGAGAGAGAGCCCCCCCCCCCCCCCCCCCCCCCCGCTTCTGAGCCTGGACCACCTGCCCTGCGGCTTCCTCTGCCGTGCTTGAGCTTCTAATCTGAGAAACAAATGGGGTCTGGTGAGGTCCCTCAGGAGACCTTTTCCAATCTTCAAAATCCCAGGAACCAGCCTGTCTGGGAACTGGACAACAGGAAGCAAAGGGCTTTCAAGTAATTCTGGGCCGAGATAAGAAATGGTGCTGTGCAATCCCCGCATGTTAAGAAACTCCCAGGCCTTTAGGCTTGTCAGCCCTACAACAGGGCTTATGCAATGCCAGGCCTAAGAGACCTCCCCCCCCCCTCCCCCGGCCTTACAGAAACCTGGAAGAACTCTAGGGAAGAGAAATCCCAGTCAGAACCCACAGTGCTGTCAGGAGAATAGACACGAAGAGCCCAATGAGACAAGGGAGTCCCAGTAAAACGCGGCCCGGAATCCTATCCCAAGTGAATGGGAGCGCGTCCAAGGAGCCAGGGTAGACAAGCTGGAGCGGGGAGGGGCAGCGGCAGTCAAGAGGAATCCACAGATGCACAGGACAGCCTCGGCATGTTTATAACAAATAAACTACATCTTCAAAAGACCGTGAAACAAGATCGATTTTTAAGTCTTCTAGTTAGGAGCGGGAGTTGAAATTTGGAAGCCTTCCAGGTTTACTCACCTGCCATTTCCAAGAAGGGGGAGGCAGAGCTTTAGAACTAAAGACATTCAATCAACAGGGAAGGAATAGCACCGGGAAACTTTCAAAAGTCAGACGATTAAAGAAATAAGACTTGGGGCTGGGGAGATGACTCTGGGTTAAACGCCTGCTGGCAAGCCTGACAACCTGAGTCTGCTTCCAGGACCTACACATGGAGAAGAGATCAGACTCCACCAAGTTAATCCTGCTCTCTACATAGCCTGCCTCTAAAAAAAATAAAATAAAATAAATGTAGTTTAAAAATATACTTGGAGGGGTTATCCTTGGAGCCAATGTTTAAGAAAAAAAAAAACAAGGAATAGACTGGGCTAGGTAGAGGAGCCAGTGACCTCAAAAGTGACAGCCCCTACTAGGGAGCAGGAAGAGAAGTGGAGTCCCCTAGTGGCAAGAATTCCAGGGCCTTCGAGCTGCCTGTTTAGGGCTACCCTGGCAGATGCATGGACACGCCCCCTCAGGCCTGGCGACAATCTGGCTGCTCTAGCTAAATGGAGCTGGCCTGACCTCTGACCCTCCCAGTGACCACCCCCTTCCCTGCCCCCAGCTTCTAGAACGTCCCACCCCTCCCGGCCTTCCTCTCCCAAAATTTCTAAAATACCAAGCAGAGACAAAGACCCAGGAATGCGGGCCCAGCAGGAAAGGAACAGGGGGTGGGGGAGGCTAAAGAAAAATAAATAAATAACAACACAAGGTAGGCAGGCTGGCCAGGGTACCTACTGAAAGAAAAGGCTTTGTTGGTGAACAAGATACTGTGTGTATAGCTTTCTCCCTCCCCCCACCTCCATCCAGCACCAGCTGGGACACACACATCCGGGGACACGTTGGGGAAACGCGGGCAATAGTTCCCAAACACAGCGACCCACATCAGTGAATCAGTGAGAAAGGGGGAAGGGCAGCTGCAATCACCACGTGGTTTCAAGTTTGTCAAGACGCCTTAGCTTGGGCACAGTGACAACCACTGTTTATTGTTTTACTTACTTAAAAAAAATTTAAGTACAGTATTCCTTAAAATGGCTCAGGACAGTTGCTTGGTCTCTCACAGAACAAAGTCTCAAGCACACACTGGTCAGTCAGTGACCACCTCCCATTCCTGAAGTATCAGGCAGCAAGCACAAAAGCCCAATCCTTGGCCGCACACGGACATCGGAAACTCACTTTAAAAATCATAAGCCGCGCTCCGGAACCATGAAAAACATCTAAAGAACACCAAAACCAGGCTTTACGGCTGGGCTGGTGAGGTGGCCAAGCCTGGCCACCGGAGTTTGAGCTCAGGGACCCATGACTCCAGCAAGTTGTCTTCCGACTTCTGCAGGGGCGCACACACCACAAACAAGCATTCACAGAAAGAAAGCGAGAGGAGAACTCTTAAAACCAAAGGGCAAGCAAGCCCTCTGGGGCTGGGAAGCCTGGGGAGAGAGCGAAGGCAGCAACGCAAGCACTTTGCAGGAAGAAGGGCAACTCACAACGCTGCTGCTAGGATGTGGTGGCTGGAGCATGCTTTTAGTCCCAGAACTTGGTAGAGTCAGAAGCAGGAGGATCTCACATAGCAAGTTCCTGGGCAGCCAGGGCTATGAAAATCCCTGTCTCTCAACAAACAAAAACAAAAGAAACAAACAGAAGGACTGGCCTCACTGTATTGCTAGTGCTGGCTTCCAACTGTAGTACCGAGTCATTCTTTTCCATCCTGAAATGGAATCTCTCTCTCTCTGGACAGCCATGGCACGTGCTGCCTTGAGCCCTGAATAGGGGAAATTTGGGGACGGGAGAATGCCTACTGAGGTCGGCGGGAAACTTCAGCAACCCCAGCACCCCAGCACCCCAGCAATGGGTGGGGGTAGGGGTGGGGGTGGGGATAGAGGCAGTTGGTCTAGAATTAAATATCTGTCTGGACTGCATGAAAACTCTGTCTCAATATATAAACAACAGAAACAAACCTGGGCTGGAGGATGGCTCTGCCATTAAGGGCCAACTCTTACGCCCTTCCTTAGCCTCCCAACTTAACACATAGCATGCAAAATATCCACACACATAAAATAATAAGAAAACCCAGACCAGATTGGCCTCGAACCTCTCAAGAACTGAGATTAAAGACATATACCACCACCCAGCTGAGACCAACTTTTCAAACAAACAAAACAACCCTCTAGTCTGTTGCCTGATTTCTAACAATCTCTCAAAGTACCCCGTATTCTAGGCATAGTGCTAAGGTTGGAATCCACGCCTTGCACACGCTGGGCCTTGCACACGCGGGGTGAGCTCCCACCTGTGGTCCTGCTCAACTCAGATCAGATACTGTAACCCAGGCTAGCCTGAAACCCGCTTCATCTCCTGTTCCTGTCTTGACCAAAGTGCTGGCATACTGGTGCTTGGGTCTTCACTTGCTAAATCTTCTAAAATGTCCTCGGAATACTCCTTCATTCCTGAATAGTTTCGGAGTGTTTGTTACATGAACAAATTATAGCCAGTACTTGGTAATAAAAATTAGAATGTGAAGAGATGGCTCTGTGGTTAACTCTGCACTGCTTTTTCAAAAAGACCCAAATTTGTTTATTTTTGGGGTGGGGATGTGTTGAGACCGAGTACTATATATACTCCTGGAACTCATTATGTAGACTAGGCTAGCACCAAATCCACCGAGGTGCTGGGATTTGACACCACCAGGCCCGGTCCCACAATTTCTTTACATGAATAACATTGTTGAAGAGTGTTGTTTTCAGGTTATTTGATTTTCCGAGACTGGGTTTCTCTGTGTAACAGTCCTGGCTGGCCTTGAACTCCCAGAGACCCACCGGCCTCTGCCTCCTAGTGCTAGGATTGGATTAAAGGCGTGCGCCACCTCACAGCTTGTTCCGTGTTTTATAAACACAAATGGGGTTGTGAGATGCCTCAGTAGAGATGTGGGCTGCTCACCACCATCTGAGGACTGGAGTTCGAATCCTGTACTATGAATCCTGTACTATGAGTAAAACAGAAAAGACTCTCTCCCACAAGCTGGACCTGATCGCTAAGGCATACTTGAGTGCTGTGACGCACACCTTTGACCCCAGCACTCCAGTGGAGACAAAATTTCCAAGGTCATCCTAAGCAAGTTCCAGGCCAGTCCGGGTTGAAGGTTGCAGGGAGCAAGTCTCAAACAAACAAACAAAGAAAACTGCACCAGAACACCTTTGGTTCCAGCAGCTGGAAGGCAGAGATAAGTCGAGGCCAACTTAGTCTTACATTTTGAGTTCCCAACCAACCAGAGCTACATAGTGAAACCCAGTCTCAAAACATAAAGGCCATAAATAACTAAAAACTCCCCATCGGCTAGCGAAGCGTGCTACGTGAGCACACACAAGAGGTAAATAGGAAATGGGTTACTGCTTCAGTCAACTACAAAGATGAACTAAACAGGCAACCCTCATCCTGGGGAGAAGAGCTGGAATCCAAAGAGGGCGTACAGCGTAACTCCACTCAAGATGGGTACAGCGAGGTATAAAGCAGAAACAAGCACGGAGGAAACAGGGCTGAGGGCTTTAACACCATCACCCAGAGAGAGAGGTGGGTCACAGAGGAATATAACCAAACGAGCTCCCAACCCCCAAACACTAGCTCTGGGGGATCCAATGTCCTCTTCTGACCCCACTAGGAACTAGGCACACACATGGTGTGCAGACCTACACATGTAAATAAAACCAAAAATATTAATAACAAACCCTAAAAATTTGGTATATATCCCAAATTCCACCAGGGAGATGTCTAACAACAGGACAGGGTGGGACTCAGACTCCTCTGCAGCCCTCTCTATAATAAGGAACACGAAATGAGTTAGCTCTGGTGGCCCCACAAAATCTCTTCAAATGGCCTGCCACCAGTCTGTCCATGATGTCCCATTAGCTCTTATTCGCCCCCTCCCTACCCCTCCTCACTTTAAATACTATCTTAAGTTCTATCTCACCCAAGGCAAGCAAGGACCAACTTCCTGGGGGCTTGGGAAGAAAATTTTAAAAATTAGAATCCCCAGTCCGATTTACAGCACCCTTGGCCAGGGGGTCGCACAAAGCCTATGAAATCATTAGCGTCCCAGCTGCTGCCCGGCAAGCATCTGACCTCTGGAGTTCTGATGAGCAGTTTAATGCGGCTTCCAGGCGGAAATAAGAGAGATCTGTGCAAACGCAGAGATCACCGCGCGTGTAAATTATAGACTTTCAAATCAGGCCCACCTCAGGAAGGATATCTGAGTCTCCGTTCCCGTGGCCTCCAGGGCTGTGAGAGCAGGTGTAGTTAAGTCAGCTGAGTTTAAGGCAAGCAGGGTACTTGACTGACTGTAGAACAGAGTGGACTCCATTGGTGGCCTGAAACTCAGCCCCCTCCCTTCCTCGTAAGGGGACACTGCGCACCTGAACCCTTTCACCCCCTCAAGTAGCCAAAGCTTCCTTCCAATGCCTGCTGCCTGGCTGGTGGGGGCAGTGGAGAGGAAAGCAAGAGAAAGCACACAAACTGGCCAAGATGAGGAGAAAGGAAAAAAAAAAAATCAGATACCAACAGGACATGGGGTATAACTTAATGAGTCACATGCACGCATGCAAACAATGCAATCAGTTTTGTCGTTTTTGTTTTTTTAAGAAGACGGCTAGCCGGGCGATGGTGGTGCAAGCCTTTAATCCCAGCACTCGGGAGGCAGAGGCAGGCAGATCTGTGAGTTCGAGGCCAGCCTGGTCTAGAAGAGCTAGTTCCAGGATAGGAACCAAAAAGCTACGAAGAAACCCTGTCTCGAAAAAAAAAAAAAAAAAAAAAAGAAGAAGAAGAAGAAGAAGCTGGTGAGATGTTTCAGCAGTTAAGAGCCAGTACTGCTCTTGCAGGGAGTTCAATTGGGAGCTCAGGTCCTGTAATTCTAGTTCCAGGGGATCCAATGACTCTGGCTTCCCAGGACACCTGCATATACCCCCTTCCACATACATACATACATACATACATACAGCTAGTAGCCTTCCTGTCAAATGTAACAGGACCATCTTTGCACTAACTTCCACGTCCTTGTAGCTGGGCTCTTCCATTACATGGTTGCCTCTGGCTGGTTCCTTCCCTGAGAGCCCTCAGTCCCTGGTTACAGAACACATTCATTGGCACTGTAAGTATTGTTCTAAATCTTGGTATTTACAGGACTCTGTGTAACTGTGAAGGGGACTATTTCACAGCCAACTCCATGAGGCCTCTCAGCTGTTAACGACAGGACATGTCCCAGGAAGCAGGACTGAGATAGACCCCAACCTCAAGAACAAAAATAGAAGCTAGGCTGGCTATGGTAGGGCTTAGAACCCTAGCAATCAGGACGACTAAGGCAGGGGGATTGCTGTGAGGTTTGGGGTCAACCTGGGCTAGTCTCAGGCCATCCTGCCTTCAGCTTGAGACATTATCAAACACAAAACAAAAACAGAACCAGCAGTCAATCATTCCCTAGCAGAACCTCCTCATCTACCCCCAGAAAGTCAGGAAGCCCAAACCATCAATTTCCCAAATGCTGGGATTATCGTTTTACACCACCAAACCTGGCTTGTTTTACTGGGAAAATAAAGAATGAATGTCATGTCTCAGATGAGATCCCAGCTCAGTCTCCGGTGCTGGACCATGGGCGTGTGTAATGTGTAGGTGAAGAACCTCCTCAAATGACCTAGTGCCGGCTAATTAACGGCTAATTAACGTAACTGAGAAAGGGGCACTTGAGGACCCCTGCTCAGCCTTAGAGGTGCTGACAGAGCCTCTCTCCCCTCTCCACTTTCCCAGATAGCATCTGGATCACCTCAGAGGGAGGGGAAGAGGGGAAGGGGAGTGGAGGGATGTCTAGAGGAAAACAGGCAGCAGAGGAAGGGAAGAAAGGAGTGAGAAAAAAGAAAATCAGGTCGGCCGGGGTGGAATAAAAGCTAAACCAGAGCTGGGCAGTGATGCCACACTCCTGTAATCCCAGTCCTTGGAAGGCAGAGGCTGGGGGATCAATCTGTGAGTTAGAAGACAGCACAGAGCAAGTAAGCTCCAGGACAGCCAGGGCTACATTCGCAGAGAGACCCTGTCCTGTAAAAAAGAAGCTAAGCTAGTTAAAGCTAGCTGGATCGGGGCAATAATCTAAAGCTTCAGAAGAAAACTAAGCACAACAACCTTCAGAAAGTTTCTGGGGGTTCCTGGAGTCCCTGCATTTGGTCTTGTACTGATGAATGTTACTTCTATAGGGACTAGCAGAGACGTGAGAAAAGGGTGAGACAGAACACACATGACAAGGGCTGGAGATGCAGCTCAGCTGAATCTTGACTAACACACAAGAATCCCGGCAGCAGGTCGAGAGGTTCAAGGCCATCCTCAGTCAGAAAATTCAAGACTTTGTTTGGGGAAGGAGGCACCCACAAGACCTTTCGGCCACCATTCTCCAGCCTAAGTCTTCTGCTTGCCTGCTGGAAAGAATGCTCAGAGACCCCAGGGGCTGCCACCAGGAGAGGTGTGCTGACTGACACCCTCTGACACTGCGGTGGCCCAGCTTCCTTTGCAGGCCAGGAGCTGCCCATCTCCACTGAGGAACCACACAGTGGCCGATCATTCCTGATGGCAGATTCTAATCCTGCACCTTTCCTCACTGTGCTGGGCTCCGTCCTTCCACGTATGTGCTCAGGTCACAGTCCAGCAAACCAGTGAGGGGACCAAAAAAAAAAAAATTGGGCCTGGGGTACCATGCTGGGGGGGGGGGGGATGAGTCTGACTTTAGTCACATGTGCAAGCAGAGATGAAGGGGGAAGCTTCCAAGAGCAGACGCTGTTCCACATCACTTCCCAGAACAGTAACAGGCAGTTTAGTTTTTTTGCCCCTGCAATCTCTCCCCATGCAGAGGGCAGAGCCCTTTAAAGGGCCTAAGACCTTTCATGCATGCAATTCCTGTCCCTGTGCTTGGAAAAAGCAAGTTAGCGCCCACCCGGCCTGCCTGTTGGTCAGCACCAGAGCTGAACAGGCCCTGCTCATTCAGCAGGGTGGGTTCCATGGGATGCCACCCCACTGTCTTTGGGATTCTTTCTTACACTGTGTGCACTGCGACCATCTACTTAAATCCTACTGGTTAGTCCATGGGAGGGTTGCACCCACCTTCTATTTACGTGGCTGCCTGGCTCCAGGCACAACATGGCTTCCTCAAACACTTCCGGCTACTGCACGTGGTACTGGTTCACCTCAGTTCCATTCCCTTGTCTTGGGTGGGGTCTCCCTGAGTTGTCTTGGCTGGCCTTTCAGCTCAAGTGATTATCCCACTGAGGAGTCATTAGGGGTGTGTGTGTGTGTGTGTGTGTGTGTGTGTGTGTGTGTGTATGTGTGTGTACACACGCGCGCGCTGCCCTAGAATTTAAACAAGGCTGTGTTTTGTTCACTAGTTAAGTGTAGCCCCAGAAACCATCTGGTAGTCCCACCCTCAATAAATACTTGAGAAATAGAACGAAGGAAACAACGGTTTTCAGTAAACAACGATTTAATTTAGTGAAACAGGCTGGAAAAGTAAAATTGCGGCAGGAAAGAGTCAATGTCCCGTTACCTTCTCAGCCATTTGATGGGGAGTCTCCAGACTGAGAGGCGACTTTACTATCTATAGCGACTGCAAGGCACACAGAATCCCTATACACAACAAAGCCAGGAGGAGGAAGAGAGGGCAGGCCCGGCAGAAATTCATACCCAGCTAGTCCACTAGGAAGCATCGATAAAAATGTAGGCTGTGTTAGGGAACTCGCTCCAGGCGGGAAAGAGAACCTTCAGGCTTCACCCTAAAAAGCTCTCTCCTGCCCTCGTGGCCAGGCCTTGCCACCTGTACAGATCACAGCTGTAGCGTGGCACAGCACAGGGAGCTCAGCACGGGCAAGCAACTGAGGGAGCACAGACAGGGCAGGTGTGAGTGAGTGCTGGACCTCATACCATCCTCCTCTGCCTCTCAAGTGTTGCGATCAGACACTGTGGCTGGGGCACAATCCTCTAAGCTACGTCCCATCAGTAGCCTTGTCTACTGTGTGCTACCTGAGAGTACACTCAAGGCTTCTCCCTAGCCCTGTCTACTCAGCCAATTCCATCAAAACGGGGTGCAGCTCCCACCCTTACCCCAGCCTTAGTGGAAAAGTCAGACTCCCCAATACCGGTGTGCCATGCATAGCTTCCTAGTCCTCACAACCTAAGCAATGTTTTTGAATTTCTTTCTGCAAAGCTATTTTGGTAAAATGTAATAACTGAGGAAGGTTAAAGGCCAATACCAACACTTCCTCCTCACACAGCTTAGGAACTGCACAAAGCATGAAGCCAAGACTGGGAACATGGCACTCAGGCAAGTAGCCTACCACTGGCTGAGCAATGCCACTAACACCCACAGCCTCGTTTCCCTTTCCGGAGTTACCCAGGTGGTCTTCCACCCTCCAGTCTCAGCATTCCGAACAGCTAGCCTGGGGGTGGACAGGACAAGCCACCATCTTGTTTCTTCATTTTTAAGGCCAGAAGAGGCTGCTGGGTGGTGGCACCCGGGAGGCAGAGGCAGACGGATGTTGAGATTGAGGCCAGCCTGGTCTACATTAACTCCAAGCACAGCCAAGCCAGGACTACACAGTGTGACCTATCTCAACACGTTTGAGTTTCACATACAGAAACGTTTTCTTAGTGACCGTGAGGGCCATTTACCCCAGCTTTATCAGAGGTAGTGTATATTTACCGGCGGGCAAGCGGTCACATAGCAGGGCTGAGCCCTGGCACTGCTCCGCCCTGGTCACTACTGAGGTGACTACTGTCACCCCTGCTGTTTCATGGATGAAGAATGGCCGTACACCATTTAGTCTGCTCAAGGCCACAATTAGGAGGCGGCCCCAGGTCAAGGCAGAGACCAGTGGGCTCCTCTGCCTCCGCAGGCTGTAACACGACTCCTCTCCAGACCGAGCCAGTGAGGCTCCTGCGGTCCAACCATCGCCACAACCAAAGACTACTTCTTTGTTGAAGTCGACAGCCCAGTGGCTCCCCATTCTGTTACAAACAGGTCGAGAGTAAATTCCTCTTGGGTAAACAGGCCTGACATCAACGGCTTATCTCCAGAGCTTGGTAGGGTGAGATGTCCGGCCAGGTGTTGTCAGGCCTGGTCCCATTCCCAGGTCTAGGCTCCTCTCTTATCACGCTGCATTCTTGCCTCTTGCAATACTGCTCCCAATACCTCAGATTTCTCACAACCCCTCGGGGGTGAAAGTCAGCAGCAGAAATGGAGACGCTGGAGAGACCCAACCCCCACACTCCCTTTGGTCAGAGACCAGGACACCGCCCTCACTGTCTTTTTCCAAGAGGTGCCCCAGATGCTCCAGCCCAGGCCACAACACTATCCTGCTGCCAGAATCCAAAAGGCTACCGCCCCTGGGAATAGATGATCAATTGATAGTCCAAAGCACAAGATCTTGATGAAATGACTGGCCCAAGATGGCAGCTGGTCCAGAGCCGTGCCTCACTAGAGGAAGACTTCCAGGCACATGCTCAGGCCAGAGCTCGCTGACCCCAAGAAAATACGTTCTTCTAAGACTAGACAGTGAGGGCAGCCCGCTCTCCTCCAGGCCCTATTTTCTGGCTCCCTCAAATTGTTAGCTAAGGGTAGTCAACAGCCTCCTGTTGGTGAGCTGTCAGATTCCCATTACCAGGACTAAGGAAGATGTGGCCAGCCAGAGACCTAAGCCACCTGGACACCTTCCCTGGTGGACACAATCATTCAAATCAGCTCCATCAAGCCTATATGACTTTCACCAATGGTGGCTTGAAATTCAGACCTGCGAATGTGCCTGAGTGAAGTCAGGTGAGGAACCCCAGGCTGCTTTCGGAGAGGACCCGGCTGGTTCCCAGTGCGGCTCACAACCATCTCAGTCCAGTTCCAGGGGACCTGGCGTGCTCCTCAAAACATGCACACTTATGCAGGAAAATACACACATTAAAGAAAACATATATAAGCCTGGTGGTGGTGGCACGTGCCTTTAATCCCAGCACTCGGGAGGCAGAGGCAGTCTGATCTCTGTGAGTTCGAGGCCAGCCTGGTCCCTACAAGAGCTAGTTCCAGGACAGGCTCCAAAGCTACACAGAAACCCGGTGGTGGTGGGGGGGGGGGGGGACATAAATAAATCTAACCGGGTGTAGTGGTGCACACCTTTAATCCCAAAACTTGAAGCAAAGGCAGGCATCTCTATATGTAAGTTCCAGGCCAGTCTGGTCTAAATATCATGTTCCAGGCTGGCAGGACCACAGTTAAAAAACAAAAATGAATATTTGGGAGTAGTCTCATTGTGGGATATGAATTCAACTTTCTATGTATTTATGTATTTCAACAAAAATCATTTATATATTCCAAAACAGAAAAAAAAATCGTGCTTCATCTCCATGTGAACCATGGAGGCATGACGTGGTATTCCATGCGCCTCTCTGGTGCTCAGAAGCCTCTGGACCCCAGCTGGAGACACCGTGGGTGCTGGGAATCAAACCTGGAATCCTCTAAAAGCAGAATGTTCTTCATCTGAGCAGTGGGAAGATAGAGAGAGGTGGGTGTGAGTTTGAGGCCACCCAGCTCTATCTACAGAGGAAGTTCCAGGGCAGCCAGGGTTACAAAGAGGAACCAAAAGACCAATAAAGAGCTGCTTGGACCAGCCTGGTCTACAGAGCTAGTTCCAGGACAGGCTCCAAAAAGCCACAGAGAAACCCTGTCTCGAAAAACCAAAAACCAAAAAAAAAAAAAAAAAAAAAAAAGAGCTGCTTGGGAAGTTACGTGTTGGGGGAATGCTAGGCCTTTGGTTTTGTTCCACTTTTGAAATAAAACAGATAGATACCTTGTTTTAGGAACGCTGGAGTAAACTCCAAGATTATTTTGAGCCACAAAACCTTACCATCTAGCTAGACAGAAGCCACCTTTAATGGTGTACACCACAGCCCTTGGTGATGGTGCACACCTTTAACCCCAACACTTGAGAGGCAGAGGCGGGCGAGTCTCTTGAGTTTGAGGCCTTTACATACTGAGTTCCAAACTTGCCAGGGTCTGTCTCAAAACCAAGCAAGCAATTAAAACATCTGCACAGAGCAAAGACTTTTGATGATTTCAGGGGCCTGCCAACCCCCGTACGTGTGAACAAATCTGTGTTTCAGGCCAGCCTGGGGCTAGAGTTCCTGCCTATCAGTAATAAGGGCCCTTAATGTATCCCACTGGAGGACTGGGGAAAAACAGCCACAGGCTAAGCAGGAGTAATTTCTTGTTTACCTGGTCCTATCCAGGATCCTTTCTCTAATCCAGTAGTTCTCAACCTTCCTAATGCTGGGATTCTTTGTTGCTACTTCACAACTGTAATGAATGGTCATGTAAATACCTGCTTCTCTACGGTCTCAGGTGACCCCTGTGAATGGTCATTTGTCCCCCAAAAGGGTTGTGACCTGTGGGTGCTCTAATCTCTTACAAACATAACCTTTCCAGTCGGGCAGAGTGTACCTAGCAGTTAGGAGGCCAATGCAGCAGAAACAGAAGTCCCAGGCCAGCTTGGTCTACATAATGGAGTCTAGACTGGCTCAATTTTTAATAAGTCCTAGGTGGCCTTGTGCTTGCTGAATTCAGAACACACTGACAGTAGTTTTGTGTACCCAAGGCCCTGGCTCAATCACATAACAAAAAACACCACTCCCGGGTATCAGAGGGAGATTGTAGCCAGGCTGACATTCTAAAGAACCAACAACCCCCCCCCCACCCCGCCAAAAAAAAAACAAGAATGTGCTGAGGCCTCCATAGGATTTGCCAAGAGCACCTCCTTAATCGTCCCTAAAGTTTTCAGTCCTGCTTCCCCAACCCAAGACCCCTTTTTCCAACATTCTTAGACTTGACAGGTATGAGGGTACACATGGAATCCCAGTACTTGGAAACAGAGGTAGGAAGACCTCCGAGTTCAAGCCCAGCCTTGTCTGCTTAGTCTAGGACAGCCAGGATGGGCTACTTAGTGTCCCAAAAACAACAAACAAACAAAAACCCAAAGAGGGTAATGGCAGGGGATGAAAAGGCACTGCCTGGCACAAAGCTACACACACTCCCAGGCACAACTGCCCAAATATTAGTATGAGGAGAATGTTTGCTGTGTAAGTGCTAAGCGTGAGAATCAGCAAGTGTCCTTTCTTAGGAGTGGACTGCCCCAGCTGCACGGCCTGGCCTGGAGACTCAACCTCAGAGCGGCGCCACGGGGCTGGGCTGCTGGGCTGACAGTGCAGGGCCAGCTGACTTCTGGAGACAAGATAAGAGCTGGCAGGCCAGACCCTGCAGAACTCCCTAGGCAGGATTCCTCTGACCCCAGAACAAGAGGGCAGGGAGGAACACGCCCCAGGCCCAGGAGCACAGCTGGAGACAGTGTCCTGTGCTTGCATGCAGGACACCAGAGGTATGAGCCTGTCAACCAAGAATCCAAGGACTAGGAGAGCCAAGCTCACATGCAGCAAGGAGCAGAAGCTCCTCCATGCTCTCTGGTAAGTTTTTAGAGTGTCCCATTAGGACGGGGGGGGGGGGGGGGGGAGAACGAACAGAGCTCCATATGGAGTGGATGGAGAGGGCAGGTCCAGGGCAAACCTCAGCTGTCGGGGTACCCAAGTGTCCCAGGGGAAGAAGGCCGAATGTAACTGAGTGCAGAGAACGAAGCTCAGAGGCAGGAGGCACACTTGGCAAATGCATAAAAGCAGAGCACAGCCCTGGCCTAGGTGCTGGCTCAGAAAGACAGGGTAAGGGCCTCTCAAAACACGAAAGCACTATTATGCTATGACCAGACTTAAGAGCGTGTTTGAAAGCATTCATCTGGACAACAACACTCACAAGACCAGACATTGGCCTACGGGCAGTCAGTAAGTGGACAAAGGAAACAGTCACATGGGATCACTTCTAAAGCCTTTTACAGACTGGCTTTTCTAGCCCAGGCTACCCTGATCTCCTGGCAATATGGCCTCAGACCCCAAGTGCTGAGATTACCGCAGACGCAAGGCAACACACCACCAGCCAAGCCCAGCTCTTCATCCTGCACTTTTTTGTTGTTGTTGTTGTTGTTTGTTTTTCGAGACAGGGTTTCTCAGTAGTTTTTAAGCCCGTCCTGGAACTAGCTCTTGTAGACCAGGCTGATCTCGAACTCACAGAGATCCGCCTGCCCCTGCTTCGCAAGTGCTGGGATTAAAGGCGTGCGCCGCCGCCGCCAACCGGCCTATCCCTGCACTTTTATGTTCTGTGGTATGTGGGTGTTTGTGTGCCTGTGTGTAGAGGCCAGGTTAGTGCTGACTGTCTCCAGCTCCCCGTTAAGACATGCCACTGTGTCCGGCTCTGATGTGGTGCTGGGGATCTGAACTCAGGCCCTCGGGATTCTACGACAAACACCACCAACTAAGCCAGTTATTCTTCCGCCAGCACTCTTTATACCATCTCTTCAAAGATATTCCGTCCATCATGTTTCCTGTTTGTTTGAGATAGGGGCTCTTCTCTGTGTAGCCCTGTCTGTCCTGGAATTCAGAGATCCACGGGCCTCTGCCCGTGTGCACCATGACTGCCCGGCAAGAAACTCCATCATCTGTGACAGCCTACATGAAACTAGAGGCCGTGGTGAAAGCTGAGGGAAATAAACCACGTACTGAAAAAAGCAAAGGTTGCATCTCACTTGCACTATGATGCTGCAGATGTGACTCAGAGGCTCGACATTTGCCTGGTGTGCGTAAGACCAGGACAGGCTACAGAGAAACCTTGTCTTGAAAAAAAAAAACACACAAAACACAAAACAAAACAACAACAAAAAGACCTTGATTTCAATACCCAGCACTGCAAACACTCAGGACACCAAGAGCTAGAACAAGGCCCTGTCTCAAAATGCATTTTTTATTTATTTATTTATTTATTTTTGAAAAAGCTGAGAGCCAGGCAAGATGGCTCAGTATATATAAAAAGTCTGATACTATGAGTTCCTGGAACCCCCAATGAAGGCAAATGACTCCCCAGAGCTGTCCTCGGAACTTAACACTAGAGTATGCATACTTATATAATAATACATAGAGTTTCCTGTGCAGCACCGCTGACTTTAGTAAATGAATTGTTTACTTCAAAAATCGCTAAGGTCTCTTTTCTACAAAGGCCAGTGAGTACGCGAATAAACTTGACAGTCACTCTCGGGACACATGACATTGTATGAGTTGAGTTATCAATGTGAGTCGGGCGCGGTGGTGCACACCTTTAACCCCAGCACTCGGGAGGCAGAGAGGCGGCTCTTTGTGAGTTCGAGGCCAGCCTGGTCTACAAGAGTTAGTTCCAGGACAGCCAGGGCTGTTACACAGAAAACTCCTGTCTCGAAAAACCAAAAGGAAAAAAAAAGAGAACTAAAAATTGGCTCAATTAGTTTTCTACTCAGACATTTCTCATAAGGGAAGGAAGGAGGAAGGAGGGAGGGACTTGATGGCTAGTCTCTACCCTCATTTTAATTTTTTATTTATTTATTTTTTTGGTTTTTTTGAGACAGGGTTTCTCTGTGGTTTTTGGAGCTCCACCCTCATTTTAAACAGTGCAAATTTTGCCCAAGGCAGTGTCTTTAAACAGGCACTCAGAAACGTTCAAAAAGATCCCAAGGCAATTTACACACAGGGTTGAATGTGTAAATGCTAGAAACCTATAATGCCATCTTAGACAATGCCAGGCTACACAGTGTCTAGAGTATTTAAGAAATGCTCATACCCCTAAGAATCCCAAATCAAGACTCCCTGCAGGGGCTGGAGAGATAGCTCAGAGGTTGAGAGCACTAACTGCTCTTCCAGAGGTCCTGAGTTCAATTCCCAGCAACCACATGGTGGCTCACAGCCCTCTGTAATGAGGTCTGGTGCCCTCTTCTGGCCAGCAAGCATACAGACAGACAGAACACTGTATACATAATAAATAAATTTAAAAAAAAAAAAAGACTCCCTGCAAATGTGCATGGGGGTGGCAGGTGCCAGTACCAGAGGGCCTGCTGCAAACCTGCTGCTCGGCCAGGTCAGGGACACTAAAAACATCTGAGTTTTAGGTGGAGCGTCCTCTGGCCTAGGGAACAAAGAGGGAATACGGATGCAAGGGATAGCACTTGGGAGGTAGAGACTGGTGGATCTCTGTGAGTTCGAGGCCAGCCTGGTCTACAGAGGACAGCAGGCTACACAGAGAAATCCTGTCATGAAAAAACGAAAGAGGAAGGGAGGGGAGGGAGAGAGAAGGAGAGACTCCTAAACAGACAAGGTAGTGTATGCCTATAACCCCTGTGTGTGGAAAGTCAAGACAGGATTGCTCTCAGTTCGAGGCCAACCTATGCACTGTCATGAAGAAAGGGAATGGGAAGGGAAGGACTCTCAGTTTTTCTGACACCTTATATTACACTGGGGCACATAGTGTTTAGCCAGGACACACAGCCTGGAGTTACTTGTACAACACTAAATTCAGAAGGATTTTTGGGAAGGCTCTTCAGAGAACAGGCTGGAGGGAATGCCTCTTCCGCATCTGCTCTCAAACCCAGCAGGGCAACAGGGTGAGCACGCAGGCGCATGAAGCCTGCTTCCTGGCAGGAAGACTAGCCGGCAAAGAAAGAGAGACCCTATTAGCAGGACAGGTGGCGACAGGCACGCTGAGTCCCGGGTCTTCCAAGCCCTGCTATTTATTCTCCTTCGCCACAACCTCCACCTCTCAGGCCAGATATGGAGAGCTGGAAGCTCTGCCTGTCCCCCATTCATATTCCAGTAACTGACAACCCTGCAGCCCCAGGCTGGTCATGTCATGTTCCCAGCTGGCCTTCTAGCCACCTCGGTGGTGATGCTGAAGCTTCCCCTCCACCTCCCAGCCACAGAAGACCAATGGTACTACCATCAAAAAGTACTTAATAAGCGCCAAACCGCTTGGGGTTCAGACACAGAATCAGAGGGGCCTGGCCCAGCCTTCAGAGGAGAGGGTCATTTATGACCATTAAGGCAGAGTAAGGCAGGCTCCCAGAGGCTAATAAAACTCCAGGGAAGGAAGTGGGGATTAACCACTTCCTCCCACCTCTCAAGAAGGGGTTTCATGTTGTACCAAACTGCAGAATAGAAGGTTCTAGGGTGGGGGTAGGGGTAACATCATCAGAATGGCCTACACCTGGCCAGGGCCTTGGCAAAGGGAGGAGGCGGCTACGAGAGCCCTCGTGCTTTGACTTTTACACGTGTGGCAATTTTACCAAGTCCTCTTGGCCCGCCCCTTGGCACGGGTCTGGACTCTGTCCAAGTACAGACCGGCCAGCACTGGAGGATTTAGCGTTTGTTTGCCAAGTGCTGTGACGGCACAATGGCCTAATTCTTTTACATTCCATCGGACAGTTTTGCTGGATCAAAAACAATCCTTACACTGGGCAATAAATACATAATCCTTCAAATTGTACCCTTTTGTCATTTGTTTTGAGACAGGGTATTATTCTATAGCTCTGGCAGTCATTGTGTACAGAGCAGGCTGGCTTTGAACTCAGATCCGACTGCCTCTGCCTCCCGAATATTCCACCACAATCAGCTCAAATTTCAACTTTATTTAAAACTTATTTCATCAGCTTTACTCAAGCTTAAGAAATGTAGGTTACAGAAAAAAAAAAGTTTTTGTTTTGTTTTTTTGAGAAACGGTCACACTCAGGTTGGCTTTGAACCAACTCTGCCTCCAGAATGTTGGGATTCATACACAACACAACCAATGTCTTGAAAACCCCCAGGTAGCCTTGACTACCTCCCTCCAACTTCCTGGCTTCTCTCTGCCACCTTGGCAGAGTGGCACCAGCCCATGCCACCATATCAGGTGGAGACAAAAATTTACAGACACAGGCAAGCTGAGCCAAGGAGAGTAGGAGAGAACCCGAGAGATGGCTCAGTGGTTAACTGCTGCTTTTCCAGGACCTGAGCTCAATACTACTCACCAGGGTCCCTAACTCTAGTCCAATACCCTCTTCTGACCTCTACAGGTACTGTCTCCAGAGGTGTGTAGATACCCATGCTGGTAAAACGCCACACAGAAAATTTAAATAATAATAATAATAATAAAAAGATTAAGAAGCATGCTAACTGGGATGGTCTCTTAAATAGATAAGAGATCGGAGTAAAGCTTTGGGGATGTTGGACACACAATTACGCCATAATACACAATCAGTACAAAACCAACCCTCACCCACATTCCCACAGCAGGGAACAAAGTCACACATGCTGAACCAGAAGACGGCAGGTGTAGATCTGTCAGGCACCCCATCCCACCCTGCCCTGAACTGATTTCTCTGAGCCCTGAGGTCTCCAGAAGTCACACAAAGGTTTTCATGGTGGAGGGACGAGGTTCTGGAGTTCCAATCCAGCTAGGCTGGATACTGGTGGCATGCTTGTTTTATTTTGTTTTGTCCAGACAGGGTTTCTCTGTGTTAACAGTCCTGCCTGTCCTAGAACTCACTTTGAAGACCAGGCTGGCCTCAAACTCACTGAAATCCACCTGCCTCCGCCTCCCTATAGTGCTGGATTAAAGGTGTGCCACGACTGCCCAGCTGGCATGCTTTTTTCCAATCCCTGCACTGGAGGCAGAGGCAAGAGGATCTCAGTTCAAGGCCAGCCCAGAATACAAATTGAGATCAAGGACAACTTCCTAAAGGACCCAGTTTCAAACAGCCAAACAAATAAATAAAAATCATGCATGCACACCCAGAACTGAACCGTAAAATCCTCTTCTAGTGTTAGAATCTGTGTCCTCCTGGCTCAGCTCCAGAGACAGGAATAGATTGGGAGGGTCATCATCCACACAAACCTGTGTTGCAGCCTTGGGAGCCAGAGAAAGCAGAAGCTCTTCCTCAGTGACTCACTGCCCTCTCCCCTCAGCCCATGCGTGCCTGGGGCCAGCTTCCTCCCTTGCCCTAGGCATGCAGGGGTGGGAGGGGTCAGAAAGCCTTGAGGCTAATCCTGGTCCTCCTCAAGGATACTTGGGGCTCTGGAGATACAGTAGGGAACCCATTCAGGGTTCTAAACGAAGCTGTCACACAAAATGTCAGGCACCATCCCGAACATGGCACACAACACACATACAGGAAAAATGAGGACAACTTATTGTTCTACCATTTGTGCCGGAAGGGGCTAAATGTAGTATCAGGACCTAATCAGGAGGTTTTCAGATAAACTGTGGGGACATAGTCACACCTTAAAAGGAAAAAGTTGGGAATTAAGGCAAGTCCCAACTTAAGCCTATTAAGAAGCAGAGGTCCTCCACAGGAGCAGGCCAGAGCGCTCACACACACCCATCTCCAGGAAACCCAGAAGTCAGGACAAAAGCTAACTAACTGGCTATGTACAATTTAGAGTGTTTTAGGAGGTCTAGTCACAGCCAAGTATACCTGCACCTAAGGGGCAGGGCCGGGCTTTCACGACACCATCCATCCAAGACAAGCAGGCCATCCTGTCCAACACTGCAGCAGGACAGCTACTATTCAAGCTTTTGGGGAGCAAAGCCCCAGAGAGGAATTCATACAGCAGGACATGCAGATCAGCAGGAAAGAAAAGGCCACAAGGACATGAGGTACGAAGAACCCCATTCTCTGGGTGCAGGAAGAAGAAAGGGTTCCAGTAGCAACTCAAACCAAGGTCTGCAAGCAGCAAGCTGGCTGATGTGGGGTGAGTCCCAGGGCGTGAGGGAGCAAAGTTCAGGAAGAAGCAAGGGAGGAAACCAGGTCCAAAGCCCTGGATTTAATCATTAACTGCTTCCCGAGGGTCTCCTTTGTATTTCTGCTGCGTACTGGCTCTTCGGTAACTCGGGCAAACACTCACACTTGCCTGCCCTTCAAAGCCTGGAAGGTGGGGCTGTTCAAACAGCAGCCCAACGTCACAGCACCACAGGGGATGATTCAGGGAGATTCCACCAGAGAATGCAGGAGACTGCTGGGTCTATGGTGATGGGCACAGAGGGGAGAAGGCGGACAGCTAAAGACACCTGGGCTTTGGTGGGGACCCACACATCTGCCTGGTTCTCTTCTCTGAGAGCAGACAGGACAGCCCAGCAAGACACAGTAGCTAATTTCCCAGCCCTAAAGAGGTTGAAGCAGGAGGATTGCCACAAATTCAAGAATAATCTGGGACTCACAGCAGGTCCCAAGATAGCACGTATGAAACCTTCTCTCAAATAATGTAATTAGCTTAATCAAACAAATATTCAGTGGAACCAAACAGCTTCCTTCAGCCAATCTAATTAATCTGACGCTGCTGAACTGAACGGCTACTGTAGATGAGGTCTAACTGCCCAGGCATTTTCCAGATTTCCAAAGGCCCATCTACTCAAAAGCTCCCAGGTCTTTTGGGGACCCCACCACCACCACCACCGTGGCTCTTCATCCCTTTCCTGGGTACCACCCAATCAGTTCCCCTAGACTGTAGGTGGGGAACAAAGCAGAGGATGCCACTCTTCCCGGTCCAAAAGGGTTGGTGAGGAAGCCTTCCTCCACAGCCAGCCTTGTGGGGTGGGAGAAGGGCTCTGGACCCTGCAGGAAGGAAGCAGCCTGCAGCCTCCTGTAAAGAACAGGGAGTCACGTGCCCCCACTGGTACGATCAGGTCACTTCCCCTGGGACCTCATCACCAGCGGAAGGCTATTCTGAAAGACACTTACAATAGCTGGTCCATGGCAAAGCTGCCCTGATGGGGACCAGGAAGTAGCTCTGTTGGTAGAATGCCTGCCAACTGGCCCCATTTCATCTTCTGCACAGTTTACATTCTTGTTAAGAAGCCAAAATGCAACATTTGCTGAAAGGAAGCCACCTGGCTGCCTAGGCAACTAAGTGCTCAGACCCAATCAATGGCCACTACAGAAAATCCGCTGTCAGTTCCAAAGGCTCTGGCTGCTCTGGCTCCCCTGCCCTGCCCTGCCCTGCCCTGCCCTGCGGACACCTCTGGAACGTCACAAAAGCTGCCTTTCTGGTAACTTTTAAAACCCTACTCTAATGTAAACGTAGAGCACTTTTACCAATGACTCAGGCCAAATGCTGCTGACCAGCAGTCTTCCCGTAATCCGGTGACGCAAATGACGGTCCCCAGACGGCAGTCTCTGGGTCTCTGCGTCCCTCAGACACCAGGAGGGAGTTAGGCAAGGCGGACACTCGGTGGAAACCACCGATGGAATGGACTTCACCTCCACATTTTCCAGGCAGTCCTCGAGGAATTCGCCTCCCAGCGGGTATCTGCTCAGTAAAAACAATGTGCCCTGGCCATTTGCCTTGTGGCCCAGAAACAGCAAATGTTCACCATGGGGGAGGGGACAGAATGGGGTTTCCTTGGAGAGGATGTGGCTTTTCAGGTAGAGACATCCTGCACCCATCAGCGGTGAGCCAGACCATGGCAATTTCTACTATTAAGACCCACCCGCTGGGGGCTGGAATGATGATGGCTCAGCAGCTGAGAACACTGGCTGATCTTTGGAAGGATCTAGGTTCAATTCCCAGCACCCACATGGCAGCTCACAACTGTCTGGTTCTGCAGGATCCACACCCACCAGGATGTGTACTCACTCAGAAACACATATAGGAAAAACACCAATGCACATAAAAGTTTAAAAAAAATTAAAAATAAATAAACCTTAAAAAAAAACCCACCCCACTTACTGGGAGTAGTGATGGTAGCACAAGCCTTAAATCCCAGCACTCGTGGAGTAAGGCAGGCAGATCTGTGAGTTAGTTCCAGGATAGGTTCCTGTCTTTGGTAGGGGAGACTTACTGGGCCAGTAAGATAGCTCAACAGGTAGAAGCTTGGTGCTAAGCCTGCCAACCTGAGTTCAACCCTCAAGACCCACACGGTGAAAGGCGAAAACAAGCTCCCTCAAATTGTCCTCTGACCCCCATGTGTGGAAAAATAAACAAAATGTAATTTTTAAAAAGAGTAAGAAGTTGGCCAAAGTACGCTGAGCAGAAAACTCAAAGGAGGAAACCCGAATGAGCAGCAATAGGACACACGAAAGCTACACCCATCCGCCCTTTCTGGTAATCACGGAAGTGTGGGGTAAAACAGGACCGGCCATTTTTCTTCCATTAGATTGAGGGCAATAGGCAGACAGTGGGAGGAAATGGGGCTGGGGGTGGGGGAGCAAGGCTTGGGGCTATTAACATTTCAAATGTGCCTCTTCAGGGTCCCAGGGTCCCAGAAGTCCAAGGGAGCCAGGCCAGGAACTGCTGCTGGAAAAGACCAAATATTCCTGTCAGCCTAAGGAGACCAGGCCCAAGCCTGGAGCAGGAAGGGGCAGCCAGCCCTGAGTGGAGCATTCAATATGGCTCTGCAAACAGCTTCATGGCTCTGTGTGCACGCGTGACTGCTAGGAAGACACGAGGGTCTAGCACTTTTAATTAATTTGGGACCATCAGGATAGCTCTGCAGTTAAGAATTCTTGGGCCTCCCCAGCACACACATGATGGTTCACAACCATCCCTAACTCCAGGTCTCCAGACCTCATGGGAACTTGGCACGTGTTTGGGTACACATACATGCATACATATAAACAAAGCTCTCATACATATAAAATACATTTTTTAAAGCTTTTCAGGGCAGGGTTGGATTAAAAGGTGTGTACCACCACTGCTGGGCACAATTTTTTTTTTTTACTTTACATTTACAGATAACCTAAAGGGCACATTTAGGTACAGTGGTTATATTAAATCAGGACTAGAATGAACTAGATAAATTTTCTTTAACAAATATAAACAAGGCAAGCTGGGTGGTGGTAGTACAAAAGCCTTTAATATCAGCACTAAGAGAGGCAGAGGCAGGTGGATCTCTTTGAGTTCAAGACCAGCCTGGTCTACAGAAGGACAGCCAAGGTTACACTGAGAAACCCTATCGAGCCTCCTATCCACGATTCCAATATGACCAGCTAGCCTTCTGTATATGACATCTCAATTCCAATCTTCATAGCAAGTATTGTCTCAAGAAAAAAAAAAAAAAAACACCTAAATCTGAACAAGGCAGTCCCAGGTACGCCTGTTTTCCTTCCATCTCCCGAGTGTAAGATGAGCAAGGCCAGCGAAGGGCAGGGCAGATGAAGGCTAAAGGCTGAACAGACTCAGAAAAATGACATCCTACTGGATGAGCAAACTGTAAAAACCAAGTCAGGCTTTAGAAGACCCTCTAGTGTGACTATAGAGACACAATTTAAAAACAAAATTCTCAGAGGCAGGCAGATCTGAGAGTTCAAGGCCAGCCTGGTCTACCGAGTGAGTTCTGGTACAGCCAGGGCTACACAGAGAAACCCTGTCTCGAAATATAAAAAAAAAAAAAAAAACCCAGAACTGTCATCCTGTGCGCCAGTCTCAAGTGTTACCAAAGCAGCTGCAGTAGGTTTCCGTGGTGTTGGGAATGGAACCCAAGCTTGGTGCACGGCTACTTAGAAGCACTCAAAGGAGTTCACCCATGTGTGCACATCTTCTGGTAACTGAGCAAACCCGCTTCAGATGGAGAGAAGAAGCTCACCCACTGACAACAGGCACCTGGGACAACGGAAATCAAAGGGCCTGGTGGAGAGCTAGTTAGTTACACAGCACAGAAGGCGAGCAGCCTAGGAGCAGAGATCCTGAAGAGATGACATCAGGAGTTTAAACGCCATGCTTAGCTTCTCCAGTCGCCCCTGGACAATCAGCAGGACAATGCAGCACCCACAAATTCAAGGCCAACCTGGATGACACAGTGAGGTCCTATCTGGGAGAGGGAGAGAAGTAGCAAGACCACACAACATCCCTCCTAAGAAGAAAGAAACTATGAGACCTTTCTGTTGTAGGCCAGAGAGCAGATCCAGGGCTGAGAGGACCCAGGCTCAAGTTCCCAACACCCGTATAGTGGCTCACAGCCATCTGCAGCTCCAGGTCCACCCAGGGTCCTCTTCTGACCTCTGCAGGTACTGCACAAATGAAATACATAGACACACATAAAGTAAAAACTAAGGGGCTGAAGACACAATTCAGAGACAGGTCTTTCAGGGGACCCAAGTTTGATTCTCACCACATACATGGCAGCTCACAACTGACCGCATCTCTAGTCCTAGGAGAGAGATCCAACACCCTCTTCTGACTTCCACGGATATACCAGACATGCAGACATGCACATGCTCCAAATATATATACAAGCAAAATACCCATAAACGTAAAATAATAAAAAATACTAACAAGAATGTTTTTAAAAACTTTTTATAGCTGGGCGGCAGGGGTGCAATATCTTTAATACCAGCACTCAGGCGACAGAGGCAGGTGGATCTCTCGAGTTTGAGGCCAGCCTGATCTACAAAGCTAGCTCCAGGACAGCTAGGGCTGTTAACAGAGAAACCCTGTTTCAGTGGGAGGAAAATTTAAGGGCTGGAAAAGTGACCGTACTAAGCCCCTCCCCATCGCACAAAGGGTGAGCCAAATGCAATCCAAAGTTCCCTTCACAACATCCTAGAGAAGCCAAGCACACAGATGGAGGAAAGATCCTGAGGCAGCCAGCTGGAGGGGAGACAAAGGGGACAATCTATTCTGCATTTTGGCTAGAGCAATTTTTACCAACAGGTGTTGCCAAATGGGCTGAAATCTATGCTAAATGGTGAACAAACCCACCCAAATAGGGAGCCACTGGGGCAGGTCCTTAGTAGAGGCTAGTCCTCTAACCAAGCCCACAAGAGACAGCAAGCAAACCCACTGGCTGGGGAGGGGCTCCCATCCTGAGTGCCTTCCTGCAACCTGCCCGGACCCTCTCCATCTCAAGGCGGTAACCTCAGGCCACACCAAATTGCATCTCTGGAACCCGCACATCCCCCTGTCTTCCAGGGCAGTGGACAAAGCTCACGTCCACCCTCCCTTCAATCGGGAAGCACTATAAACACATACAAGGATGTAGGGCTCACACAGCTCCTTGGGCTAAGGGGTAGGACGCCATGACAGGGAGTCCCCAGCGAGGCTGGGTCTGAGTGAGCTGCTCCCACACGTTGGACACGATCAAATTCTCAGGTTCACGGGTGATGCCATAAGGAAATATAAGTCTCAGGATACTGAGATTACAGGCTGGGGCCACCATGCCAGGCTCTTGGCCACCCTGTGCCAAGCCACCACACTCGACTTCACATTCTACCATGCCTTGCCAGCAAGGATTCAGGAGCTGAGCCACTCAGCACAAACTGAGCAGCCCCAGGGCCCCGCCTCAGGAGCTCCCCACAGCTTGCTTTTATTTGCACCCACTCCATGACAGGCAGGGCAGTCAGGTGGCAACCAGCAAGGGTTATTTGCTAAACGGGGTCTTGGGAACTGAACTGGAGGATGTCATCTTTACCAGTTCGGCTACCCCACCGGTCCTATCTAGGCAAGCTCCTCCTAACTATCCCTGGCTTGGCCTTGAATTTCCAGCAACTCTCCTGCCCCTGCTTCCAGAGTGCCGAGATTACAAGAACGAGCCTCCAAGCCCAGCCTTAGATCTATCAAGATCTGGCTCCTAACGGACACATTCAAGTATAATCCACCACACTCCAGAAAAGAGGCAGAGAACTTTGTACCTTCCTAAAAGGTGGGTGAAGGTCTCCATGATGACACGTTTCCTGGACTCTACCCACAAGAGGCTCTGTAGAAACCACCTCCACAGCCAACATCGAAATCCCCTCACTCATTCCCCGAGACTTCCAGCCCCACCAGGCTCCTCAGCAGCTCAGGTTTCACGGAACAGACCACGTCCATGTAGAGCAGCCAGGCTGGAAGGCTGAGACCTCCTGCCCAGTTCCCTTTCCTCTCCAGCCCACAGGCTGTGTGAAGACAGACACAGTGAGAAAGACTAAGAACCACCCAAAGCATTTCAGAGTTATCACTCTGGCCATCAACCAGAAACTTCTACCCCAAAAGCAGGAGCCTGGGAACTTTCAATCCTCCTGCCTCAGCTGGAATGACAGGTACAGCTAACTACAAACTATCGTCTTAGGGAACAGGAGTAGAACCTAGGAGGCAAGGATCACACCTGCAAACCCGGCACAATCCTGAACTACAGATGTCTTAACCAATAAGCTGGCTCCAGCTCAATGAGTAAGCCGGGTGACCTGGCCCCATCCCTCCAGGCCAGACCCATCCGTACTCCCAGCACTCTGGAGGCAGGTGAGTGGATCTCCCTGAGACCAGACTGCTCTACGGAGGGAACAAACTCCACCCACGAACTTGTCCTCTGACCTCCCCATGTGCCCCACGCACATCATGCACATCATACACACACACACACACACACACACACACACACACACACACACCAATGCATTATTTATCTTTATTATATCTGTTTTATTACCCCACACTTACGCATACATTGGGAAAGACGTTGGCTAGAAGCCCACGATGGATTCTAAATCAACATGCTCTCCCTTCGGCACTGATCCTGGAGGGCACAGACCGAATGAAACTGCAGGTGTTAAAATGTCCAACACACTGCACTGCTGTGCCTCAGCCGGGGGTGCAGCTCTCCTCTTGCAGGAGGCCTGGGCTTCCATGCCCAAGGGAAAGAACAGAACAAACTGAATTGACCTGTACATCAAGGTGTTTAGTAGCAAAATATGAAGCAGTTTATTTCGCTTTTAGTCTATCCTCTAGTCCCCCCGTCTCAGCTCCAGGGTAAGTGGCACTGAGGGAAAGTGGGTTGTGGGTTGGTCCATGAGCCACACCACACAGGTCTGTCACTGTGCGGGAGTATGGATGCCCAGAGGCCAGCTGTGACCTGCAGGCCTGGGTGCTAGGCACGTGTAACTCCAGGGCTTAAGGGATGAGCATCTCTCCGGTCCCAGGAAATAGGCTTTTTTTTTAATCTGTTAAAGGTTATGGTTCTAACGCAGCTAGTCAAACATTCCTTAAGTAATATGATGAAGCTAGTGACAGGTAAGATACACAGGATCCCCACCTACTTATGCTCCAAAATCCAAAACACTGCTCCCGCAAACAAAATGTCCCAGGGAGGCAAAGCCATGAGGCCCTGTCCGTTCATTCTGTGCTTTTCTGCTCCAAACTGTTACCGCTGACCAACACATGCTATTGCAAGAAACCACTCACAGAGAAATGACTTCAGTCAAATAAGAGGGGCTGGAGAATGGCTCAGCACTTCCAGGACTCTGATTCAATTCCCAGCACCCACATAGTGGCTCACAATCACCTACAAATCCAGTCCTAGGACATCCGACAGCCTCTTCTGGCCTCCATCAGCATCAGGCATGTGTAGTATACAGACATAAAAAGCAAAACACACACATTAAAAATATATATTTAAAAAAAATTAACAAAGGCAGAGTCTGGTGGTACGCACCAGTCGAAGAGCTATATCAAAAAAGCAAAACAGCTAGGCGGTGGTGGTACACACCTTTAATCCCAGCACTTGGGAGGCAGAGGCAGGTGGATGGATCTCTGTGAGTTTGAGGTCAGCCTGGTCTACAGAGTTCCAGAGAGTGAGTTCCTGGACAGAGCTGTTACACAGAGAAACCCTGTCTCAAAAAAAGCAAAAAACAAAAAATCAAAACCAACAATAACAACAACAAAAGGTTTGGGGCTGGAGAGATGGCTCAGAATTAACAGGCCATTCAGGACAAACAGCCCCCAGCCCCAGTCAACTCGCTGACACACAATTACAGAAAGCAGGCATCCTGAGATCACCTCCCCCAGAAGCACCTGGATGGAGGAACTGGCAAAGTTTGAGGTAGGGATCCATATGATAATTAAACTGGGATCCCTGCTGGGAGAGGGGACCCCTCACTAGGTGAGGTTGATCTGAGCAGAATTTAAAACTGATTTGAGAAATCTACTTTAAGAACAAAAACTAGCCCATTAGTAACCTAATATAGATCTCTCAAAAAACACTCAGTAGGTTTAGGTGTAAGAATCCACCCATTCCTGTCCACTCCATCTGTTTTTCTATTAAAAGCAGTTGTAAACAAGTTTTCACATTTAACTTACAGGAAGGGCCGCTAAGTCACTTTCAGATGCAAATATCCAACACCTTGCCCACAGCCCCAAACCTGCTAATTCATTTGATTTCAAACTAAAAAAAGGCATTGGAGAGACTGCTTTTGATAATAGCTGAGGACCGGGGTTCCAAGTCCGTTTCTGGCTACCCGGGTTCCCTCAAAGATTCAAGTAGAAAGTGGTTAAGACACCCAAAGTGGAAGAGATGCTTATACCACCCAGGAGGAACTGTTGAGTTTGGTAAGGCAGGTAGAGAGAGGAACAGAAGGAGGGTCTTCAGGCTGCCAGGACGGAACTGTCACTCTTACTGATATCCTCTTGTCTTCCCAAACAGAGAAATAAAAACAGCCTTGGGGTGCCATATGCTTCTGTTTGGGGGGGGGGGGATTTTGAAACTGCAATCCTAGGCTAAAACTCATCCCAATGACCTACCATTAGTTACTAAGAATGAACCCAGCTACAATAAACCTTGACCCATGTTTGGAACTGGATGGAGAAACAGCAAGAGTAAGCAAACCTTGTGACTCTGAGCACAGGAGGGGATTACACTTTAGAACTGGATAGTCAAATAAGGGGGGGGGGGGGGGGGGGCGCTGCTGAGTGATGCAGGCTCGGAGGCTGAGGCCGGAACTGAAGTCAGCCAAGAACCTGGCCGCAGCCAACAACAAACAAGACTGGAGAACAAATCAGAATCTCAAGTTAGAAGAATACACTTTCATACTTCAAAAAACAAAACCCCAAGTTAGTTCCCACAAACAAGGGCAGATACAACTGAGTTGGGCTTTAAAAGATAAAGGCTGCGGGGCTGCGGCTCATCAGTTTATTAAAGCATTGGCTGCTCTTCCAGAAGACCCAGGTTTAATCCCCAGCACCCACATGGCAGCTCACAACTACAACTCCAGCTCCAGAGGATCCAACACTTTCACACAGGCACAGGTTCAGTCAAAGCACCAAAGCACATGAAATTTAAAAAAGAAAAAAAAAATGGTAAAAGATAAAAAGTAGGCTCAGCAACTGGCTCAGGCATTCAGGATTAAGTTGAGATCATTTTAAGGTGTGTTTTTTAACAAACTAGACACTGTAGTAGACTCCTGAGTCTGAAGGGCTGGACTCTTCTAAAACCGAGTATTTACAAGACCAAAATAAAAGAGAACACCACCAAAGGAGGAAAAAAATCTCCTCAGTCTCTAGACCCCAAGGTTTCCCTAGTCCAGATCCAACTAGATTTAAAAGTTTAACTTTGATAAAGGACAGTCAGTGAAGCCTGTAAAATTCCCCTTCCCCTTAAAAACACCTTCACTGATATCCAAGACACAATCCAAACACGGACAACCAATTTTTATAAATTATCATGTCCATGAATTCCAAAACAAGAATCTTCCCTCCTTGAGATAATTTCAGAGGCACATACAGCCAGGTCCCCCACCATGCAGATACCACAGCCTCTGTGTGTTCCAGTTTATGGCCTTTCATGTATCTGAGGTAACCTCATCAAGCAAAACACACCGATGAAATCCCACTCTCTGCACTTCAATAAATAGTCCAAAGTTTAGCAGTCAGCAAGTGCCCGCCAAGTTTTTATATTAAAATATTTTCTGAACCACAGCCTCTATCACTTTTGAGGTATTCGGAGTTTACTTTTGTACCCCACAGATGAGATACACGCACTGTGACCTGGGGACCTCCAGCTCTCTCCCACCAATGGCATTCCAATTTAAATCCCATGTTTTTGGTAGGAAGTTTACCGTACACCTGACCTCCAGAGATGGATGGATGAAGAAAGGTAGGAGAGTGGATTCTGGTTTGATTTTGACATTGTAATCTTAGCACCCTTTGGCCTGCTGAGGCAGGAGAATCAGGATGAGTTAAGACCAGCATGGGAGGTCCTGACTGACTTACAACCAAGAAAGAGAGGAGAAAGGAACCAACAAATGAGAAACAAAACTGTATGGTTTTAAAACCCATTTTTCATGGATTTTGTAATTCACTCTTTTTTTTTTTTTTTTTTTTTGGTTTTTCGAGGCAGGGTTTCTCTGTGGCTTTGGAGCCTGTCCTGGAACTAGCTCTGTAGACCAGGCTGGCCTCGAACAGAGATCTGCCTGCCTCTGCCTCCCGAATGCTGGAATTAAAGGCGTACGCCACCACCGCCCGGCTTCACACACATTTTTTAAAAATGCATGATTTAAAACACGCATAAGCGCATACCACACACACACACACACACACACTGAGTTTCTGAACACTAAAAGCAGCTTCAATCCTGAATATGCAAAGCAAAATGACAACGGTGCAGAATACAGGCATGATGCTCACTCTAGGATCTGAGACAGAGACTCACACAACCAATTATTTTAGGCAGCAAATGGCCTTGTTTGAAGTGGAAGACCTTAGCCAGATCAGAGTCACAGGAAGACCCTATATTCTTGAGTTAAATCAGTTTAATTCTGGATCTTTCAGGAACCCAGTTTCCGGCTGAATTCCCTAAGGACGACCTTCATTCACCTTCAACCCTAAATTTCAAAGTCCATTTTCTGCAAAATCCCAGCCAACCCCCCCCCCCAACGCCAGGAACAATATTGCCATCATAGTGTTCCCCTGAGATCAGAATGGCACCATCATCACCTGTCACCTGTCCCCTGCAGGTCCCCAGGAGTCCTGCCATTTTAACCAAGTGTGCTCACTGCCCAGTTCTGAGACACACACAGATTTCCTTCCCAGTACAACTTCTAAAGAAAACGAAGGGCCCCGTCCTAGCAGCAAACCTCAGAAGGAGGCACTAGCAGTTTCAAGATGTGTGGCCATGGGGCTTGGTCCCTAGGATGAGAAACCTCCACCCTATCCCTGGGGTACACAGGGACTAACTGGCTCTCAGGCTCAGAACTAGCCAAAAGCCTGAGCAAGCATGTCTCCCTTTGCTGGAAAACCCAAGTGCATCCTGTCCTTTACGCTCTCACTCTGTAACCCAGGCTTGCCTCAAACTCATAGCCAGGCTCCTGCCTCACACTGGGATTACAGATGTAACCCATTCCAGAGCTCTTGTAGTTTTTATTTAAACCAAAAATGTTCAGACATCATGTCTCAGTTTCTAAATTCAGGGCTTGGGGGATACCTGAGGCCATCTCCCCAGGGAAGCTGAACCCCCCCCCCAAAGTCAGGTGCTGGGCAGGGCACTGGAGCCACATCACATCCCCAGAAGGAAAAGACACCCCAAATCATTTCTCCCTGTTGACACACAATTAACTTGACATCCTTTAAAAGCCTCATGCAGTGAGGTGTTCTGTGTACAAAAGTCCAGACAGGGGTCCCATCTATCATCTCCCCAAAAGTGAAGACAGCAATGCATCAATCACCCACCCCCCAAAAAAGGAGCCCAGGTACTTTCCCAGCCAGAGGCAATGACTAAAGGAACTCCCTGAGACCCCTAGACATCATTTCCTTCAGGAGGGAAGAGGAAGATTTGTTGGTCTTTTTATTCAAAGCACCAGGCTGTCACCCTCACATTCAGTAAGAAGAACAAACGTCTAACCATTTCTTGCTTTAACGGAAAACTGAGAAAGAGGGATCTTGCTCAAGACTCACCAAGCTTGATGTTCCTTTCAACAGCCTCCCATCTTACTTCCCTGACCCCACATGTTGAAAGGGACTTTTAAAGGCATCAGGGTGGGACCCAGGATGGAAACAAGTCTCACTTTGGTCTCATACGCTCTCCCACATGGTTCACATGGTTTGATAATTTACAGTGCAAAGAAACAATGAAATCATGTCACCTGCAGGGTAATGGATGGAAATGAAGACCGTCCAAAAAGCCCAACTTTTCCTAAATATGGCCTGTGAGGGAATAAGGGGCTTCAAAGATGAGGAGGGGGTGGCACACACCTTTAATCCCAGCACGTGGGAGGCAGAGGCTGATGACCTCTGAGTTGGAGGCCAGGCTGGACTACAGAGTGAGTTCCAGAACAGCTAGGGCTACAGAGAAACCCTGTCTTAAAAAAAAAAAAATGGGGACAGAGAGAAGACCAGAAAGGAAAAAAACAAAATTAGATATTTATTGACACAAAAGCAGAAGAAAAGGAAGCCAGACCTGGTGATTAAGGAGGTAGCTAGGAAACGCTCCTATGAAGATGCCATTAAGAAACTCACAGTGGTCAGCTTACTCAAACACGTTTTGTTTTGAAGTGAAGCCAGTCATGGTGGCTCCCATCTGTAATCTCAGCATTGGGTTACATCGTTCCAGGACACCCTAGGCTAAAGAAAAAGACCCTACCTCAAAATAAACACGGTGAGTTAGCTTCTGGCAAATCAGTCAGCACCAAACACCTACAGTCTTAGCCCAAATGGAGCACCTTTGACTAAAAATTAAAAAAAAAAAAATTTCAATTTTTTTCCCGTCCGTGGAAACAAACCCGGATTCCCTGCCTAGTCCTGGCACTTGATCCTAATCTTCAAGTGAATTGGCTCCATCTCCCCGCTCAGGGGTTTTCTAAAAGTAATGAAAGAACATACTAGAAACATCAAGCTACGACTGTGAGAAGACGGGAGTCAACCCACGGCTGAAAACCGAAGTGAACTTCATTTTAGGGAGGAAAAAAAACTTAAAAAGCTAACTTCCTCGCCTTAGAATTTCAAACTTTTTTCCAAACCAGTCAATTTAAGGCCAGAGGGTAGAGGATAGCTCCGCCCTCCTCCCCAAATAACACGTTAAAGTGGACCCCGCCGCGGCGGTGCCGGCAATCCCACTCTAAATCACGCGGGGCAGCGAAAGCCTTGTTTGTCCCCTGCTCTCCTCCCAGCGATAGGGATAGCACTGCGACCGCACAGGGTCTCATATTTCCAGGTAGAGCTAGACGAGCTTACCCAACCCATCAAGGGTGGTCCGCCAAGCCTCTGCTCTCAGCTTCTAGTGGATGGGCTAAGTGGTGACGGTCCTGTATCAAAGTGGGGGAGGAATCAGGAGCGCAAAGGGACAATCAGGTCCGAGGGCAGCAACACAACCCCCAGGACCGAGCGGCGGGTGGCTGCCCATGTGGAGGGCGCCTGTGGATGGGCAGGGTGGCCACCAAGTCCCCGCGGGATGGGAGATGGGGCCAGCTTGGGAACAGCGCCAAAGCCCCAACGGCGGTGGTCCCAATCTGGCTTCTGTCGCTCTCTCAGGAGCCCCCACGAGGCCACATGGTCACCGCACGTGGGTACTCACCAACCAGAACATGCTTTACACATAGTACGTAAAACCACTGTAGAAGCAAAATTAAGGAGTCAATTCCGGGGGTTCCTCAGTTCTCAAAAAGCCATATGCTTTTTACCAACAACCAGACGACCCG
Organism: Microtus oregoni; assembly: GCF_018167655.1. Lineage (NCBI taxonomy): Eukaryota > Metazoa > Chordata > Mammalia > Rodentia > Cricetidae > Microtus > Microtus oregoni. The sequence continues at coordinate 9,971,546 of NW_024543087.1, read as the reverse complement.
GAGAATGCCAACTCGTGCAAATGACAACAAAATCCAAGTCCTCGGACCCAGCACTCACGTGGGAAGCAAGTCCGCACCTCAACCACCCCTTCCCCACCCCGGAGAGCCTCTCAGCACGCTGGGCGGCCTCTGGCGGGCCCACACAAAAGGAGTCCACGACTCCAAACACGCTTATCTCTTCCAAACTCGTGCCCAACTGGATACACCAACTGCACATCTCATCACGCAGAGAAATAATAATAAAGATAAATATAGGTGGGCTGGCGAGATGGCTTACTGATTAAAAGGCACTTGCCTCAAAACCTGAAACGACCCGACTTCGATCCCCAGGACCCACAAGAGAAGTGGGGAGAAAACCGATTCCTGAACGTTGTCCTCTGACCTCCACACGAGTGCAACCAAATGTAAAAATTAAATAAATAAAGCTAAATCCCGGGGCTGGGAGTCTATGGGTAGACTTGCCTAGCAAAAGGCCCTGGGTTTTATCCTCACCCCTAAAAAGCACAAAAAAAGTAAACAAAAAAAAGGAGGGAATCTAATGTTTTGGGGCAGGACATACACAGGGAAAGGGGATGTCGCCAGGTCGTGGTTCTCTGAGGAACTTAAGGGGGGTATGATACAACCCTGCAAGTGTCCCCTCCCCTCGCCCGCGTCCCACGCGCGCTCACCTCTTCGTCGTGGTGCTGGCAGAAGCCGAGCCGCTCCGGGAACACCGAAAGGATGGAGAAGGGCGCGCCCGCGAAGGGCGGCCCGAGCCCGAGCTGCTGTGCCGCGGAGGCGGCCGCTGGCCCCGGCGGGCCGCGCTCGATGTAATGGTCCTTGGTGAGGCGCACGCGCTGGTGCGCGCGGACACAGTTGTCGCACAGGTGTTCCTGGCAGTCGAGGCAGCGCGACGAGGCGGCGTTGCCCTCGTCGCACGAGCTGCAGCCGTGCGGTCGGCGCAGCAGCAGCGCCGCGGGGGAGGCGGCAGGGCCGGGAGGCGGCTGCGGCGGCGGAGCGGCGGCTCGCTGGGGCGGGTGGTGCGCGTGGTGCCGGTGGTTGCTGTGACCGCCCGCACCCCCGGGGCCGCCGCCCGCTCGCCCGTTCTTGGGCGGCGGCTCGTCGGCGGTGGCCACCACGGCATCCAGCAGGTTGCTGAGCAGGAAAGCGGACGACGGCAGAGCGTCCATACCCGCCGCCTCGGCTAGAACCACTTTCTGGTCGCACACGGGACAGCGTAGCTTCAGCGCGTCGCTGGGGCCGGCGCCGCCGGGGGCGGGCAGCCGGTGCGCCTCGAGGCACGGCCGGCAGAAGGCGTGCAGGCAGGGCAGGACGTGCAGGCGCCGCGCCGCCGCCCCGGGGCCGCCGCCACCCGCGGACGACGTGGACGTCTGCGACGACGACGACGAGGCGGACGAGCTGGAGGAGAGCGGCGCGGGCGAGCCGCACATCTCCTTGCACAGCAGGCAGATCTGGAAGTCGGTCTCGGGGAACGAAGCCATTTGCAGGCGGGCCGGAGGGAAGAGGGCGTGCGGCAAGGAGGAGGAGGAGGAGGGCGCGCGGCTCACTCAGCAGAGCGCATCGAGGACGCGGTGGAGGCGACCCCTGGGCCACCTCGGCAAGGCGGGCATGCACCGCCACTCCGCAGCAAGCGAGCGTCCGCCCAAAACCCAAAGTCCGCCGTGGAATGCGGTCCCGCGGCGCCAGGGGGGGAAAATTGGTCCCGACGAGTCTTGCGTGTGTTGCTTTTTTTTTTCTTTTGCCCCCGGCTAAACGGATGGAGTCTTCTGGAGGGAGGGGAGAACGCCCCGAAGTCGCAGCAGCGGCCCCAGTCCCCGCGCGCGACGCCGGCCGCCCCGCCGCATGACGCGGCGGCAGGAGCTCCTGCGTGGCGGCCGAGACGCAGCCTCCCCCGCGGCGCGGTCGGCTCGAGCGCGCAGCTGCACCTCGTGCGGGGGCCCCCGGCCCGCGGAAGCACGCGTGCCAAGTACGCACGCGCGCTCCACGCACTCCGCGCCTCTGCGCAGCCCGGCCGGGCCGCGGTCTCTGTGCGCTCACACGCACGCGCGCCCCACGCGGCCCAGCGCCCGCGTGTCCCCGGGCCTCCTTGCTCTCTCTAGCGCGCGCTCCGACCCTTCTCCGGCCTCAGGCGCTCCGCGGCGCGGGGCCGCAGGTCCCCGCGGGCCACCCTGAATTATTCATCGGCGGGAAGATATTGGATGTACCCGCCGCCCGCTCCGCGCGGGGCCGTCGTGCAATGCTATCCGCGTTCCGCGCGCGCCGCGCGCCCCTCCTCCTCACGGCCGTCCTCTCCGAAACCTGGGCAGCGAAGGGGGGATCACATTTCCTTTGTCATCGGGCCATTTCACCCTCGCTCGGGTCCCCCCTGCAATCCCGGAGCCTCGGGGACCGAGCCTCCCTCCCGGGCGTGCTGGAATCAGAGGAGCCGCCGAGAGACCCGCGCGGCCACTTCAGGAGCCGCGTGGCCAACGCCGCCCGCGGCTCCCGCCTGCGTCATCCTCCTGCAAACGAGTCACTGAGCGGGGACGCGGGTGGCCCCGGCTGTGCGCCGCGCCTACCGGGCTCTGGCTCTCCCGGTGCCCTGGTCTCCTGGGTTGCTTTGGGTTTTATTTTTGCTCAACTCCCCTGAAACGGGGGGCACCGTGCGCGCGCGTGTCCCCTTCTTTCTCCGCTTTGCCGCCTCTCGGAACGCCGGTTATTGGGACTGATCGGAATTCGGAATCCTTTTAATCTCCAAAGGAGCAAACTCACTTCCGCCCGAGTGCTGGGAGGGGTGGGGGAGGGGAGGCCGGGGAGGGGGTTCCAGGCAAACAGGAAACATTAGCCCTCTTGGCCCGGCCCGCTTTTGTGTGCGCCTCCCCTCCTCCCACCACCCTCCTCCCCCGCTCCGGCCGCGGGGGAGACGATCGCCCCCAGGCCTCAGTGTGACGACCTTTGGAACCTCCCGGGCGAGGAGCGCAGAGCGACTCTTCCGTTTATTTAAAAAGAGAGAGAGAGAGAGAGAAAGAAAGAAAGAAAGAAAGAAAGAAAAAGAAAAAAGACTTCATTCGGAATCCCTGCCTCTTGGAAGCTGATGGCCACTGCCCGGGAGAGCTAGGGTTGCCCTGCTCCACAGCCCCCACCCCCTTTTTTCTCTTTCCTTTGCATTTCTCTAGGGCTCTGCAAAGCTGAGACTGTCCTCGAAGCAGCGCACAGTTGTGCAGTTGGATGTGTGGAAATAAACGAGTCTGAATTCTGATCATCCGAGGGGCCGGTTACCCTCTGTTTTAATGGGAGCCCAGGCAGCTGTTAAGAGGAGGTGACCCACTGATGGCCCCTAGGCCATCTGGGTGGTGCCCCAGGCTGTTCTAGGAGAGCAACTCTAAGGCTCTCTGAAGAATGACTTGGAAAGGCGGCTCTCAAAACTTTAAAAAAAAATGCCATTTAAGATGGGCGTGGTAATGCCCCAATTATAATCCAGCAGGAACTGTGGAAGGAGATTGATCTGAGCCTGAACTACACTGGGAGACCCTACATCAGATTAACACATGAGTAAAATACATAAATAAATGCCATCTAAAGTGTGTATAAAATTTCACTGTGTAGGTTATACCCCGGTGGAAAAAAGAAGATGGACACTGGAGCCGCAGAAGTTCAAGACCTGAGCCACATGAGACCTCTCAAGAAAGCAATGAAAGAGCTGGAGAGATGGAACCGTAGTCTTTCAAGAGGACAAGAGTTCAGTTCCCAAAACCGGCCGTGTATGGTTCAGAACTGCCTGTAACTCCAGCTGCTGGGAATCCAACTTCTTGCCACCGTCGGGCACCTGGCTTCATGGGCACATATTTACATAATTAAACAATAAAATAAAATGTAAAGAGAGACTAGAAGAGAATTTAGCCTCCAATCTGTCTGGATCGTGATAGGGATGGGATGCAATCCTAGATACTACTTTCTATCTATTCATGATAAACCAGGGAAGATCATTCTGGAACCATGATTCAATTCTCCTGGATAGATTGCGGCAGAGCCCTAATGGCTGGGCTGCTCCTGGGGTGAGAGCTTCCCAGACCCAGAGAGCCTTCGGCTCCATAGGAAGACAGCTGTTTCCAGAGCTCCCCTGCTCACCCTTGAAACAACGCTGAAGATCTCTGACCATCTGCTTCTGGGGTGTGGAAGTGAGAAAACTCAGTCCTCTAAAACTGAGCAGAGCTCCACTAAACAAAGATGGAGCGCAGAGGACCAAGAGGACGTCTTTTTTCCGTTTGTAATGAAATTGTTGGGGACGCCTCAAAAAAGCATTGTTTGAAATGACCACCTGTGCACAGGAGATGGTTCTGCAGGCTAAAGGCACTTGCAGCTAAGCCTGAAAAACAGATCCATCCCTGGAACACCGTGGTGGATGGAGAGAAGCAAATCACACAAGTTATCCTCTGTGGTGGCAAAGACTTACTGCTGTACCTGTGTGTGTTCAGGTGTCCACAGAAACCAGAAGGAGGCATCCAATACGTTGGAACTGGAGTTAGAAGCATTCCTCAAGCTGCTGATCTGGGTGGTGGGGACTGAGAGCTTCAGTCCTCTGCTGGAGCAGTAAGCACTCCTAACTGTTCAACCTTCTTCTCTACAGCCCCTGAACATTGTTTCAATAGAAATGAGGGGCAGAAGCTGGGCATGCTGTCACAACACATGTAATCTCACCACTGAGAGGTTAAGACTTTGAGCTTTGAGCTAGTCCCTGGCCAGCCTTGGCTACATAATGAAATCCTATCTCAAAAGACAAAACAATAAAACTAGGGGCTAAAGCTTGGTGTGGTCTCATAGCCTAAAATGCCAGTATTTGGGAAACTGAGGTAGCAAAATTGAAAGGCTTAGGCCAGCCTGGGCTGCAGAATGGTACCCTGGTTTCTACTGTGAAGATGCAAAAATAAATAAATAAGCCAAGCATGGCCATACATCCCTTTAATCCAAACACTCAGGAGGCATAGAAATTTATTTGAGGGCAGCCTGGTCTAAAAACTGAGTTCTAGGCTAGCCAGGGCTACAATTTTTGAGACCTGATCTCAAGAAAAATTTGATTGATAAACGATAAAAAATAAAGGTTGGAGGTTTAACACAGTGGTAAAGAATTTGTGTGTGTGTGTGTGTGTGTGTGTGTTTTTGGGGGGGGGGGGGTTTCGAGACAGGGTTTCTCTGTGGCTTTGGAACCTGTCCTGGAACTAGCTCTGTAGACCAGGCTGGTCTCGAACTCACAGAGATCTGCCTGCCTCTGCCTCCCGAGTGCTGGGATTAAAGGCGTGCGCCACCACCGCCCGGCTGTGTGTGTGTTTTTTTAAAAAAAAGGGGCTGGTGAGATGGCTCAGTGGTTAAGAGCACTGACTGCTCCTCCAGAGGACCCGGGTTCAGTTCCCAGCACCCACATGATGGCACCTCGCAGCTCCAGTTCAAGAGAACCTACATGGTTATACCAATGTGCATGAAATAAAGTTGTTGTTTTTAAAAAAAAAAAAATTTGTGTGTGATACCTTGGGTCACTGAAAGGCCTTTTCTGTGGCATCTTCTTTTTTCTTCACGCTAGCCTCAATAATCCTATATCAGCCTCCCAATTGTCCAAGACATTGATCACCATGCCTGGCTAGTATTGCCAGTTGACAGTACAGGATTCTTCTATTGTAATTTTAAGAGACAGGCTGGAGCTGGAGCCGGGTGGTGGTGGCACACGCCTTTAATCCCAGCACTCGGGAGGCAGAGGCAGGCGGATCTCTGTGAGTTCGAGGCCAGCCTGGTCTACAAGAGCTAGTTCCAGGACAGGAACCAAAAGCTACGGAGAAACCCTGTCTCGAAAAATCAAAAAAAAAAAAAAAAAAGAGACAGGCTGGAGAACTGACCCAGCAGTTAAAAGCAATCACTTTGCTTCCAGAGGACCTGGGCTCAGTTCCCAGCACCCTTATGGCTGCTCACAACCCTCTGTAATTGCAGTTCCAGAGGATTCTCCTCCCTCTTCCGGCACTAGGCACATGCATGCATAGTATATATATACACACACACACAGACAACACACTCATAGACATTAATAAATCCTGGAAAAAGGTTTTGGCCAGGTACAATACATTATCACACATTTTTAATCCAAGCACTCAGAAGGTAGAGGCAGGCAGAGCTCTTGTGAGTTCAAGGCCACCTTGGTCTACATATTGAATTCTAAACTAATCAAGGCTCCAAGTGAGTCCCTGTCTCAAAAAAAAAAAAAAAAAAAAAAAAGGAGCCAGGCAGTGGTGGCGCATGCCTTTTATCCCAGCACTTGAGAGGCAGAGGCAGAGGGATCTCTGTGAGGTACGTCTGTGTAAAGGCATCAGATCTTGAGTTACAGACCTTTGTGGGCTGCCACGTAGGTGCTGGGAATTGAACCCAGGCCCTCTGGAAGAGCAGCCAGTGCTCTTAACCACTGAGCCCTTGAATTTCTAATCCTCTTGTCTCTCCCTCCCAAACGACAAGACTGCCCTGCATTCAAAGCCATCAATCCAGTGGCTGAAGTACATCCTAGACTTCTGGATGGTTACTTAAAAACAAGCAAAAATAGTTAGTCCCAGCACTCAGGAGGCAGACACACGAGGGTCTCTGCCAGCCTGGTCTACAGAGTGAGTTCCAGGACAGCCAGGGCTATGTAGAGAGACCTTGTTTCAAAAACAAACTGAAACTGAGCGGGTTAAAAGCACCCCCTGCCCTTCCAGAGGACCCAGAATTGTTACACCCAGCACTCACATGGGGGCTTAACAAACATCCATAACTCCATTTCCACTTAAATAAATGCAGGCAAAACGCATAAACATGTAAAATAAAATTAACTTTATCTTTAGAAAAACATAACCGGGCAGTAGTGATGCCCAGCAGTCAGGAGGATCTTTGTGAGTTTGAGGCTAGCCTGGTCTATGGAGTGAATTCCAGGACACCCAGGACTACAAAGAGAAATCCTGTAGGGAAAAGATAGATAGATAGATAGATAGATAGATAGATAGATAGATAGATGATAGATAGATAGATAGACAGACAGAGGAAGGAAGGAAGGAAGGAAGGAAGGAAAAGAAAAAGGAGAAAGAAAGAGAAAGAAAGAAAGAAAATAGGCAAAACAGATGCGGGACGGGGTGGAGGGGACTGGGAACTTGCCAGAAAGAGGGAATAGGAGAAAATGCCAGAAGGAAGATGGCTCCAGAGGAGACTCTTTGACCCCACCCACCACGACCAAAAATAAAGACAAGACAGCACAGTGGGGGAAAAAACTAAGAGTTCTTTGGGTCCTAAAGTGGACAGTCCCTGAGGAGCAGGGCATCAGGACTTGAGAAGAAATGACACTTGGCTGCAGACAGTAAATTGGTTTCCTGAGCACAACTGCTGAGAATTACCAGAGCGAAAAGGAAGGAGCAAAGGAGGGAGGCAGGGAAGAAGGGAGGAAGGATGGCGAGACTGGACTGTGAGACTATAATCTCAGTACTCAAAAATTCAAGCAAGCACAAGGCTAGCCTGAGCTACACGAGACCCTCTCTCAGAAACAAAAGTTACTTAGAACTTGGGTTTTGGGTTCCTTTGGGTCCCCTTATTGTACTCTGTGTACATCCAATTTTCTGTCCACATAACAGGAATGATATGAATGGCCAATCAGATTTAGTAAGCTCCTCAATCAATATGCAATGCTTTACATAGTACCAAGTACATACAAAATTCAGCAAACAGATGTTTTGTAAGTCTTTTTATTTTATGTGTATGGGTGTTCTGTCCATGTGTATGCTTATGTGCAGCATCTGTGCGGGCGGAAGACAGCATTGGATCCTCTGCAGCTACAGTTACAGATAGCTGTAAGCCACCACGTGGGTACCGGGAACTGAACTCAAGAGCAAGCCTCCACAAACACGTTGTGACATGCATGCACCCATTCATTTACATATAAAAATAAATAAATTAATGTAACTTTAAAATATGTATGGATGTTTTGCCTACATCAGCATTCCTAATGCCCAGGACCAGAGGATGGTGTTATATAACCACATATATATATTGTGAACTACCAAGTGGAGGCTAAGAGTTGAACTTGGGTCCTCTGCAAGAACAGTGCCCTTAACCACTGATCTGCCCCTCCAGCCCTAAATTTATTACATATTTATTTAGAATGTATATGTATAAGCATGTATATGCACACATAAGAAGCTCAGAGGGCAACTGTGAGGGTTGGCTGTCTCCTTCTACCATATAGATCCTGGATGTGGAATGGAGATCTTTCGGCTCAACAGCAAGTCTCTTTATACACTCAACCATCTTGCCAGCCCTTTTCGTTTGTGTGGTTTTTTTTTTTAATTTTTTTATTACATATACAATGTTCTGCCTGCATGTATGCCTGTAGGCACCAGACCTCATTACAGATGGTCGTGAACCACCATGTGGTTGCTGGAAATTGAACTCAGGACCTTTGGAAGAGTAGGTAATGCTCTTAACCACTGAGCCATCTCTCCAGCCCACTGATCTCACTATACAGTCCTGGCTGACTTGGAACTTGCTATCTAGACCAGGCTATTCTGGAATTTGTGACCATTCTCTTGGCTTTGCTTTTTCAAACCTAGAGTTACAGGCGTGGACCACCACACCCAGTTAAGCATTGTTTCACGTTACTACATTTTAAAGTCACTTGTTTTGTAGAAATTGATCTTTGGAACTAAAAGAGCCCCCACCCAGTTTACCTTACCTCTGCTGCCTGATTCAAGCCCCTGATTCCCTCCCTGGAGGATTGAACCCTTGGACTCCCTTGTATTGGTCAAAGTTCCCTGACCCTGGGCTATCTCCAGCCCCTGACTTTATTTTTTTATTTTATTTATTTATTTATTTATTTATTTTTTTGGTTTTTTCGAGACAAGGTTTCTCTGTGGTTTTGGAGCCTGTCCTGGAACTAGCTCTTGTAGACCAGGCTGGTCTCGAACTCACAGAGATCCGCCTGCCTCTGCCTCCCGAGTGCTGGGATTACAGGTGTGCGCCACCACCGCCCGGCAGCCCCTGACTTTAATACACTGATAATTACTTTGAAGTTAATTTATGTTGTGGTAAATTTCTGTTTGGCAGGGTTTTCTGTTGTTATTGTTGCTTAGGGTATTATTTGTTTGTTTTATTTGGAGACACTGTCTCTACACTGTGTAGCTGAGGATGACTTTGAACTTCTGATCCTCCCGCCTCAGTTTCCAAATGCCTGCTCCACTACTGCCCCGGTTTATACAGTGCTGGGTGGGGATCGAACTCAGGATTTCCTACATGCTAGGCAAATACTTCACTACTGATTTCAGCACTTGAGAGGCAGAGACAGGAGGATCTCTGAGTTCAAAACCAGCCTGATCTAAAGAGCCAGTTCCAGGACAGCCAGGGCTACACAGAGTGAGTTCCAGGACATCTAGGGCTGTTACACAGAGAAACCTTTCTTGAAAAGCAAACAAACAAAAACCAAAACAAAACATTTTACTACTGAGCTACATACCAAGACTCAACCTTTTTTTTTTTTCCTTTTTGTTGTTTTTTTGTTTTGAAACAGGATTTCTTTGTGTAGCCCTGATTGTTCTGGACTTACTGTACAGACCAGATATCTGCCGGCCTCTGCTTCTGGAGTGATATTAAAGTCGCACACCACCGCCGCCCAGGTCATCGTTTTCTTCTTCTTCTTCTTCTTCTTCTTCTTCTTCTTCTTCTTCTTCTCCTCCTCCTCCTCCTCCTCCTCCCCCCCCCACTCTCTGTTTTTGTTTTGTTTTTGTTTTTTTGTCTGTAGCTTTGGAGTGTGTACTAGAACTCACTTGGTAGATCAGCCTGGCCTTCAACTCACAGAGATCCACCTGGGGGGCTCTTTATTCCTTCCTTCCTTTTTCTTCTTTTTCTTTTTTCTTTTTTAAGACAAGTTCTAACTGTGACAAGAGTTCACTGTGTATATAACCCTGGCTGTCCTGGAACTAACTATGTAGACCAGACTGCTCTCAATCTCACCAAGATCTCCCTGCACTGGATCCTCTGGGACTGGAGTTACAGACAGCTGTGGGCTGCCGTGTGTCTGCTGGGAATCGAACCTGGATCCTTCAGAAGAGTGGCTAGTGCTCTTAACTACCATTTCCCCCTTTGGTTGTTCCAGACGGGGTTTCTCTGTAGCTTTGGTGCCTGTCCTGGAACGCACTCTGCAGACCAGGCTGGCCTAAAACTCACAAAGATCGGTCTACGTCTGCCTCTTGAGTGCTGGGATTAAAGGTGTGCAACACCACTCTCCTCCCCCAATTTTTTTTTTTTAAAGGACAGATTTTCATTATGTTGCCTGTATAGCTCAGACTGACCTCAAAGTTATCATTCTCCTGCCTCAGCCTCTTGAATAGGTCGATGCATGACAGATGCGTACCAATGCTTGTCTTTCAGATTTCACACTTGAGACCACTTCTTTCTGTGCTTGGCTTCCCTCAGTCAGCCTGATGTCTTCCAGGCTTTCCATATTCTCACAGATAGCAGATTTTCTTTCTTCCTGACGACGAACAAGGCCCGGAGAGATGACACATGCCGGTCAGTGGTGGCTCACATCTTTAATCCCAGCACTTGGGAGGCAGAGGCTGGCGGATTTCTGTGAGTTCAAGGCCAGCCTGGGCTACAGAGCCAGTTCCAGGCTAGCCAGGGCTACACAGAAAAACCCTGTCTGACAAAAAAAAAAAAAAGAAAGAAAAGAAAAGGGAAGTGAATACAGACACACACATACACACACACACACACACACACACACACACACACACACATCTCTCCGGGTCTTGTTCGTCTTCAGGAAGAAAGGAAATCTGCTATTTGTGAGAATATGGAAAGCCTGGAAGACATCAGGCTGACTGAGGGAAGCCAAGCACAGAAAGCACACACACACACACACACACACACACACACACACACACACTGGGCCTTTAGTCCCAGTACTCAGGAGGCAGAGGCAGGTCTTGTCTATAGAGCAAATTCCAGGAGAGCCAGAGAAACCCTGTCTCAAACAGAAAAAGTGAACTGTGAACTGCCTGGAACTCCAGCTCTAGGAGATCTGGCATTTGAAGGTTCTGCTCCTGTGTGCATAAATCCACACACAGATAAGCATAATTAAAAATAAGATTAATATCGGGCTGGAGAAATGGCTCAATGGTTAAGTGCACTGGCTGCTGGCTCTTTCAAAGGACCCAGGTTCAATTCCCAGCACCTCCATGACAGCTCACAACAGTCTGTAACTCCAGTTTTGGGGGACTGGGGATCCATGGCAAAACACCAATGAAGCCAGGCGGTGGTGGCGCACGCCTTTAATCCCAGCACTCGGGAGGCAGAGGCAGGCGGATTTCTGTGAGTTCGAGACCAGCCTGGTCTACAAGAGCTAGTTCCAGGACAGGCTCCAAAACCACAGAGAAACCCTGTCTCGAAAAAGCAAAAAAAAAAAAAAAAAGAAAAAGAAAAAAAAAAAAACACCAATGAACATAAAATAAAAATAAATAAATAAATTTTTAAAAAGTGACTTTCTAAAAAAAAAATAGGTAAATAAGATTATTATCAGAGACTAAAACGTGTTCCTTTGCAGGAGCCTCTTTCTCTCTCTTCTCTTTCCCCTCTCATCCGCCTGTTATCCGTGCCTTGTCGTCCTCTCTTATTCCTGATAGAGAGACTGCATAGTTCTCCAACATCCTCAAATTCCTGACCCTCCTCCCTCAGCCTCCAAGTGGCGGCATGCGCCATACACCAGTGTCCTGCTCTCTAATTTCCCTTATCCAAAGGACATTTAAGCTGAGTTTACATTATGAACACTGAAACATAAAAGTCTCTTCAACAGGGGCTGGAGAGATGGCTCCCAGGTCAAAGAACCCTGACTGCTCTTCCAGAGGACCTGGGTTCAATTCAAAGTACCCACACAGTGGCTCAATACCAGTTCCAGGGGACCAACTGACACTGTCCTCTGACCTCTTAGAGTGCCAGGCACACACATAGTGCACATGTGTACACAGCAGGTAAATACACACACACACACACACACACACGTAAGATAAAAACAATACATTTTAGGCTGGGCAGTGATGGCACAAGCCTTTAATGCCAACACTTGGGAGGCAGAGGCAGGTGGATCTCTTTGTGTCGGAGGCTAGCCGGTACTACAGAGTGAGTTCCAAAATAGCCAGGATGTTTCACGGAGAAACCTTGTCTCAAAAACTGAAACAAAACAATAAATCTTTTCAAGAAATCTCTCCCACATGCTGAGTTCGGATCCTCCGGGTACCTACCTAGAGGTAGAGTTGCTGGTGTCTCCATCTGCTTCTGATCCTTCTAGAAATCGCCGATACTTTGCCTCAGTGGCTACACGAGGTGCATTCCCTCTCAGACATGTCCATCCCTCCTCAGACATGCCCATCCAGAGGGGACCCTGACCCAGAGACTGCAGCCCGCAGGCAGGTGAGCTCCAGTACCTTGCGCAACTTGGGCTGGGCAGACTCTGTGGCTCCAGGGATTTGTCAGCACAGGCCAGGCCTCTGCTGTATTAGGGACTATCTGCCTTTTCCCCACCCTAGGGACTGTCTGCCGTTTCCCCACCCTAGGGCTTACCCTCCCTGGGTTCCCAGCTTAAACTCTCTGGCCACTGAGGCTGGGCCTGGTGGCCACCTGGGATCATAGCACCCACAAGATAGAAGAAAGAGGATTGTTGTCAGCACAAGGGCAGACTGGTCTATAGATACAGATCGGCCAAAGCTATTTAGTGAGTCTCTGTCTTTTGTTTGTTTGTTTTTTGAGACAGGGTTTCTCTGTAGCTTTGGAGCCTGTTGTCCTGGAACTAGCTCTTGTAGACCAGGCTGGCCTCGAACTCAGAGATCCACCTGCTTCTGCCTCCCAAATGCTGGGATTAAAGGTGTGTGCCACCACCGCCTGGCCCATAATAATAAAAGTATAAATTAAAAATGAATCAACTTTGAAATTGTTTGGAAGGCAGTGGTGGTACACACCTTTTAATCTCAGCACTTGGGGAGACAAAGGCAGGTGGAAATTATATGAGTTCTAGGCCAGGCTGGTTTACATAGTGAGTCAGCTGGGGCTATACAGTAAGACCCTGTCTCAAAATAAACAAATGAAGACAATAAAAGTTAAAAAAAAAAAAACACAATACGCACACACAAGCTGGGCAGTAGAAGCAGGCAGTTCTCAGCAAGTTGGAGGCCAGAGCCTGATCTACAAAGCGAGTTTCAGGATAGGAAGCACTGTTACGCAGAGAAACCCTATCTCGAAAAACCAAAAAAAAAGAAAAAGTTTGGTACAGAAGTGTGTGTCTTTAATCCTAGAGCTGGGGAGGCAGAGACAAGGACTCCTGGGGCTTACTGGCCAGCAAATCCAGCAGGTGCAACCAGACTGACGAGTTTCAGGTTACTGAGACACTTTGTCTCAAAAATAAGGTGTGTGCAATCCAATTCCAGGGATTCTGACGCCCTCTTCTGGCCATTACAGGCACTGCATACACGTGGTGCATGTACATATGACCAGGCAAAACCATAAGCATAAAAAGAAGTATAACCTGGGGCTGAGAGATGGCTCAGAGGTTAAGGGCACTGCCTGCTCTTCCAAAGGTCCTGAGTTCAATTCCCAGCAACCACATGGTGGCTCACAACCATCTGTAATGAGATCTGGTGCCCTCTTCTGGCCTGCAGGCATACACGCAGAAAGAATACTGTATACCTAATAAATAAATAAATATTTAAAAAAAATGAATTAAAAAAAAGTATACCTAAAAGACAAAACTTGAGAGACTGAAGAGATGATGGTTTGGTGGTTCAGAGCATTGGCTGCTCTTCCAGAGGTCCTGAGTTCTATTCCCAGCAACCACATGGTGGCTCACAGCCATCTATAACCTGATACCCCATTCTGTCATGCATGCACACATGTAAGTAGAACACTTAAATACATAAATAAATCTTTCTTGGGGGGGTTTCGAGAGAGGGTTTCTCTGTAGCTTTGGAACCTGTCCTAGAACTCACTCTGTAGACCAGGCTCTGCCTCCGGAGGACTGGAATTAAAGGTGTGTGCCACCATAATAAACAATAAATAAACAAATCTTTAAAAATGATCTGCCCGGAATAATAAATGAACAAATCTTTAGGGGAAAAAAAAAAGCTAAATGGGCCAGGCATGGTGGTGCACACCTTTAGTCCCAAGCATCTGGGAGGCAGTGGCAGGTGGATCTCAGTGAGTTCGAGGTCAGCCTGGTCTACAGAGCGAGTTCCAGGACAGCCAAGGCTACACAGAGAAACCCTACCTAAAAAACCAAAATGATAATAATAATAAATACTAACCTGGTGACTTCCACACACAGTGAGTGCATGTATACCCGTACACATTCACACAGAAATACACATATGAGCATGTACAATGAAAAAGGAAGGCTGAAGATAGAGGAGCATCTACTTAGCTTCAACGCCTTCAATATGCCTGCCCCCTAAGGAAAAGAAAACCCCACGTGCTGAAATCCCAGCCCTTGGGAGGAAGAGAACCATTGGTGCCCAGCTGTGCTGGATTACACAGAAAGACCCTATCTACCCCCACTCCCACGCCCAGCCACAGAACCCGCAATATGCTGCCAACTCCCTCACCTGTGCACCCAGCCCCTGACAATTACAAATCAAACCTCCATCAGACCTCCGCTCCTGTGAGTGGTCCTCTCGCCGCGACCATTTCTGTGTGTTGAACCATCCACGTTATCTTATACAACCGAAGTGCCGTTATCAAAACCAGGAAATCCCATGTTGATACAAGTCTACTATCTAATCCACAGACTGTTCACATTTCATCAGTTGTCCCAAGTCGTCCTTTGACTCCCTGCATCCAGAACAGCCCCCCGCCCCCCCCCCAGGCGCCCGTGGTCTCTCAGGACCCCGCCAGGCCTGCAGTTGGTGGCTTTGTCACAGCCCACACCATGTTTGAAAATTTCTCCTCTGAGCGTCCACACCTCACCTCTTGTCAGCAGCTCTGTGCCTCCAGACCCAGGGGACGGCCGGACTCTTTCCAGGGCCTTGTAAAACCTTAAATAAACTAGGCGAACTAATTTCACTTTGACCACGATCTTGTTAAAATTCCTGAAAAAAAGTTAACTCATTGGGCCCGAAGTACCTTAACAAAAGCCAGGCTGTGCTCTCCCGCCTCCGTCAGCTCCTCCAAGTCTTTTATGTGCTCTCTAATGATTTTTTACAAATACTTTCTCTTGCCCTTAAAGTTCGATTAATTGAATTTTAATTCAGTGGGCTTGCTCTCTCAAGCAGCCCAGTCTGGCAGGTGGAACCTTACCGGTAGGACCGAATTAGGGTTTTTGTTCAAGCGCAGCGGGACTGTGAGGGTGGTTCGCTGTTGGGATCGTAGTGAAGAGTCCCTTTTCTGTCTCTCCTAAGGAAGAAATCTGTGTGTTAGCTGCCAACCTGGATCGAGTTACACAGACTCAGTGGACCCACGACCTCTTTCCCGGGGCCCACGTCATAGTCACATTCTTTGTTCCATTATCTTTCCTTGTTTCTCCTTCTTTTGGTTTTTCAAGACAGGGTTTCTCTATAGCCTGTCCTGGAACTAGCTCTTGTAGACCAGGCTGGCCTCGACCTCCCCCTCCCCCTCTGCCTCCCGAGTGCTGGGATTAAAGGCGTGCGCCACCAGCCACCATCGCCCGGCTCAGAGTTTCTGAGTTCAATTCCCAGCAAACACATGGTGGCTCACGACCATCTGTAATGAGATCTGGTGCCCTCTTCTGGTCTGCACACAGAATACTGTACTCATAGTAAATCTTTTTTTTAATTAAATAAAAATTAATTGTATTTTTAATTTTGTATATAATATGTCTGCTTGTAAGTACATGCACACATGAGTGCAGATGCCCAAGGAGTTGTCCAGAAGGGGTGTAGGGTCTCCCTGGAGCGAGAGTTACAGGAGATTATGAGCCGACTGATGCGGGTGCTGGGAACCAAACTTGGGTCCCAAGCCATTTCTCCACACTGGGCCTGCCAGCTTTAAACTTCACTCGGCCTGAGGAGCAAGTTCAGAAGATAGAACTTTTTTTTTTTTTTTTTTTTTTTTTTGGTTTTTCGAGACAGGGTTTCTCCGTGGCTTTGGAGCCTGTCCTGGAACTAGCTCTGTAGACCAGGCTGGTCTCGAACTCACAGAGATCCGCCTGCCTCTGCCTCCCGAGTGCTGGGATTAAAGGAGTGCGCCACCACCGCCCGGCCTAGAAACACTTTGCCACTAAACACACTGACTCGTGTTGTGTTCAATACCTAGGACCCACAAGATAGGAGACAACCCGCTCCTGCCAGGTGCCTTTTGACCTCCACTCATCCCACGGCAAACACAGAGGCCCTCACAGGGGCCGCCCCTCTGTCTCTCTCCATTGTGCCAGCACAAATAAATGCAATTATTACTTTTACTATTATTGTTATTATTTGCTTTTTGAGAAAGGGTTTCTCTGTGTTGGCTGTCTTGGAACTCGCTTTGTAGATCAGGCTGGCTTTGAACACAGAGATCTGCCTGCCTGAACCACCACCACCCGGCAAAACATTTTTTGTTTGTTTGTTCCAAATAGGGTTTCTTGTTTCTCTGTGTAACAGCCTTGGTTGTCCTAAAATCCTCTTTGTAGACCAGGCTGGCCTCAAACTCACAGAGATCCCCCTGCCTCTGCCTCCCAAATGCTGGGATTAAAGGTGTGTGCCCCCTCCACCCAGCAAAAGGGCGATTTTTGATTCTGTGTGCAGCCATGTGCATGCTTCATACATACACGTGTGAAAGTGAGGGACAGCGTTTCGGGAGGAGACTCTCCCCTTCCACCTTGATTTTAGACGCAGGGTCTACTTCTGTCACCGTATTTTTGAACTTCTGGACATTTCTCCTTTCTCTGAGGCCCACTTAGCCGAAGTTACACCAAATCTGGCCACCACCACCCCTTTTTAAGACGTTTTTCGCCGGGCGGTGGTGGCGCACGCCTTTAATCCCAGCACTCGGGAGGCAGAGGCAGGCGGATCTCTGTGAGTTTGAGGCCAGCCTGGTCTACAAGAGCTAGTTCCAGAACAGGAACCAAAAAGCTACGGAGAAACCCTGTCTCGAAAATCCAAAAAAAAAAAAAAAAAGAGACGTTTTTCTTTTTTAATTTGTTTACTGTGTATACAGTGTTCTGCCTGAAGAGGGCGCCAGATCTCATTACCGATGGTTGTGAGCCACCATGTGGTAGCTGGGAATTGAACTCTATGGCTCTGTTTGTTTTTTTTGGAGACAAGGCTTCCCAAGTAGCTTTAAATCACTCATGGTAATTCTTCTGCCTCAGCCACTTAGGAACTGGGATCACAGACTTAACACCAGTTGTGGTGACTGAGTCAGAGCAGAGAATCAAATGTGAGCCGGGCGGTGGTGATGCTCAGGAGGCAGAGGCCGACGGATCTCTGTGAGTTCGTGGCCAGCCTGGTCTACAGGCTGAGGATGGTCTACAGTCATGATGATATAGAGAGACCCTATCTCAAACCCCTCCCCAAAAAACAAAACAAAAAACACCCAAGAACCCCCAAACCATACCAAACCAAGCAAAGCAAATGAGAAAACTCTGAAGACACATGCCTTCCTGTCGCCCGCCATCCACTGCCACCGTCATGTTCTTCCAGTCCTCTGGTCCAGCCAAAAGAAGGGTGTCTACCTGATCACTGTGAGAAGAGCAAACATCACTCTGTTCCCAGCAGATCATAACTGTCCCCAGTTCCAGAGGCTCCAACACCCTCTTCTGGCCTCCACGGCTCCTGCGTTCATGCGGTACATAGACACACAGGCAGGCAAACACGTATACACACCTGGTAAGTTTTTTTAAATGAAAATTTTTTTTATTTTATTTTTTTTATTTTTTATTTTTTTTTGGTTTTTCGAGACAGGGTTTCTCTGTGGTTTTGGAGCCTGTCCTGGAACTAGCTTTTCTTTTCTTTCTTTTTTTTTTTTTTTTTCTCTTTTTTTTGGTTTTTCGAGACAGGGTTTCTCTGTGGTTTTGGAGCCTGTCCTGGAACTAGCTCTGTAGACCAGACTGGTCTCGAACTCACAGAGATCCCCCTGCCTCTGCCTCCCGAGTGCTGGGATTAAAGGCGTGCGCCACCACCGCCCGGCTTTATATGAAAATTTTAATATTGAGAATTTCACGGGTGCATATCGTGTGTTTCAATTGTTTCCACCCCAGTCCACCCTCCAGCCCTGGATTCCTGCTCCACACTCCCCTTACCTTACTGCCCACGGAGTCCAATGAGGGCTGCACATATGTGCCCGGGTGTGGAGCCGTCTCCCGGAGCATGGCAACCTGCCAGGGAACACGTACCTATAGAAAGCTGAGTCTTACAGGGACATTTTATTTATGTTTTATAAATAAAGCTCGCCTAGAGACCAGAAGATAAAACTAAGCCACTAGTGGCCTTAATCCCAGAATTTGGGAGACAGAGGCAGACCGATCTCTGTGAGTTCAAGGCTACCCTGGGCGACTCAAGATCAATGCAGAAACAGATCCAGGTGGTGGTGACTCACACCGTTAATCCCACCACTAAAGAGGAATATAAGACATGGGATGAGATAAGAACTCCTTCTCTTTTAGTCTGAGGATCTCTTAGCGGTAAGAGCTCTCTAGTGGCTTGGCTGTTCTTCAGGTTGAACCTGAATATCTGTCTCTGGGTTTTTATTATTCGTGCTACAGACTCTGAGTTCAATTCTCAGCAACCACATGATAACTCAAATCATCAATAATGATATCCGGTGCCTTCTTCTGACATGCAGGCGGAACACATATACATAATAAATACATTTATTTTTTAAAAAAGAAGGAGCTGGGCAGTGGTGGTGTAGGCCTTTAATCGCAGCACTCGGGAGGCAGAGGCAGAGGCAGAGGCAGACAGATCTCTGTGAGTTCGAGGCCAGCCTGGTCTACAAAAGCTAGTTCCAGGACAGGCTCCAAAGTTACAGAGAAACCCTGTCTTGAAAAAAACAAACAAACAAACAAACAAAAAAACTCCCCCCAAAAAAAAGAAAGAAAGAAAGAAAGAAAGAAAGAAAGAAAACTGACTCTCCCAAGTACACAGTTTTCGTTTTATTTCTTTTACATTATTTTTTGGGTGTGAGTGTTTTGCCTGGATGTATGTCTGCGTACCACTGAAAGGGAAGTGCTTGCCAAGAGGGCCTTGGGTCTCCTGGAACTGGAGTCACAGATGGTTGGCCATCAAGTGGGTGCCGGGAACTGAACTCATATCTTTTGCAAAAGCAGCAAGTTCTCTTAACTGCTGACGCATCTCTCATATATAATCACACACACACACACACACACACACACACACACACACACACACACACACAGAGTCTCACTATGTAGCTTTGGCTAGCCTTGAGCTTACAGAGGGACAGGCATCCATGTTGCTCCATCTGCCACATCCTTCTGTCTCTAACTGCCCCCTGTGCTATGGAGGGAACCCAGGGCCATTGGACTAAACACCAAACCTCAGTCTTGTTCTACTCCTTGGGTTGGGCTCCCCCTCTTTGCTCTAAATTTGACTTGGGGCTCTTTGGGACTCAGCCCATGGCAGGGGCCTCCCCTTCAGTTCTGCTCTAGAGCTGAGCAACATGTTTTGCCAGGAGCAGTTCCTAGATGGAGCCCATTGACAAACACAAATAAATGGATGAATGAAAGAACATAAATAGATAGAAATAAAATTCAGGCAGTGGTGGCAAATGCCTTTAATCCCAGCACAGAGAGGTAGAGGCAGGCAGATAGATCTCTCTCTATGAGTTCAAGACCTGCCTGGTCTGCAGAGACAGTTCCAGGACAGCCAGAGCTACACAGGGAAACCCTGTCTTGAAAAAAAAAAAAAAAAACGGGGTGGTGACGGCACACGCCTTTAATCTCAACTCTAGGGAGGCAGGGGCAGGTGGGCCTGAGTTCAAGGTCAGCCTGGTCTACAAAGTGAGTTCCAGGGTTACACAGAGAAACCGGGTCTTGAGACATTCAAAAACAAACAAACAAACAAACAAACAAACAGAGACTGATTGACCTAAGAATTTCACTTTTCTTTAATTATTGTTTTAATTATAATATTGTTTTAATATATTATTTTTCAATTATTATTTTTACACTATGGCAACTGGAGAAGTATGTTATATATTATGTATTACTGTTGTTTCTTTTTTTTTTTTTTGTTAGACAATTACAATTCTTTGTAATTGGCTGACCTGAACTCACAAAGATCTGCCTACCTCTGCCTCCGGAGTGTCAGAATTAAAGTCACAGGCAACCACACCTTTTGGCCTTGCTTGTATTTTTTAAAAATAATTTTATTTTATGTGCATTGTGTTTTGCCTGCATGTATGTCTGTGTGAGGACATTGGATCCCCTGGAACTGGAGTAATAGACAGTTGTGAGCTGCCATGTAGGTGCTGGGAATTGAACCCAGGTCCTCTGGAAGAGAAGCCAGTGCTCTTAACCTCTGAGCCATCCTTCTAGCTCTATATTTTGTATTTTGTGTATGGTGTTTTGCTTGCATAAATGTCTGTGCATCACTTGCAATTCCTAGGAAGACCAGAAGAGGGCATCAAATCCCTTGGAACTGGTGTTACAGATGGCTGTGGTCACGTGGGACACTTGAATCCTGGTCTTATAGAAAAGCAGCCAGCATTTAATTGTTGAGCCATCTTCCCAGTCCCTGTTGTTTGACTTTTGTTTCTTTTTTTAAAGGTATAGTTATTTTTTGTTTACAGTGTTCTGCTTGCATGTATGCCTACATAGAAGAGGGCACAAGATCTCATGCTGAGAGCCACCAGTTGGTTGCTGGGAATTGAACTAGGGACCTGTGGAAGAGCAGCAGCCCCGTTGTTTGATTATTTTGTGACAAGTTCTCACTCCATAGTTCAGGCTGACCTAGAACTCATTATGTAGCCAAGCTTGAATTCTGAGTAATCAGGTGCTTGAGAGCACTGGCTGCTCTTCCAGAGGTCCTGAGTTCAATTCCCAGCAACCACATGGTGACTCACAGCCATCTATAATGAGATATGGCGCCCTCTTCTGGCCTGCAGGCAGACATGCAGACAACACATATACATAATAAGTAAATCTTTAAAAAAACTTTGAGTAATCCTCCTGCCTCAGTCTAGTGACTCCAAGTGTTATACGTGTGTGTCATATGTTCAGCTGAAGGACTTATTAATAATGGTATGTATCCAATTAATAGATGCTTGCCTGAACCAGTCACGGCATAAAGCCATAAAATTTTGTCCTTAACAATACCCCGAGGACTTAGGTAAGGCATTTTCTTTTCTTAACCATTCTTCAGAACTCAGGCAGAAAAGCCTCAAAAGAGTACAAAAATGGGTTTATGTCATCACCCACAGAACGAAGATAAGTGATGGAATCGAAGCAAATAAATAAAATACATTAAATACTGTGTTACGGCAAAAATTAAAAAAAAAAAAAACAAACGGAAAAACAAAAAGCTGAAGACAGTGGCCGAAACATTTACTCAGCTAAAATCATTAACCACGTAAGTGATGGGAGTAAAACAAAGTTATATAAAACGAATTAGCTGAAGAATTAGTTGAATAAGTAAAACGGAATAAATAGAAGAAATGAAAATAAACGAATAAAGCAAGCTCAGCTAACATGAAGAAAACTGGGTAAATTTTTTGGCGGCCTGGGTGACTTAAGAGGCGGGTCTGCGCCGCGTCGTCGCTAGCGGGTGCTCGGTGTGCCGGGGTCCACGCGGGTTCCCAGCGGTGTCCAGAGCCTCTGCCCCTCCGTTCCTTCCCGAGGGGATCCGGCAGGCAAGCAGTCGCTCGGCTTTGCACGGTGTCTCTGTCCCGGTTGTCCCCGCAGGAAACGCTTTGGAAGTCGTGGGAAGCGTCGCGTCGTGTGCAGGATACACTGGTCACAAGAACAGATGCGCAGCTGGACCACAGATGTTCCAATGACTTGGACTTCCTTGGTGGGACCATTCACAATAAAGTTGTTTCTCATACATGAAAGGGTGAGCATTTAAGTGTGGAATGAAAACTCCCCACCTGCCTTCTGCCTGGGTTCGCTTCCTGAGGCTTCAGCGGAGACGTGGATGATGGCAAGCCATTGGCAGCCGGCCATTGCGGGAGTCCCAGAAGTCCGCACCAGGGCCGCTTTGGGGGTAGGGGGTGGGGACAGGGGCAGCTCACATGCTAATGTGGCAGTGACAATCTGCGCCTGGGGAGGCCGAGGCAGAACAAAGCATTAGCGTTTTCTCCATGTGAAAGGACCGCATTCCTAGGCCGGGAGCGCGGCCCTCCCCATTCACACCGGGGACCACACAGAGCGCCTCTCGCGCCAAAAGCTGGAAGGTTCGTTTCAGCTTTTCTTTTGACCCGGGCGATGCATACGAAATGTAGATATTTCCCTAAACGCAGGCTTTGACATTTAATGCGTTCCTAAGTAGTCTGAAATGTGGACAGGATTAGGAGGAGGCTGGGGGCCCACCGGGACACTCGGGCAAATCCCCCTAAATCCTCCAAGACAATTGTGTGTCACCACACGGATTCGCTTTGCCCCAAATGAGGGGGCTAATGAACTTCACTGCAGCCTCCCGTGGCAGCCCACTCGTACCCGGTCCGGGACGCTGCTCCCCTCCGGCTTTGTGTTGGCTTGTTTACCTTAGGCCGGGCCAGCTGCCTCCCAGGATCCAGTCTCACCACTAACCCACCTATCCCGGGCCTTTTTTCAACTCTTATTCACAAGATCCTGAGGGTCATGGATCCCGAGGCCCCTTGAACGTTGGGGCTCTTACAGGCCACCCCATCTCAGGCTCCTTGTGACACTGCCATGCGCAGAAAGAAAAATACCATATTATTTTATTTTATAGGTCTGAGTGTTTTGCCTGTGTGCTGTGTCCTTGGAGGCCAGAAGAGGGCGCTGGATCCGGGAAACGAGCTACAGGTGATGTTGAGCCACCATGAGAGTTCTGGGACTTGAACCCAGGTACTCTGAATGGACAAAGGCTCTAAGCCATATAGCCATCCCTGCAAACCTCCCCCCTCCTGCCACCTTCTCACCCGACCCCCCATTTGAGACAGAGTTTCATTATGAATACCTGACTGGCCTGGAACTTTTTTTTTTTTCGAGACAGGGTTTCTCTGTGGCTTTGGAGCCTGTCCTGGAACTAGCTCTGTAGACCAGGCTGGTCTCAAACTCACAGAGATCCGCCTGCCTCTGCCTCCCGAGTGCTGGGATTAAAGGGTCGCGCCACCATCGCCCGGCCTGGCCTGGAACTTGACATGTAGACCACGCTGGCTTCACTCTCCAGATTTCAAGGCTTGTGCACCACACAGAGCAAATTTTTCTTTTCTCTTCTTTCTTTCTTTCTTTCTTTCTTTCTTTCTTTTCTTCTTCTTCTTCTTCTTCTTCTTCTTCTTCTTCTTCTTCTTCTTTTTTTTTGCAAATTTTTCTTAAAAGAAAAAAATTATTCCGGCAAGGTGGCACACACCTTTAATCCCAGAATCCGGGAGGCAGAGATAGGTGTCAGTTTGAGACTAGTCTGGTCTACATGATGAGTTCTAGGACAGCTGGAATACAGAGAGACCCTGTTTCAAAGAAAACACCACTACTGTTCTGGTTTAAGTAAAATGCTGTGGATACCCAAGCGGCTGCAGTGGGCCATGAGACCACGCTGTAGGTCCCCAAAGTGGCAGTAGGCAGGGATCACGAGAGCAGCCAGTCCCAGGCAGGGATGGCACAGTTCCCCAAGTGGCTGCAGCAGGCCACAAGTCCCAGGCAGTGTGCTGCTTAGTGGATGAGAGACCTCAATGGGGCAGCGAGTCCCACGAGGAGAGATAGATGGGCACTCCACGAGACCACACCACAGGTCTCTGAAGGTGGTTGGTCCTGGGCAGGGAGCCATGCGGAGGGCAAGAGACAGACTACAGACAGGCACGCCATGGAGGGTGAAGTTGGATATTTATTTAGTGGATTATGGAAGGGAAGAAGAGAAGGGGGAAGAGAGGAGAGAGAGAGAGAGAGAGAGAGAGAGAGAGAATGGGGGAAAGGGAGAAGTGAGGAGAAGGGAGAGACAGAAGCTGACTCTTCCAGAGAGATGGAAAAGGAAGAGATTCAGGCTGGTAGCTGAAGATCAGCTGGATGGGGAGGGAGTGGGCGTGGCTTGTCTCTTAAAGGAACAGAGCAGACCATTACAACCACCACCACCTCAAAAAAATGAAAACAAAAAACAAAGCAAAATTTCCTCGGGGAGGTGAGATGTCTGGGGTTTGATTCTCAATACCATGAAAAACAAAATGTGCTGTAGACTTTTGTAGTTTCAACAGAAAACCTTACTGAATGAAAATGGATGAAAAATTTATTCCAAACTGCTAAGACAGTCTCTGTTGTGAGCTGTGAACGGGGCTTGTGAGCAGGGACTGAGGGAGCCAAGAGGCTAGCATTGACCTTGATGAATTAATAGGCACCACAGTTCTGCTAATGAAGGGCCACAGGTTCCTCTTGCCAGAGACAAAGAGAATGACTCCCTTTTTAGCAGGCAGAAACTTTCTTCAAGGCCCTGAGGGAATGATGGCTTTTGTTTTAGGGGACCAGACACTTTCCAGCCCTGGATGTCCTCAGGGAGCACCCGAGAGAAAGAGGCTTTGGGGGCTGGAAGGGTGAATGAAGAACACTATATACGGAAGCTGTAAGGGTCAGTTCTAGCAACTGAGTGGCCCAAGGCATCACCCTTCAGGAGAAATGAGAACTCTTTCTGGGGGGGGAGGAAGGGAAGAGGGGAGACTGAAGCTGGAAGCCTATAAGCTCAGCATTCAGGAGGTGGAGACCGGAGGGTCACAGCTCAGTGGTACCCTCTGACTAGAAGATGCTGTGGTGTTTTGAAAAAGAACGGCCGCCATAGGCTCATATATTTGAATGCTTGGTTATCAGGAATGGCACTATTTGAGAGGGATTAGGAGGTGTGGCCTTGTTGGAAGAAGTGTGCCACTGGAGGTGAACTTTTGAGTCCCCAAGGGCCAAAGCCAGGCCCAGTCTCTCTCTCTTTGCATAAGGATCAGGATGTAGCTATCAACCCCATCCTGTCCCCAGCACCACCTCTGCCTGTCACTATGCTTCCCTACCACAAAGATAATGATAAAACCTCTGAAACTAAGCCAGCTCCAATTAAATGCTTCCATGTATAACAGTTTCTGTGGTCATGGTGTCTCTTTACAGTCACAGAGCAGTGGCTAAGCAGCTACCACAACATAGCTAAGTAAACGAAGTTTGCTTGCTGCTCTTCCAGGGAACCATAGTTGCCAGCACTCAGGCCTGGTGGCCCAGAACTGTTGGTAACTCTGCTCCAAGGGATTCACTGTTGTCTTCTGGCTTCCTGGCCACTTCTATGCATGTGCACATATACACAAAAATAAGAATTACAGGCCCTGTAGGAGCTGGGGCACAAAAAATAGGAACAGTAACAACAACCAGGCCTTCAGCCTCTTTCCAACCTCCGAACTAGTTTGTCTTCTCTTGCTGTGACCAACACCATGACAGACACCAAAACCAAAGCAACTTGGGGAGGAAAGGGCCTATTTTGTCTTCGGATTCCCAGTCAGTCCATCACTGAATGATGTCAGGGCAGGAATTCAAGAAGGAGCAGGGGCAGGAGACATGGAGAAACACTGTTCTGTGCTTGCTCCCAGACTCAAGTTGGCTCAAGTTGTTTTTTTTTTTTTTTTTCCTCCAAGACAGGTTTCTCTGCATAGCCCTGGCTGTCCTGGAACTCACTCTGTAGACCAGGCTGGCCTCGGACTCAACTCACAGAGATCTGTCTGCCTCTGCCTCCCGAGTGCTGGGATGAAAGGTGTGTACCACCACTGGTCTGGTCTGCACTCCCTGTCCAGCAGTGGTAACACCCACAATGGGCTGGGCCCATATCAATCAACAATCAAAACATGGGGACATTTTCTCCAGCAATGTTCCCTCTTCCCAGGTCACTGGTTTATGTGGAGCTGACAAACACTAACCAGCACAGGCCATTTTCTTCCATGGTGTGGAAAGACCAAGGTATCCACGCCACAGTCAACAAAACTCAGGCACAAGACCAAAGTTGCCTGAGAAATGGTGGTGCATGCCTTTAATCCCAGCAGAGGCCAAGGATCTTTGTGAGTTCTAGGCCAGCAGCCAGGGCTACACAAAGATACTCCGTCTTGAAAAACAAAACAAAGGGGCTGGAGAGTTGACTCAGTGGTTAAGAACACTGGCTGCTCTTCCAGTGGACCCAGGTTCAATTCCCAGCGCCCACATGACAGCTCGCTGCTGTCTGCAATTCCAGCTCCAAGAAACTCGACACTCTCACACAGACATACAAGCAGGCAAAACACCAACACACATAAAATAAAAATAAATGTAAAAAAGAAAAGCAAAACAAAAAAGACAACCAGACTATAGAGAGAAACCCTACCCAGGATGGGGGGTGGAGATGGTGGGGAGAACCTGGTTCCAGGTCAAGTCTGTCTCAGCAAGAGAATCAAGACCTCAAGCCAAAGACTGACTCGGAGGTCCATGACATCATCAGTTGCTTTTCTTCTTCTTCTTTTTTTTTAAAAGATTTATTTATTTATTATGTATACAATACTCTGTCTGTGTGTATCCCTGCAGGCCAGAAGACGGCACCAGACCCCATTACAGATGGTTGTGAGCCACCATGTGGTCGCTGGGAATTGAACTCAGGACCTCTGGAAGAGCAGTCAGTGCTCTCAACCTGAGCCATCTCTCCAGCCCCATCAGTTGCTTTTCTTCTGGTGGCTTCTAAGAACAAGGGTTCAGAGGCAGCAGAGGGTGAATGGATTCATCTAGTCTGTGGGCCAGACTTCTCCTGCACTGTGATCCCATTGTATTTTAGTTATTATTTTTATTATCTTTACTTACAATTTTTTTTTTACATTTATTTGTGTGTTGTATTTATGCCACAGCACAGGTGCCCATAGAACTGTCTGCAGCAATTGGTTCTCTTCTCCCACCACATGGGAGCTCAGGGCTAATATCAGGCTATCTGGTTTGTTGGTAAATGCCTTTTCCCACTGAAACATTTCATCTGCCCTTTTTTGTTTTGTTTTATTTTATTTTTTCTCGAGACAGGGTTTCGAGCCAGCCCATCCTGGCACTTGCTCTGTAGACCAGGCTGGCCTTGAATTTACAGAGATCTGCCTGTCTCTGCCTCCAGAGTGCTGGAATTAAAGGCCTGCCCCACCACTGCCCGGCTCATCTGCTTTTTCAAAGACATGGGGACTCATGTAGCCCAGGCCGGCTTTTAATTCCTTACCTTCATGTCTTTATCCCCTGAATGCTGGCATTACAGGCATATACCATTATAGTGGGGTTTCCGAGGGGCTGGGGATATTATTCCCTGCATGCGGAGCGAGCACGCTTTACCACCTGAGTCACAACACTGCCCAAGGACTGAACTTTAATCCTCACACTGGGTGCTAAGAGAAGGCCCTTCCACTTTACAAATAGTGGTAGATACCTGTTATCTTGGAGGCTGAGGCGGGAGGAATACCTATCATTTAAGGCCAGCCTAGAGTTCACAGTGAGATCCTGTCTCAAAAAAACAAAAAAATCATGGGGGGGGGGGCTGGAGAGATGGCTCAGCGGTTAAGAGCATTGCTTGTTCTTCCAAAGGTCCTGAGTTCAAATCCCAGCAACCACATGGTGGCTCACAACCATCTGTAATGAGGTCCAGTACCCTCTTCTGGCCTGCAGACAGAATATTGTATACATAATAAATAAATAAATAAATATTTAAAAAAAATTATGGGGGTGGGGCTGGAGAGCTGGCTCAGAGATTAAGAACATTGTTAGAGTAGGGTGTAGGGGCACAAGCCTTTAATCCCAGGACAAAACAAATTGTTAAATCAGGTTCTCTTCCCCCACCTTCCGTGTAGTGGATTAACCCCAGGGCGTCATCTGTGTTTGACAAGGGCTGTATTAGTGTTTAGAGAGGTGACGTGCACTCATTATTCCAGGGGATCTGTGCGTGGGAACTGAACCGGAAGTGCCCCACTTCCCTTCTTCCCAGCACTCTGTTCAGTCTACTCCACCTACCTAATTTTCTGGCCTATCAAAAGGCCAAGGCAGTCTCTTTATTAACCAATGAAAGTAACACATAGACAGAAGGCCCACCTACATTATGCCCCAATGTTACAGAACTCTGGGTGACTGTCCAGGCAGATGGCCCTGTCCTTAGGTAACTTTTCATGCTTCTGGGATCTTTGATGGAGTTAAGACTAAACAGTCATAGTGAAAGTTTTCCTTAGTTATGATAAAAGGCAAATTAGATATAAAACTTTAGAGTCAGGTGCTGGAGAGATGGCTCAGCAGTTAAGAACACTGACTGTTCTTCCAGAGGTCCTGAGTTCAATTCCCAGCAACCACATGGTGGCTTACAGCCATCTATAATGAGATCTGGTGCCCTCTTCTGGCCTATAGACAGGATATTGTATAAGTGAATAAGTAAATCTTATTAAAAAAATAAAACTTTAGAGTCACAAAGATAAAATGCATAAAATAATTTTTTCTCTAATTTTGCCAAATACAAATGAACTAGATTTTGTAACTGTAATTCTTACTTGATAACTGTTTTGTTATACATAACCTTACTATGTTAAAGTTAAAATGTGAGGGAGGTAAATGTGGAATATTCCTTTACACTGTGTGAATATACGTTGCTGTGATTGGTTTAATAGAGAAGCTGACCGGCGAATAGCCAAACAGATAGATGGGAAAAAGAACAGAGTCAGAGAGACTCCAGCAGACACAGAGAGAAGTAAAAGCAAGATGGGCATGCTGTACTGAGAAAAGGTATTAAGCCACATCCCAAAGCAAGATGGGCATGCTGTACTGAGGAAAGGTATTAAACCACATCCCAAAGCAAGATGGGCATGCTGTACTGAGGAAAGGTATTAAGCCACATCCCAAAGCAAGATGGGCATGCTGTACTGAGGAAAGGTATTAAGCCACATCCCAAAGCAAGATGGGCATGCTGTACTGAGGAAAGGTATTAAGCCACATCCCAAAGCAAGATGGGCATGCTGTACTGAGGAAAGGTATTAAGCCACATCCCAAAGCAAGATGGGCATGCTGTACTGAGGAAAGGTATTAAACCACATCCCAAAGCAAGATGGGCATGCTGTACTGAGGAAAGGTATTAAACCACATCCCAAAGCAAGATGGGCATGCTGTACTGAGGAAAGGTATTAAGCCACATCCCAAAGCAAGATGGGCATGCTGTACTGAGGAAAGGTATTAAACCACATCCCAAAGCAAGATGGGCATGCTGTACTGAGAAAAGGTATTAAGCCACATCCCAAAGCAAGATGGGCATGCTGTACTGAGAAAAGGTATTAAGCCACATCCCAAAGCAAGATGGGCATGCTGTACTGAGGAAAGGTATTAAACCACATCCCAAAGCAAGATGGGCATGCTGTACTGAGGAAAGGTATTAAACCACATCCCAAAGCAAGATGGGCATGCTGTACTGAGGAAAGGTATTAAGCCACATCCCAAAGCAAGATGGGCATGCTGTACTGAGGAAAGGTATTAAACCACATCCCAAAGCAAGATGGGCATGCTGTACTGAGGAAAGGTATTAAACCACATCCCAAAGCAAGATGGGCATGCTGTACTGAGGAAAGGTATTAAGCCACATCCCAAAGCAAGATGGGCATGCTGTACTGAGAAAAGGTATTAAGCCACATCCCAAAGCAAGATGGGCATGCTGTACTGAGGAAAGGTATTAAGCCACATCCCAAAGCAAGATGGGCATGCTGTACTGAGGAAAGGTATTAAGCCACATCCCAAAGCAAGATGGGCATGCTGTACTGAGGAAAGGTATTAAACCACATCCCAAAGCAAGATGGGCATGCTGTACTGAGAAAAGGTATTAAGCCACATCCCAAAGCAGATAAGAAATACGGGTTAATTTAAATGTAAGAGTTAGCTAGTTAACAAGCCTGAGCTATTGGCTAAGCATCTATAATTAATATATGCCTCTGGGTTTATTTGGGAGATGCTGGTGGGATTGGAACTTCCACCTACCAGCCTCTGACTGGACCTGAGAAGCCAGCAAGCATGGCTGTGGTGACTTGCACGAGAACAATCCCTCAGGTTCGTACTATGTAGAACTGCTTGGGAAGAACCAGGTGTGGCCATGGTGGATGATTTGTGGGCAGAGGTTTCAGATGCTCTCTGCTTTTGCTTGTGGATTAAGACACAAGCTCTCAGCTGTTGCTCCAGCACCATGGCCCCCACCATGATGACCATGAACCCTAGCCCTCTGAAACTGTAAGCTTCAAATAAGTTGACAAAATAACCGTGACAGCAGCTGGTATATCTACTGCCCATGCCAAGCTGGTCTCCACCCCAGGACCTGAGGAAAGGGAAGATACCAAGTGATAGCCCTAGAAGAAAAACACTGAGAAACAACTTGTCATCGGTCAGGGCAACTCACTTTCTCTAAAGCATATCTACATTTTCCAGTTTAAAGTTAGTGTGTGGCCTATCAAATTCTTGGGACAGCAATCTTACAACACGCACACCTGGTATCATGTAAACAACTTTTTAAACTTTTAAATTCTTCTTGTTCCAAGTAGCCCTGGCTGTCCTCGAACTCAGAGATCCGCCTGCCTCTGCCTCCTGAGTGCTGGGAAAGGCGAGTCACACTATGCCCAGGTATTTCTTTCTTTTCTTTAAAAAAATATTTATGTATGTATGTATGTATGTATGTATACAATATTCTGTCTGTGTGTATGCCTGCAGGCCAGAAGAGGGCACCAAACCCCATTACAGATGGTTGTGAGCCACCATGTGGTTGCTGGGAATTGAACTCAGGACCTTTGGAAGAACAGGCAATGCTCTTAACCTCTGAGCCATCTCTCCAGCCCCCAAGGTATTTCTTTATGTGCATGTGATTCCTGAATGAATGTGGACTCTGTCTGTGCAGATGCCTGCACAGGCCACAAGATGGTGTCAGATACTCCTGGAGCTGGAGAGCTCCTGGAAGTTGTGAGCATGTGGGTGTGAAGAACAGAACTGATTCCTGGAAGACCAGTAAGTGCTCTTAACCACTGAACCATCTCTCCAGCCCCACTGTCATTAATTTTTCAGTGAATGACTCCAACTGTATCAGTCATCTCCTTTAAACCCAATTATATCCTGTGCTGGTTTGAATGAGATTAGCCCCCAAAGGCTCATAGATTTGAATGCTTAGTCACTAGGGAGTGCAACTATTTGGAAAGATTAGGAGGTATGGCTTTGAGGAAGGAAGTGTGACACTGGGGGTGGGCTTTGAGGTTTTAAAAGCCTATACCAAGACCAGAGTTTCTCTCTTGGTCTATTGACCCAGATGTAGCTCTCAGCTCCAGCATCGCAAGTGCCCCCTGCTCCCTGCCATGACAATAACAGAATTACCTCTGAAACTGTAAAAGAGTGCTCAAGTAAACACTTTCTTTTTTAAAAAAAATATTTATTTATTTATTTATTAATTATGTATACAATATTCTGTCTGCGTGTATGCCTGCAGGCCAGAAGAGAGCACCAGATCTCATTACCCAACACTCCATCTCTCCAGCCCAACACTTTCTTAAGTTGCCTTGGTCATGGCATCTCTTCACAACAGAACAGTGACTAAGACAGACCCTGCGGGTGAGCATGAATCTACTCTATCTCCTTCACCCCAGGGTCAGTTTCTGGACTGACTAGAGCTGATGCTCTGTTCTGTTGGTCTTTTTTACAGTTTTGACATTAACTCTCACTAGATAATTCCAACGGCGGAAAGAAAGATGACAACACTGTTCTGAGAAGAACATTTTTAATGCCTGGACACAGACATACCACAGAATGGGTCACAAGTAAAAGTCTCGCAAATAAAAATGGAAAGTGGGTTTATTAGTCCTTAATTTTAAGTAAACCTCTGGCAAAAATTCCAGTGGGGGTACAACAGTCTCAAACTGTTTTCAAAGCCAGCACCTTTCCCACCTGTTTTCTTTATTGGCTTTCCTGTAGGACAACCGAGAGGCCACTGACCACGCCCCGGGCCTCAGGTTAACAGTTCCCCCAAAGCAAGCTCTCACTTCCTCTGCACGGTGGTGAATGAGGGCATCTGGATGGGTTGGATGGGATGCACAGGCTGGAACACGGGCTTCTTCCTCACGTCGGAGTGTGCCTTCACTGTGGGGAGCAGCTGGTTCCGCTTGATCATCTGCAAGGCCAGCTGTGTGTTGCCTAGAAAAACACTGCCCATTAAAGAAAACCAAGCACACACACTACCAACGCACAGACTAGGCCACTAGCACCCTGCAAAGGAGGCGAAGGAGGCCTAGAGAAGGAGGTCTGCCTGAGCACCACGACAAAGAGCCACTGCGCAGGCCACACATTCTCACTTAAGCGATGTGCAGTGTGGCGGGCGGTGCTCTTTTCTCTTGTGCTGGAGTCTAAACACTAGGCCAGCAAGAGGATCTCAAAAAAGTTCCCCAAGGGGGCTGGAGAGATGGCTCAGAGGTTAAGAGCATTGCTTGCTCTTCCAAAGGTCCTGAGTTCAATTCCCAGCAACCACATGGTGGCTCACAACCATCTATAATGGGGTCTGGTGCCCTCTTCTGGCCTGAAGGCATAAACACAGACAGAATATTGTATACACAATAAATAAATAAATATTTAAAAAAAAAAAAAGTTCCCCAAGGATTCTAAGGCATACCCAGGCAGACAACTGCTAAGCTCCAGGTTAGGCCCTTGGTGTGTGTGAGTGTTGGCATGTGTATGGAGGTCAGAGGACAATTTTGTGATTCAAGGTCAGGTCACCAGGAGCAAATGCCCTTTAGCTGCTGAGCCACTGTGCTGTCCCCTTAGTTACATTTTCTACTTAGAAAACCGGGTGGGTCATGTTCTCAAGGACTGTGCAGCTTTAACCTGTATTGTTTTGGGGATACACTAGTCTGGATCACATGACCCTCCTGCCTCTGCCTCTCAAATGCTTTAATTAGAGACACAAACCAACATGCCTGGTACCAAAGGTCATGAGCATTTTGAAGGACAGCACCCTAATGAGAATCACTCACCGTTCTGCAGTTCAAGGTAGACCGCCAGCAGGATGGCCTCAGGGGGCACCTCTTTAGGATGGATCATTGAAGCCGCCTTTGCCAAGAGAGAGAGAGAGAAAAAACACTCAAGAAAGCAAAGTCCTCCGTGAGTCTCCATGAGAAGCTGGCACTGACTCAGGGCTCACGGTCACAGCGCCCCTCAGCACCTCTGCTGTCTCCTACTGTAGCCCAGGACAGGCTCACTGCGTGCCCAGGGCTGGGAGCTATTATGCTTGGCTCCGTGGCAAATGAGGATGCCAGGCCTTGAACACACGGTGCTGTACGGCCTCATCCTCTGAGCACAGGGTATAGAATATGCTATTTCACCCAACATTCCCTTATCTTGATACCTATTAAACTCAATATGATTATTTTTCCTCATGTATGGTATAAAAATGTAGGTTTCCCAGCTTCTACCCATATTTCCTCAACCCTAATTTGGCTTTCTTTCTTCTTTTTTGTTTTTTGAAACAGCAACCCCAAACTATGTAGCCAAGGATGACCTTGAATTTCTAACCCTGACCTCTACCTCCCTCCTCAATGGTGGAGAGTATAGGACTGTATGAATGTACATGTTTTCAAAATACAAAATTTTTTAGATGGATTTATTTTTATGTGCATTTTCCCTGTATTTCTCTATGTGAACCACACATGCCTGGTACCTGAGGAGGTCAGTGCCCTTGGAACTAGAGTTGTAAATGCTTGTGAGCCAGCAAGCGGGGGCTGGGAACCAAACCTGGGTCCTCTACAAGAACAAGTGCTCTTTTTCTTTTTTTGTGTTTCTTAAGACAGGGTTTCGCTGTGTAGCCCTGGCTGGCCTTTAACTCAGAGATCCACCCGCCTCTGTCTCCCAAGGGCTGGGGTTAAGCTGTGCGCCACCACTGCCCACTGAACAAATGCCTCAGTAGCTGAGCCATCACTGGGTGTGGTGGCTCACCCTTCTGATCCCAGCAGGTGCATCTGTGTTTGAAGTCAGCCTGGTCTACAGAGTGAGCTCTAGGACAGCTGGGGCTGTACAGAGAAACCCTGTTTTATAAAAGCAAACAGTTGAGCCATCTCTCCAGTCACTGATATTATTTATTCTCTCATATTTGTGTCTGTACGTGGGGGAAGAGGGCGCGTGCACGCCACAGTGCACGTGTGGAAGTCACAGGACAACTTTAGTTTGTTTGTTCGTTTTTTTTTTCCGAGACAGGGTTTCTCTGTGGTTTTGGAGCCTGTTCTGGAACTAGCTCTTGAAGACCAAGCTTGCCTTGAACTCACAGAGATCCACCTGCCCCTGCCTCTCGAGTGCTGGGATTAAAGGCGTGCGCCACCACCACCCGGCTATCTCCTCAGCTTTTTGAGTTAAGGTAGCCCATGCTGCTCTGGAACTCACTATGAGTTCACCAGGCTGCCTTTAAAACTTAAAAAGTGTGCCTCACCACCCCCAAGCCTGGCCTTAAAACTTCTGGAAAGACTACCTGAGATTACTGGTGTGTGCCACTATGCCCAGCTAAGACAGGAGCCTCCCTGATGATAAACAAGCGAGCACATAATAATTGATTCAGGTTTACTGAAGTGGAAGAGAGGCAGGTGAATATATGTGAAAATGGGCTAGACACCTAACTGATGGGCAGAAAATGGGCACAAAGATACGGAAGGCTGAGAGGGAATGCAGATTCCGGGGCCTCTCACCCAGAGCCTGTGTAGCCCTGGCTATCTGCAATTCACTTTTTAGAGAAGGCTGGCCTTAAACTCAGAGATCTGCCTGCCTTTGCCTCCCAAGAGCTGGAATTAAGGGTATGCGCCACCACTGCCCTGCACAGCTCACGCTCTGAAGACCCTGCCCTGTGAGCGGGGCGGGCAGCTTTTCCCTCTCACATCACAGAGGTCTAACAGCAGCTAGGCCTAGAAACTGGATTTTCTGTACTTACAGGTCTACCTTCATGTGGGGGAGGGCATCACTACACTACTTTGTAGACATTAATATTTTTTGGGTGTGTATGTGTTAAGATGGATCAGTGGGTAAAGGAAATAACTAACTCCCCCAGTCATACATACACACACACACCTGTAAAAAACTTTAAGTTCTATTTTTTTTTTTTGGTGGCTAATAAACAGAGGTAATTTGCTGTTGTTCTTTGCATCAACCACAACCTACACAGCTTTTTATAAAATACAGGAATTCAAGGTAACAACTTTCTGAGACTTAATGGCATTTGGCTGCTGACTGCTCAGAATCATGGTGGGGGGGTGATTTGGAAACATCAGCTCAGAGCCCTTTCTGACTCTCCAAATCATTGTTTTGCCCTCCTAGACAGGGTGGGCCTCCCAATTAACAAAGACCTGCCACTGGATTAACCCAAAGAACGGAGACCAAAACAAACAGGAGACCCGAACCAGGACTGACCTCATCTGTCTCTTCTCACATGGCTCAGCCGCGACCATCTGCAGTACGAGAACCTGAGCTGGGCTGTGCACACTAACCACAGGTCTAAAGCCCAGCGGGGCCATCAGAAGGGCCGCTGACTACAGCTCCATCACAGAGAGCACTAAGACATTCCACCTCCTGCAGTTCAGTTCACAGCTCACCTGTGTGCTCAGGGTTCCCCAGAGAGCTCAGCATTGATTTTCTGATTTTGCACTAGAAGTGTCCAAGGCTAAGGACTAAGGTGACTACAGCTTATGGATGGTTATTTTCCAGGATAGAGCCCCATCACTTTAAGACCCATCAAGGTCACCTGCGTAAGCAGATAGTATATGGAGTCCTCTGTGATGTCCCGAGAGTCCAGTCAGTTTCAGTGCCAGTCTCCCCAACAGGTGAGAACACAGGTGGTTCTCTCAGAATGTCCTTTTCTTCAGTTTAGTTTTGCCTTTTCTTTTCTTTTTGAGACAGGCTGTCTTAGTTAGGGTTTCTATTGCTGTGGCAAACACCATGAACAAAATCAGTTTGGGGAGGAAAAGTTTTCTTCCAACTTACAGTTTACAATCCATAACTCAGGGAAGTCAGGATAGGAATTCATGGACAGAGCAGGAAGCTGGAGGCAAGAGTTGATGCAGAGGCCACGGAAGAATGCTGCTTACTGGCTTGCTTCAAAATGCTTTTTTACGGCACCCTCCCCCATGAATCACTAATTAAGAAAATGCGCCAGGCGGTGGTGGCAGCGGCCTTTAATCCCAGCAGGCAGATTTCTGAGTTTGAGGTCAGCCTGGCCTACAGAGAAAATTCCAGGATAGCCAAGGCTACACAGAAATCATCTCAAACAACAACTACAGAAAGAAGGAAATGCGTGCGCCACAGACGTGCCTACAGGCCAATCTTAGGGAGGCATTTTCTCAACTGAAGAGTCCTTTTTCCCAAGGACTCTATAGCTTCTATAAAGCTAACATAAAATTAGCCAGCACACAGTACTTACTATGTAGCTCAGGGTAGCCTGGAACTCTCTTTGTAGGCCATGCTGGCCTCGAACTTGCAGAGAACCACTTGTCTCTACCTCTTGAATGTTGGAGTAAAAGGTATGCCCTGCCATGTTCTCAAGAAGATTCAATTCAATTTAATTATTTATTTTTTTGATTTTTTGAGACAGGATTTTTCTGTGTAGCTTTGGAGTCTGTCCTGGAACTCACTTGTAGGATAGGCTGGCCTTGAACTCAGAAATCCGACTGCCTCTGCCTCTAGAATGCTGGGATTAAAAGTGTGCGTCACCACCACCCAGCCCAAGAGTATTTTAAATCTGGAAAAATTTTTCAGGTGTTTAATAAATTGACCATAAACCTCAAATAAAATCACAAACCCTATAAACTCTCAGGTCCTTTACTGTACATGGCCAGCTGCCCTT
This sequence comes from Microtus oregoni, assembly GCF_018167655.1. Classification (NCBI taxonomy): domain Eukaryota; kingdom Metazoa; phylum Chordata; class Mammalia; order Rodentia; family Cricetidae; genus Microtus; species Microtus oregoni. The sequence continues at coordinate 9,934,599 of NW_024543087.1, read as the reverse complement.
CCCAGGTCCTCTTACCTGGTGCAGACACTTCCGGGCTTTATCATACTCGCTCCTCAGGCAGTAGGCACTGCCCAGATTGAAGAGCATCACAGTCCGGGCAGAGTTGACAGAACTGGGGTAGCACTGAGGGGCGCGCTTGCCGGCTGAGGAGAAAGCGTAGACACTGGTGAAGGGGCTGTGCAGAGGACACGGGAGCACCGCTCTACCGCTGAGCACTTGGAACAAAGCACTATTCCTCAGGCTGACAGATACACGAAGGACACAGAGATGCAGGGTCTAAATCTTTGGGATGCAGGCCAGGCTACTTAAGGATTTACAAAACTTCTTACTTACAGGATTCCATTGCTTCATTTTCACCCTTGTCTGATCCTACAAATACATGAAAATAAATCTGAGGGCAGGACAACAGCACATCTTCTAAACACCTAAGTTTCTTACCAAGTAGGAACTTAACGTATGGTAGTATTTGCTTTTGGTGTTGTGGAGGCTTTGTTAAAGATGTCAGGATGCAACCTCACCACCACCCCACGTGAGCTAGCCACGAAGAGAGGGGACCACATGGCTTCACAGCCTCAGAAACTTAAACATGATTGAAAATTGTTTGAAAACCACACCTCCATTCACTCTTGCATGGAGGAATCAGTTAAAAGGAACAAAAAATAGTATCAGAACCAAACCAAAATGCATCCTCTTAAGGCAGGTGAGCTGGCACAAATGTCTGTCATCCTAGCACTGAAAAAGTCCAGCCAGGCTGGAGGATGGCATGAGCCCAGGAGTTTGAAGCCAGCCTGGGCAAACAGTGAGGTTATGCCTCTTAAAAAAGGGGGGGGGAGGTGAGGTGAGCAGAGGAAAGAAAGAAAGGAAGGAAGGAAGGAAGGAAGGGAAGAAGTGAGGAAGGGAGGAGGGAATGGAAGGGAAGGGAAGAATCCTAACATATCAGCCTTTGAGTGAGAATTTAGGCCAAGAGACAATCAGTTCCCAGGCTTACTTAGCAAACAGTTACTAGATTGCCTTAAACATGAAGAGCTGACTTCAATCTTCCTTCCCTTCACAACCATGCCCTAAGGTCTCTACATATCCTGAATTACAAAAGGAAGGAAGTGGCAACAATGACCAGTTGGATCAAATGGGTCCTCATTAACCTTGGTCCTGCTCATTTGAGGAGATCCCTAAGGAGACATCAGTGACATTCTCTGGATTCAGGTGTGTAATGGCATCGGATATTCTGTCGAGGGAGATGAGGGCTTCTGCAGCATATAAATGGCCCAAAAACCTGAAATGAAATTGCAGATTTTAGTCTGAGGAGCAGGTCATCACAGAAATGCTTAGTGTACAGTAACACAGGGCATGTGATTCACATACTCCATGTACCTCACCTGAAACCTAAGCTTATTTAGGTTATTCTAATCCAGCAAGAATCAGTGGGTAAAGTCATCTGCTACCAAATCTTCCGTGCCAAGTTCAATCCCTGGGACTCATGCGCTAGAAGGACGGGGAGCCTAACTCTTGCAAGTTGTTCTCTGACGGCCACATGTATACTATGACATGTACCTTACCAATCTCTATTTGCACAAACATTACAAATAAACGAACAATTCAAAAACAAAACAAAAACATTGTAGGAGGAAATGGAGAGATGGCTCCCAGATTAAGAGCACTGATTGCTCTTACCGAGGACCTGGGTTCACTTCCCAGTGGCCCAGAACTGGCTGTTGACTCTTGTTCTGGGGTTCTGGCCTCCACAGGCACTGCACACATGTGGTGTACAGATCGACATGCAGACAAGACACCCAAACATAGGAAGTCTCAGAGCCCCCACTCCCTGGCACCAAAGAAGCTGGTGAGATGGGTTCAGTAGGTAAAAGGTGCTTGAAAAGGCAAGCCTGTGGAGCTCGGCTCAGTCCCATAGGGTTGGGAGCAGAGAACTAGTTCAAACAGAGCTGTTCTCTAAGCTCCATGAGCACCATGGACGGCCCCCATGTTGCTCGACAGTGGCACAGTGCACAGTGGCAGAAGCAGCAGGAGGTACCGGCTCTAGAAAGAATGTCAACTGCCTCTCAAGAGTTGTCCTGACTTCCAGAGTGTGGGGCACGTACTGTAGCACCTGCATGGCTACGCTCACACACATACTACTAATAAATTAAATTTACCACCCACATCATCAGCCAGACAAGGTGGAGCTACATAGTGAAGTTTCATCTAAAAGTAAATAAAACTTGAGGTGGGATTCCAGGTATCCAGGCTGCCTCAAACCTTTAACAACTTCTTTAATTTTTATTTTGATTTTTTTGCGACAGGGTTTCTCTGTGAAACAGTTCTGGCTGTCCTGGAACTCACTTTGTAAAACTGGCCTTGAACTCACAGAGGCCCGCCAGCCTCTGCCTCCCGAGTCTCCCGAGTGCCGCTGGGATTAAAGGTGTGCACCACCACCACCTGCCTAATTCTGATCCTCTTGCCACCCTGTGCTGTCATTGCTGGGATTATCTGCACAAGCGGTACATGTTATGTGGATGCTGTAACTGAGCCCAGGGCTTCACGCATGTCGAGGCGAGCACACTATCAACCTAACCACATTTGTGGCATGCTTTATACTTTGTTTTTAAAGACAGCCCTGGTTGCTTTGAACACAAAGCACCTAATCTTCCTGTCTCAACTCCTGAGTTCTGGGGTTATGGTTATGAGCTACCATTGCCTGCCTGTCTTCCCTCCCTTCTTCCCTTCCTTTAAACTTGAGACAGGGTCTTAAGTAGCTCAGGATAGCCTTGAACTTGGTATGCATCTGAGAACTGGCTCTGAATTCCTGATCCTCCTGCACCCACCTCCAGGGTCCTGGGATAACAGTCATATATCACAACTGTTGCTTTCCTCATCAACACATATCCCACTGGAAAAGAAAAGTAAGCCTAGTCAAGAGAACCCAGTATCCTGGAAACAATCGTGAGTGCAGATGAAGTCACACTTACTTAAGAGAGCCCGACAGCTTGGGCTGCTGGAGGAGCTGGTCTGCATGATTCAAAGCCATGAGGTTATCACCTAAGGCTAGAGCCACGTAAGCACTGCAAGCAAGGATGGAGCACCTACAACAGAAGAGAGGAGGTAAGAACCCAAGTTACAGATGTGACAGTCTCAGGACAGCCAGGACTGTTTCAGAGAGAAACCCCGTACCAAAAAACAGAAAACAAAACATCCAGATGTTGACAATATCTTGGTCAAATGCCAAATGGTTAGCCCAGAAACAAGCAACAAGAACTAAGCAGGTTATATTCATGTATTTAGGAATGCATGCACACACTTATAGTAAAGGAAGAGTACATGAATTTGAGAGCAAGAGGGGAATACATGGGAGAGGCTGTAGGAAAGGAAAGGGGGAAGAATAATATAGTTATTCTATAATCTAAAAAATAAAATTATTTAAAAAATACAGGGAGAATAAATGAAATACAAAGGTTAGAGTGGGAAGCTACATGTAGGATACGTGTCTCCAAATAACAATTTAAAAGATATGTCTACTTCCATGCTTTCCAGGGATAGGAGGATCTCAAGCTTGAGGCAGCCTGGGCTGCATGGTGAGCTCAAGACCAGGGTCTTACCCCCACTTGTGAAAAATGGTTCCTCTTTTTTTTTTTTTTTTAAAGTTTTTCGAGACAGGGTTTCTCTGTGTAACAGCCCTGGCTTTGCTGGAACTAGCTTTTGTAGACCAGGCTGGCCTCGAACTCAGAGAGATTCACCTGCCTCTGCTTCCCAAGTGCTGGGATTAAAGGCGTACACCACCACTGCTCAGCCCTATTCATATATATATATATATATATATATATATATATATATAATAAATTATCCATGTATTTGAGTGTTCTGTTTTCATGTACACCAGAAGATAGAACCTGATCCCATTACATATGGTTGTGAGCCACCATATGGTTGCTGGGGATTCAACTCAGGACTGGAGAGAGAGATGGCTCAGTGGTTAAGAGCACTGCCTGGCCGGGCGATGGTGGCGCACGCCTTTAATCCCAGCACTCGGGAGGCAGAGGCAGGCGGATCTCTGTGAGTTCGAGGCCAGCCTGGTCTACAAGAGCTAGTGCCAGGACAGGAACCAAAAGCTACAGAGAAACCCTGTCTCGAAAAAAAAAAAAAAAAAAAAAAAGAGCACTGCCTGCTCTTCCAAAGGTTCTAGTTCAATTCCCAGCAACGACATGGTGGCTCACAACCATCTGTAATGAGGTCTGCTGCCCTCTTGAGGAAGAGACCTGGTCAGTTGTCCTCGCCACATTCGGGCTGCCCATGCACGCGTCAGCACTGCCAGGGCACACATTTCATTCATTTCTTCCTCTGAAAGGGCAGTCAAGTGCACTTAACCTCTAAGCCATATCTCTCCAGTTCCCTCTCATTAATTTTTTTTTGTTTGAGATTCTAATACATTGTTTCCTCCTTTTCTCCCTCCAATCCCTCCCAAGTACACTACCTCCCTTGCTCCCTTTCAAATCCACAGCCCCACCACCTGCCACTTTTGGGTAATTTTCAAGTCATTCTTTTGCAAGGGGCCATGTTAATCTTCTCTGTCAATCCAGTTTTACTATATATGCTGCCAAAGTTAGCATGGAAACAGGGTCTTACTTCTAAGTACTGACTGTCCTCAAACTTATATAGTCTATCTAGGCTGGCCTTATACTTGAGTCTCCCAAGTGCAGCAATGACTGACAGGCACCCCCACCCCCCAAGAGCTGCAATGACTGACAGGCACCCCCCCCCCCAAGAGCTGCAATGACTGACAGGCACGGCCCCGTCAAGTGCAGCAATGACTGACAGGCACCCCTCCCCCCAAGAGCTGCAATGACTGACAGGTATGGCCCCATCAAGAGCTGCAATGACTGACAGGCATGGCCCCGTCAAGAGCTGCAATGACTGACAGGTATGGCCCCGTCAAGTGCAGCAATGACTGACAGGCACCCCCCCACCAAGAGCTGCAATGACTGACAGGCATGGCCCTGTCAAGAGCTGCAATGACTGACAGGCATGGCCCCGTCAAGTGCTGCCCCATCAAGTGCAGCAATGACTGACAGGTATGGCCCCGTCAAGAGCTGCAATGACTGACAGGCATAGGTCCCACAACAACTTCTGAGACAGGGCTTTCCTCTGTAATATAGGCTAGCTTCAAAACTCACAACAATCCTCCTGCCTCAGCTTCTGAAATGTTAGGATTACAGGATGAGTTACCTTTTGGCATTTACTAGATAGACCAGACTAGCTTCAAACTCACAGAAATACACCTACCCCTGCCTCCAGAGAGCAGAGATGAAAGCTCTATGCCACTGCACTGGCTTTCCTTAATTCCTCCTTTTTTTTTTTTTTTGAGACAGCCCAGGCTGTCTTGAAACTTGCTAGTCTATATAGCCCAGGCTGGCCTGGTACTCAGAGATTCACCTGCCTCTGCCTCCCAGGTGCTGGAATTAAAGGTGTTGTGCTTAGGTATTTTGCCTCCTGGATGTGTATCACACGTCAGAGGACAAAAGAGGGCCTCTAAGTAGGCACTAAGTAGGCCACTAAGTAGGCACTGGGGAATGAACCCAGGTAACTCTAGTGCTCTTAGCTGCGGAACCATTTCTCTATAAAAACCTCTAATCATTTTGTTTGTTTGAGACAGGGTCTCTACATAGCTATGGCTGTTCTTGAACTCACTATATAGACCAGGCTAGCCTTGTACTCACAGAGATCCACCTGCCTCTGCCTTCCAACTGCTGGGATTAAAAGAATACTGCCCATCTAATTCTAGATAAACAACAGTGTCCTAGTAACTTAAGGCTGGAGACATAGCTCATGGTATAGTAGTTGCCTAGCACAGGCAAGGTCATGAACTCAAGACTTCAGTATCACAAAAAGAAAGAATATGGGCTATGCTAAGCATGGTGGTACACATCTGTGTTCCTAGCACTGGGGGTGAGGGGACATGGGCACAGAGGCTGGAGTACAGTGTTCAAGGCCAGCCTGCACTGTACAGTAAGACCGTGTCTCAGAAAAAAACAAACAAAACCCGCCCCACAATAACAAAAGCAAAAGCTTCAGTAGGTACACTCAGACCACTGCTCCTTTCCACACTCCCACAGCCAGAGGTTGTCCCTGCAAGCTGTAGTGCTACGAGTCCAGAGCAGGATCACCTCAGCCTGGCTCACTGGGAAACACCGCCCCAGCCGCTCCTGACGGCAGGTGGGCTGTTACTACTTCAGCCCACTGTCACGCTCACTTTGGGTCCAGAAACCAGTCATGTAAGCACTGGAGCAGGACAGTTTAACAGCAAGCCCACATCAAACCCATGCGTAAGAAAGTGAATGTTTCCCCAACTTTTACCCTAAGGTTCTATTAGTAAAATCAGCCCACTAAAATATTAAATATGTCGATATAAAACTGGGGCCAGGGATGGCTCAGCAGCCAGAGACCTTGGCTAACACGACTTGGTTCAGCTCTCAGCAAAGCAAAACAACAAAGTGGCTGGGATCCTGATCAAGGGCCATGGAATTAAGGCAGTTTTACTGCCCTGAACCGACACACTCCTCCTGAAGCCTGATAATTCACCCCAGGTCACTTCTCAGTGCCCTCCCCACTCAGTTTCCTGTTAGAAAACGCGATCTCCCGCAGGCTCTGCACAGCACAAAGAGACAAGCATGGCTCTACCTACCAGGCCCTTGCAGAAAAATCATTCTACTTTTGATCCTTAAAGCACCCGTCCCCAACACACACTGCACCCTGGAGCCACTGTCCGATCCGTTTTACCTGACGCTCAGTGGATCTGACAGCTCACTGAACCAGAAGATGAAGAGGCAAGGGCAGAGACACTTTAGCTTCTGCCCCTGTGGAGAATCTGACAAAACCCTCACTCCATCCACATCCTGAGGAGCTAGCTAAGTCCTCAGACGACCACAGAAAGGGAAGAAAAGAAGGAGAGGCGAAGGGGGTTCCTCCTTAAACATTAAGTTACAATCAGCGGCAGAAGACAGGCATTAAAAATTGTCGAAGAGATATCCTGGGGACTAAGGAATGCAGTTCAGATACCTCAAACTTTAACCAGCAGCAAAGAAGCTGACATGGTCAAAATCAGTCAGTCACCATTTATCAAAATGAAACACATTTACAGTGAAATTCCACAACAAATATCATTTGAAAAATTGGCTAACAAAATCAACGCACAACAAACTGGAAAAGGTAAAATCTCAAAGAAATATATTTATAACACATATATATATATATATATATAACATATATATCAAGAGCCCCCAAACCACCAAGCTTATTCCACTTCTCTACAAGTAATTTAGAAAAAATGAAACCTGTCCACTACCAGCTGACCCCCGATTCTCCTGCCTCCATCTCCAGAGTGTAAGGCTTACAGGCATGCACCATATCCTCTATGCTGTGGTGGGGAGCAAACTCAAGGGCTTTGTACTTGCTAGGCAGACACTCCACCAAATGAGCTACATTTGCAGCCCCAGGAGGCCCCTCCCACATTGAGATAGAGCTCTGCTAAAGCAGCCTCAGCTAGCCTCTCAATTCTTGTCCCTCACTCTCCTAGATTATAGATTACAGAGGTGGGCCTTATGCCTGAATAATCCCCACCCCTACTCTCATAGGAGACAAGTTCTTACTATGTAGCCCTGGCCAGCCTGAGACCTGTTAAGTAGTCCAGGCTAGTCTTGAACTCACAGAATCTGAATCTGCCTGCCTCTGCTGGGGTTTTAAAGGCAAAAACCACCACATTCTTTCTTTTTACCTGTTTTGCTTTTTCTTTAAAACAACAACAACAAACTATGGGTGTTCTGCAGCTTGTGTAGGTACCACTTGTGTGTCTAAGGAGGCCAGAAGAGGGTGAAAATCTCCTGAAACTAAGTTTCCAATAGATGGTAGTGAGCCACTATGTGGTGCTGAGAACCAAACCCAGGTCCTCTAAACCACCGAGCCATCTCTCTGGCGCATTCTGCTTTATCTAAAAAGCTCCTTTTATCTTTAGTAAATGTAGTATCACAAGAACTGGTCATACCCTAGGCAGAAAATCAAACATATACTATCTGGCTGGAGAGATGGCTCAGAAGCTAAAAGCAAGTACAGCTTTTGTGGAGGATGTCTAAGCCCCAGCACGAACCACAGCTCCAGGGGATCCTGTGCCTCAAGCTTCCAGTCACAAGCTCTCACATACACACACCCCTCCCCATCCCCATCACTTGTCCTCACACCTCCCTTCCCACAACACATAATTAAAAGTAAAATGAATTTTTTTTAAAAAAGCAGAAAGTCCTGGAGATCCAGCATTTTATATAAACAGAACCGCGATGTTACATAACCCAACTCTAACCCCGCAACCTGACAGGAGAGTGAGGTGCAGAGGAGCAGAGCAGTGAGAAATCACTGCGACAGCGTGGGAACAGTCGTCAGGCCTAAGGGCGCTCTGGGGAGGCGCACGGGATCCTGCTAAAGCGGACACACATGCAGATGATATGTAGGTCCTGCGCACGATCCTCTGGAGAACTTACTGCATTGGCAGGCTTTAGCAGGACCACACTCAAATCATAAGATGCCTGAACCTCTGCACTGGGGATGCTGAGGCAGGAGGATCACTGTGGTTTATATAGGAAGACTACGTATCATGTAGCTATGCCTCAAATAGAAACAAAACAAAACAAAAAAACCCCAAACTCAACTGAAATGGGGCAGGTATGGGCCCTGAGGAGGCAGTACAAAGGATGAAGACCAGGTGAGGCATGCCAAGCGGCAGGTCTCACCTCCTCCAACTCTGCCCCAGGACAAGACTCAAACAAGCAGAACCCTTACACAAGCTGAGTCCTCCGCGGTGTGCATGTGATCAGCCCATTGTTGGACTCCTTAAAACCAACCCTTGGGGATCCTCTGAATCCATGGAGGGGGAACTCAAAGGTGCCAGGTTAGGATCTAAGGAATTACCTCACCTGTACAACACTGGGCCTAATTATCTTTGTCCTAAACATTTCCTGTTATCCATTTTGTGGCCTCTTACCAAAAAACACAAATTAAAATTCATTCTCATTTTGTGTGCTTTGATTTAATTTCCCATACAGAAAGAAGTCCCCCATGCTGGTCCCAATGTTTTTTCTTACACCTCCCTAGTACTGCTGTAGTCTTTCCAGATTCTGGAATCCTCTAGCTTATCTAAGATTTATGCAATCTTAAATTATGTGTATATATGTACCTGAGTACCCTTGCACACACAAATAAAAAAGGACCTTGGATTCAAAGTTTTTTTTTGTTGTTTTGTTTTTAAAGAAAGGGTTTCCTGTATCCTAGGTTAGCCTCAAATATGTAAGTGAGGGTGACCTTGACTTCTGATATCCCAGCCTCTCCCTCCACAGTGCTGAAATTAAAGGAATATATCACCACATCTCACCTCTTTTTTTGGAGACAGGGTTTTTCTGTGTAGCCCTGGTTGTGCGGGAACTAATTCTGTGTACCAGGCTGGCTTCGAATTCACAGAGATCTGCCAGCCTTTGCCTTCTGAGTGCTGGGATTAAAGGTGTGTGCCACCACTGCCTGACTCTCTTATTAATTTTTTTTTGTTTTTGTTTTTCGAGACAGGGTTTCTCTGTGGTTTTGGAGCCTGTCCTGGAACTAGCTCTTGTAGACCAGGCTGGTCTCGAACTCACAGAGATCCGTCTGCCTCTGCCTCCCGAGTGCTGGGATTAAAGGCGTGCGCTACCACTGCCCGGCTCTCTTATTCATTTTTAACATCGAATAAATTTTTAGAGGTGCTAGGAATAGAACACAAGGCCTAGGACACAGGGGCTACCAAGTTTCACCCCAGTCCACCCATGATCAGTATTTATTGTTTGACTTTATGTGCATGTGTGTGCATGCATGTGTACTACGTGCATGCAGGACTGAGTCTGTGGAGTTCATAAGAGGGAATCAGGTGCCCTGGAACTAGAACCACAGGTACTTGTTGATAAACCAGCCTGCCTCTATCTTAGGCCTGAAGCCATCTTATAGTAAAGAGAAACTAGATTCATCCTTATTTATAATTAAACCTATTTCTGAAGGATTGGGCTAGCTCTCATCTGTAATCCCCCCACCCCCACCAAGGATTTAATTGTGTAGCCTTGATTGTCCTGGAACTAGCTCGGTAGTCCAGGCTGGCCTCAAATTAAGAGATCTGCCTGCCTACGCCTCCCAAGTTCTGGGTTTCTTTTCTTTCTTTCTTTTTTTTTAATGGTGCAGGGATTAAAGGCATGACTTTATTTTAGTTATACAAGTGGATTTTTTTTTTTCCAAGACAGGGTTTCTCTGTGCTTTTGGTTCCTGTCCTGGAACTAGCTCTTGTAGACCAGACTGGCCTCGAACTCACAGAGATCCCCCTGCCTCTGCCTCCTGAGTGCTGGGATTAAAGGCGTGCGCCACCACCGCCCGGCTACAAGTGGATTTTTCTTTTCTTTCAAAAGTTCAGACATGTCTCAAAGTCACCATGCAGCAGAGGCTGGCTTTGAACCCCATCCTCCTGGTTCCACCTGCCAAGGGCTGTGATTAAGGGTGTGGACTACCACATCTGATTCCAGGTGGAATGTAATTGCTTTTAGCTTTTTTTTCTAGTTTACACCTGTATTAATTGCATGTACATTCAAATAGGCACTTATGGGTAGAAGCCAGAGGACAACTCATAGAACTCCTTTCTCTATTTCATGGGCGTGGGGACCAAACTTAGGTGAGAAAATGCCATCTTGCTGGTACAATGACTAAATTAAAAAACAAAAAAACCATTTGAGCCAACACCCTTTGTCTAGCTCACTGGAAAACTGACTTTCTCAGAGAACAAGGCATTGTATGGTAAAAGCCAATCAGGATCTTGTAACCAGGGGTTAGACCTAGCTCCATGGTAGTGATGAAGCACCCGCCCAACATGCACAAGTCAGTCCCTGACTGCATCTCTAGTCATGGCCTCTCTGTCCCAATTTGTTCAGATAAACTTAAGGGACGGGGCTTGGAGTGGACAGAGTGGGTAACAGCAGATGCTGTGCTAGCATGAGGACCTGACTTTGCATTCCCAGCAGCTATGGAAGAGGCCAAGCGTGGCTGAGCATCCCATAACTTCAGCACTGAGGTGGGCAAAGGGAAAGGAAAGGCAGGATTGTCAGGTCATGCAGGACAACCAAAGCTGGAAGATGGTGCTACGGAGAGGTCTCCCACAGTGGTGCAGGCATGTGGTCTTGCATCTGACAGTGTTGTAACACAGGAGAAAGCCAGTGTGCTCACCTCAGAGGATGCTCACCTCAGAGGATGCTCACCTCAGAGATGCTCACCACGTCAGATACTCACTTTAGGTTTTCTAATTCCTGCTTCCTCAGTGGAGAAGAAGGTGGAGCTGGAATGAACTTATCTCCATCATGGCTTTTACTGCTGAAATAGAGAAAGACTCATATATAAAAAGAAACAAACCAGTGTGAAATTTGTTCTCCTATCCCTACCACCCCAATGCAGTTTAAGTGTGTGAGTGAAAGCAACTAATGAACGGAGGCCTGCAGTGCGTTCACGCTCACTCCGTACTGCGCACTATTTAGTGTCCCGAGCACACAAGAGCACCTCTACGAAATCTCCAGCTGCAAACGTCACTACTATAGAAGTATCTTCTCACACTGTACTGCTTCAAAATTTCTCTAGTATATAAGCTAGGGCTGTGGTTCAGTTGATAGAGTGGGATCCAGTCCCAGCATTGCATAAGGTGTGTGTCTTTAATCCCAAGTTCGTTTTCTATCTTTTCTCAGAGTCCTCTTCTCACTTAGCCTTTCCTGTGTTTCTCTTCAGAAACATTCTCGCCTCCTTTGTTGTGAAAGAATAGGAACTGCTGGATGCAGCTGAGGAAGACATCGGAAGGACAGAGGGCTTGCAAAAGTCCTGAAGGGCTTCTGCCAAGGGAGCTGTGTTGGTATTTTTTTTTTAATATTTATTTATTATGTATACAATATTCTGTTGTGTGTATGCCTGCAGGACAGAAGAGAGCATCAGACCTCATTACAGATGGTTGTGAGCCACCATGTGGTTGCTGGGAATTGAACTCAGGACCTTTGGAAGAGTAGGCAATGCTCTTAACCACTGAGCCATCTCTCCAGCCCCTATTTTCTGTTTTGTTAATTTGATACAAACTAGAATAATCTGGGAAGAGGGAACCTCAATTAAGAAAAGGCCTCCAAACCGGGCGGTGGTGGCGCATGCCTTTAGCCTTTAATCCCAGGACTCGGGAGGCAGAGACAGGCGGATCTTTGTGAGTTTGAGGCCAGCCTGGTCTACAAGAGCTAGTTCCAGGACAGGCTCCGAAGCTACAGAGAAACCCTGTCTCGAAAAACAAAACAAAACAAAACAAAAAAAAAAAAAAAAGGCCTCCATCAGACTGGCCTACAAGCAACTCTTGACTGCTGACTGATAAGGAAGAACCCAGCCCACTGTGGGTGGTGCCTCCTCTGAGCTGATGGTCCAGGGTTGTGCAAGCATAGTGAGCTATGGAAGAGGAGACACGGGTTAACAGCTCAAAAGCAGAGTTCCTCCTAGGCTTCTGCTTTGGTTCCTGCCACCCCTCAATGATGGAATACCACCAAGACCAAACAAACCCTGTCCTTCTTGTGGGGGTTCCAATAAGAATGGCTCCCTTAGACTCATCTACTTGAAAGCTTAGTCAACAGGAGTGACACTATTTAAAAGGACTAGGCGGTGTGGTATTGGTGGAGGAAGTATGTCACTGGGGATGGGCTTTGAGGGTTAAAAAGCTCAAGCCAGGCCCCAATGTCTCCCTTCCTGCTGTCTGTGTATATAGAAAGCTCAGCTACTTTCTCCATGTCTGCCTGCGTGCTACCATGAGAATAATGGACTAAATCTCTGAAACTGAAAGCAAGTCCCAAACAAATACTTTATAACCGTTGATGGCCATGGTGTCTTTGTGTAGCAACAGAACACTAAAGCTTTTCCCAAGCTGCTTTTGGTCTAGTGTTGACCACAGCAGTAGAGAGCATGAGACAGGAAGAGTGGGGTGGGTACCTGCACGGCTCACTGCTCTCGCTGCTTTCGGTGTTTCCTCCTAGCTGGCTGCTGTTCTTGGAGCCATTTTCCTGCTTTGGGTCTTGCTGTTCTTCGGGTAATAGCAACAAGGCATTTCTGAGACAGATGGCTGCAAACTCCACACTTGCTACAGGAATAGCTGAAGACTGCCCATCACTTCAAAGAATGAGACAAACAAGCTGAACAGACAGCAGAAAAAGAAACTGGACATTGCTGCTATAAGAAATCATTAACTGTTATACAGCGGTGGTGGCGTACACCTTTAATCCCAACACCGGGGAGACAAAGGCAGGTGGATATCTGTGAGTTCGAGGCCAGCCTGAGCTACACACAGAAACCCTGTCTTGAAACACCAAAAAAGATCCTACAAAGGACTATAAATACATATAAATCAAATAAACTCAAGTACTCTGTACTGTCAATATTAATGCAGGAGAGGAATTATAGATGAGAATAAAGGTCAGAACAGGTGTTGCAAGAATGAGGGGTGTCGGGCAGTGGTGGTGCACGCCTTGTATCCCAGCACTTAGGAGGCAGAGGAAGGCAGATCTCTGTGAGTTTGAGGCCAGCCTAGTCTACAGAGCAAGTTCCAGGATAGGTTCCAAACCTACACAGAGAAACCTTGCCTTGGAAAACAAAAACAAAAAAGGAACTAAATCAGTGTATGTTCAATATGGTTTTATTTTTTTTGCTTGTGGATGTTTTCAATCAGGCTGGTTGACTCCATGAAAGGGGACTAATAAGAAAGGGTGAGGAGGGTAGGCAATTGTTCTAGAAGCAATGTGATCTAAAAAAGAGACACCAAAATGCCCTCTTCTGGACATTCTGATTCATGGCAATCAATAGGCTGCTTGCTTAGGACATAGACTGTTTCAGCACCCCAGATGCACTAAATCATAGTACAGCAGACAGATGAACTCACTGTGGAGTTACTCAGTGTGGGCCTCGGTTTGCGGGTCTGGTTACTGATGCTGCAATAAAACATCATCACAAAGCAATTCTCCTATGAAATGATAAAGTCCAAGCTCTTTCCCACTAAGAGACCACAGCGTGAACCGGATTGTTACAGAGACACATTGGCTTGTGGCAAAATACTTACTTGTAGACAGTGTTCTGAATAGACTGTGATGCCAGAACGATTTTACGGTGATATCCTTGACCAACAATAGACTGTACAATTCCCTTTTTGGTAGGAAGACCTTTAGTTTCTTGCTCAGAAGTCTACAAAACAAAATATACTTCAAATAAAATTTAAAGGAACTATAAGACATGATATAAAAGCCAGGAGGTGGTGGCACACATCTTTAATCCCAGCATTTAGGGATGCAGAGGCAGGCAAATCTCTATGAGTTTGAGGCCAGCCTGGTCTACAGAGTGAGTTCCAGGACAGCCACAGATGCACAGAGAAACCCTGTCTCGACAAAACAAAACAAACAAAACACAGAACAATTTAGCTGGGTGGTGGTGGCACTTTTAATCCCAGCACTCAGGGAAAAAAAAAAGACATGACATAAAATATGATAAAATAATTTACAATTATTATTACATTTTATAAATTTATTTCATGTACATAAGTGCTTACCTGTTGGTATGTATGTATACCATGTATATGCCTGCTGCCCATGAAAGCTCACGAGGGCACTGAACTCCCTGAACTACTGGTAGCTGTGTGCTACCATGTGAGTACTCGGAAACTAACATGAGTTTCTGGCAAGTGTCCACCTCTAGCACCATATTTTACAATTATTAAATAAGTATGTGAGTGTGTACCTAGGAGATAGGGTTTGTTAGACAGCTCAAACTGGCCTCAAACTTGCAGTCCTACTGCTTCAACCTCCTACGGCCACTGTGAGGCCACATTTTTTCCGCCCTGTGTATCTGTCACACATGAGTCCCTGTGCATTGAGTCTGGAAACCTGAGGGGACATGTGGAGTTGTCCTCGGTTTGTCTCCTGTGTCTTTACTGAGCAGAGTCTCTCAACAGGACCTAGGCTGGCTGGGAAAGCTAGTGCAGCTAGCCAGCTAGGGATTCCCTCCCTACTTTCCAGTTCTGGAATTATGCTCATCAGTCACGGTGCCGGAAAGCCAAACTCTAGCCTACAAGAGCTAGTTCCAGGACAGGATCCAAAGCTACAGAGAAACCCTGTCTCAAAAAGAAAAGAAAAAAAAATCCAAAAAAAAGGACCCCTCCCTCCAAAAAAAAAAAAACCAAAAAAGAAAAAAAAAAAAAGAAATGAAAACCCCCAAAGAAGCTCAGTGATATAGAACTTTCCTACTATGTACAAGGCTCTATTTTAAGTTTGAACCAGCATGCGTGCGCACACACACACCCCGCCACGAAAGGTAAAGCACAATTAACTACATGGTGAAAGCCTTTCAGGAGCATCTGTAGTTTCTTCTCTGCTATATTCAAGTCATCAACTACTTAAACACTAAATGAAAAAAATGCTTCTTTTAAATCCTTGGTTCTTTTGCCTGCTTTTTAGAAAATGCTGCTCAGTAAAGAACTTCAAAATCCTACATATCCTATGGCAGGCAGGCATGCCAGGCAAGACCGTAGACGTCAACCGCTCCCATCTTCACACACCCAGGGAACACAGGCAGAGGGTGAGGGGACTTGGGAGTTCTTATTTCCTCCACTTTTCACTGACCCTTCTCCAGCAGAGATCCAGAAGACAGCTACTAATCTAGAGATAACGACGCAGGGCAGCCTATTTCTAAGCACTGTGGACAAATGTGTCGGCGCGGATAGCTGACTGCATGTGCTTCCCTGAAGGGAATGCTGTTTAATGTCCTGTCCATTCTGGATCAGAGCCAACTGTTCTCTTAGTACTGTGTATACACACTATCATCATGCTTGCAGATGGCACAGGGCAGGCCCAGCAGGAGGCACTGTTCAGACAGGCAGTTTTCTCATCGGCATCAACCCTTTCCCAAGAATCAGAGTTAAGCAAGTGACATTCTGAAACTAAATCCAACCCCCAACTGCTAACAGAAGACTCCCCTGTAAATTCAGTGAGGGTGAAAAAAGAAATGAGGTCTTAGATTCCCAAGTACGCTTTGCTCTCTGTGTAACAAGTATTGGAGAGGAGAAATAGAGGTTCAAAGAGATACCCAAGGAGCACTCACCCCTTTATTGGCAGCAATGCAGCATTCAGCCAGTCGTAGCCAAAGCCGGGGATTTGCATGATAAACCTGAACAGCTTCAATCAGACACTCGAAGGCTGCAAGAGGCCTCCCGATGTGTAGCAGCTGGATCCCACAGTTATAGAGCAGCTCATACCTTTTGTTGCTTAGCAATGTACACATGGGTCTTCCAGAAAACTTTTTGCCTAGCGATCAGAATTGGAGACTAGATCATTAAAGTTCAGTTGCACTGAAGGTATTTGTTTTTCCAAGTAAACCCTTGTATGTTTAGTACCCAACAACCACAATTTAAACTGTCATCAGTGGCTCTCTCCATGCTTAACCCTACAAGAATCTGTCAGTCATATCAGATGTCTGTGCTAGTTGGGACAGAGATGCCCTTGCTTGTGTCAGCTCTCCCTGGTTGCTTCAGGGAGCCAAAGAACTGAAGTGAGAGTCACTGACTCCCTGAACCTTCCAGCACCTTCAGCTTGGTCAATCTGTTACCACTGCTACACGTTTCCAGTGATTCATACCCACAATAGGACCACTCGCCATATATATTTTTGCCTGCCTGCCTTCCTTCCTTCCTTCCTCCCTCCCTCCCTCCCTCCTTCTTTCTTTTCTTTTCTTCTCTTTTCTTTTGTTTTTTTTGAGGCAATGTTTCTTTGAGTAGCCCTGGCTGTCCTTAGAACTAACTCTCTTTGTAGACCAGGTTAACCTTGAATTCAGAGATCTGCCTGCCTCTGCCTCCCAAGGGCTAGAATTAAAGGCGTGCGTTAACATGCCCAGCATAGAATATATTTTTCATCAACTAAGTACTTATGATTTTAAAAATTAGAAAATTGCTTGATTTAAAGCATTTTTGATTAAGGATCCATATAATCTGATTGTTCAATAACAAACTTCAGCAATGCTTTAAGGCTGTCAGATGCCACCAATACATCACTTTGGAAGATCTGCCAACAATTTAATAATGCGCCGGCCTGACAGTCGAGAAGTCCTAATGACTAATTAAAATTGAATGACATATCATGTAGGATAACGGATTCAAATACAAAACAAACTGAAGTAACTGAATTCTTTTTGTCTTTTCTTTTCCCCCATGCCTGTGTGTTTTTGTATTTGAATCTAAACTAGAGGTCAAGAATCTCCCTCAATCTCTCGTTTTCTTTAGGCAGGCAGTGTCTTTCAATCAAACTGAAGCTTCTTGATAGAGGGGCCTCACTAGCTGGCTTGTTCCAGGACCTCACCTTTGCTTTCTAAGGTTGGAATTACAGGTGAGCTGCCCTGGGCATACAGCATTTATGCAGATCCAGGGGTCGAAAGTCTGCTCCTCTTGTGTAATTGCTGAAACATTTCCTCAGCTCTCGCTTTTTTATAATTCAAAATTTTCTTAGCTTCTTAATACCAAGGGGCAATAACTACTAAAAGTCTCCAGAGCCAAGTCTGTACACATGGCCTGCACCCTTGACAGGATGGCTGCTACTCCTTTTACTATGACATCTTAGAACAAACCTGTCTCGTCCTCCAAGCCCTGACTGTATCTCCCATACCGAGGTCTCCTGCCTGATGCTTGCTATCTCAGTCACGTGTTTCTCAAGGAGGACACTGCAGTTCCCAGCGCTTCTTACCTGGATCAGTGCCACCTGCACTGAGTTGGGCACAGACATTGTCATTTTCTTGCAGAGCCTTCTTAAAGTAGAAAATCCCCAAATTGTGCTTGCTCATGGCAAAATGGATGCAACCAAGATTATTCCAGAACATGCACCTCAAGCATTCACCTGAAAATAACACAACACAAACCACTTTATCTACAGAATTTTGTTTTTGCAGTCCCTCATATAAAAATCAGGCCTAGCTGCTGTCAGTTACCTAACCTATTTGGAATGTCACTTAGTCACTAAAGGACAGTTCATGAGGCATGGTGTAAGTGTGAGGACTAGATAGGGTGACACAGACACCCTCTCTAGCAGATATCATTTTTTTTTTTTTTTTTGGTTTTTTCGAGACAGGGTTTCTCTGTAGCTTTTGGTTCCTGTCCTGGAACTAGCTCTTGTAGACCAGGCTGGCCTCGAACTCACAGAGATCCGCCTGCCTCTGCCTCCCGAGTGCTGGGATTAAAGGCGTGCGCCACCACCGCCCGGCTAGCAGATATCATTTTAAAAAAACCCTGCATACTTTTTTTCTGACTTCATTTTCAACAAGTGACAAAAAATTAAAAACAAATATATACGCCATCTGTCCACAGTGAAATACAGTACAAACTGCAAACAGTGAAACAATCTAAACACGGAGGCTGGAGCTCAGTGCAGTGCTAGCACTGGCTTAGCATGAAAAGGGTCTTGAGTAGAACACATGCATGCACATGGAAAGAATAAAATACACTAAGGGAAGAATAACAAGGAGAATGTATCAACAGAGTAAACAGTACTGGGAGGCAGAGGCAAGTGGATCTCAGTGAGTTCAAGACCACCATGGTCTACAAAGCAAGTTCCAAGAAACACAGGACTGTTGCACAGAGAAACCCTGTCTTGGAAAAACAAAATAAAACAAAACAACAAAAACAAAGAGTATAGAAATCCTGTTTCATCTGAAGCTTAAGTTCCCATTCTACCTACTCTATCCACCCACCCATCCATCCATCCATCCATCCATTCACCCATCCACCCACCCATCCACCCACCCATTCATCCATCCATCCATCCATCCATCCACCCACCCATCCATCCATCCATCATACTACACCACCTGAGACAGGATCCTGTGTAAAAAAGGCTGCCTCACTGCAACTCTCCATGCAGTTGAGAGTGACCTAATTCTCTTGCCTCTACCTCCTCAAGTGTAAAGATCACAGATATGTACCGGCTCTTGGTGTGTGGGGTACTAGAAATGAAGTCCAGTGCTCTGCACATGACAGGTGAGCTCTACCAACTGAACTACATTTCAGATGATTTTTATTATTTTGAGAGAGGGCCTCACACTGTGGCCCTGGTGGCCTAGAATTCACTAGGTAGCTGAGGCTGGCTTTGAACTTTGGAAGTCCTTCTGCCTCATCCTCCTGAGTGCAGGGACTGCAGTATCTTCTCTCACACCTGACTGGGCACGATTTCTTACCTTAGGTATTATCTCATCTGGTTTGTCAGTTACCCTTGACATGTATGTCAGAGAGGCCTTCTGCCTGCTTCAAACACTCATGCCCACCAATATTCCTCATTTGTTCTGTGACTTGATCTTGAATGTATGTGTGTATTTGTGTTTTTAATCACAAAAACAACATTTTTTTTTTTTGTGGTCAAAATCTTTAGCTATTTCTCCAAACTCTACAGCATTAGGATTTTGGATAATGTTCAAGCAAGCCTTCTTCACCACAGAGCAGAATATTCCTCCCAGTTTCTTTCCGGGCTTTTGTTTTATTTTTACATTTCAATCCTTTACCTGGATAGATTTTCAACTTTGGTATAATGAAAATAACCCAAACTTAGCTTTCACTTTCACTATTTATGGACACTTGTGTAGTGGCAAAGGAGTAGTGCATGCCTATAATCTTAGCACCTGAGAAGTAGAGGCAGTGATACAGAGTTCAAGGTTATCCTTGGTCAGACAGCAAGTTCAAAGATAGCCTGGTCTATGTGAGATTGGGTGTGGTGGCTCGTGCCTTTAATATCAGTACTAGGGAGCCTGAGTTAGGCAGCTATCCGAGTGTGAGGCTGGCCAGAACTGCATAGTAAGACCCTGTCTTGAAACGAAAATTACAGAAAAATGTACTAGTTGGCATGGCATACTTTACACTTGCAACACACAATGCCAGATTATGTCAAATTGGTAACAGGATATTCACTGCTAAATATCAAGGCTGTATGCTTTGAATATTTATATATTTTGTTTTTTTGAGGCAGGATTTCTCTGTTAGCCCTGGCTGTACTGGAACTTGCTTTGTAGATCAGGCCGACTTCACGTCTAGCTCTAGACCTGTTGCAGTTTTTTCAGAGTGTACTTGTGATTTGAGAGATCATTTTATACCACAACAATAAAAACATTAGAAACAGAATTGAGGAGAACAGGCTAGGGATGTGGTGTAACAGGCTGGGTGCTTCCTAGCATTCATAAGCCCTTGCACATCAACAATCCCCCAGCACCACATCACCAGGGGCAGAGGCACAAGCCTGTGCTTCTACCACTGCAGAGCTAAGAGGTAAGATTAAAAAAAAAAAAATCCAGGTCAACCTTGACACACTCAGTTAAATAAACAAGATTAGCCCAGGCACAGGAGATACAAGACCCAAAGCTAAACAAACCCAGGACGGTTAGGGGTGCTTGTTTAAAGAATGTCCAAGAGGAACCAAGAATACAACTGACTTTCTCCACTCTCCAGTGAACTCAGACACCAAACTGGAGGAAGGCGGAAGGCCCACAGGTTTGTAAATAGAGATTATGTGTGCATCAGAACAGAATCTAAAACAAAGAATACAAACATTCAAACACACACACACACCAGGAACAGGTAATGAACAGGTAAGGTTAACGTAAAGGAAAGATGTGATGAGCCCTCTTTCAACGTGGAAGCAAATTATACGATAAAAATTTTATTTTTGCATGAAGAAATAGGAAAACCCTGTTTTAAGATAGAGCTCTGAAAGGCAGCTTGGCTAGCCTCAAATTTGAGACACCCGTACTTCAGTCTACCCAGTGATGGGATTAGACTGTGCCACCTACCAGACTTAGAACATTTCCACCTAAAGATGAACCAACATCACTCCGAAAAAGAAGACTGGTGTGTGGGGTGGGGGACCCCAAGTAATAAGGAGTAGACCAACCAAAACTTTACAGTTTTCTTTTACCTGTTTTCATGAAGCCTGGATGCTCGGCAATGTTTGAACTATTTAACAGCTTCACTGCTTTTCGATAATTGCCCCTTAAGTACTCAAAATTGCTTTTAAGAAACAGGGAGGGTGCAGACTGTAAAGAAAATATAAAAGTGATTTAAAATTTGTTTTCAGTTCTTTTTTGCATGATCGGGACTACACCGCTGTGCATGAAAGTGTTTAGGACATAAATCAATCAGCTGAATCATGCCACAGAAAACAATCTCTAAATGCTGCATGGATCTTGCTATTTAAAATACTGAAACCTTACAGAGAACAGCCTGTGATGTGTCCACCTAAAAACACTATGACACGTGTGCATAAGAACAGAGCTCGCTCACAGAGTATTAAGTGACCGTCCCCATGCACTGCAGTCTCCAGGTGCCCAGCACGGTCTATGTTCAGATGATCTTCTGCCCTAGCCCCTTATGCAGTTGGGGATACAAACACACAAGGCTGGGTTTGGCTTAACTGGAAGCCAACTGTACAGCACAAACTAAGACTTTTGTTTTAATGGTTATTGCAAAATTGATGCTAATGGCAGTTTGAATGAGAATGCCCCCCTAGACTCATATATTGGAAAACTTAATCCCTGATTGGTAGAACCATTTGGAAAGGATAAGGAGGTGTGGTCTTGTGAAGGAGGTGTGTCACTGGAGTCAGGCTTTGAGGTTTCAAAAGTCCACATCACTCACAGACAGCTATTGATGCCTTGTGCTTGTGGATCAGACAGAAGCTCTCCACTACTGCTCCAGCCCCCTGCCTGCCTAACTGCCATGCTTCCTGCATGATGGTCACGGACTCTAATCCTCTGGAACTGAGAGCCCCAAACTAAAAAATTCATTTCATAAGTTGCTTTGGCCATGGTGTCTCCTCACAGCAGGAGAACGGTAATTTAGAGAGTGATCTTCCTTATTTCTTTTTGATTTTAAAAAAGATTGTGGTGTCCTTTAATCCCAGCACTCGGGAGGCAGAGGCAGGCGGATCTCTGTGAGTTCGAGACCAGCCTGGTCTACAGAGCTAGTTCCAGGACAGGCTCCAAAGCCACAGAGAAACCCTGTCTCGAAAAACCAAAAAAAGAAAAAAGAAAAAAAAAAAAAAAAGATTGTGGTGGCTTGAATAAGAATGGCCTCGATAAATCAGACAGCGGTGACACATGCCTTTAATGCCAGTATTTTGGAGGCAGAGGCAGAGATATCTCTCTTGAGTTCCAGGACAGTTGGGGCTACACAAAGAAATCCTGTGGGGAGGGGGAATTAGCCCCCCATAGGCTCATATATTTGAATGCTTGGTCATTAAGGAGTGTCACTGCTTGAAAGGGATTAGGAGGTGTGGTCTTGTTGTTAGAGTAGGTGTGGTCTTGTTGAAGAAATATGTCAGGGGTAGCCTTTGAGGCTTCAAAAGCTCAAACCAGTTCAGTGCTCTCTGCTGCCTGGGGATTTGTAAACTCAAAGCTACTCCTCCAGTGCCAGTCTGCCCATGTGCACCATTCTCCCCAGCATAGGGATAACGGACTAAACTTCTGAAACTGTAAGCCAGTCCCATTTAAATGCTTTCTTTTATAAAAGTTGCCTTTGGTCACGGTGTCTCTTCATAGCAATAGAACATTGACTAAGACAAAGACAAGTTATTTTTTTAAATTATGTGTGTGGTGGCGAGGGGTGGAGGGGGAAGAACAGACATACTGAGTATGGATGCTACGGAAACCAGGATAAGATGTCAGATATCCTGGAGCTGGGATTTATGGTCTTGAACTTCTGACCCTCCTGCCTCCATCACCCAAGTGTTGGTACTGTAAGCCTGAGCCCCCATACCCAGGCTTTTTATTTACATATGTACTATGGAGAAATGTCTTGCATTTGTTTAACTCTGTAAAGCTGTTTACTTCACCTGCGTAAAATGCCTGATTGGTCTAATAAAGAGCTGAGTGGCCAGTAGTTAGGCAGGAAAGAGGGATAGGTGGGGCTGCCAGGCAGAGAGAATAAATAGGAGAAATCTAGGCTCAGGAGAAGGAGGAGGAGCAAGAAAAGGAGGAGAGGAGGGTGCGGGGGCTTAGCCAGCCAGCCACACAGCCAGCCCTGTAGTAAGAAGGAAAGAAAATATATAGAATAAAAAAAGATAAAAAGCCCAGAGGCTAAATGTAGTTAAAGAGAAACGGAATAATATAAGTTACAAAAGCTAGCTAGAAACAATCCAAACTAAGGTTGGGCATTCATAAGTAAGAATAAGTCTGGGAGCAGGTGATGGGCCACCAAAGAGCAAAGAGTGAAAAGTCAACTACAGAGGACTGCTTGCTAGGCTAGTGCTCAGTGCTCTACCACTGAGCTATCCCCAATGTTTCTCATTACTTAGGATTCAAGTTTACCTTTCACCTAATAACCAATAACCAGTTATAACGGGAAACCGTATTACTGTATGAAAGGAAGAACGTTAAAACAGCAAGTTTTGTTTGTAGGCACTACTCTTTCTATCCCTCAATTCTTTCTTTGGATTTCAGACGACTGTCAATAAATTCTCACGCTGTCTGGCCTCCAGAGAGTGCTGATTCAGAGTGCAATCACACACAGAGGTCTGGACACTGGAGTTTGAAAACCTCCATCCCAGCATTTACTCATTGGCTCATAAACATGCTCTCCTTCTATGGTCTAGTTCACCCTCTCTCTCAGCCTTCTGTTGGCCCAGAGATGATCTGGGCACTAAGAAATCATAATCTCAGGATTATGATCTAGGCGGAGCCACTTCCAAGTCAAGTGTTCATGGCCTTGGGTATAAGCAGTAAACTATACAACAATCACCAACTATTTTATATATTTAGGATTTTTTCCA
The DNA here is from genome assembly GCF_018167655.1 of Microtus oregoni. NCBI lineage: Eukaryota > Metazoa > Chordata > Mammalia > Rodentia > Cricetidae > Microtus > Microtus oregoni. The sequence continues at coordinate 9,910,729 of NW_024543087.1, read as the reverse complement.
AGACAGTTTCTCTGTGTTGGAATTAAAGGCGTGTGCTGCCACAATCAATTTTTAAAAACAAATATGTATATGTGCTGAGGCCACAAGAGAACAGGTAGCCTACCCTCTCTCCCTGTTCTGTTGAGACAGGCTCTCCCGGAACCTGAAGTCTGTGTTTTCAATGGTAGGCTGGAAGCAAGCAAGCCCGGAATCTTCCTGGACCCCTCAGAACCTGGGTTAGAGGCATGTGCTTTACCACTAAGCCACCCCTCACCGAAAACTAACAAATCCTCAGTCTAAATAGAAAAGTCAGAAACTGATGCCACAAGAAAAAGTCCAGAAAGAACTTACATTTCCAGCTGTGTTCATGACAGACTTGATTTCCCGTTTGCACGCTTTCAGGGACTTCATCTGGATGTATGCTCTGACTTTGTACTGTCGAGGAGGAAGGGAGGGGTGTAAGAGGTGGGCCATTTACACATGCTCAAGTTCTAGTTTCCAGTGCAGGACACTAGTTCTCATCTGCTTACAACACAGTCAAATTCCAGTCACATACAAATGCATCTTATAAATTATCTTAAATATTTGTTTTCTTTTATTTTTTGTGGTGCTGGGGACAGAATCGAAGGTGTTGTGCATTGTAGACAATAATTCTACTCCTGAGCAAAAAAAAAAAAAAAAAAAACCCTACAAATCTACATCTGCATAATTTACCTTAAATGTATAATTTTAAATTTTCATATATTGACTTATCATATATTCTATGTTATTTCAAAGTCCTATAAAGTAACTTAAAGAAGTTTTATGTGTATATACATATATACATACATACACATATATATTTTAAAATGTATTTGGAGGGAAAACTATACTTCTAAACTACAAGTCTTCCAAGCTGAGTGAACACACTGCCTCTCAGACTGCTTCAGGGCACACCCACCCTTTGATGTACACTACCTGGTGTATCTTGGACTTTGCAGCCTCGATTAGAGCTCCACTCTCAGCCTTAGGATTAGATCCATCTTTGCTGCTGTTATTGCCAGTCTGTATAACAGTGAAACAAAGTTAATCAAATAGTTATGACCATAACTGATTTTCAAGTGAGCTACGCACAAAGTGCCCAAGTCAAGCAGTCCTAGGCCATTTTAAACTGAGCCTGCTGCAAAGCCCACTCCGAGGGACTATGGGTCAGGTCAGTATGGCATTCCTAACAGGAAACTCACCGATGAACATAACTATGGACCCATTTAAAGTCATGCATGTCACTCAGACTATCTCTCTAGATACTCTGCCTTCTTACACCCTCCTCTGTCAGAATCCTGCCAGCACCACTGAGCCCTGACTTCCCGAGGAAGGATTTCCCACTCTCTCCTACTCGGACCCACTTCCCTTCTAATGAGTGCACTTCGGCACTCTCCACACTCAGACCCTGCTCATTTCAGTACCACCATTCATCCCCTTTGTGCTGTTTCCTCCATTAGGACAGTTACTCTGCTCCATCCCTCCTTTTCTGACTGGTCAGTCTGCATATTCAAATCAAACACTCAATTCCTGGAGATTCTCTAATTTTCTTCCTCTCTCCCCATGACCTCACTGTACTCCATCCATCCCTTCCCTACAGAGGGCCCCAAGGACAAGGGCTCAGTGTTCCTACTGTCAGATTAGAATCTACTGCACATAGACATGCTGTGGTATACTGTTCTTGTATCCTGTAAAGATTTGTCACTCGTATTGGTTTAATAAAACACTGATTGGCTGGGTGGTGGTGGCGCACACCTTTAATTCCAGCACTTGTACTCAGGAGGCAGAGGCAGGCGGATCTCCGTGAGTTCAAGGCCAGCCTGGTCTACAAGAGCTAGTTCCAGGAATGGCTCCAAAGCTACAGAGAAACCCTGTCTTAAAAAACCCAAAAATAAGTAAGTAAATAAAAAAAAAAATGCTGATTGGCCAGTGGCCAGGCAGAAGTATAGGCGGGGCAACCAGATTAGAAGAATTCTGGGAAGAAGAAAGGCTCAGTCTGCAGCTGCTACCCAGATGCAGAGGAAGCAAGATGAAAATTCTGCACTGAGAAAAGATACCAAGCCATGTGGCTAAACATAGATAAGAATTATGGGTTAATTTAAGTTCTAAGAGCTAGTTAATAATGAGCCCGAGCTATTAGGCCAACCAGTCTATAATTAATGTAGGCCTCTGTGTGTTTCTTTGGGACTAAATGGCTGTGGGACCAGGTGGGACAGAAACTTCCATCTACATATATATATTTGCCGAACTAAGGTCTACTTCAACAAATACTATAAGTACCAAGTATGAAAATGAAATATTATACAACACAAAGTTTAGGAAGATTGCTAAGAGCATTTAGTTGGAATCTCTTAACCCACCTGTGGGGGTTGAAAATGTAGACCACGCAGATGTTAGTAAAAGAAAAGTTTTTAAAAGGCAGTTTACAAGGGTTAGACAGATAGCACAGTTTCTGTGAATCACACTCCATAAAGCTGCTAGGATACTAGCTCACATGACAGACATGGGGCACACTTTTTTTTTTTTTTTTTTTTTATGGGGCACACTTTTAAAGTCTCAGTCTGATGCTTGGGAACTCACCTCGTTCTTCCCGTTTTTGTTGCTGCTGCCCTGTGATATCATTTTTTCTAGGACAGCAAGAAGATGCAGAGCTTTCTCAGCTTGGTGGGTTAATATATACAAGTCCACAAGCAGAAAGCACACTGCTTGGGCAAATTTTTCTTCTGACAAAACAAACACACAAACAAATAGGAAACGTTACAATCCAAGGTTGAGCATACACCTCTGCTTACTCCTAAACAGGACACAGAGCTCCGCAAAACAAAGCACATCTTCATTCAAACAAAGAATGTCACTAAAGCCATGAAAGAAAGCAGTATCCTTTCCTGGTGCTGCCATTGTTCTAGTGGGGTCTCCAGGCCTCATTCAGGCAGTCAGCGAGTATTCTTTTACACAGTCTTCATAGAGGCAGCCATGTAGTGGGAAGAAGCCTTAATTCAAGCATTTGCTTCATTACTTACTAATACACAATACCTCTGCATACCACTTAACTTCCAATTTTTATTTATTTTAGTATGACTGCATATGTGTGTGCATGTGTATTTTTCCACACATAAGTGTACACAGAGTATGTGTGGAAGGTCAGAGGCTTTGCTTGATTATTGCATCTAAAAGTCTCTATTTAATCAACCTCTATCTTCTTACCTGATTTTAGCACTATTCCATAGCATTCAACTACTCCTGTGAGAGTGACAAGGACAACGATTTCCTCTGTTAAGCTCACTGCAATGCCCCCTACACTGCCAAGCCATGCCTGGCTCATAGCATTGGTGTGTGCACTCAATAAATGTGCTATGTGAAGAGCATGCCTATCAGGGCTCCAACCTGCACAGATACTCTAGAAGAGAAGCACAGCTACAGAGATGGCAGAAAGTTCCATGTCTGTGGGAGAGGAGAGGAGACAGCCACACAACATTTATTTTAGGGCAGTGACTGTACTCTGTATATCCAGATGCACAAAGTACACCAGGAGTAAATCCTGACGTAAGCTATGGACGCTGCGGGACTGTGATGTGTCACCGTGGCTCATCCACTGTAACACGCACACCAATGGGGCAGCTGCTATGGGAGTTACAAATGTTGATGAGGAAGGCAATAGGAAAGAGCTGCGCTCTCCTCTCAATTTTGCTATGAATCCAAAACTGCTCAGAATATAACCAAAACAAACAAACAAAAAACCCAAACCCCAAGTAGTAAAAAGTTAACAATTTAGCTGAACATGATGCTGCACGCCTTTCATCCCACACTCAGAGGAGGCAGGCAGACCTTGGACAGTTCTAGGTCAGGCTGGTCCACGTAGCAAGTTCTAGGTCAGTCAGGGTTACACAGTGAGATACTGTCTCAAAAATAAAATAAAGGCGAGAGAGGTGGCTCAAAGGTTAAGAAAGCTTGCTGCTCTTCCAGAGGATCCGAGTTCCTGGCACCCACATCAGGCAGCTTACAATTGCCTGTAACTCCAGCTAACTTCCAGATATCTGTATTCATGTGCACACACCCATACATAGACACACCTCCAACACATATCATTTAAAAAGTACTTAAGCCAGGCAATGGTGATGCATGCCTTTAATCCCAGCACTCAGGAGGCAGAGGCAGACGGATCTCTGTGAGTTCGAGGCCAGCCGGGTCTACAAGAGCTAGTTTCAGGACAGGCTCCAAAGCTACAGAGAAACCTTGTCTCAAAAAACCAAATAAAAATAAGAATAAAAAATAAAAAGTACTTAAATTATAAATAAATGAATTTAAAAGTTTAAATAGAAAAATTGAAGTAATTACAATAATTTTCACAAAAATGAATAGATCTGTATGACTTACACTGAATTTTATGTTCTCTTAGCCACAGTAGAGCTCAACAGCATTTTGTGAACTGTTGGCAGAATTCAGAAAAGCTCTGCCAATGCTTTCTAGCACACAGTGGGGAGCAATTCTGACAGATAGTCCCTAATACACAGTCCCTACCACTGCCTCTCTCCTGGCTAGCCTACCAGTCACCAAACCATCAGAACTGAAAGACAGGTAACTCAAAATGGTTCCCTAGAGTCATTCACCAACTGCTCACCGAGCTGTCAGAGGCCCTACATAGCCTCTTCCCAAGTGCCACCGGGACAGAAGCACACTCCTCCACCTGCTGTATAGGAACCACCAATAGACCAGGGTTCGTTCGCAGCTTCTGAGTCCCCTTAATGGTCTGATCTAACAGAAAGCGCAGACTCCCTGTGGACTGGAGAGCACTGGTGCTCTCTAACCATACACCAGCAGCTGTTTATCTGCTAGCTCCTTCCTGCTCATTAGCACCCACCTTTCCCAATTCTTAGGGCTAGCATCAGAATGCAAACACAAACCCCTACTTGCTCTCTGCATGCACAAATTTCAGCAGGGCAACAGAGAAATAAAATACTACACTGTCCTTCTGCTTTTTGAGACAGGGTTTCTCTGTAGCTTTGAAGCCTGTCCTGGAACTAGCTCTGTAGACTAGGCTGGCCTCAAACTCACAGTGATCCGCCTGCCTCTGCCTCCCGAGTGCTGGGATTAAAGGTGTGCGCCACCACTGCCCGGCTCCAAAATGGCCTTTTAAAAATGTTTACTTTAGACACATGAATGTTTTGACTGTGTGTATGTATGTGTATGCCTGGTGTATGCTGAGGCCAAATGTAGGGCTGGGAGGCAAACCCAGATTCTCTACAACAGCAGTAAGTACTCCAAAACACTGAGCCATTTCTCCAACCTGCCCCCATCTCTTTTTCATGTATATTATGGTAAAAAGGGCTCTGAAATAAGGTAGTATTTAAGAGGAAAGAAAAGGCAAACATCTTTCTACTATCTAACAGTTCATTCCTTCCCTTCCCCTCTTCCTATCTTCCTTCCTTTTTGATAGGGTCTCATGAAACCCAGGTCTCAAACCCAGTATGTGTCAGAGGACGACCCTGAACAGCTGGTCTACCAGATGCTAGGATCACAGGCATGTGACAGCATATGGGGGCACCTTTAAAGCTCAGGTGAGGAGGAGTGCTAAAGGAAACTGGACTTCTCTAAGTGGCATACAAGCTTATCTGGTCTAAACTCAAATTGAGAAAGACGGAAACAGCTTTATTTTTGGTCATTTTATATGTGTGTGCCCAGGTATGCAGTTGAATGTGAGTACATGTGTGTGGAAGACAGGAATCTTTGCGGTTGTTCCTTAGTGAACCTTCATGTATGTCTGTGCACCAAATGCATACCCGGTGCCTGAGGAGGCCAGAAGAGAGCATCAGATCTGAGAGTGACAGATGATTGTGAGCAGCTATGTGGGTGTTGGGAATTAAACTCATGTCCTAGGAGAATAGCCAGTGCTCTTAACTACTATCTCTCTCCAGCCATCTCTCCAGCCCCTGACTCCAGTACTCTGAGACAGGAATTTCCATAGCCTAGAGCTTCTGAAGCAGGCCAGGCCACCCAGCCAGCAAACTCAAGGGATCCACCTGTATATTACAAGCACACACTACCACACTCAGCTGTTTTCATATAGGCTCTAGGCAGTGAACTCAGGTCCTTACACTTGCAAGGCAAGCAGTCCACTGACTGAGCTATTCCCTTTAAATGCTGACATATAGATTTAATTTAGGTCATCTGGATAAAAAGCATTTTTAGAGAATTTTGCAAGTAAGACTGGATGAGATTTCTGGCTTGACAGATAACATACCAAATGGTTCTATGAACTGATAAAGCTTTTCACCAACAGATATGGCCTCTGTATACTGTCGCAGATGATAAAGAATGACTGCTTGATTATAATACAACATGCTGTTTTCAACGTCATCTAATCCATCCATCTCTTCAACAGCTGAGTGAACCTACAAAACAATCCAGACAGAATGTGCTCTAACAACAGTACGACAGACTGCAAAAGTGAAAGACCTCAGCTGGATGTGTGGCACACCCCTATAATCTCAGCGCCTAAAAAGCTGAGGCAGCACTAGTGTAAATTCAAGATCAGCCCAGGCAATAGTGAGTTCCAGGCTAGCTTCCGAATAGCTGTGAGCGCAGATGTGCACTGCCACGCCTAGCTCTAGCACATCTCACTTTCTCACATCCCAACAGTACCTTCACTAGGCTGGGGCACACACTCCCAATCCCAACACTGGGAGGACCAGAGAGGCAGATTCCTGAGTTCAAGGCCAGCCTAGTCAATAGAATGAGTTCCAGGACAATCATGAAGAAACCCTACCTCAAAAACAAAATACAAAACAACAAAAAATAGTATCTTCAGGTTTTTAATTTTTTTTGCTTTGTTTTGTTTTCCGAAATAGGATTTCACTGTAGCTTTGGAGCCTGTCCTGGAACTAGCTCTTGTAGACCAGGCTGCCTCGAACTCACAGAGCTCCGCCTACCTCTGCCTCCTGGGTGCTGGAATTAAAGGCATGTACCACCACTGCCTGGCTCATGTTTTTAATTTTTTAAAAAAATTTACTTATTTGTATTTTCTTTACGAGTGCTCTGCATGTATACCTGCAGGCCAGAAGAGGGCATCAGGTGTTATCAAGATGGTTGTGGTGCTGGGAATTGAACTCAGGTCCTCTAGAAGAGGAGTCAGCGCTCTTAACTGCTGAGCCATTTCTCCAGCCCATATTTCCACTTTTTAAAACAAGATTTCTGAGATGGGTCTCATTCTATAGCCCAGGAGGACTTCAAACACACAGCAATCCTCCTGCCTCATCTTAACAAGTGAGGGGATTATAGACTAGGTTTGCATTTTATTTCCATTGTTTTTCTTGTCTGTTTGGAACAGGATCTCACTATAAAGCTGTGGCTGTCCTTGAAATCACAGAGTACTGTCTCCTGAGTGTTGGGGTTAAAGGCATGCACACACCTGGCTTACTTGTGGGCCTTTTTTTTGAGAAAGGGTCTCCTGTAGCCCTCCTTGCTTGGTCTAGAACTCATTTTGTGAACCAGGCTGCCTTGAATCTCTTTACATTTCAAAACAAATCTCTAGCCGGGCGCCACCACACCTTTAATCCCAGCACTCGGGAGGCAGAGGCAGGCGGATCTCTGTGAGTTCGAGACCAGCCTGGTCTACAAGAGCTAGTTCCAGGACAGGCTCCAAAACCACAGAGAAACCCTGTCTCGAATAACCAAAAACAAAAAAACAAATAAAAAAAAACCCTCTAATTATGTATACCACACATAACGAAAATTCTAGTCATACTAAAATTAACATCTCTTTGCCATCATAAAGATTAAAACGAATAATTATATAATGTTATAAGATTAATTCTGACTGACATTTCCCCAAATCATGCAGTGGTTTAGTAAACACAGATCCAACAACTTTGGTGTGGCTGATGGCATGGAACCTCAAACTTCACAGAAGAGTGGTTCACAATCAGACTTCAGCTACACATACGGTTGAGCATGACATGGCAGGGGAGTTCGCAGGGTGGGAAAGACCCTGGCTGACCAGCAGCTCAAGGGAGCTAGCTCTTCATTACTTATCCAGCCACTACCTTCATATTAAAAGTTGTCTTAAATAGTGAAAACTCCATTTCGAAAGACAGGCAGCCCTTCTTGTAATATTAGTTTATTTGATTTGAAAATTTCTATTATTGTGTGATCAAGTGTAGAAAGCCCCTATGAAAGCTAGAAGCCGACATCACGCATCTTCCTCTATTGCTCTCCATCCTTTTCTTGAGACAAGGTTTCACACTGGCTTTGGCTGGTCACTGCCTCCCCGGTGCTGGGACTGGAGTAATAACTAAGTCCAAACAAAACTTATAGCAACAAAGGATTCAGAGAAGTAGAAATTCTGTCTTTAATATCAAGCAAGAAATCACATTTATTTTCCTTAACTATTTGTATTTCACAACTTAACACAACAAATTTTTACAGTTAAATTCATTTATCACCTGATTCTTCAGCTGGTTAAGTGTTTGTCTCAAATTATCTGTTGTTGTTTGATTATTTTTAAAAAATTCAGCTACTGCTGTATTCAAAATTATTTTGTAATCATCTTTGTTTATATCTTGGAGACAGGCAAGGTGTTGCAGACAGGCATCATAATTTCCAGACTAAAAAGAAAAGACAAACAAAACCACACATATACACACAAAATTCCATATTAGCTTTAAGAACAATACAGCTTTTCCAAATATGTTTCCCTCATCTCACTTATGTTTTAAAGTGGGAGTCCCCTTAGCATTCTAATGAACGCCCTAGGTAGAGCAATAGGCACGCCAGAGAACACTGTGTTACATTTTCCTAAGACTCCAACTCTCACACCAGTAAGCAGAGCTCTAACACATGTATGCAGACATGATAGATAGTGCGCACATGTTGCTGGCAGTGTATGGATCGGAGGCTAGCCAAGAAAAGGAACATAATTATTCCAAAGGTCAGATCCTTTGGAATTCTTTTGTTTAATGTGCATGTATATCATAAGATTTTTTTCATACTGTTTATGTCAGATAAGTTGCAATTCTGACAACAAATATTTGGTGGTCCACTTTAAAGTACATTCAAGACAAGAAATGGACAAAGTAGGGAAATGAAGACTGACCCACACATTTATCAATCTAAATTTAAAAGACTCAAACAACATTGGAGTTAAAACATGTTTATGAAAACAAAAATTTGGGGGTGGCTCAAAATATTTCCAATCTTTTCAGCATGTTTATATAAAATGAAACCCACTTCTCCCTAAAGTTAATTCCTGAATTATGACAGAATAAAATTTATAAAATTTAGATTTGTTTTGAAGTGAGTTCTACTCGGCAGACCCATTCCGAGCAGCTGAAGAGGGAGACCGTGTCTTACTGTGAAGGCCTGGAAAGCACTGGTAGACAGCTCCTTCTCCTGGTCAGTGACCCCAGACGACTGGCCTGCCCCTTCATGTTTCTCGGCTCCCTGATCTGCAAACACAAAGTTTCTTTAGAAATGGAAGCTGGGGCTGGCAAGAGGGCTCAGCAAGGGAAAATACTGTTTGTACGCAAGACTGACAACCCAAGTTTGATCCCCAGATCTTAAAAGATGAAGAAAACTAACTTCCACAAGTTATCCTGACCTCCACACGGGTTCCATAGCTCATCACATGTCCACGCACACACAAAATATGAATCTGTACAATGAATCCGTTCTCCATCTGTTTTGTTGTTTTTTGGGGGGGGGGTGTTGAGGAGTAGGTTTAGATACAGTGTCATGTAATCAATAGCCTCAAACTCAGTATTTCACTCCTAGTGCTGGGCATGTGCCCTACACTGTCACGTGTGTGTCTCTGTATGACTGGGGATTTAGGATCTTGAGCACTTGCTCTGGTTACCAGACCTGAGGTGACATCCTATGCCCCAACAAAATGTGGCCGCTTATCCTTGATAAACTAATTAAAATAGCCAAGTTAATAGTAAAAAGCAGAAAAGGGATTTATTCAATGTGTCCTAATAATGTCCTCAGGTCTACCTTCAGGGTTCTGAAGTTAGGTTGAGGATCAAGTAGAGAGCCAGAGTTATATCTAAGCAGACTCTAGTGAAGGTGCGCACGCGCACACACACCCCCGCCCATGTATGCTTCCTGTGAACTGAGATGATAGTAGTGAGTTGAGATTATAGTGACTTAGAGGAAGAGCTCTTACCTAGAATAGACAAGGTCTTGGGTTCGATTCCCAGCAACACAAAAAATTAACAAACAAACAGGATGTAAATCAGCTGGTAGACTTTTTGCCTAGCACCTATGGTTCAGTCCTTTGCACTGCATAAACCAACTATGGTTGGTGGTGCCTAGCACTCCAGAGGCAAAGTCAGGAGACTCAGGAGTTCAAGGTCATCTTCATTTAGCCATCTAAAGGTCAGATTAAGACAAGAGACCCTAACTCAAAAACCACTGTTTGGGGGCTGGAGAGATGGCATAGGTAAGAGCACTGGCTGCTCTTCCAGAGGGCCTGAGTTCAATTCCCAGCAACCACATGGTGACTCACAGCCACCTGTAAGATCTACTGCTTGTAGGGGAAGCCCAGCCCAAGGGGGCGTGTTCACCTTGGGCTAATGTTTATGTATAAATCGGGCGTGACCCCCTCATGCCCCGCCGGTCCATTTTGTACTTCCGGTTTCATCGCTGGATCCCTGGTGTTGTAAGTTATTTCTTCATTAAAGTTTACCATTTCATATTGAGCTAGCCTGGTTATTACACCGCATCATAGTGCCCTATTTATTCTGGCATTCAGTAAACATGCAGAAAGAACATTGCACATATAATAAACAAACAAACAAATTTTTAAAAAATAGATTAAACCAAGAACATTGTTGGTTTAGAAAGCAGAGGCAGGAAGACTGTTAGAAATCCAGGAGTTCAAGACCAGCCCAAGGAAGATAGTGGGATCCTGTTTCAAAACTAAAATACAATAAAGTGCTCATGTTGGCAGCACATTTACTAAAACTGGAATGACAGCAGATCAAGAAGGCCCAGCTGCAGGGATGACTTGAAGATCTGTAAAGTGTTCCACACTTAATACCAAAACCAAACCAAAGTAAGGCAGTAGTGATGTTGGCTGTGTGGTAGAGGGTAGAGGTGCTTGCCTAGCAGTTAGGGCTGTGGTTGAGCCCCAGCACTGGGGGGAAGGGAGGGGAGATCCTAACTATTCAGTAAGGTATTGAAGATTTCAGATTTCTTTTTCTTTGAGACACTAGCTCAGGCTAGTCTCGAATTTACTATATAGCTCAGGGCTAGCCTCAAAAATCATGGCAATCCTCCCGTCTCAGCCTCCCAAGCTCTGGGCTTCCAGGATGAGCCATGGTGCCCATCTAGGATACTGAAGATTTTAAGCATCTATCATCGACTAAAATCAGACTCACAAAACAAAAACAAAAAAAAAAAAAAAGCCGGGTGGTGGTGGCGCACGCCTTTAATCCCAGCACTTGGGAGGCAGAGGCAGGCGGATCTCTGTGAGTTCGAGACCAGCCTGGTCTATAAGAGCTAATTCCAGGACAGGCTCCAAAACCACAGAGAAACCCTGTCTCGAAAAACCAAAAAACAAAAACAAAAATAAAATCAGACTCACATAGCCACAGACGTCATAATCCCTAGAAAATAGAAAAAGACTGGGGCTGACAGACTCTGGAACTCATTTCCATGTCTAGAGAACTGAGTTGCATATTCTCAAATATTAATCAACCATAGTTCACCTACATCTTTTACTTCAGAATAACAATTAAAAAATACTTCAGTGAGATTACTGCTGTTTTGCTTCTTCTGCATGTGCAGGGCTGTAATCAATTTCCCAGTGTTTTAAGAGCCATGCACTACTTGTAGCTGCTGACTGCTTACCAGACAGCGTCTGCACATAATCCCACAGTGTGTCTTTACTTGTCCAAAAGTATTCTCCATTGCCAATGGAAAGCGGGGACGGTCGCTCCTCCAGAAGCTTCATCTTCCTTCTGCCCTGGCCTAAAGAGCACGGCTGACGCAGGCGCACAGAGCTCTTGGATGCACAAACCTTAACATTCTTTAAGCTGAAAGACTTCATTTCTAACCACACACACACCTTTAGGTTTCAACCACAGAACAGAAACGTAACACCTCTTCCAAATGAAAAGAGGTCAGTTAACTGAAAGCACAGACATATTCCAACACAGAATGTTAACACTTCAAAGCTGACTGGAGGATGCGGGCAGTCAAGGAACGACTGAAACACAATGCTAAGGCTGCCAGGCAGTGTGGTCACAAAACATCAGCAATGCCTGGCAAGGCAAAGTTTTAAATGATATCTTTTCATTTTATTTTATTTTGTTTTTGAGACAGGCTCTCATGTAGTCCAGGCTAGCTTCAAACTCACTATGTGAGTTTCAACGATTCATCTCCACTTTCTGAATGCTGGGATGAAAGCCCTTACTGAAGTCATCAGAGAGCTGCTAGGACAGCTCAGATGTGGTTTCTACCACCCAAAGGAAAAGCTGAATTCATCCAAACTGATATTAGCTTCAATACAATGCAAAGAAGTTACAAGGTCAAAGGTGTTATGTGGGCTGAGGAGATGGCTCCGTGGGTGAGAGTGCCTACTCCGCAGCAAGACCATGTGAGTTTGAACCCTCAGTCCCCATGTAAAGAGCTGGAAATGGCTGTACATCCTTCTTCACAGAAACAGAAGGGTCCTGTCTCAAGAGAATGAGATAGTGGAAGACATGTGTTCTCTGGCCTCCACATGCTAGCTCGTACCCTCATGTATATGTCTCACACACACACACACACACACACACAGAGAGAGAGAGAGAGAGAGAGAGAGAGAGAGAGAGAGAGAACACAAAGGGGTTATATTTTACAGTTCCAGCCCAACAAACTATGTTCCTTCTATTTTAAGATAAGCACAGCTGGAAAAAAATGGGAGGACACACGTTCCAGAAACCAAAGTAAGGTACTGGAATCCTAATTCCCAGTACTTGGAAGGCAGTGGCAGGCGCATCTCTGTGAGTTCGAAGCCAGCCTGGTCTACAGAGGTAGTTCCAGGACAGCCAGAGCTGTTACACAGAGAAACTCTGTCTAAACAAAATCAAAAAGAAAACAAACAAACAAAATCAAAAAACATTCTGATCAAACCTGTTCTCGGGGTAGCTGGGTGCCATGGTGCATGGAGGCAGAAACATTGTGGGTATAAGGCCATCTTAGAATACTAAGCAAATTGGAGGGTGGCAAGCGTGATCTCCATCTGCTCTTCGCCTTTTTTGTCTTTTGTTTTGTTGCGACAGGGTCCCAGTCTGTAACTCAGAAAGGCCTAGAACTTATCACATTTCCCAGGCTGACCTCAAACCTGTGTGCTGTTCTTCTGCTGGGATCAGGCTGTGTCAACACGCCTGGCTGACTTGCTATTTTATCACAAGATCTCTCTTACACACTCAGGAACCCCACCACCCATCATATAACACAGTCATAGGGCCTCACCAGACACAGGCTGGGATGCTGTCATTTCATCTTGGACATTTAGCATCCAACACTGAGGTAAATTGGGCATGATGACACACATCTGTAATCCCTGCACTTTAGGAGGTTGAGGCAGGAAGACTTTGAGCCTGAGGCTAGTGTAGAATCTACTGGTTCATCAACTGCCAAGGAGCCACATAATCCAGAAACAAATGAAAATCTGTTCTTCTCTGTTAAACAATCCTCAGAATCCATTTAAAGTCAGACAGGATGGTGTGTCTGTAATTCGAGCACTCCCATAGTGAGATAGATGGGCAGTGAAGACATCCGAATCTCTTGGGAACCTGGAAGGCAACTGTCTTGGAGTATACAGCACAGTGGCAAACAACCAAAGAGATCTTGCCCCAAATACAAAGTGAGCAGCTAGAAGATGACTCCGTGGTTAAGAGCAGCATATTGTTTTCCAGAGTTTGGTTCCCAGTACCCATGTCAGAGGGCTCACAATTGCTTGTAACTCTAGTTCTAGGGGACCAACACCCTCTTCTGAATTCTGCAGACACTGCACTCACAGGTATATAACCACATACAGACACACAAATGTATACATGCAATTCAAAATAAATCTTTTCCAAAAAAGGGGAAGATGAAGACACCCAAGGCTTTTCCGTGACCTCCACACATGCCATGGAACATGTGTACCCCTCACATTTTAAAGCACATATACACACATACCATATACATAAATTTACAAGATGAAAAATAAAACAGATCAGTGAAGCAAACAGGATGGATGGAAAGAGACTGACAACCCTTTCTGCAGGCTGATGTGAACAGAGAAAACTTAAAGAGTGTGCGCTATTCATCAGAGGACCAGAGTCTGGAGCCTAGCACCCACATGGGGCAGCTCATAACTGCATGTAACTCAAGCTCCAGGGCATCAAAACACCTTCTGGCATCCTCCAATATCTCTCCAAATATGCATATACCCACACGAAGACACGCACACATATACATAACTAAAAATAAGCCTTAACCTGGGCAGTGGTGGTAGGTACCTTTAATTCCAGCACTTGTGACCCTGTGAGTCCAAGTCAGCCTGCTCTACAGAAGCAGTACCAGAACAGCCAGGGCTATATAGAGAAACCTCATCTCGAGAAACCAAAAATAAAATAAAAATAAGTCTTATTTAAAAAAAAAAGACTAGTATGAAAGAGAAAATATGGAGACCCAAAGGTCAGAAACATGCCACTGAAAACAGCAGGTTCGTGGGAACTTTGCCAAACTCATCTCCTTCATATAAATCCAACATCTCAGCAGGAACAGGGTCCTCCTCCAAGAACATCAAGGCTGCTCTGGATCTTTCTTCTTCAGTTAGACATGTCACACAGCTCTTAGCAAACCAGGGTTAGGCCCTCAGGGCAGGCTGTGCTACAGCCACGTCAACACCTGCAGCAGTGCCTTTGCGAAGGAACAAGTGACCAGGGAAGCAACGTGCATGACCGAGCTAGAACTCAAACTGGGTAGTCCTACGGATCTAGAAAGATGATTTTAGAAAATGAACGTGATGGCCTCAATCAGCCAGAACATGTTAATTAACAAGGACGAAGTTGGTTCCTCGTCTGGACTTGGACAGGCACTGCATACCCTCCCGCCGTCCTACAACACGTGGATCGTCCATGCACTATATTAAGATCTCTGCTCAAACATTACCCCAGCAGGGGTTGGTTCAGCAGAGGGCTCAGAGGGTAAAGATGCTTGCAGCCTGAAGGTGTAAGCCTGATATTTGAGTTCAATCCTTGGAAGTCAAAGCATGCATAACACATGCATTCACACACACTCACAGATAAAACATTAAAAAAAAAATCACCTGGGGGCTCAGGGATTAAGAGCACATACTGCTTTTCAGAGGACCTGAGTTTGATTCCCAGCACCCACTACCACATGTACCTACAGATTCGGGGAATCCAATGTCTCTGACAGTCTCTGCAGGTATATGTGTTAAAGTGCACGCACCCACAATTAAAAATAATTATAAAAAACCAAAACCACAATAAAACCAAAATCTCACAAGAAGCCATCCCTGACCAACCTATCTAAAATTCTATAGCAGCAGGCATGGTGGCACACATCCATTTAACCCAGGCCTCTTGAGGCAGAGACCGTAAGTCTTTGTGCATTTAGGAACAGCATGGTCTACAAAGCAAGCTCCAGGCCAGCCTGTGACCCTGTCTCAATCACTAATCAATTTATCAACCAATTCCACAGTACACTCTGTTAGCTCAACACCCGACATCTTTATTGTTTTCTTCCGGGACCACTGAGAGGATTCTCCAGCGGTTCTGTTTATCTGCACCTGAATTGGGACAGGCTCACTTTAACAAGTTCGTTTGTCAGTTGTGGAGATGGGAACCACCTAAAACCTATGTCACCTGACATCCCCCCTTTCTGATCATATTTCACTGTAAAAAGCGTGCCGACCACTTTAAATTCTTGTCGCTTAAGTTTCTTTCACTAAACCTGAATACAGTAAATATTACTTTCTTGAAAGAAACAGGGCAGATTTTCCAGGTGACAGGCTGATATTCCCTAGTGGAATAGCAGAGAGACACTACAGAAAACCATAGAGAATAAGAACTTAATCTTAGGGCCGGGCAAACGGCTCAGCAGCACTTGCAGAAGGACTAAGACCAAGTTCCCAGCAGCCACACGAGGAGGCTCACAACGGCACAGAGCAGAACGCCACGTCTATCTAAACAGTTTTCAGAAAGAGGATTTCACAGGACACAGGAAAGTTGCTGACCGGAGGCCACTTTCAGTGGCTGAACCTGGGGACCTTCAGACAACCGTGTATGCTCGGGAAGACCTTTCCTTGAAGCATCTGGAAAGCGGGGTGACACAGCTGAGCTTCCTGGGCCAGAACGATCTTGGAGCACAAGGCAAGGATGGTCTGCAGTGGATTCAAGAGAAGTCACAGCAGAAAGCCACTGGAGGTGGGACCCGAGGGCTCCCAGCGGAGACAGCTGAGAAGAGGGAGGCGCGGGGGCACAGGAGCGAAGACAAGTGGCCTCGAGTCCCCCACGCGGGCCCCGCCGTCCCCGCGCACAGTGTGTCAGCCCCCGGGTCGCGGCGCGGGCCCCTCACCTGCAGGCTTGTCTGCAGCCATCTTCCCACCTCGGCTCGAGTTCTTCCCTGCAGGTGGCGTGGCCCCGACTCCCGCCGCCGGGCTGGCCGCTGTTTCTGCAAGGCGGGGGACAACGCTCAGCTCAACCCGGCTCCGCTCGCCTCTGATTCGGGCCTGGACGGACCACGGGCTGAGGAAGTGACGAAGCTACGGTTGGTCGTCTAGCAACAACACCTACATATCCGCCTGTACAGGGCTGTTTTCCCCGCCATCCACAGCTTCCGCCCGGTAGCGGCCCAGGAACACACTACTTCCGGGGCGGGGCCAGCTGCGCCGACAGCTGGGCGTGGGAACAGTGGCTGGTCTCGGCCCCGGAAGCTCGTGCCTGTGCTAAGCCGGAAGTGAGCTAGGGCAGATCCTGAGTGAAACAGGAAAAGGTAGGGATTTTTGTTCCGCGTTTCACCAAAATGCTAGGCATCACATCTGACGTTTATGTGCCAAGCGCTGGGCCTGACATGGCCTGTACTGACTCACTGGTTTCCCACAACAACCCTATGTTGCATTCCCTCCCTAGATAAAAGACATTTTTTTTTTCTGAGACAGGATTTCACTGTGTAACAGTCCTGACTGTCCTGAAACTCTCTGTGTAGACCAGGCTGGCCTCAAACACATAAAGATCCTCCTGCCTTTGCCTCCCGGGAGCTGGGATTTAAGGCGTATGCCACCACTGCCTGACCCAGGCCCTATATCTTTCTTTCTTCTTTTCTTTTGCAATATTTCTCAGTGTAGCCCTGAAACTCTCTTTATAAAAGAGGGTAGCCTTGAACTCAAAGATCTGCTTGCCTCTGTCTAAGAAGTGCCAGGATTAAAGGCATGTACTCCTGGCCAGCCCCACATATTTCTTTCCCCGCAAATTGCATACTGAAGTGTTTGGACTTGCTTTAACATTCTTTAGCCACAAAACACAAAGTGCATAAGAACATAGAAGAAACTAATAAGCAGCAAAAATGCACTATGGACATGGGAGTTGTGATAATCACTGCTTTTGCATATATTTGGAATGCTTTACAATAAAATTTTAATGACAACACGAGGCTAAACCCTTTTCATTGTTTGTATCCTAAAGAATGACTCTTAGCTCTGCACATGCTTAAGGATGATCTTTGTAGCAATGTCTTTAAAGTGTAAAATTAAAAATAGCTTCAAGGAGGCATCATCAGTAGAGTCAAAAGTTTTCTTCTGCATCTTTCTTAAAATCTGAGATAAAATCTTGTTGTTCAGTCCAAGTTACCCTCAAACTCAAAATCCTCCTGCGTTGGCCACCCATGCGCTAGGATATTATGTATGTGCCATCACATCTAACCTCTAAGTCTTTTGCCCAAGATTTATACCAACAGAGGACTAGTTTGAAAAATAGGAACCACTCTAAGCATTTTAATAAAATACTTTATTACTTTCTTCTTGACGCAGGGTCTGGTCTTGTTTATAGCCCTGACAAGCCTTAGACTAGACTTCTTCCTTTTGCTGCTTGTCGAGTCCTGTGCTTGTATCCCACCATGAACTGCTTAGTTAATTTTTTTTAATTTATTTATTTTGTATATAGTGTTCTGGGCACCAGATCTCATTATAGATGGGTGTAAGTCATCATGTGGTTGCTGGGAATTGAACTCAGGACCTCCGGAACAGCAGTCAGTTCTCTTAACCTCTGAGCCATCTCTCCAGCCCCTTAGTTAATTTTTTTCACATTTACTTATTCATTCATTCGTGTGTGTGTACAGGTGTGCCACAGTATGTATATCTATGGAGGTCAAAGGACAGTTTGTGGGAGTCATTTCTCTCCTTCTACCATGAAGGTTTTGGGAATCAAACTCATGCCATTAGGCTTGGTGGCAAGTGTTTATGCTCTGATCTATCCTGCTGGCTCTTGGCTTAATTTAAAAAAAAAATCAAAAGAAAATTTAAAAGATCCTATGAGGAGCACCTGGTGTGTGGTGTGTTCTTTTAATTCCAACACTCGGGAGGCAGCAGCAGGCAGATAGATCTCTGATTTTGGCTACGTATAAAATATAAAAATGTAACTAAAATAAATAGGTTAATGCATTTTATTTATCTATTTATTGCCTTCACTTCTGTCTCAGGATTTTTATTGCTGTAAAAAGACACCATGACCACAGAGACTCTTTTTTTTAATTTTAATTTTTATTTATTTATTTTTTTGGTTTTTCGAGACAGGGTTTCTCTGTGGTTTTGGAGCCTGTCCTGGAACTAGCTCTTGTAGACCAGGCTGGTCTTGAACTCACAGAGATCCGCCTGCCTCTGCCTCCAAGTGCTGGGATTAAAGGCGTGCGCCACCACCGCCCGGCCACAGAGACTCTTATAAAGGAAAAAAAGTTAATTGAGGTGGTTTACACTTTCAGAGGTTTAGTCTCTCATCATAATGGTGCAACATGGTGGTGTGCAGGCAGACATGGTGCTGGAGAAGTATTCAGGTGTTCTACATCTTGACTTGCAGGCAACAGGAAGTGGTCTGAGATACTTGACTAGACTTGAGCAGATAGAAGACCTCAAAGTGTATCTCCACAGTGACACACTTCCTTCAATAAGGCCATACATACTCCAACAAAGCCACACCTCCCAATAGTGTCACTCTCTTTGGAGGCCACTTTTTTTTTCTTTCAATCTACCATACATCAAAGCACCACTCTGGGTCACTTTACAATTCAGTGCTGTTTTCGTTTAGATAGGAAGCACTCACTTCCTCAAAAGGCTCCTAAACAGAGGCCTGGACTGAGGGTGGAGATGGGATTCCAAGGTTTTGGAACTACTCAATGGATTTATCCATTAGCAGATTTATAATCTGATGCATTATGGAGAAGTAATGGAAATTAAGGAGGTGGAGTTTAGTTAGAGTAAGTATCTCAGTGGGATGTGTCCTTCAAGGTTATTTCCTCTCCCAGCCTTCTCTGCTTCCAGCCACCAAGAAGTCAGCAACTTTACTTTGCCACATGGGCCCTGGCCCAATGCACTGCTTCACCAAGGGCCCAGAAACAATGGAACCAAGTAACTGCGGACTGAAAACTCTGACACCTTAAGGCAACATCAATCCTTCCTCATTTAAATTCTCTTCCATGGTATTTTTCCTAGTAACAAATGTCTAATACATGTGTCCTTCATGTCTGTTTCTATCCATGAAACAAACCTCTGTAACCATAAGCACTGGTTGTTCCTCCGGAAAAGGAAGGATGGAGTAGGTGTTTCTGGAGCCCAAGCCTGTGGTCACTGAACAAAACCAGAACCAGTTGCTGCTTAAAACCTTTGCGACAAAGATTGTCAGCCATGGATACATAATGAGACCCTGTCTCAAAATTAAACAAAAACTGTCAAGACACGAGTTGGAGATGGCTCTGTGGTTAAGAATGGGTATTGTTCTTGCAGAGAATCTGAATTTGAATATAGTTAATTGTGCTTTGTAATAGTGATGTTCCAAGCTGATGTCTTAGATGTGACTGATGTACCATAGTAAGTTAATGACGCAGGGTTCACAGTCAGGAAAACGGGATGCATAATGCAGGAACTCTGTGAATGATTTTTGCAACGTGGCTACAAATAACAAAATGGCTCTAAAACTTAAAAATATCTTTTATTGCAGGGGAGATGGCCTGGGGAGATGGTTCAGCGCTCTCACCCACCATGGAACCTTGCTGTGGGACAATGGTCTGTATCCTGTCAGTATATTTTAAATAAATGCTGATTGGCCAATAGCCAGGCAGGAAGTATAGGCAGGACAACCAGACAGGAAGTAAAGGCGAGTCAGTGAGAACAGGAGAATTCTGGGAAGAGAGAAGCTCCTTCTGCAGTTCTGACCCAGCCACAGAAGAAGCAAGATGTGACTGCCTCACTGAAAAAGGTACCGAGCCGTGTGGCTAACAAAGATAAGAATAATGGGCTAATATACGTTATAAGAGTTAATAAGAAGCCTGAGCTAATGGGCCAATCAGTTTATAGTTAAGGTAGATCTCTGTGTGATTTCTTTGGGACTTAACGATTGCGGGAACTGGGCAGGTTAGAAACCCTGACAACAGAACCTGATGTTTGATCCCTGGGATCTATATGGCAGAGAGGACTCTGAAAGTTGTTCTCTAACCTACACATGGGCACTGTGGCATGTATGCTATGGCAGGAGCATAAACAACATGTACACACTCTAAAATACAAATACAAACTAGCAGAGTGTTGTTTGGTGGTACATGTCTTTAGTTCCAGCGTTTGGGACATAGTGGTCCAGAGGATCATGATGAATTCCAGATAGCCTGGGTAAAGAATGACACCCTGCTTACAAAACCCAAGCCAAGTGTGGTGGCACATGCTTATCATCACAATACTGGAAGGGCAGAAGCAGGAGAGCCAGGCGTTTAAAGGCATCCGTGGCCACATAGCCAACTGGAGGCCAGCATGGTACCCTGTCACAAACAGCAAAAATAAAAACAAAAAGCCAAACAAATGAGAGAAAAAACAACAACAGAAACAAACAACGAAAACAGAACAGGGACTGGAGAGGTGGCTCAGTGGTCAAGGGTAGCTGCTGCTCTTTCAGAGGACATGAGTTCGGTTCCCAGCACCCATGTCAAGTTGTGCATACTACCTGTGATTTTAGCTCCAGCAGATCCAGCTTCCTTTACTGACATCCACAGTCACCTACTCACTGACATTATCATATACACATAGAGAAAAAGGAAAAAAAAGGTAAAAAATCCAACTAAACAGGCCGCCTCCACTTTCCAAGTTTTGGCATTACAAGTGTGCACCGTCACACCTGGTTTATGTAGTGCTGGGGATCAAATCCAGGCCTTGGTTTGTGCTATGTAAGCATTCCACCAGAAAGCCTTTATCACCAGCTACAAATAGGATCTTTAAACTTGTAATTTGTCTCTTTTTACACACTGTGTAGGTTAGTCAGTGGAGGGTCTGGTGGAAGAAAAGACATGCAGATGCCTTTTTGCTGTGGGATATTCATGTACAGTGTGTAAACTATGCTCTGATTGATTTAATAAAGAAGCTGACTGACCAATAGTTGGGAAGGACAAAGTTATTCAGAAAAGTCAAACTGAGAATGATCAGAAGAAGGGCAGAGTCAGAGGGGATGCCAGCTGGCCCCCGAACAAGCAGTATGTGTAGTCTCTCACTGGAACGGCAGCCCAAGACTCTCAGTAACTGCAGTTCCAGGGGATCTAGTGCCCTCTTCAGGCCTCCACAGGCACCAGACATGCACATGGTACACCAACATGCAGGTAAAAAGTTCATACACATTTTTAAAAAGTGTGTGTGTGTAGGTTAGAAGACTGCTCTTGGAGTCAGTTCTCTCCAGCCACCAGGGGTTGAAATCAAGTTGTTGGACTTGGTGGCAAGTGCCAATACCCACTGAGTCATCTCCTTGACACCTGCCATTTTCATACAAATGTGTCAGTATACTCTTTAAAAACGTGTTTTGGGGTAGGGTCTCACCATATATCTCTGGTTGCCCTTGGAATTTCATTTGTAATCCAGACTGGCTTGAACTCACGGATAATCCACCTGCCTTCAGTGTACTGAGAGTAAAGGCATGTACCATCATGTAAGGTCTGTCTGTATGCTCTTTCCTTCTCCCTAGTCATTCACTCTGACAGTCCAGCCATGGGATGGGTGTACTGGCTACTTTTATGTCAACTTGGTACAAGCTAGAGTCATGGAGAGGAAGGAGCCTCAATTGAGAAAATACCTCTATAAGATACAGCTAAAAAGCATTTTCTTAATTCAGTGATCAATTGGGGAGGGCCCAGCCAATCCTGGGTGAAGTCATCCCTGGGCTGATGGTCCTGGGTTCTATAAGGAAGCAGACTGGGTAAGCCATGTGAAGCAAGCCAGTAAGCAGCACCTCTCCATTGCCTCTGCATCAGCTCCTGCCTCCAGGTTCCTGCCCTGCTTGAGTTTCTGTCCTGACTTCTTTGGTGATGAACAGCAATGTGGAAATGTAAGCTAAATAAACCCTTTCACCCCCAACTTACTTTTTGGTCATGGTGTTTTGTTGTAACAATAGAAACCCTAACTAAGACAGATGGTATCACCCACATTCAACCTGGAAACCCCCTCACAGATACAACCAGAGATGTGTCTCCTAGGTGACACCAAATCAAAGGCAAGTGAGTAGTGAAAACTAACTAGATAGGATGAGGTTACATTAGGCCTTCAGGAAACTCCACTGCCAGCCACCTTCTCTGTATTTAGCAACCTGGGCTTGAGGAAGCCAGGTGATCTTTATCATACTTGGGATTACACAACATACAATGGTAGACTTCAGGGCACCCTTCCACCACCCTCAGCTGAAAAGGCTTTATCCTTCCTCCTTCCTGATCAGATAAACACAGCCTGGTCCCAAACACTCCTGCACTCAGAACAGCCATCCTGGCAAATATCTAAGGTTTTGTTTTTGTTTTTTGTTGTTTTGTTTTGTTTTTTTTTTAAAGACAGGGTTTCTCTGTAACTTTGGAGCTTTTGAGCTTGTCCTGGAACTCACTCTGTAGACCAGGCTGGCCTTGAATTTACAGAGATCCACCTGTCTCTGCCTCCTGAGTGCTGGGATTAAAAGTGTGCACACTACTGCATGGCAAGTCTCTATGGTTTTGGAGACCAACCCAAAACTCATTAGACCAGGGAGCTAGACAGATGATGGTTCAATGGTTAAGAGCATTTGTTGCTCTTGCAGAGGACCTGGGTTTGGTTCCCAGTAACCACATGGTGGTTCACAACCATCTGTAGCTCCAGGTTCAGGGAATCAGATCACCTCTCTGACTTCTGCAGGCATCAGGCATGCACACGGTACACAGACAGACAGACAGACATGCAGGCAAAACACCCATATGCATGAAGTAATTTGAAAAATACATTTTAAGAGAAAGATCTTTAGACGCTGCTATCTGTTTTAGGACCTCACATTCTGACCTCGGAGATGGCCTTCCTAGTCCCAGGTTCTCTCTACCCCTATCTCGTGTGTGCCTACAGCACATGCATCCAATGGCACTACCCTCAAACCTGTGCTTAAATGCTAACAGAAAACTCCAGTTTTACCATTGGCCACTAGATGGCACCATCTCACAGACCATGCGACAGTTAGCGTGGGCGTTCTGAGACCGCATTGAGGAGAGTGTTTGACTTGACCAAGGTGTCAAGTGTAAACATTGTGGACCCTGTCCCCATACGAATCTAATCAAGAACTTGACAGGAGCCATCATGGTGGCCCTGTAATCCCAGCACTTGAGAGTCAGTGGAAACCTGTGAGTCTGAGGCCAGCCTAGCCTGAATTATGTGTTCCAGGACAGACAGGGCCATGGAGACCTTATCTAAATAATAATAATAGTAATAGTAATAATAATATCTAAATAATAATAATAACAATATCTACATAATAACAACAACAATAGTAGTAAAATTACTTATTTTGGTTTTGTATGTATTTGCTAGAAGTGATGCATCCAGACTAAGAAAAAGCTTGCCAGGAAGAATTAAAAAAAAACAGCAGTGTGCCTTTTCCTGTCTGCATCCCTTTATCTGTAAATGCAGGCTGCGTCTTGACAGGGGAATAAACACAATTGTTCGGTGTAATTATTTCTATTGTCTGTGGAGCTGAGTCAGTGTGGGGAGGGCTGACTAATGAAGAGCTTAAGCCATATTTACTTCTTCCCACGCAAACGCAGACTGGAGCAGATAGCTTGGATTGAGACAAACACAGCTTTGCAAGTGTAAAATAATGTTTTGGATGCCTTCCTTAGGCCCATTCATTGATTTCCCTTTGCTTAGTCCCAGAGGTGCTGGGTGTGCTGGGTACATTTTGATGTTGTTATTGCTATTGTTATTGTTTGCTTTTTTTGTTATTCTGCTGCACTGAAACACTATGCCCGAAAAGCAAGTTTGGGACAAAGGGGTTTATTTGACTTACACTTCCACATCACCACTCATCACTTAAGGAAGTCAGGACAGGAACTCACGCGGGGCAGGAACCTGGAGGCAGGAGCTGATGCTGTGGTCATCTGTGTGAGGTAGGGGAGGCTGTGCGCCAGTGCAGTGCCTGCCACAGTCAGAAAAGGGCATCAGCACCACTAGGACTGAAGTCATGGGCAGTTGGGAGCCCCCTGAATGAATACTGGGAACTGAATTTGGGTCTTCAGAAAGAGTAATATGTGCTCTTAATCACCAAATAATCTCTCCAGCCCCTAATAATTTTTTTAAGTGGCATCTATGGTATCAATAAAGACCCTTGGTAGTGTTTCCCTATGCAGTGTTTCTCAACCTGGGGGTTACAACTCCTGGGGATTGAGCATTCCTTTCACTGGGATTGCCTAAGACCATCTATACATATCAGATATCAATAAAATAATTTATGGTTGGAGGTCACCACAACAGAAGGAACTGTATTGAAGGGTCACATCATTAGGAGGGTTGAGAACCACGGCTGTATGGTCTTTTTCGCTGCTATTATATCATAGATGTTCTATGTGTATCAGGGATATAAAGATTTAACCTTGTTTTTTTTTTTAAGATGAAAAAGATTAAACAGCCCTTTCAATTTTTAAATGTTAAAAGAAATATTTTTCCCCTTTTATTTTTTTTTTTTGCCAAAGCTACACGGATCAGCAAATATCTTGGAAATTTTCATGCGAACAAAAACAAAAAGTATTGTTGCCAAGCAACAAATAAAAGGAGAGCATTATTTTTATGCTTTTGGGGAGATGTACCACTGCAGTTTCCATGGAGAATCTCAATTATCAGGATTAATCAGACACTGCGATATTGAAATTTTATGCGAAGAGACTTGTTTTAGTAGGTAGTTACCAATGCCAGGGGACAGGAGGGAGAATTTTAGATGAAGCCTCCTCGTTGGGCAGAGCAGCACAGCAAGCACTCCGGAGCAGGGAACCGTGTCCCTGTGGACGGATAGATACACAGAGGGTGTCTGGAAGAAAAAGGGGTTGATTTCTTTGTGCTAACCTGGGGGAGCTTACCAAGGCTGTTTGTTCCAGCTCTGGCTGGCGCTGGTGTCTGGAGATGCTCTTTCTCTCCTGGGATGGAGAATACCTGCCACATGAACATCTGCAGGGCAGAAGGAAGAGAGAAGATTGGAGACTGACGTTTTTGGGTTAGGGAGGAGGACCAGGGAATTTTGGAGATGTGATCAGAGGGTAAGAGCACTCACTGCTCTTCCAGAGGACCCTGATTCGGTTTCCAGTACCTACCTGGCAGCTCACAACCTCCAATACCTCCAGCTCTAGGTATTGATTCTAGACACCTTGGGTACCTGCAGACACGTGGAATGCACACACAGATACACACAGAGAGACACATAAAAAGTAAATCTTAAGAATGGAAGAGGGGGCTGGAGAGATGGCTCAGAGGTTAAGAGCACTGGTTGCTCTTCCAGAGGTCGTGAGTTCAATTCCCAGCAATTACATGGCGGCTCACAACCATCTGTAATGAGATCTGGTGCTCTCTTCTGCCGTGTGGGCATACATGGAGGCAGAATGTTGAATACACATTAAATAAATAAATCTTAAAAAAGAAAGGAAGAAAGGAAGGAAGGAAGGAAGGAAGAAAACATGCTCAATATTATCAACCCTGGCTCCCACCGACCTGCTTCCTGACTGCTGAGGTGATGTGGACAGCGCCTCATGCCCCAGCCTGGGCTCATCTAGCTGTGATGCTGAGTGAATCTTTTCTCCTTGTGCAGTCTCTGTCAAACATTTTGTCAGAGGGATGGTGAAGTAACTACTACTTGGTTATATGAACCTTTAACTTCGTCAAGTTTAGATTTGTTTATAGATTTATAAGTCAGTTACCTCCAAGGGGAGTTAGAAAATAAAGCCCTTACCTGATATGTTAGAGAACATTTAATTCAGTTCTAAGTGTGTCGGAACTGATGTCTTTAAGTCCAGTGCTTTTGTGCTGCCCCCTCCCCTATTGAGCAACATCTGTTGTACTGGTTAAGCTTGACTGTTTGCTTGATGGTATTTAGAATCCCTACAGACATGTCCATGAGGGAGTTTCTATGCTCAGTTCATTAAGGCGAGAAGACCCACCCTGAATGTGGGAGGCACCATTCCCTGGACTGGGGTCCTTGGATGAATAAAAAGGAGAAAGCCAACTGAGCACAGCATCCATCCATTTCTGCTTCCTGACTGTGGATGCCATGTGACCAGCTGCCTCATGCTCCGGTCACCAAGTTTTCGCTGCCATTATGGACTGTATCTTCAAACTGGGAGTCTTCAAACCGTGAGCCCTCACTCTAAATTCTTCTTTCCTTAAGAAGTTTTCGTCAAGTTTTTTTTTATTTGTTTGTTTCAGCAATGAGAAAAGCAATTGACACATCTGGAGACATTCCTTGTTGACACAGCTGTGTGGATAGAATGTATGTAGGGATGGCTCTCTCTGGTTTATGACACACAGGCCACGCCCCTTGATAGCCTTAACAGCACAAATTATCCAGCCTAAAACATAAGTGGAGTTGAAATAGAGGACATTCAGAGAGGCACGGGTAAAAAGGAAGGGAGCTCTAAGATTCACATAACAACTGCAGATAGCAACTTTTCTCCACAGCAGTGAGCAAAGAAGCTGTCATTTTTAGGGGGTGGAGTGGCAGTAGCTGGGCAGGAGCCCCAAGGCTGAGGCAGGAGGGGGAAGTAACTGTCCAGGGCAGAGAGTGGGAAGAAGAAGCATCCTGGATTGTTCTTCATGCAGCCTGCCAAACTCCCACCCCAGTTCCCCTTGACTGAACTCCTAAGACCCATCATTAAGGTCCAGGAAGCCTGGCTTATGGTAACCTTGTGAAATATGTGATATAAGCCCAAAAGGGCAAAAGCA
Organism: Microtus oregoni; assembly: GCF_018167655.1. NCBI lineage: Eukaryota > Metazoa > Chordata > Mammalia > Rodentia > Cricetidae > Microtus > Microtus oregoni. The sequence goes on along the minus strand of NW_024543087.1, from coordinate 9,883,293 downwards.
GGGGATGCATTTGACAGTAAACAGGCAAATACCCACTATTTTCATTATGGAAAATGAAGAGCAAAATTTATCCAGCTGAAATGGCTGGGGGAGTAAAATTGCTTGCTGAGCAAGCCTAACAACCCAAGTTTGATCTTCAGAACCCATGTGAGGTAGAAGGAGAGAACATATTCCACAGTTTATTCATTGTCCTTGTTCCTAATGAACCACCCAGTTGTGTGTCACTTAACGATGGAGATATATTCTAAGAAATGCATTGTTAGGTGTTTCTGTCATTGTGCCGTATCATTGACTGTCCTCACAAGTCGAGGGAGTAGTGCTATAGAATGTATAGTCTATTGCTCGTTAGCTACATACTACATACTAAACAAAAGGTGGCTGTACTGAATATGGCAGGCAGTTATGACACTGATAAGTATTTGAGTATCTAAATAGGTTTAAACATAGAAAGGTACAGTAAAGAGCTGGAGAGATGGCTCAATGGTGAAAAGCATTGGCTGCTCTCCCAGAAGACCTGGGTTTTCAATTCCTAGCACTTCACAATCATCTGTAACTCCCGTCCCAGAGGATCCAACTCCCTCTTCTGACCTCTAAGGGCACTGCATGCACACATGCACATACATATATGCATACAGCCAAAATACCCATACATATAAAATAAAAAAATAAACTTTAATAAAAAAAGAAGGATACAACAAAAATAGTAGACAATGGGGCTGTTTGTCCCATTATAATCTCAGGGGACTGGGATCATATCTGTAGTCTGCTGTTGACTAGAATGTCATTGGGAGATGTGTAACTATTTAATGTTAATCTTGGTTTTATTAATTAATTTATTTTATTTCTATTTTATTTTATTTTTTTGAGACAGGGTTTCTCTAACAGTCCTGACTATCTTGGATCTCACTCTGTAGACCAAGCTGACTTCCAACTAACTGAGATCCATCCCCCTGCTTCTGCCTCCCAAGTGCTGGGATTAAAGGTGTGTGCCACCACTCTGGCTTGATTTGCTTATTTTGAGGCAGGGTTTCTCTGTGCCTCTGTGTAGCTCTGGCTGTCCTAAAACTCACTTTGTAGACCAGGCTGGCCTCGAACTCACAGAGATCCATCTTCCTCTGCCTCTGACTCCTGAGTTCTGGGATTAAAGGCATACGCCACTACACCTGGCTTAATGGTAATTTGACTGTAATGAATAACATTATGTTATAAATATTGCTAACCAAAATTACAACCATCTTCCTGTGTACTTCTTTGCTTTTTCTTCCAGAGGATCTGAGTTCAATACTAAGAACCGATGCTGGGAAGCTTACAATTGCCTGTAACTCCAGTTCCAGGGGGATCTGACGCCCTCTTCTGGTTGCTTTGGACACTTGCACTCACACGAACATATATCCCACACAGATAGATGTAGTCAGAAACTGCTTGTTCATTTACCAGCCACCCAGGCTCGAATAGTCAAACAGAAACTATATTAATTCCAACACTGTTTGGCCAATGGTTCATGTATATTTCTACCTAGCTCTTGTATCTTAAATTAACCCATTTCTATTAATCTGTGTATCACCACAATGCTGTGGCCTACCGGTAAGTTTCCAGCAGATGTCCTTCTCATTCAGCAGCTATATGGCAGCTCCCTGGATGAAAATATGCCTAATTTCCCATGTACTTTTCCTTTAGGGAAAGTTTAGGGCTGGGGACATAACTCAATGGTAGAGTGCTCTCCTAGCATATGAGCAATCCTAGGTTTGATTCCTAGCATAGAGAAACACAACTTATTCTCTTGGTATCTTTCAATTAATGACATGACTTTTCCCAATGAAATATTCATGCAATAAATGGTCAATCTCTTTCTTAAGCGTGTCCCAGAGTGAGTGGGTAGTCTCCAAGTGCTCATGGTCTAGAGAGGGAATGTCCTGGGCTTTGTAAATTAAACTCATGTACCTTTCCTTTGTCATTGCAGCTGAGGAGACACCGTGAGCATCCCACCCTGATCCTCTCTGTCAGTTCTCCTGGCCCCGATGGTGCTCCCACCCCAGGTATTATAACTGCTGTCAGCTCACAATCACACCCTTCTCTGGAAGACTGATCTTGGTTTGTGGGGTCCACATTACAGAGAAACACATGTGTACAACTTCAATATGCCTCTCTGGTGGGAATCCCTGCTTCTGCTTTACCTCCCGAGAGCCCACCCTGAGACAGTTACAAATACAGGACACTTCTGTCTTCTTAGACTTCATCACTCTCTTGTCGTAGGAGCAGCAGTTCCTTTTTGGGGACCCCTCTGTCCATTGTATACTATTTTTATGTGACTGTAAATCTAGGTGCTTTCTTCCATGGATGCCAAAGGGACCCCTCTCTTCTATTCTCGCTTGGCCATTCACACGCTCCTAATGCTGTACTGTCTCGAAGGTCTCAAGGCCTAGGATGGTCTTGAATTTGTAATGTAGCTGAGAATGACCTTGAATGTATGATCCTCATCACCACATCAGGTTCATGGGGTTGTATTAGTTACTTGTTTGGCACAGTAGCCACTGTAACCAAGCTATTAATTCCAGCACTCCAGAGGCAGAGACAAAGAGACCTCTGTGTAATCGAGGCCAGAGTGGTCTCCATAGTAAGTTCCAGGACAGCCAGGGCTACATAGTAAGACCTATATAAAACAAAGCAAAAAAAAAAAAAATCAAAACAAACGAACAAAAATCCCAGAACACGAAAACCAAAACTCACCACCTCCAAACGTGGTTTCTAGAGGGAAGGGCTTATTTGGGTTTCCAGTTCCTGGAGGAGTACTCATGGCGGGGAGGCATGGCAGCAGCAGGACCAGGAAGCTGAGAACTCATATCTCAACCACATGAAACAGAGAGCGAACCGGAAAGCTCTGAAAGCCTGTGACCAGTGATGTGTTTCTTCCAGGCAGGCCGCACCACTCCACAGCCTCTCCCAGCAGCACCACCGAGGACCCGAGTTCAAATGCCTGGGACTATGGGGTCATCCTCATCCAACCAGTTCACCACAGGGGTGCAGGGGACTCCCCCCAGGGCTCTGGGTGCTGGGTACACGTGCGGGTGTGTGGGAGAAGTTCCACGCACCTTCAAGGATATTGTACCCCAAAGGACACGGCTGCCAAAACGGGCGCTTCCTTCGGTTTCCTCCTGGCTAACTCCTGGTCCACCGGCATGATCGGAGTACAGAGAGTCATCAATTATGTGGCTAATTAGGCTTCTGTCTGTGTGCGGAGTGAAAACACGTGTGGGTTAGACGACACTCTGGTCAGGAAGGACCTACCCGGGCAGCTCTCTCTGTTCCCGCGGAAAGGCTGTGTGGTCTCTCAGGTCTGCGTGACTGACTGTAAGGAGATCCTGTGTGGTACACTCAGTCAGTGGTTTTCCTTAGAAAGCCTACGTCTGGCTGGAGGGCAAAATGCTGGGCTCCACCGGAAACTGCTCTCTGTTCCTTTGGCTTTATTCTCCTCCGGCCCCTCTCTTCCCCTCCCACCTCATTCCCCTGCACTTTCTTTTCTGAGTCAAAATCTCTGTAGCCCAGGCTGGCTCAAACTGGCTGTGTATCCGAGTGTGACCTTAAATTCCTAATCCTCTTTTAGCTGGGATTACAGGCCTGTGTCCCCGTGGCCAGTCTCTGTGGTGCTGGGGATCAATCCCAAGTAATCTGTCTCCCAGTTGAGCTATATCTCCTGCCGTCTTTCCTTCCATGTCCTCACAACAGTACTGCATATAGAGCTCTTCAGCTGCGTAAAGGCTGCTGTACTTCCACACAAAAATACCTACTTGGGCTGGAGAGATGGCTCAGAGGTTAAGAGCATTGCCTGCTCTTCCAAAGGTCCTGAGTTCAATTCCCAGCAACCACATGGTGGCTCAGAACCATCTGGAATGGGGTCTGGTGCCCTCTTCTGGCCTGCAGGCATACACACAGACAAAATATTGTATACATAATAAATAAATAAATAAATAAATAAATATTTTTTTAAAAAAAAAACAAAAATACCTACTTGAGAGCCAGGTGGTGCTTGCCTTTGATCCCAGCACTTGGGAGGGAGGCAGAGGGAGGTGGATCTCTGTGAGTTCGAGGCCAGCCTGGTTCCAGGACAGACTCCAAAGCTATAGAGAAACCCTGTCTCGAAAAACAAAGCAAAAAAAAAAAAAACTTCTTGAAAGAAAACCTTTAAGTAAAAGTTTATTTTCCCAAAGATTGTTCAGGGAAACACTGGATTTGAGAGAGAGAAAATGAGCTCGGCAGAAAAACCCAAACAGCGAGGTTCCAAAGGATCAAAAGGCAGCCTGCTGGTCTGCGTTGCCTCTCTGAGGGTGCTGTCATTTTGAGTTTACAGAATAATCAGGTTCCTGAGTTCCTGACAAAAGATGTCCTAGGAAAATGAGGAATTCATCATTGTGACCACAGCCAAGCAGGAAGCTCTCTTACTAGGTGTCCTAGTTCTCATCTCTGATGCTGTGCTGAAACAGGGTCCAAAAGCAACCTGGGGAGGGTTTATTCCATCCTACAACTCCTGGGTCATGATCCATAACCGGGGGAAGCCAGGGCAGCAACCCAAGGCTGTGGAGCAGAGACCACAGAAGAATGCTGCTTCCTGTCTTGCTTAGCTATCCTTTTTTGTTTTGTTTTTCAAGACAGGGTTTCTCTGTGTAGATCTTGACTGTCCTGTAACTCACCCTATAGACCAGGCTGGCCTCAGACTCACAGGGATCCGCCTTTCTCTGCCTCCCAAGTGCTGGGATTAAAGGTGTGTGCCACAACTGCCGGTTTAGCTATCCTTCTTACAAAGTCCAGGTACACCTGCCTAGGGAAGGCATTCCTCACATCAGGAGTGGACTGGGCCTACCTACATAAATTAACAAGGAAAAAATGCCAGACAGACACAACTGGAGGCCTAGTTTGTCCAGACAACTTCTCGTTGAGGTTCTCTCATCTCACGTTGTATGAAGTTGACAGCTAAAGCCAAGTCTATGCACAGAGATGCCTGTGTTTTGTTTGGCGATTGGTATTTTCTCCTTTTTCCTTTTTTTTAAAGATTTATTTATTAAGTATAGAGTGCCTATAGGCCAGAAGAGGGCACCAGGTCTCATTACAGATGGTTGTGAGCCACCATGTGGTTGCTGGGAATTGAACTCAGGACCCCTGGAAGAGCAGTCAGTGCTCTTAACCTCTGAGCCATTTCTCCAGCCCCCATCGGTATTTTCTCTCATAGTATCTTTGTTTCACGTCTTCAAAGCAGCTTGGTTCATCTTCTGTGTGGGGTATTTCTGTTATCTCCTGTTAGGAATAGGAAGTAATAAAGACACTTGGGGCACTGACTTTTAGCTGCTTCACTTCTGATCCTATAGTTATTAAACTACTTCACCCACAAGACAAAATAAATCCCCACATGATATTACTGAAAACAGTTTTATCATATGGCTTTAATCCCAGCACTTGGGAGGCGAAGGCAGGCAGATCTCTGTGAGTTCAAGGCCAGCCTGATCTACAAAGAGAGTACCAGTACAGTTAGGACTATTACACAGTGAACCCCTTTCTTGAAAAATAATAATAATAATAAATGGCATAGTGGCTTTCTGTTTGTGGTCTGTGTCCCGACATGTTACATTTTATTTATTTATGTGTTTGCTTATCCATCCATTTAGTTGCTGACTTTATTTAGTTACTTTTCTACTGCAGCAAGAGCACCGTGATCAAGGCAATTTATGGAAGGGAGAGTTTATTGGAACTTAGAGTCTATGACCATGACAAGAGGGAGCGGGCAGCAAGTAGGCAGGTATGGTGCTGCGGACACAAGCACAAGGCAGAGACAGGTAACTGTGAATGGCAGGGACTTCTTAAAACCTCAAAGCCCACCCACCATGACACACCTCCTCCAACAAGTCACACCTTCTAATCCTTCATAAACACTTCCGTGTTTGGTCCATATTCCGGACCAAACATTCAAGTACATGGGGAGCATTCTCCCCCAAACCGTTACAGGCCGGAGAGTAAGCTCAGATTCTTTGGCTTGCTAGGAAACATCTTCCTGAACTAAATCCCCAATCCCAATGTCACCTGTTCTCTGTTGACAGAGGTTTCTGTTGACAGAGGTTTATGTTCCACCTGGTCCTGTAGTCATTCAGTCCTAAAGAGATACACAGAGGTCTACATTAATTATAAACTGATGGGTCCATTAGCTCAGGCTTCTTTTAACTCTTATAACTTACATTAGCCCATAATTCTTGTCTGTGTTAGCCATGTGGCTTGTTACCTTTTTCAGTGAGGCAGTTACATTTTGCTTGCTCTGTGTCTAGGTGATGGCTGCAGACTGATTCTTTCCTTTTCCCAGAATTCTCCTGTTCTCATTGCCCTGCTTCTACTTCTTGCCTGGTTGTTCCACCTATACTTTCTGCCTGGCTACTGGCTAATCAGCATTTTATTAAACAAGTACAAGAAACAAATCTTTATGGAGTAAAACCATTGTCCCACAGCAGTTATTCATTTCTCCTGAATGAAAACAAAGTTCACATGAGAGTCTTGATAAAAACAAGTCTACTAGAAGACCACCATCCCAACCTTCAAGTGTTTGCCTTCCTGGAAAGGGAGAGACACTTGTTAGTCAATAGCTCTTGGTCAATGGTTTGAAAGTGAAAATAGCAGGATGTATAAGTGGCATTTTTTGTGCATTGGTGTTTTGCCTGCATGTATATCTGTGTGAGGGTGTCAGGTACCTTGGAACTGGAGTTACAGACAGTTGTGAGCTGCCATGTGGGTGCTGGGAATTGAACCATGGTCCTTTAAAAGAGCAGTCAGTACTCTTAACTGCTGAGCTTTTTCTCCAGCCCCCAGTAAGTGGCATTCTAAACTCAGTGTGGTGGTGCATACCTGTAATCCCAGCACTTGGAAGATAGAGGCAGGAGGATCAGGAATTTAAGGTCATTCTCAGCTCATACAGTAAACCTGAGACTAGCCTTGGCTACATGAGAAACCCTAGCTAAAAAACATAAAGCAAGCAAACAGAACCCAATAGAGCCAGGGAGATGACTCAGTGAGTAAAAGTGTTTGCTGTACAAACCCAAGGTCAGATGTCCTAATTGCGCTAAACAACTGGATGTTGAACAGCTTGATGCTGAGGCCTTTTTGTCTGTGAGGGCCCATTGGGGAAGGTTTACCTGTGACTCTTTCAAGCAAACAGGGATGCAGGGAACTTAGTGTTTATGAAACTGGCGTGTGTGTGTGTGTGTGCATGTGTGTTCTGCATTGTACCCCAGGAACAACTCTTATAACACCTTTGTCTCTTAGCCATTTTACTGGCCCCATACATCTTACCTTTTTTTTTTTTAAGATTTACTTTATTTTTTAATGAAGTGTGTATGTGTAGGGTGGTAAGGGGTATATGCAAATGTGTACAGATGCCTGTGGAGGCCAGAGGTGCTGGACCTCCATACAGGCAGTTGTGAGCTGCCCAGTGTGGGTGCTAGAAACCAAACTTGGGTCTTTGGCAAAAGCAGTGCACTCTATGTCCAGCCCACCTTATTTATTTTTTCTTTTATTTTCAAGGCTGGTCTTTCAGTGAACAAGGAGCTTCCTGTTTTGACTAGACTGGCCAGCAAGCCCCAGGGATCTTCCTGACCCTACCCTCTTCAGCTCTGGAGTGACAGATGCATGCCCCAGCATTCAGCTTTTAAGTGGGTGCTGGGGATTTGAACTCAGGTCTTCATGCTTATACAATAACCTCCTTGCCCACTAAACCATCTCCCTACACCCCAAGTGCTTGAATATTAAAGGAACAATCACTTCTATTCATTCCTTGCTAGGCTATAAATCCACCCCCACCCTCTTTCTCTTTGACAACACACACACATACACACACACGGGTGTATATGGTATTCATGTGCACCACTTGTGTATAGGTGCCCTTATAAATTCAAAGGGAGTTGGATCAGTTAGAGCTGGAGTTACAGGGTGGTTGTGAGTCAGTTGACATAGTCCTGGGAACTGAACTCGGGTCCTCTGGAAGAATGGTATATGTTCTTAACCTTCCAGCCAATTTTCAGCCCCTGGAAATCCCCGTTTAAGAAGCAGGGGCCAGGCATGATGGTGTGTGCCTGCAGCCCCAGCTATTCAGGAAGCTGAAGCAGTAGGGCGAGGGGAGGGTCACTTGAGTCAGGAGTTTAAGGCCTTCCTGAGCCACAGAGGGAGATCCTGGCTCAAAAATCAACCAACCAACAAACCAAAACAACAACAAAGGCAAACCGCACTGATGGAAGAAGTAAGGAAACATTTTAAATTACATTTACTTCCTAGTGTTTGTGGTAGCAGGCATGTTTGGGTACGTATGTGGGGGGCAGAGGACACCGTGGGAGTCTGTGGTCTCCGGGATCAGGATCATTCTCAAGCTATGGGAGCTTGAGGGAGCCTTTGGCAGTAAGGGTCACTTAGATTACTAGCCACCTCCGGGTCTAGTTTGACGTGGCCTGGCTCAACTGATAACACAGATCACCAGACTGTTAATCACCTCCAAGTCCCAGCTTTCTGGATGGGAGAACAGGTTTTACACCCATTCTTTTGGAAGGACAATGCCTTGTTCTTAGCATTTTTCTGGGTATCTGTAGGTACAGGACCTTCATGCTGTGACCCCAACATGTTGTCCTGAAGATCCAGCAGGACAGTTCTTTAAAGGCTTTTGCTGATGAGCATTCGGGAAGCCGCCACACACCTGGGCAGCACGAGGTAATGCTAAATATTAACATCTAAGAAGATTAGCACAGACTGTGGGAGAATTCTCACTGGGTTAAAGGCAGTTTGCTTACAAATCTCTTCAGTGCTGAGGAGGCTCTGTCCAGGAGGTAGTGGGAGCTACAGAGGCAGGAGGCTGAGAGGAAGAGCTGCTCTTTCTATGAGAAGGATTCTATTTTCAGTTTCTGTGGTGATCTCTGAGGGCTGAAGCTGAAGGTGGTTTCTTCTCTTAGGGGTCAGAATCAAACAAATTTTAAAAAAAACAATGCAGAATCAAATCTCTAATACGGGATTTTAAAAACCCTTTTATTTATCTTTTGGTGTGTGTGTGTGTGGTATATGTACGTGTGTGAGCAGATCTGTGCCTGTGTGTACATCTGGAGGCCTGAAGAGGACGTCAGGTGTCCTGCTCTATCACACTCTGCCTTGTTCCCAGAGACAGGGGAACCTGCAGCTGGTCTGGCCACCAGAAAGCCCCCATTGATGCCCGGCTCCAGTCCCCCCACAGGACAGGAGTCACAGGCAAGCACACTGAACCTTTTCTTTAGTTTTTCACTATTTTATTTTATGTATGTGGGTCTTTTGCCTGCATGTATATCTTTGTACCAAATGCGTGCTGTGTCCACGGAGGCCAGAGAGGGTGTTGGATCCCCTGAAACTTAAGTTACGGATGGTTGTGGGCCACCATGTGGGTGCTGGAATTCAAACCCGTGTCCTCTGGTGGAATAGTCAGTGCTCTTAACCGCTGAGCCATCTCTCCAGGCCCTGCTACACTGGGCTTTTAATGTGGGTGCTGAGATCCAGACGTGGGGCTTCATGCTTCAGCAACCAGCACTCTTATCTACTGAACTGTCTGCCCAGCCCCAGAACTCCTTTTGATGTGGTTGCTATTGCTGTTTGTTTTGAGAAAGGTTTCCTGTGGTCCCAGGCTGGCCTCGTACTCATCACTATAGAGCTGAAGATGATCGTGAACCTCTGATCCTCCTGCCTCCACCTCTGTTTCCCAAGTGCTGGGATTATAGGTGTGCACTATCACACCCCGCATGGCCTCTCCCCTAAGTGGGGTGGAGGGGCTGCAGCTTATGTGGGCAGGACTTTTTAAACCAGCACTTGGTTTATTCAGGAGCAGTTGGTACTTGGTTGTGGACTTCTGCTTCTTTTTTAGTGTGACTATTGCAGCCTGCCTCCTGCCTCCTACACCTGCTAAGTCCATGACTTTTGAGAATTGTTTTAGCCAACTGAATGGACCAGGAGAGGTGTCTTTCAAATTCTAGAGCCGCCTTCTTTTCTTCTTCTTCATCTTCATCTTCTTCTTCTCCTTCTCCTCCTCTTCTTCTTCTTTGATTTGAGGTATGATTATTTGTTTGTTACTCTTTTTCATTTGTTTTTGAGATAAGGTTTCTCTGTATAACAGTCCTGGCAATCCTGGAACTTGCTCTGTAGACCAGGCTGGTCTGGAACTCACTGAGATCCACCTGCCTCCGCTTCTCAAGTGCTGGGATTAAAGCCATGCACCACCACCACCCGGCTTATTTGATTATTACCCTTAAAAGACTTCTTTTTGACTGGACTGAGACTTAGAAGTAGAAGCCCTCAGTGCGGACAGCCTATGCCTTCTGGAGATCTGTTCCTGTAGCTACCGCCTGCTGGTACACGGAATGGTCCTTCCATGAGACAGAAGAGCCTTGGTAGACCGCTGGCTTTGAGGAATCTTGTGGCGTGGCTGCCAGCTAATAGCCAGCTGTAAAACCTAGTCCATCCTGGATTTTCTGAAGCCAGTGACTCTGTCAGTGGATTGCACTTGCATAAGTAACTCCAAGCGAGACTAGTTGGACCACATGGCTGAGTCCAGCTAGTCCATAAAACCATGAGAAATAACAAGGCAGTGTGTGTGTATGTGTGTGTGTGTGTGTGTATGCACAAAGCCAGAAGAAGGCATCTAATATACTCCTTCAGATGCCTCCATTTATTCTTTCATTTATTTTATTTTATTTTATTTTATCTTATCTTATTTTTGAGATAGGATTTCTCTGTGTAACAGCTCTGGCTGTCCTGGACCTCACTTGCCTCACTTGTAATTCAGGGTGATCACCAGCTCTCAGAGATCCGCTTGCCTCTGCCTCTCTAGTGCCGGGGTTAAAGGCGTGTGTCATTACCACCCTGCTTCCATCTATTCTTCTGAGGCAAGGTCTCTCCCTGAACCTGGAGCTCATGTTTTCTCACTAGGCTAGACGCTAGAGGCACATGTGGGATGCTGGACTTCCTTCCTGTGTCCTGGGATCCGAACGGGGCGGGGGGGGGGGGTGGGGGGGGGTGGGGGGGGGGGGGTGGGGGCTCAGAAGTACCCAGCGAGCCTCTTCCGGCCCAGCCTTCTCTCCAGCTCCGACAGCACTGTTGTTTTAGGCTGTAGCCCTTTGCAATGGCTTGCTATGCAGCCGTGTGTGGGAGACTCGGCCTGCTCCGGTTTGCTTTTGCCTGGATTGCTGCCGTCCCACATGGGTGAGGGAGGGAGTAGAGACATAAAGGGTGCGGAATTTTGAAAATAGAAATTCCTCTAACTCACTCGCTATCATCTCCCCAGGCCTCTGCACCAGATGTCTCCGCCGACTGCGTCTCTGGCGAGGGAGACCGCTGGCGACCTGACCTGACATTTTCTTTCCCTACTTAGCAGCACCGCTCTGATTTTAGCAATGTCTCCGACAAAAGCAGTCTATTTCTGAGCCTCTTTTGTAAGCAGGAACTGCCGGATGAAAACGTATAATGGGCTCTAAATGGAAGCAACCTGTGGGATTTGCCAGAGAGACTCCCCAAGTGGAGCTAACTTACAAAAAAGGTTTCGTCTTTGTTCATCTGTCCTTCCTTCCTCCTGCCTAGAACGCAAATGCCAGGGCTGGAGCTGCAGCTGTTACCTTGCCCCATGAGGTGACTAAGGATGAGAAACAGACACCAGGTATAGTGGGGCTTGAACGAGAAAACTGAGGGGCTGGAGAGTTGACTCAGTGGTTAAGAGCACTGGCTGCTCTTCCAGAGGATCCAGGTTCAATTCCCAGCACCCACATGACAGTTCACAACTGTCTGTAATCCAGTTCCAGGGCATCTGACACCTTCATACCAAATGCACAGAAAATATAGTTAAATAAAAAATTTAAAAAAGAGAAATAAATCACAACAAACATAAAATAAGAAAAAGAGGAGACTGAACCCCTGATGGCTCATTGAAACAGCCAGTTAACTTTGCCTCATTGCTACTTCCTTATTCCATGAAAGAACAAGAATAAGACCGGTTGCTTGCTCCTGGGTGGATCCTCACCAGAGGAAGTGGATCTCTGAGGGGCTGGTCTTCAGGTATATAGCCCCGCCCCACTTCTTTTCCATCTCTGCCAGCTAGTCTTTGGGATGGGAACCAGTAGCTTGAGACTCCCACAGACACAAACTGGAGTGGCTGCCACAACCACAGATTCTGATGCAAGGATTTGCTGGGGGGCAGTGAGGGAAGAGAGGAATTCTGGGGAGCACTAGACGTGAAGTGGAGGGGGGAGGAGAGCAAAGGTAGGATTGCTAAAAAATCAGCTTCTTGCTTTAGGCCCACGAAGCCAGACTTGACAAACTAACAAGGGAATGGGAGCATTTTGACCCTGGCTCCCACTGCTCCTGGGTGACTGTGGGCAGGGACTCTCCTTGCCTGGGTTGGTCTGCTTCCGAGGATGGACCTGAGCAAGCCTGCTGCCTGAGCAGTAGGAAATGGTCTGTTGGGAATGGTGGGTGCTCAGGGAATGTAAGCTCAACTCTCACAAGGTCTGCAGACTAAACCCTAGACCTGGGAGGTTTAGTCTTCAACCACAAAGGACTAGGTAGGTGTTCTTGTGTGGCTCTTTGCTCTCCCTTCTTCCTGGTGTAGGCGTGTGTCTTCTGCACATGTGTGTGGAGGCCAGGGGTCAGCCTCAGCTATTACTCCTCAGGTGCTATGGACCTTTTATCCTTATTATTGTAAATTGTGTGTGTAGGGGGTTGATGGAGGAAGGTCATTGGCTAATAAAGGAACTGCCTTGGCCCATTTTATTGGTTAGAAGATAGGTGGGAGGAGTAAACAGAACAGAACGCTGGGAGGAAGAGGAAGTGAGCTCAGACTCCACAGCTCTCCTCTCGGGAGCAGATGCCTCAGAGAGATGCCATGTCCCGCTCCCGGGCAGACACACGCCATGAAGCTCCGACCCAGGATGGACTAGGCTAGAATCTTCCCCGTAAGACCGGTTCTCACAGATTATTAGAGATGGGTTGATCGGGATATCAAAATTAGCCAGTAAGGGCTAGAGCTAAAGGGCCAAGCAGTGTTTAAAAGAATACAGTTTGTGTGTTGTTATTTCGGAGCATAAGCTAGCCGAGCAGGCGGCCAGGGTGCTGGGAACGCAGCCCCGCTGCCCTTATTACTACAGGGGGTGGTTATGTGTACATCAGTGCAGGTACCTGGAGAGAGTGTTAGATCTACAGCTAAAGTAACGCATTGTTGTGTGAGTCACCTGATGCAGGTGCTGGCATCCAAACTCTGGTTCTGCCTTTAGAGTAGCACTCTCTCTCTTTTTTTTTTTTTTTTTATTTTCGAGACAGGGTTTCTCCGTAGCTTTTGGTTCCTGTCCTGCAACTAGCTCTTGTAGACCAGGCTGGCCTCGAACTCACAGAGCTCCACCTGCCTCTGCCTCCCTAGTGCTGGGATTAAAGGTGCGCGCCACCACCGCCCGGCAAAGAGTAGCACTCTTAACCACTGAGCCATCTCCCCAGCCCCACTTGTTTGGGTATGAGGCCCCCGGTTCAAAACCCAGCATCTCCACCTGATGTTTGGGTGGAAGCCTCACCCCAGACCCTGGTGTTCATATACCCAAAGATTCTGGAATGTTTGGGTTCAGGCTTCACCCTAGCCCCTGGCTTCCTTATATCCAAAGAGTCTGGAATGTTCAGGTGAAAGTTCCATCCAAAGCCCCCTCCCCTGAGAGTTGCCTCTGTCCAGACTCCACCTCTGAGATGAGAAAGCCCACCAAACAATGACCCCTCCCCAGAGATGCTCAAGACCACTCCCACAGGGTATTTAAATTGTACCCCAGAGAGCAAGCACATGGTTTTCTGGTCTTCCTTTCCTGGCTCCTCTTTGGAGGGCTGGGAAGCCATCTGGGAGCGTTGGTATCCATTAAACCTGGGCTTTTTCTAGTTTGGTTTGATTTGGTCTGATTTGGATTATTGCTCGGGCGGAGAGGCTTATTGGGGGGCAGGAACTTTGCACCACTGACCTTTTCTTTGAGACAGGCTCTCTCACTGGCACTCTCAGACTGGCTGGCCAGCTGGTCCCAGGGATGTAGCAGTCTCCGCTTCCCAGTGCTGGGATTACATGTGTGTGCACTGCCACAGCCATGTTTTGTCACATGGGTTTCAGGACTTGAACTTAGGTCTTTGTGTTGAAAGCACTTTGCTGATGAAGCTGTCTCTCTAGCCCTGCTCTACGTGTTACTGCCTCTCCGTCCAGCAGACTCGGCTTCTCCTGAACACTAACTTGGGCTCCCAGGCACTCCTCCAAACCTCTTGGGTGATCCCAATGTAGGGAGAGACAGTCTATTTTACCAGACGGGGTCAGCTGATGAGGAAGGAGGTCGCTTTTGGGCTCCCAAGAGCCAGAAGAGCACAGCTGGCTGGCTGGTCATCTGGCATGTCCCTTTCCTGTGTTATGATGCCATCGAGTTTCTAAAAATAACCTGAGCCTGGAGTCTGAGAGCCTGGCCAAGTCCGGACCAATGACTCTGCTCTCAGAGAGGTCTGTCCAGAGCTGACATATGTGTCCAGGGCAAGTGCTGGAGAATTGCCAAGAATGACAAGTGACTTAATGCTTTTGCCATTCGTTTTCTTTGTCTGAAAACAAGAAGCGCATTAAAGGGGCTGCCGAGGGCGTTTGCAAGCTCAGGTATTCTGGGACTGAATGTTGCTGGCCTGCCCTGTACTCTCCAGCCAAGGAAAGTCATCTCCATGTGACAGACTTCTTTTTTTCTTCTTCAACATGTAGCCTAGGCTAGCCTCAAACTTGCTGTGTAGCCCAGGATGATCTTGAACTCCTGATCTTCCCACTTCTACCTCCCAAATGCTGGGATTACAGACGCGTGTTGCTATGCCCAGTCCATGTGGTGCTGGGAATTAAACCAAGGACTTTGTGCATGCTAGGTAAGCTCTCTACCAACTGAACTACGTCCCCATCCCGGAGGCTCCAGACTTTTGGACTCACTCTCTTCTGTGTGTGTGTCTGTCTGTCTGTGCATATATGTGGTGTGTGCTTGTGTTGCCTATATGCTCCATGGAGGTGTGCAGAGTGACATAAAGTACATGTTGGAATGTGTTCCACAGTGGCCTCTTCACTTCAGTTTTTGGGACAGAGTCTCTCACTGAACCCAGAGACAGACTAGCTAGTCAGCAATGCATCTGTCTTCACCTTCATTGTGCTGGGGTTACTGACACGTGGGGCCACGCCCAGCTCATCAGTGGACAGTAGAGAGTCGTACTCGGGTCTGAATGCTTGCCTGGCAAGCCCTTTGCCCACAGTGTTAGTTTTTGTCAACCTGACACAAGCTGGAGTTGTTATTTGCATCTTAATAGAGAAGATGCCACCTTCAGATTGGTCTGTCAGGAGGTTCTTGGCTGTTTTCTTTAGTAGTTGATGTAAGAGGACCCAGCCTTTGGGGGCAGGTCCACCCCTGTACAGGTGATTCTAGGTTGTATAAGAAAGCTGAGCAAGAGCCGGGCGATGGTGGCGCACGCCTTTAATCCCAGCACTCGGGAGGCAGAGGCAGGCGGATCTCTGTGAGTTCGAGACCAGCCTGGTCTACAGAGCGAGTTCCAGGACAGGCTCCAAAGCCACAGAGAAACCCTGTCTCGAAAAACCAAAAAAAAAAAAAAAAAAAAAGAAAGCTGAGCAAGCCATGGGGAGCAAGGCAGTAAGCAGCATTCCTCCGTGGTCTCTGTTCTGGTGCCTTCCCTGGCTTCCCTTCATAATGGACATGTAGTCAAATAAAGCTTTTCCTCCCAACTTCCTTTTGGCAAGGTTTTTGTTGTTGTTGTGGGTTTTTTTTTTTTTTTTTGGTTTTTCGAGACAGGGTTTCTCTGTAGCTTTGAAGCCTGTCCTGGAACTAGCTCTTGTAGACCAGGCTGGCCTCAAACTCACAGAGATCCACCTGCCTCTGCCTCCCGAGTGCTGATGGCAAATGCTTTATCACAGTAATAGAAACCACCCTGGAAGAGCCATTGAATCATCCTGTCAACCTGGATTCGTCATCTTTTGACCCTGTAATCTAAAAGGGAATACTCAGGTGTTGGATGACACACACACACACACAAAAAAAAAACATTAACCACAGTCATAGAAACTCAAAGAGGAGTGGCCAAATGATTTATAGTACAATCAGGTATAGAACATAACTGAAATTACAGAAATATTTCAAAGAATGTTTTCTTTGTGGATCTAGGGACTCAAACCCGGGGCTTTGGGCATGTTAGATAAATACTCTATCTCTGCGCTTCATCCCCAGCCCAAAGAACTTACAGAGCCCTATAAACTATATATGATTCCTAGAAAACAGGAGATGAAGGGACTGGAGAGATGGCTCAGTGGTTAAGAGCACTGGCTGCTCTTCCAGAGGACCCAGGTTCAATTCCCAGCACCCACATAGCAGGCCACAGATCTCTGTAACTCCTGTCTCAGGGGATTGGATGCCCTCATACAGACACACATGCAGGCAAAACACCAATGTAGATAAAATAAGAATAAATAAATTATTAGAAAAAAGAAGACATGAAACCATACATGTAGAAGAATTCTAGCTGATTTCAATATATGATTATATTACAAAAGATCTAGAGCCAGGCATGGTAATTCTGTCACCCCGCCTACCGAGTGTATGAGCGAGCCATTGTGCCTGGCTTTTCATATTTCCTAAGTGTTCTATAGTTGCCAAAAAGACATACTATTGTTTGCAGTCAAAAAAGGTAAGAATAGGGGGCTGGAGAGATGGCTCAGAGGTTAAGGGCACTGACTGCTCTTCCAGAGGTCCCGAGTTCAATTCCCAGCAACCACATGGTGGCTCACAGCCATCTGTAATGAGATCTGGCGCCCTCTTCTGGTCTGCAAGTATACATGGAAGGAATGTTGTGTACACATAAATAAATCTTAAAAAAAAAAGGGGGGGAGGGCTGAAGAGGTGGCTCAGAGGTTAAGAGCATTGCCTGCTCTTCCAAAGGTCCTGAGTTCAATTCCCAGCAACCACATGGTGGCTCACAACCATCTGTAATGGGGTCTGGTGTCCTCTTCTGGCCTGTAGGCATACACACAGACAGAATATTGTATACATAATAAATAAATAAAATTAAAAAAAAGGAATTGTTTAAAAAAAAAGGTAAGAATAGTGTTTTTGTCTCTTCAGAGGAAGCATGGAAACAGTGTTCACTTGGGCTTCTTATTTGTCTGCAAGAACTCTTGTGTGTCATCTCCGAGTCACTGGGTTTAATTGGCATGGCCGGAGGGAGTCAGCATCACCCCTCATTGCTTGCTGTGACACTGGAGTCAGAGCTCTTGCCTTGCAAATGGTACCTCTTCAGTTTCTAGGGGATTTTCCATGCTGTCGTCTGCCCAGACTTGCAGACTCTATAGAGAAAGAGTGACATCATTTATTCTTAGTAGAATGGAGCTGGGGGATGGGAACCCCAAAGGAGAAGGTTACCATTTGTGGAGCTCTGAATGAGAATGATCCTCAGAGACTCTTATGTTTGAATAGTTGGTGGGACTGTTTGAGAAGGATTAGGAGGTGTGGCTTTGTTGGAGGAGGTTCGTCACAGGGGGTAGGCTTGGAGGTCTCAAAAGACAGCATTATTCCCGATTAGCTCTTTTCTGCCTCCTGGATGAGTTTCAGGATGTGAGCTGTGGTTTTTTTTGTTTTGTTTTGTTTTTTGAGACAGGGTTTCTCTGTAGCTTTGAAGCCTGTCCTGGAATTCATTTTGTAGACCAGGCTGGCCTTAAACTCATGAAAATCCGCCTGTCTCTGCCTCCTGAGTGCTGGGATTAAAGACATACTCCACCACCACCCGGCTAGGATGTGAACTCTTAGCTATGACTCAAGCACCTGCCTGCTTGCCTGCCTGCCGATGGTCATGGATTCTAACCCTCTGAAACCCTAAACACATCCTTTTATAAGATACCTTAGTCATAGTATCTTATCAAAGCAATAGAAAAGTAACTAAGATGCCATTTCAAATTGCTTTTTTCATGACCCACAGTAATAGCTATTTCCACTACTTAAAGTCAAATAGATCTTACAAGGCAACAGTGGGTTTCAAAAAACCCTACCTCAGGGGCTAGGAAGATTGCTCAGTGGTTAAGGGTATTTGTCTCTGAGCATCTGAACTTATGGGCACTTACCCTGAATTAAAAAAAAATCAAAAATATTCAAAAGTCCCTATCAGCCGGGCGGTGGTGGCGCACGCCTTTAATCCCAGCACTCGGGAGGCAGAGGCAGGCGGATCTCTGTGAGTTCGAGGCCAGCCTGGTCTACAAGAGCTAGTTCCAGGACAGGAACCAAAAGCTACGGAGAAACCCTGTCTCGAAAAATCAAAAAAAAAAAAGAAAGAAAGAAAAAAAAAGTCCCTATCATAATTTGATATAGACACAATAAATAAGTGTAAAACAGGTAAAAAAAATAAGTTATGTATCCCTCAGTATAAGTATACAGTATGGAAGCTATGTGTGGTGGCATATACCTGTAAATCAGCATTTGGCAGGTTGTGGCAGGAGAATTGGCAAGCCTTGGTTACATGAGACTATCTCAGAACACCAAAAAAGAAAAAAGAAAGACAGTGAGGTAACTCGGCAAGAAAAGGCACTTACCGACACACCCGATGAAATGAGTTTGATTCATTCCTGGAACTGGCTTCCAAAAGTTGTTCTCTGACTGCTTTGACATATGTGCTATCATATTAACGTGTGTGCGCGGGCACACACATAGAGTTGAGAAGTGGCGGAGTGGAGCACATTTGTAATCTCAGTACTTACATGGGGAGGTGGGAGGACCAGAAGTTCAAGGCTGCACTTAGTTACATAGTGAGTGAGACCAGTCTGGGATACATGAACTATCCAAACAAAACAGAAAAGTTGTAGTAGAATTAGGGCTAATAATTTTATCTTCGCAAATAAAGGCTGCCAAGCAGGAAAATGCCCTAAGCCCCAGTGGTTTAAAGCTCTCAACACTTAAGACCATTAAGCACCTGTTAAAACCCGGTTAGAAGGGAGCAGTGAACTGTCCCTGTTCTTACAGACAGACAACGCACTCTGGCTACTGGCTAGAATAGAAAAAAAAAAAAATCCCTCATATTCCTGAAGGGCTGAGGACACTCCCCTGCCCCCCTAGGCCAGTCTAGCAAGAGCTCTTTACATTACTGTGCCTAAAAATAACACCCTCATTCCCAAGTGTCTTATAAACCTAGGTTGTAGGTTCTTCATGCCCGCCTCCAGAGCAGCCGATCAGGAGCCCCGGAGAGAAGGGATTATGCAATGATTTGCTGTCTTGCCTGGGCAAAGCAGGGCGTAGGCTTTCAGTACAGTGGCCCAGGATGGCTGAAGATGACGACGGGGATGAAAGAGAAGGGTGAAGGTGTGTGAGGGCTAAACAAAGGATTAGCAGCAGACGACACAGAATCCCTTGGGAGCCTGGGCTGTGGTGACGACAGGGCTCAAGCAGGATAACAATGGAGAATGAGAATGGAGGGATGCAGGATGAGCAGATCAAGACATCTCATTATACAGTTAATGAAACTGCTGTACTGGCTGTGTTTTTGTTTATTTTATTTATTCATTTATTTGTCAGCCCGACACAAGCTGGAATCATTTAGGAAGAGGGAATGTCAATTGAGAAAATGCCTCCATCAGATTGGTCTGTAGGGAAATCCTTGGGGTATTTTTTTGACTAATGATTGATACAGGAGGGACCTGAACATTAAAGGGAAGGTCAACCCCTGGGCAGGTGGTCCTGGGTAATATACAAAAGCATGCTGAGCCAGTCATGGGGAGCAAGCCAGTAAGCAGTGTTCTTCCAAGATCTCTGCTGTCCCGACATTCCTCAGTGATGAACGGTGACTCAGGACATAGAAGCTAAATCCATCCTTCCCTCCACCGGTCGGTTCCGGTCAGTTATACTGCGGCAGCAGAAAGCAAACTAGAGCAATCATATTGTAAAGTCAGGTGAGATGGCTCAGGGGGTAAAAATGCTTGCTTGCTGCAAAAGCCTGGCAGCCTGAGTTTGATCCCCGGAACCCAGTTTAAGAAAAAGCAAAGCCAGATGCTGGAGGTGGAGCACCTGTAATCCCAGCACTCCTCTGGGGAGATGGCGAAGGAGAGAGAAGCTCCCGGAAGCTTACGGTCCAGCATAGTTATCTAGGAAGTGACATAATTCTATCCCAGTTCCTTCTGTCATTTGCTGATCTAGTTCACAGAGAGATTATCTGAATCTGAGGGCTTCGAGAGATAATGCATAAAACATGTTTAACATGAGATAAAGACTCTGAGAGCCTTAAGGTACCCAGCATACAGTTGATTCCAAAAATATTCATTTCCTGTTCTAGAGCCCAGGAAAAAACAATGAACTCTTTTTTTTTTTTTTTTTTTTTTGTCTTGTTTTGTTTTTCAAGACAGTGTTTCTCTGTGTAGCTATGGAGCCTGTCCTGGAACTCACTTTGTAGCTCAGGCTGGTCTGAACTCACAGAGATCCACCTGCCTCTGCCTCCTGAGTGCTGGGATTAAAGGTGTGCACCACACCGCCCAGTTTGAATGCATCTCTTATGAGTGATCTTGCCTTGAATGCAAACTGACCACTCAAGGGGAGTTATTCGAGGACGCCAAAAGAGGAGAGACTGAATCTACCGTTTGAATGGGGTATATGCGCAACTCCCTGCATGGGTTGGGGAGCTAGGTCTTTAGGCACACTGCCAGGTATATGCAATACACAGTCCACATAGGGACGTAGAAATCAGACCACTGTGCATGCAAACTCAAAACATCATTTGGGAATTTCCTGTACTTAAAGTTTAGGAGAGACAATTTAATCCTGCTTCCCAAACCTGCACTTCCTCATGCTTGCTTGCCAGTTCGTCCCAGTGACAAGGAGGCTGCTTCAATTCTGTGATTGTCAGAGTCCATTGTTAACTGGACAGACTCCACCTGGGAGATGGAGCTCTGGGCATGCCTGTTGGGGAGCATCTCGATCACCTTCACTAAGGAGGAGGACCAACTGTTGGGGCAGTCATTTCCTGCCTGGGATCCTGTGGATGCTGTCATTCCTGCCTGAGATCCTGTGGATGCTGTCATTCCCTGCCTGGGATCCTGTGGATGCTGTCATTTCCTGCCTGGGATCCTGTGGATGCTGTCATCCCTGCCTGGCCTGCCTGGGATCCTGTGGATGCTGTCATTCCTGCCTGGGGTCCTGTGGATGCTGTCATTTCCTGCCTGGGATCCTGGATCATCTAGATGGAGAACCGAGCTGAGCATCAGCATGCATTCATCCCCCTCTGTTCCTGGCTGTGGACATGATGTGACCAGCTACTTCAAGGTCCTTCCCATTTGGCTTTCCCACAGTGATGAACCGTGCCCTTGAACTGTGGGAACAAACACTTCTTCCCTTAAGATGCTTCTGTTGGGTACCTTACCACAGTGACAGGTAACTGAGACAAGTGCTGTGGTTCCCTCCACCGTATGAACCATATTCATTGCAAGCTCCAGACCAGACTGGTAGCCAGGGCAACCCAGTGAGACCCTATCTCAGTAAATAATAATAACAATAATAATGTCATAAAATAAAAAGAAAGAAAAAGAAAATGGTAAACTTAATAACATACATGATTTCAGTTGGCACGCAATCCCAGAATTTCAAGGACTGAGGAAGAGTTGCCAGGAGAGTTCAAGGTTACCCAGTAAGATACTGAATTCCCTGCCACACTGGGGGGCTACATAGTGAGATCCTGTAACCAAACCAAGGCAAACCAACAAAGCCTGCTTCTTTCTGCTGTAGAATGCTATTTGTGGTCCAGCTATGGCTATCCATCAGAAAGAGTGCTAGAGATGGAAGCCCAATTGCTGTGCTACTGCAGGCCTTGTGAGTCAGAATTGGGGTTTTAAGGAAGTTCTGCAGGTATTCATGTGTGTGAATTTGGGTTTTAAGGCGGTCCCATGGGTGTTCAGTTGTGTGCTGCTTAGTTTTCATTGTTAACATGACACATCTGGGAAGAAGGACCCTCAACAGAGGAATTTCCCAGATCAGATTGGCTGGTGGCCATGTCTGTGAGGGATTATCTTGATTGCTAATTGACTTGGGAGGGACCCAGCCCACTATGGGCAGTACCATTCCTATGCTGTACAGGTGGGCCTGGGCTGTACAAGAGATTAGCTGAGCCTGAGTCTGAGTGGTCCATGGTATGAGTGAGTGAACAGCGTGTCTCTGTCTCCAGGGTTCCTGCTTCAGTTCCTGACCCGACACTCTGAAGTGATGGACTGTGACCTGGAAGTGTAAGTTGAAATAAACCTTGTCGTCTTCTAAACTGCCTTTGGTCAGAGTGGTTATCACAGCAACAGAGAAGCAAGCTAGAACAATCTTCTCATTTAAGCCATCCACACATTAAAAAACTGCTCTATGCCTAGCAGGGGTGGTGTATGCCTTTAATCCCAGTGTTTGGGAGGCAGAGGCAGGCAGATCTCTGAGTATGAGGCCAGCCTAGTATATAGAGCGAGTTCTAGGACAGCCACGGCTATACAGAGAAAAAACATCCTGTCTTGGAAAACAAAAAAAGACAAAAACAAAAACAAACAAAAAAACCAAAAACCAAAAAAAGAAAGTGAAAATAAAAATATAAAGAAGCTGCTCTATAAAATAGCTTTATAAATAAATATATCTCAAATAAGATTAAGAATAACCAGGGGCTGGAGATATAGCTCAGCTGGTAGAGTGCCTGCCTAGCATGCAAGAAGCCCTGAGTTTTAATCCCAGTACAAAACAGTATAAAACAAGCCTGTCAGGCTCTTTCTGTAATCTCAGCATTCTGAAAGTAAAGGGAGGAGAATAAGAAGTTCAGGTTTATCCTCTACTACACACTCAGTTTGAGCCCAGCCTGGGCTACATGAGACCCCATACAAAGAGAGCAAAAGAGAGGAAGAAAGTCAGGAGGGAAGGAGGGAGCCACAGGAACAGAATAATCACAAGAGTGTTTGCTAACGTGGAGTCCTCAAAACACTCCAGATGTATTTCTCACAATAACCCTTAATAGGTTTTCTACCCCACCCCCATTATAGATTTCTCTTCCAATGCAGTAAGCTGGATCAAGTCTAATCGAAAAAGTATAACAACAGGTTTATTTGAGCAAAGCAACTCCCAGGTGGGTTCTCCAATCCCAGAGAGCAAGGCCAGAGAAGCCACACACCCGAACTAAAGCAGGGAGGTTATATAGATTGTAGACAAGGGGTAATGACGTGTCTTCCACGGCTGGGTTTGTGCCCAAGTATGGTCCAAAGCTGAGCGCTTTAGGAGGGGATTTGGGCAGCAGACAACTTCAGGGAAGGAAGCTGCAGTACCCCCCAAGAATGCAGAACTCGGCTTCTTGGTGCCTTCCCTTTGTTCAGAGACTCTCTGAGTAGGCGGGTTTGAAGAGACAGGAATGGGGATTTCCAGATCATGTAGGGGCAGGCTGGAGGTTCCAACCTAACAACTCTAGTAGGAGCAGAGGAAGCAGAACTCCAGGGCTACAATGCTAGAAAGCAGCTCAGTTGAACTAAAGTGGGCTGATTTTGGATCTTGTACTGTACGTCACTGTCTCATGCACTTTATTCCAAACATGGAATCCAAACATTAAAAAAAAATTATTTTTGGTATTTTTAATTATGTGTGTGTTCATGCCTTTGTGTGGGTGGGTACCCAAATGCAGGTGCCCTTGGAGGTCAGAGGCATCAGGCCCCCTGGAGCTGGAGTTTCACAGACAGTTGTGAGCCATCTGATGTGGGTGTTGGAAACCAAACTCAGGTACTCCGAAAGAGCCGTAAGTGTTCTTTTTTTTTTTTTTTTTTAATTTTTTTTATTAAGAAAAGAAGAAAAAAAACATAAACAAAAAACAAGTTTCCACCTCCTCCCAGCCTCCCATTTCCCTCCCCCTCCTCCCACCCTTCTCCCCCTCCTCCCACCCTTCTACCCCTCCCCCCACTCCTCTCCCCCTCCCTCTCCAGTCCACAGAGCAGTCCGGGTTCCCTGCCCTGTGGTAAGTCCTAGGTCCTCCCCCCTCCGTCCATATCTAGGAAGGTGAACATCCAAACTGGCTAGGCTTCCACAAAGCCAGCACATTAAGTAGGATCAAAACCCCGTGCCATTGTCCTTGGCGTCTCATCAGCCCTCATTGTTCGCCATGTTCAGAGAGTCCGGTTTTATCCCATGCTTTTTCGGTCACAGTCCAGCTGGCCTTGGTGAGCTCCCAGTAGATCAGCTCCACTGTCTCAGTGGGTGGGTGCACGCCTCGTGGTCCCAACTTCTTTGCTCATGTTCTCCCTCCTTCTGCTCCTCCTTGGGACCTTGGGAGCTCAGTCCAGTGCTCCAGTGTGGGTCTCTGTCTCTGTCTCCATCCATCACCAGATGAAGGTTCTATGATGATATGCAAGATATTCGTCAGTATTGCTCTAGGATAGGGTCATTTCAGGTTCCCAATCCTCAGCTGCCCAAGGAACTAACTGGGGACCTCATGTTGGGCACGTAAGTGTTCTTAATAATCTAGAACTTTGTCTGATGCCCTTTTCTGGCTGCTTCAGGGGCACTTCATGCATGTCATACACATAAAATTAAATATATTTTTTTTTTTGGTTTTTTGAAACAGGTTTTCTCGGTAGCTTTAGAGCCTGTCCTGGAACTAGCTCTTGTATATCAGGCTGGCCTCAAACTCACAAAGATTCTCCTGCCTCTGCTTCCCGAGTGCTGGGATTAAAGGCATGCACCACCACTGCCTGGCCAAAAAAAAAAAAATTTAAAAAGAAAGATTGCCAGGCAGTGAAAATGCACATCCTTAATTCCAGAGGCAGAGACAGGCAGATCTCTGTAAATTCAAGACCAGCCTGGTCTATAGAATGAGTTCTAGGACAGCCTAGGCTACACCGAGAAGCTGTCTTGAAGTCCCCCTCCCCCCACCTTGCAAAAAATGACTTAAAAAAGAAAGATCAGAAGGATTAGGAAGAATAATTCTGCTTTACTTCTTGTTTGTTTTTCCTATTTTGAGACAGAGTCTATGTGGTCTTGGTTGGCTTGAACTGCTCTTGACTTTATTTTCATCTTGTGTGCATGTGTAAGTTCCCGGATGTGTGTACGTGTCTGTATGTAGGTACACGTGTGATGCTCAGAGGCTTACATGGGCCATTTTCCTCACTTGTGCTCCTTTTGATTGTTTTGACTTTTCATTCAGTTTCTCACTGAATGTAACTTTGTAAATAAGAATTCCAACAAGGCAACTCTCTTATACTCTTCCCAAGTGGTGTCTTCATAGGTACGGGGTATAACAGGTTATGATTCCAGGCTTGTTTCCTAAGAGTAAAAAGAAATCATAACTAGCTTTGGACTAAAGTAAATTAGTATGAGTATGACATCACCCATGGCTACAAATGGTAGCACTTTGCTAAAAATAGGCATCTAACACAGAACCTCTAAAGTTAAAAAGACATCATTATCTTTGTGTCCAAAGTCAGCTGATCTCCAGCGAGAAAACCCTGAATAGAGACCTTTTCCTTTAGGAAGCAGAAATTGTAGCAGACTATTAACACCAGGAATCTAAAAAGTGCCACTAAAACACTGTCAGTAAGTGGGACGTGTCGCTCAGCTGTCAGAGAGCTTGCCTAGCGTGCAGAAGGCACTGGGTTCCCAGAACCTAAGACCCGGTGGAATGGCTCTCCTTGAAATCCTGGCCCTGGGGGACACATTGAGGCAGGAAGACTGTTGTACAAGCTGAGGCCAGCTTGTACTATACAATGAGTTCTAGGCCAACCAGAGCTACAGAGGGGACTCCTATCTTAACTAGTGTAGGAATGTTATGGTTTCTACTGATTAGCAATCTGATAAAACACAGTGTCACCTAGGAAAGGAGTCTTTGGGCTTGCCTCTGAGGGGTTCTCTAGGTTAGGCTAGCCTCTGGGCATAATTATGAAGGCTTAGCTTTTTTTTCCCCCCTTGAGAAAGGATCCCTCTATGTAATAGTCCTGACTGTCCCGGAAGTTGATATTTAGACAGTGTTGGTTGGCCTCAAACTCACAGAGCTCTGCCTGTCCCTATCTCATGAGTGGCGGGATTGAAGGTGTTTGCCAGGTCATGAAGAATTATCTTGATTACATTAGCTGAGGTGGAAGACCCACCCTAAAAGTGGGCAGCACTATCCTATGTGGGGTCTGATTCGATACAGGAAGTCGACTAAAAGCCAACACGTCTCTCTCTGCATCCTGATTGTCGATGCAATGCAACAAGCTGCCGCATGCTCCTGCTACCATGTCCTCCCCGAGACAAAGGACTGTACCCTGGACCTCTGGGCCAAAGTAAATCTTTTCTCTCTTAAGTTGTGTATGTGAGGGTGTTTTATCACAGCAGCAGGAGAGGAACTAGGACAGGGAATTCCGCTTTAAATACACTAATAGGGCAACTTCCTTTCTGGTGTTTGTTACACACACACACACACACACACACACACACACGCACACGTGTAAATGGAGACTGCTTGTTTGTTTCCTGCTCATTCAGACCTGAATAACCACACAAAATTACTATATTAATTACAACACTGCTTGACCTATTAGTTCAGGTTCCTTATTAACTACATCTTAATTTACCCATTTCTATTAATCTGTGTATCACCATGAGGTTGTGGCCTACCAGTAAGGTTCTGGCATCTGCCTCTTTCGGCAGCTACATGGTGTCTCCCTGACTCTGCCTATTCTCTCTATATATCTCTGTTTGGATTTCCCGCCTAGCTTTATTCTGCCCTGCCATAGGCTGAAGCAGCTTCTTTATTAACCAATGGTAATAAAACATATTCACAGCATACAGAGGGGAATCCCACATCTCACATACATACACACATACAGAGAAAGAGAAAGACTCAGATGGATAGATAGATAGATAGATAGATAGATAGATAGATAGATAAGAGTCTCATATCACCCAGGCTGGCCTCTATCCTCTGGCACCCTCTGAGTGTTGGGATGCGCAGCACTGTATTTCTACTTTTTTTTTTTTTGTATTTCTACTTTTTGACTGGCATTTCTACACTTCTTGGTACTGAGATTTGGAGTTGAGTGATGGTTCACTTGACAAAAATCACTGAGGGGTTGAGAAGTTGAGGAGATGCCCCAGTGGGTGGGAATGTTTGCTCTGCAAGCATGAGAACCTCAGTTCCAATCACCAGCACTCATGTAAAAAACTGGGCATGGCTGCATGTGCCGGCAATCTCTTCATTGCTGGGGTAGAGACAGACAGAAACCAACGTTTGCTGGCCAGCCAGTCCAACCCGATTAGTGATCTTCCTGTTTGTCTCAAAGGAATAAGGCAGAGAGCAACGTCCTCCTCTAACCTCTGCATGGGTGCAGCTATGTGTACGGATACACACTCACTTGCATACACCAGGACACCATGTACACAGACACACTCCTAGGTGAAGAAAGGAGAGGTGTTAGATCTGTAATTAGAGAGAGCAAGATCAGGAAAATGACACAAATACCCATCACTTCCCTCATGCTAAAGAGGCACTTATAACACGATAAGCGAAACAAGCACTTTGGGACTGCTGGCTCCTGGGTAGCAGGCTGGGTCTTCTGGGAGAGGATGCAAGGAGGATTGCCACTCTGGCGTTACTGTTTTCCTTTCAAACATCAGAGATGTTAGGTATTGGGGGGAAGGATGGAGGGAGGAAGAGATCTTCTGTCTTGTGTAGATGACAAACTATTTAAATTCTGAGGCCCATACCATATCCTCTTTGCCCACACAGTCAAACCGTAAGAGCCCTTTGCTTTCCTCTGTTTTTGGCTTTGTGACTTGCCGGCATTTGGCACAGTGGATGAGGCAAGCCTTATCTGGCAGCCTGTGAGAGCTGGTATACAGCTTGAGCAGGAATGCTCTTGTCCCAGTTTCCAAACCCAAAGAGGGGAACCTCCTGCAGGGAGAGGACGTGGCTCTCTGGTCCCCTCCCAGGCGAACCAAATTTTGGCAGAGTCCTCGTGTCAAAATCCCCAACTGTGTCCTCGGGGAAGCCAGTGAGTAGGCAGAGGATGCTGACTTAGATAGAAGGAAAGCAAGCAGAAGAGACACCAGGCTCCTGGGAGACAGCTGAGGGAGGGTGCGCTCCAGCTGGAGGGAGCAGGCTCCGTCTCTTCTCTGGATAGCATTCCATTTTCCTGGGCTTCAACTGAATTAGAAACCAAACAAAACCAAAAAAGCAGAGCCGTCTGGGGTACATCTGAGATGATCCAGTAGAACCTGACTCTGATGAGCCCAGAGCTTTCCAAAGCAAATCTACATTTATAAAACCCAGAATACCAAGTGTGTAATGCATTCTTCAAGGACTTATAGTTTTAAGCTATTATCTTCTTTTTTGAGATAGGGTTTCATTATGTAGCCCTGGCTGTCTTGGAACTTGCTATGTAGACCAGACTGGCCTTGAACTCTCAGAGATGTGGCTGTATCTTCTTCCCTAGTGGAAGAGCTAGAACAAAAGCCTCAAAGCAAAGAGACACATTTTTCAAGCAACAGCAGCAGGGTTGACAAGGCTCAACAGGGAAAATCGAGGCAGTGAATGGCCAGGCAGAGGAAGTCAGATCCTGCATGGCCTTATAGATCGTTGAAAGGTCTTTGACTTGTACACTGATTAAAATTAGGAGTTATAGGGTAAGAAGATGATGCAGTCAGTACAGTGCTTGTCTAGCAAGCATGAAGACCTAACTTTGGATTCCCAGCACCCATAGTAAAGATTCCCAGCTCCCACAGTTAAAGTATGGCAGGCAGCGTACATGTAATCTCGGCACCCTAGTCAACTGGGAGGCTCCAGGTTCACTAAGAGGCCCATCTCAACAAACAGACAACAGCCGAGCAAAAGACCAAACATTGGTTTCTGGTCTCTATACATGGGTGCACACATGTACACCACACATGCATACATCTGTGAACATGTCTGCATACATACACACAAAATAAAAAATAAAAAGGAGTCACTGTAGTGTTTGGGGCAAAAAAGTAATAATGTCTGTATAATGTCAAAAGATCACTTTATTGTGCTATTTTTGAGCAGGGTCTCTGGTGCAGGCTGTCCTTGAACTTATGTAACCAAGGATTGTTTTGAACTTCTAATCATCCTGTATCCACCTATAGAGAGCAGGAATTACAGGTGCACAAGACCATGCCTGGCTGATGCAATGATGAGGGTCAAAACCAGGGCCTCCTGCATACTAGGCAAGCATTTTACCAACTAAGCTACATCCCCATCCAAAGATCATTTTAGATGCCACAGGAGGCTGGTTATAGTAATTGAGACAAGGGATTAGAAGTGGTGGTCCATGCTTGTTATACAAATACCTGCGATGTAGAGTCAGATGACAGGAAGTCAAGGGTAGCCTTGGCTACCTTGTAAATGTACATAGTAAATGTAAAGCTAGCCTATGCACCACGAGACCCTGTCTCAAAAACCATTGCCAATAAAACAGCCCTCCACTCGTGCTCAATCAAGCAACTGTAACTAAACTCAGTGAGTAACAGAAAACAAAACCAAGACAGGAAGTGGGGGAGCAACTTGATGGGAAGAACTTTCCAGCAGGAGAGTGAGAATAAACGGGGAGAGAGGTGAAAATGGTGAAATCTCATTATATACGTGTATGAGATCAAAGAACTAAAAGGGGGGATTACTGCTCCCCCAAAGGGGCTCTGAGTAATGAATGATCAGAAGTTGTATTGTGAGCCTAGCAGTGGTGACCCACCGCTTTAATCCCAGCACTCGGGAGGCAGAGGCAGGCGGATCTCGGAGGTCGAGGCCAGCCTGGTCTACAGAGTGAGTTCCAAGACAGTCAGAGCTACACAGAGAAACCCTGTCTTGAAGAAACAAAACAAACAAACAAGCTGCATTGTGGGGGTGTTGAATGGCTCAGGGGTAAAAGTGCTTGCCGTACCAGCTCGTGGAGAAGTGGAAGGAGAAGACCAACTCCATTCACAAAGCACATGTGCACACACATATGCACACAAAAGAAGTTGCATTATGGGTATATGTTGAAGGTAGGTAGGCAGAGCAGGATTTCCAATGGTTTCAAGTTTCAGTTTGAGGTTTGAGAGAAAAAGAGAAGTTACAAATGACTCAGGTTTTGGGCCCAGGCCACAAAGGCTTGCTCTGTAATGGAGAAGTGGGGTAATGAAGCTTTTATGGGACAAGGCTCGTTTAGTTTGGGGTACGTTGAGTTTGAAATGCCTATTAAACATCTGAGTGGAGATCTGAATTCCGGAGGAACCTCTAGGCTGGAGAAATATATGTAGACTCCTGTATCGTATGTAGGCATCCTTTGGTATCTGTATGGTGTGAGTGGGGACTGGTTCCAGCACCTACTGTGAATGCCACCATCTGATGATGCCAAAGTCCCTGATATAAATAGTGCCATATTTGCATCTAATCTCTGCATATGCTCTCATACACTTTTTTTTTCTTTTAGACAGAGCCTTGCTTGTGCTGCTCTTGGACTTTCAATTAGCCTGTCTTAGCCTTCCTAGGGCTCAGATCACAGACATGTGCCACTACATCCAGTCCATGTTTTTTATTTTATTTTTTATTTTTTTTATTTTTTTATTTTTTTTGATTTTTCGAGACAGGGTTTCTCCATAGCTTTTGGTTCCTGTCCTGGAACTAGCTCTTGTAGACCAGGCTGGCCTCGAACTCACAGAGATCCACCTGCCTCTGCCTCCCGAGTGCTGGGATCAAAGGCGTGTGACACCAGTGGAAAAAAGACTATTTCCCCGCCATCCTTCTTCAGCACAGAAGTTCCAAATTACTTTATCTCTGGACAGTGCTGTGTTAGACTGTGTTAGATTTTTTTAAGTTGCTATATAAGTTAATAACTTAAGTTTTTTTTTTTTTTTTTTTTTTTTTTTTTCGAGACAGGGTTTCTCTGTGGTTTTTTTTTTTAAATATTTATTTATTTATTATGTATACAATATTCTGTCTGTGTGTATGTCTGCAGGCCAGAAGAGGGCACCAGACCTCATTACAGATGGTTGTGAGCCACCATGTGGTTGCTGGGAATTGAACTCAGGACCTTTGGTAGAGCAGGCAATGCTCTTAACCACTGAGCCATCTCTCCAGCCCCTCTCTGTGGTTTTTGGAGCCTGTCCTGGAACTAGCTTTTGTAGACCAGGCTGGTTCAAACTCACAGAGATCCGCCTGCCTCTGCCTCCCGAGTGCTGGGATTAAAGGCGTGCGCCATCACCGCCCGGCTATTAACTTAAGTTTTATTAAAAAAAATTATTAATGCCAGGCAGTGATGGTACATGATTTAATCCCAGCACTCAGGGGGTAGAGGCAGGTGGATCTCTGTGAGTTCAAGACTAGCCTGGTCTATAGAGCAAGTTCCAGGGCAGGTAAAACACAAAGAAATCTTGTGTGAAGAAAAACAAAAACAAACAAATCATTAAATGGCGGCTGGAGAGATGGTTCAGTGGTTAAGAGCACAAACTGCTCTTGCAGAGAACCAATGTTTGGTTGCCAGTGCCCCTACGGCTACTCAAAGGGCCTGTGACTTGAGTTCCAGTGAGCCGATGAAATCTTCTGGCCTCTAAATGCAAATATACTTGAAGAAACGTGCGTGCGCGCACACACACATGTACACGCATGCACACACTTTTTAAAAATCATTAAACGAGGGGCTGGAGAGATGACTCATCAGTTCATAACACTGGCTGCTCTTTCCTGGGAACCCATGTTTAATTCCCAGCACCCATATGGTGGCTTATAACCATGTAACTCCAGTCTGAGGTGATCAAACAGCTTCTGGCTTCAGAGGCACCAGGTACTCACATGGTACAGATACAAACATGTAGCAAACACTTATACATATAAAATTAAAAAAAAATAAAAATGTTAAAAACAAAGATGAAGACAGAAAATCACATTACAAAGAATGCAGCCTGGTATATGGTAGGTATTTATAAGCAATCATTTTAATCAGGCATCTTAATAGAAAAATGCTACATATCAATACTACAAAATCACAGGAATACAACTTCCCTTTTGTCTTTTTTTTTTCTGGAAGTGGGGTCACATGTAGCCCAGGGTGCCCTTGAGTTGCCTGTGTATCTGATGATGACCTTGAATTTACCGTTCTCCTGCCTCCACCTCCCAAATGCTGGGATTATAGGCCTACACCACTACTCCTGGTGTATTCTATGCCGCGGATTGAATTCAGAGCTTCATGCATGGGAGACTGGCAGTCTACCAAGGGATCTACATCCCCAGCCCCAGAGGAATACAACTTTGCCCTCGGTTTAAGTCTTTAATTAGCCTTCTGAAGGTCTGCCATTGTTATGAAAGTAAACACTTCTCAGACAAAGCAAATCTGGTAGGGAAACCATAATGCTGGGCACAAACACAATTGAGAAAATGCTCCGAGGAGAGATGACTGAAGCAACGAAGTAGAGCAGAATGTGAACTATCTCTCAGAGGGGCCACAGCTCTATAGAGCTTTCCTTTGTGGCTGTGACTTGGGAGCTCCAGGTTGTTTGGCATCATGGGAAACCTAGGATCCAAGGGAGGGCTCTTCTAGTAGGAAGTTTCTGTCCAGCTCAGTCCCTCAGTCATTCAGTCCCAACAAAGCCCAAGAGGCTCATATTAATTATAAACTTGTTGGCCTGTTAGATGAGGCTTATTACTAACTAGCTCTTACAACTTAAACTAACCCATACTTCAGGTCTATGTTTAGCCATGTGACTTGGTGCCTTTTCTCAGTAAGGCATTCTCATTTTGCTTCCCCTGCATCTGGCTGGTGACTGCCTTTCTGCCTTTCTTCTTCCCATAATTCTCCTAGTCTTGTTGCCCTGCCTTTACTTCCTGCCTGGCTACTGGCCAATCAACGTTTTACTAAACCAATATGAGTGACAAATCTTCACAGTGTACAAGAGCATTATCCCACAGCAGGCTCTGGTTCTTTCCCTAATCACAATGGCATGAATTTTAGCTCTAGGAATTCATTCAAGCCACCTTTACCAGGGCTTGGCAAGATATGATTTGAAAGGTTAAGAAAAGACAGAATAATTAACTAGGTGAGGTGGTTTTCACCTGTAGTTCCAGCACTTGAGAGGTTGAAGGCAGGAAGATCAGTGGCTCATGGTCATCATCATTGTCACAGGAGAGTCAAAGCCAGCAGTAGCTAGGCTAACACATCAGTAAAATGGGCTGGGGAGATGGCTCTGTGGGGGAAGTGCTTGCAGCTTGAGGGCTCAGTGAAGATGCCTAGAATCCACATAAAGCTAGATGAGCAGTGTTTCTACATCAAGTGGGAGGCAAAGGCAGATGAAGGAATCTTTGGACTCTTTAGGGTCAACTAACTGGCAGATAGCACTGGCAAACTACAAATAAACCAACCACAAGAGACACTGTCTCAAGCAAGAAGGTGGAGACTGACACGCAACTTGACAGGGTTGGAGAGATGGCCCAGCAGTTAAGAGCACTGGCTTGTAAACAGAGACTGCTCGTTCGTTTCCTGGCCTCCCTAACCCAAATAATCACACAGAAACTATATTAATCACAACACTGTTTGTCCTATTAGCTCAGGCTTCTTATTAACTAACTCTTACATTTTAAATTAATCCATTTATATTTTACCACAAGGCTGGTGGTTTGTTACCTTCTTGCGCAGCTACATCATGTCTTTCTGACTCTGCCTTCTTTCTCTCTGTATCTTTTCCAGCCTGGCTATATTCTGCCCTGTCTTAGGCCAAAGTAACTTCTATATTCATTAGCCAATAAAAACAACACATATATAGAAGGACATCCCATCACCGGCTCCTCATCCAGAGGACCTAGCTTTGATTCCCAGCACACACATGGCAGTTCACAACAGTCTGTAACTCCAATTCCAGGACATCCAATGTTCTCCTCTGGCCTCCACTGGCACCAGGCACAGGCATGCATGTGGTACAGAGACATATATCCAGCATCCAGGCAAAGTACACATAAAATAAAAATAAATACATCTTTTTTGTTTTTTTCAGATAGGGTTTCTCTGTGTAGCCTTGGCTGTCCTGGAACTCACTCTGTAGATCAGGCTGGCATCAAACTCAGAGAAATGCCTGTCTCTGCCTCTCGTGTGCTGGGATTAAAGGTATGCACCTCCACTGCTCGGCCAAAAATAAATACATCGTTACAAAAAGTGTAAAAAATAAAAACAAAACAATAATTAACAAACATTGAGCACTTACGATTTTCTAGGAAATATTTTAACCCTTTACACGAATCATCTTATTTAGCCTTCCTTTTATCCTCACCTTACAGTAAAAACCTGAGACTCAGAGAGGGTAAATTGTGAGGTTACAAAGCCAATAAACTGAACCCAGGTTAGTCAGCCCACAGAGTCTATTAGTGCAAAGTGACCTGTAGCAAACTGCTTAGTGGTGGGCTTTCTTGCTAGCTTAACAGCATTGTTCAGGTCACGTGACCAAGCCATCTTCAAATATGTAAAAACTGTACTGTTTTCAGCAATTGTTCTTACATGACATGAGCCTAAAGAGATGGCTCTCAGACGTTCCAATCTATTTAGCCAATAAAATTCTAACAGAGAACTATCTGGGTGCTAGCTTAGGTTCTATGGGTTTGCTGTATTAACTACAGTGATGGAAAGACTTATGTTGGGGCCAGGAGGTAGGGTGGGGTCTTCACGATTTCATGGGGGACATTTCAGACAACAAGATCAGAAGCCGGCATGGTGATGTTCACCTGAAAACCTCAGCACTTGGGACAAGCAGGCAGTAAGATCAGTTAAGGGTCCAGTTTGGGTGACATGAGATCCCCACCTGAAACAAACAAACAAAACCCAAACCCAAATCCATCAAGACCATTAATTTTACAAGTGCTGCCAACATTCATCTGTCATCAGTTGCATAGAAACTGAAAGAACCGGCTCCAGATGTGGGTCCAGCTTGAGGTACTCATCGCCCCTTGTGAATGCAGAGAGAAATCCAGAAATCCAGGACGATAGGATGACTCCAACCCCGGCGGCGGGGACAGGAACAGCCAGCCGGTTTGTACCTGGGCTCAGTGAAGGCTGCCGACCCCGCTTGGACCGACTGAATGGTTGGCAGCGCAGTATCCATGTCAGTACTAGGTTTCCACCTGACACAGCCCGCTCTACCGCTGCAGCCCGGGTGACCGGTGATGCACGCGGGGAAATGTTTCAGGTTGGGAACTCGAGGAAAAGCAGCATGACCACAGAATAAGCGACTCATCAAGCTGCGCGTGCGCAGTCCATGGACTTGGTCTTCCGCGCAGGCGCAGCAGCGTTTCCCTGCAGCCCCGCCCCAGACCCCGCCCTCAGGCTTGGTTCCCGCCCCCGCAGGCGCGGTCAGCTCCAGAGCCCCGAACGCCCATATCCGGGTTCCCTCAGCCGCCGCCGCCGCCGCCGCCTCGCTCTCTCAGCCCTGTCAGGAGTGGTGTGATTCCCGATCAAGATGGCGGCCGTGGGGCGAGTCGGCTCGTTCGGTTCATCTCCACCCGGGCTAGCTTCCACTTACGCCAGCGGGCCCCTGGCCAACGAGCTGGCGTCGGGCAGCGGCGGCCCCGCAGCGGGCGACGACGAGGACGGACAGAACCTTTGGTAACGACCGCACCCCTCTCTGGTCCCCCGCGGGTTATCTCCTCTCCGGGGCGGACACCTTCGGGATCCCAGAGCCCCGCGGGAGCAGGGAGCCGGGCGGGGCCTCCCGGGAGCTGGGGCCGGCGGTTCCCGTCCTCGGCCGGGCCCGGCCTCAGCCTGCGCCTTGCTCCCTGTTAGGTCCTGCATCCTCAGCGAGGTCTCCACGCGCTCGCGCTCCAAGCTCCCGACCGGGAAGAACGTGCTGCTGCTGGGTAAGTGCTCTCCGCCGGGATCGGGGCTGCAGGCTCACCCCTCCGCTCGCCCACTCCCTTTGTGCGGACAGCGGAGCCCAGCCGCGCCCCGCCTCCCGGCCTGCGGCTGACAGCTGGGGGACAAGGCACCCGGGTCCTCCCGGCTTGGTCCCTCCCGTCCTTTCTCCTCCCCGGGATGTGGGGTGGCTCTTGTCATCTCCCTTGAGAGAGGCAGAATGCACATAACACCCAAGGGAGAATCCTAGTGGTCTGAGGTTCCACCTAGACGAACGGGGACAGTTTCCCCTTTCTTAACAGATTGGTAGCAAGCAGGAGGGCTCCAGCGCAAATGCATGCCGTTAATATTTAATAGCTGACTCTTTTGTGTAATTGACAGGAGCCAGAGACTGGGTCGTGATGAGTGTTATTTGAATCAGCGTTCTCCCGTTCTCCTGGCGCTGGGCTCGGGTTGCAGCTGCCTTTTTGACTGTCACCTAATAACTCTGAAATTTGTAAAGGGCAGTAGAACAGCGATCTCATTTAGTTCCTTCAGCCGAATGGCTAGAATAAGGAAGACATGTCTCTCCCCCTTCTCATAGGTATTTTTTATCTCTACCGGCTGTGAAGTGGGGATAAAGGGCCAATGGACAGCAGACAATCCTAGCCTCGCATTTTTGCAAGTTTTTCCAGCTCCAGGAGAAATCTCACTTTTTTTAAAATTTTTTATTTTTGTTTTACTCGCAAGATTTGGAGTGTATGATAAGATGACAGTTATATTTTAAAACTTTGATGTGGGTGTCTCAAGACTTTAGACTCTTGAATTTTAGCCAGAAGGCTGGGAAGCTGTGCCTGAAGAGTTTTTGTTATGTGTACCTAGGAATTGCTCCCTGAGAGGCTCCAGAGTGACTGTCAATGGGCAGGTAGGAAGAAATGACTCATTTTCTATGACCTCCTGCCGCTGCATGCAGGCGTCTTTGTGTTGTAGAAAGCTGTGGTCAAGCTAGTTGGAAGATGAGCTTTGCACCACGTGTATGCCTGAATTGCATACAGAGTTCATAGGTGTCTGTAATCCTGGGGTCCTTCGTCTTTCAAATGCTAGCTGTGGGAATAACAGTGCCTGCCTGCTGGAATTGTGGGAGGGTCAGATGGGACACCAGAAAGCCATGCGCTGGACTGAATGTGAACCCATTCCTGAGAAGTCTTTAACCAGTGGCTTAGATGAATTCGAACCCATTCCTGAGAAGTCTTTAACCAGTGGCTTAGAGCCGCTGATGTGTCTGCTGCTCCCATTGCAGTGTTCCCAGTGTCTTCTTCCTTACAAAGAAGACAGGGTCACTACCTACATCAGTGATGTTGATAGGGTCCCAAAGCAACAAAACCAAACCAGTTCCAGAGAATGCTTTTAATTGCTAATGTAGACAGGTTACTAACTGCTACTGAGAACTTAAGACTTTACGTCCCCCTCGAAGTGGATTCTGTTTTAATTGCTCTGTTAAATAGATTCCTTTTTGAGTCTCACCAATAAAGAGTGACAGTCCTGTTCCTGTCTGGTGTTTTCTAGATCCTTCAAATACTGGGTCAGTCTGTAAGCCTTGGTGTACTCGGAGCCCCACACTCCCTCAACTGCCCTCTACCTAAGCTAGTTTTCTTTCTTATGAACTTAATAGTTCAGAAAACTCCATCTGGTGTCAAGTTATATAAGCCTGAAATGTCATGTTTTTCTTTCATTACTATTAGGGTTTTCCTGAGAGCTCTTTTCAGCTAATCATTGATTTTAAAATACTGTTTGTGCAAAAATAGTTACTTTTCCAAAATTCCTCCAAAGAGTTCTTAGAGGCATTTAATTATCAGGTATTATAGCAGTGTTCAGTCTGTGTTGGTAGAGGAAGGAAACACATAGGTGTTCTGTTGTCTTTGTTATTGAGTTTGAGGCTGTCAGGCCAGGCAGATAGGTGCTTGGCTCTAATATGTCACTCATGAGTGAGGATGGTGTTTTGTTGTTTATGCTCAAAGAAAAGAAGTCTGAGCCCCTTAACAAGGCTTTGTATTTCAGAAATAGCCTGGTAAGGGGGATGGTATAGGCCTTTGTCTGAATCCCTTACATAGCTACACTGCATAGCCACACACCCCAGTTTAACTCTTAACTTGCCATTTCACCTTCCCTTCAGTAGGATAACGGAGCTGGAACTATGTGTCAAGGATTAATTATTATTTCAGTTATGTGTAGTGGGTGAGTGGGGACTATATACACATGAATGCAAGTGCCCTTAGAGGCCAGAAGTATCAGATTCCCCTGGAGCTACCTGATATGGGTGCTGTGATTCGAACTCAGGTCCTCAGCAAAAGCACTGAGCTATCTCTCAAAAACATTTTCATACACATCTCATCTACAGTTCTATCACCCAGTCTAGAGGGTAGATGGTAGCACCAATTTGTAGATGAGGTGATGGTATTTAGATACAGTTAAGTAGTTCTCCAAACTCATACTATTCTTAAGGGTCCTTTGTGGTGGGTCCTGGTATAGCTTTCCAACTGGATCGACGTTCCTTCAAGGAAGACAATGCCATATACAAAATTTTTACTACTCAATGGTTATTTTTGTTTTTTTTTAAAATATTTATTTATTTATTTACTTATTATGTATACAATATTCTGTCTGTGTGTATGCCTGCAGGCCAGAAGAGGGCACCAGACCTCATTACAGATGGTTGTGAGCCACCATGTGGTTGCCGGGAATTGAACTCAGGACCTTTGGAAGAGCAGGCAATGCTCTTAACCTCTGAGCCATCTCTCCAGCCCTCAATGGTTATTTTTGATCCAAAATACCGGTAATTATTTAAAAGAAAAAAAATCTGGTCTTAATCCAGGAGGCTAAAGCATGAGAAACACAAATTCAGGGACTGTATAGGGATGGACATCTTTTTTTTTTTTCTTTAATATTTCTTATAGTTTATTTAACTTTATTTTATGTTTTATATGAAGGTGTCAGATCCCCTGGAACTGGATCTACAGACAGTTGTGAGCTGCCATGTGGGTGCTGGGAATTGAACCCTGGTCCTCTGCAAGAGCAGTCAGTGCTGAGCCATCTGTCCAGCCCCAGGGACAGACATCTTATCTTTAAAAAGAAGCTGGGTGATGTGGTGATGAGTTCCTCTTGTCCCAGTATTTGGAGTTTCAGGCAGGAAGATCAGGAATGTAAAGCCATTCCCAGTTACTTAGTAAGACAACAGCCAACAGCAGCAACAATAAACCAAAACCAAACCAAAACAAAACAAAAAACCCAAGAGCAAGGGGCTGGAGAAATGGCTCAGCAATTAAGAACCCTTGCTGATCTTGCAGAGGGCCCAGGACCACATAGTGGCTCATAGCCACCTGTAATTCCAGGTCCAGGGACTCCACACCCTCTTCTGGCCTCCTCACCAGGCACAAAAGTGGGGCGCACACACACATATAGAGAGACTAAATGCTCATAAACCTAAAACAAAACCTCAAAAGCCCAAATAAAAAATAAC
The DNA here is from genome assembly GCF_018167655.1 of Microtus oregoni. NCBI lineage: Eukaryota > Metazoa > Chordata > Mammalia > Rodentia > Cricetidae > Microtus > Microtus oregoni. The sequence goes on along the minus strand of NW_024543087.1, from coordinate 9,843,922 downwards.
TCCTAAAAACAAAACAACAACAAAACCTAACAAGAGTAGATGAAAAATTGTATTGCTGGATCTTGAGGTAGATTGAGTCCAAATTTTCCAAGAAATTGCCATACTGACATCCAAAGCGGCTGTACCAGTTTGCACTCCCACCAGCAATGCAGGAGTATTCCCCCTTATCCACATCCTCTCTAGCATAAGCTGTCATCAGTGTTTTTGATCTTGGCCATTCTGACATGTGTAAGATAGTATCGCAGAGTTGTTTTGATTTGCATTTCTCTGATGGCTAAGGGTGTTGAACATTTCCCTAAGTATCTTGGCTATTTGAGATTCCTCTGTTGAGAGTTCTCTGTTTAGGTCTGTACCCCATTTTTTTTTTATTGGATTATTCTTTTGATGTCTAGTTTCCTGAGTTCTTTGTGTATTTTGGAAATCAGTCCTCTGTCAGATATAGGATTGGTGAAGCTCCTTTCCCGTACTGTAGGCTGCCAATACCACTCTTGGGCACATACCCAAAGAATGCTCAATCATACCACAAGGACATTTGCTCAGCCATGTTCATAGGAATATTATTTGTGATAGCCAGAACCTGGAAACAACCTAGATGCTCCTCAACTGAAGAATGGATAAAGTAAATGTGGTACATTTACATAGTGGAGTACTACTCAGCAGTAAAAAATAATGACATCTTGAAATTTGTGGGCAAATGGACATAACTAGAAGAAAACCATACTGAATGAGGTAACCCAGACCCAGAAAGACAAATATAATATGTACTTACTCATAAGTGGATTTTAGACATAAAGCAAAGAATAACCAACTTACAGTCCACAACCCCAGAGAGCCTAGACAACAAATAAGACCCTAAGGGAGAAATATATGGATCTGCCTAGAAAGGAGAAAAAGAAGATCTTCTGAATAAATTGGGAGCATGGGGGGCAGGGGGAGGGGAGAAAAGAAGAGGAGTGGGGAAAAAGTATACCTCAATTAAAAACAATAACGTATAAAATAAAAAAAAGAATAAGGAGAGACTATAATATAACAACAACAACAACAAAAAGATGAAGAAAATCCAAGTACTTATTGAGTTTAGGGATGTGACTTATTGACAGATATAACTGGCCATGACACTTATGAATAAGCAGCCATTTAATCTATCTGGACCTGACTCATAGTGAAGTCCAGAAAGACTATGACAGTACTTAATCATTCTACCTATATCTGTATATTTCTCTTTTTTTAGTGTGGGGAGGGGTCAGGTGGGTAGTAGGGCTTGAACCCACAGCCTCACATAACAGGCAGAAGATACTCTTACCCTGAACTCTTGTGGAGCAGGTATTAAAGATCACCAGAGTTCTGTAACTGTAGGAAACAGGTTTTTATTAATTGTGTTGATGCTGTTTTCTGCTTTAGTAATTATGAGACTATGATGCCAGTGATAGATGATACAAAGAAAAGCGTCTCTCATATCCTGAGTTGAGGATTAGCATAAAATTATATCGTTTAATATATGTTATTACTAAAAATATTCCAAATACAAAATGTTATAAGGACCAGATGGCATATTGTTATCTTAAAATAGTTAGGGCTGCTAGTTGTTGGTGGCACACACCTTTAATCCCAGCACTCTAGATGCAGAGGCGGGTAGATCACTGAGTTCGAGGCCAGCCTGGTCTACAGGGTGAATTCCAGGACAATCAGGATACACAGAGAAACCCTGTCTTGAGAAAAAACACAAAGTCAGGGCCAGCACAGTTTTCTGTAGAGAATCAGAATCTAAGTGATGTGCGCTTTGTGAGCCGCAGTCTCTTGCAGACTCCTCGGTTCTGCTCTTTAGTCCCCAAACAACCACAGATAATAGATGAATGAATGAAAAATAGCAGTGTTTTGATAAAACTTTTATTTATAGAAACAAGCAACAGGCTAGTTTTGGTCTGTGACCCGAAATTGATGAATTATGCCTTCCCATAACCCCTTTGTTGCCATTAGTTTTATCCCTAAGCTGACAGTTAATGGAGGTTTTGTTGAATGAGTTACGGTATCTGGCATAGTAGATTCTCAGTGAGTATGTGTTGCATGAATGATGAATTAACTCTCAGTTTGGTTGAGTAGAGATTTAAGAATTAAGAAGAGTAGACCTGTTTCCCCCAGTGTCACTGTCAAAAACAGAAAACAGAGCTGCAGGAGTGATAGATACAAACTGGTAGGATGGTTCTTCAGCTGGAGTGAAATCCACTGAAAGAGAATGCGTCAGAGTCATCCTCATTACATAGTGAGTTAGAGTTCAGCTTTTTTTGTCTCAAAAAAAATAAAAATAAAAGCCAAACAGAAGAGCCCTGAATTGATGGGAAAGCCTGTCTTCTCTGGCTTAATAGATACATTTCTTCAGCAGTTTTAGAATTACACTGTGCAGCATCATCTAAGGAAAACATGGCCTGAGACTCCCTTCTGCTCTCCAGAAGCCTTTAAAAGTCCTACAGGGAGATGACAGAGTAGCAGGAGTCAGATGAAATGTCAGTGTGAAGCAGCCATGAGAAACTGTTGCTGGAAGTGCCCTGGGGAGGAGACTGTGGGTGAGGGACAGTGGGAAGGTGCGAAAACCTGCTGAGAAAGGCTGAAGTACTTCAGGTGTGGTGGACTGCCTGGGAGTAGACTGTTCTGTCTTTGTGGACATCGCCTCCTGAGGTATAAATTGAGATAATTTCATACTTCATGGTATTAAAAGAACCAAAAGACATTATGTCTAAAAACCTTTAAAGTTGGAAGTCACTGATTTAAAAGTTGTGCATGTTTCATGCTAGAAAAAGAAAAATAAAGTGTTAAAAAGATGAAGTCAATTGCCAGGCACGGTGGTGCACGCCTTTAAATCCCAGCACTTGGGAGGTAGAGGCAGGCGGCTCTCTGTGAGGTTGAGGCCAGCCTGGTCTACAGAGTGGGTTTCAGGGCAACATAGTGAGGTTTTATTGGAAACAAAACAATTACAAACAAACAAAAATCCAAAAGACCAGCTATATTTCTATCATACACATTACTTATATAAATATATGTGTGTGTGTGTGTGTGTGTGTGTGTGTGTGTGTGTGTGTATGTGTTATGTATGTGGTGTGGAGTGAGAACAACTTTGTTGAGCTACTTTTCCACTTTTTTTTAGTTTGAAAATTGACCTTTTTTATTATTAATTGTTAAAAGACAACCAAGTTTGTGTTAACATATTTGTAATATGAGCATTCTGTAGACTGAGGAATTTAGTTTGAAATCAGCCTATGCTACAAGAGAGTTATGTGCCAGTTGGGCTACTTAGTGGCAAGACACCCTCTTGCAACAGCAGAAAGTAATGAGTAAAGAACTTAAAACAGTAAGAACAACAACATAAGAAACAGATTATGGTATTTTAGGTTTTTTTCTACAAACCATTTCCTAAACCAAATGGAAAGAGATATTTGTTCCAAATACTAGTCATTAAACAAAGCCTTCGAGTTGGTGTGTGCTAACTTTATTTGCACATCTTTATGACAGACAAAAGGTCTAGCAAAGTACTAGTGCATGAGCGTGTAAAATCAGTGTTGTTAATAATAAAGCTGAAACTCCCAGAAATTCTGCAGAAGCCTACACGTGGGAAACCCTTCCACCTTTATGTGGGATCCAGAGACCAAACTCAGGTTGTTGGGCTTGCTTGGCAAGCATTTTATGTGCTGAGCCACCTCACCAGCCCAGCTTTATCTTTCCTTATTGAATAATAGTATACTTGGTTGTATCGTAATTATGGTTGATTATAGGTCATTATTGTTACATCTTATTTTCCATGTACCCAGTATTATCTTTGGTATAAATTCCTGCTAGCAACATTGCTAAGTAATGCATACCGGCATACAAAGCTGCTGATAAAGAGCCTTTAGTTCAATGAGACTTTGACCTCTGGAGCAGAGGAGCTGGTGATAGCCATTGGGATCAGCATTCACTGGCTTTAGTGCTTATTGAATTAAACTGGTTTTGATTCCCTTTTAATCAGTCTGTGAGAGTCAGAAAAAATAACTGATAATAAATTCTGATGTTTTCATGTGATGGGAACTATCCTGTTATGCCAGTTACTCGTGCTGAGGTTTTCCCAAGTGAAGTGTCGTGTAGTGTTTCTGCTATTTTACAGACAAGGGCTTTGTGTCTCAGGCTTCACAGTTTCACTAGTATTCAAGATCGGCTTTGTCTTTTTGCTTTGCATATACTCCTTGATGCTTCTGAACATTTAGTCTGAACAGGTGTGCATTCAAGTTTACTCATGGCCGCAGCCTGTTCCCACTCTACCCCGCCAAGGAGGAGATGCCCACTGAGAGATGGGAGTAGGCCAAAAGCCCCCCACCCCCCATCTCTCTGGAGCCTCCACATGACCTTAGGAGGACTAAGTGGAAGATCTGAGCCAAAAGTAATTGAATGAAGGTCCCTCGTGAGGCTGTGTGTGGTGGCACACACCAGCACTTTGGAGGTAGAGCTCTGTGAGTTCAAGGTCAGCCTAGTTACATAGGCAATTCTAGGACAGTCAGGGCTCCGTAGAGAGACGCTGTCTCAAAAAATAAAACAAAACAAAAAGAATGATCCCTCATGGCTTTTGTCACTAGAACTTTCAGATGAAACATGATGCTTTATGTTTTGTCATGCAAGGTCAAATAAAGTTGCACCTCGTTTTTATATGGCAGGTTGGGGATTCCTTCTCACCCATTTATCTTGATGTGCACCTGATGTATCTATCTATTGGGTGTGGAGGTGCCAGCCAAAGCTCTGCAGAGGTGTGTGGCACCAAGGCTATGCTAAGCAGGAAGTAGTATCTCAGCAGTAGAGAGGACAGAGAAAAGAATGCAGAGTGCTATTTAATTTGACTCATTGTCATGAACGATGGGGGCGGGGCTGATCTAGGCGCAATGTGGTTTTGTGGCTTTGTGTTCATGAGCGCTGTACAGGCTTAAGTTGCTTTGCATTTTAGACAGTAGCACCCACTTTCTAGCCTTGTGGGCATGATTTGTAGTAACTTCTGTGAAACCCTGGGAACAGCGGTATGCTTTAGTGTTCGGAACAGCAGTTACATCACATGTTGTGTGTGCCTTCTCACTTGCACCTGCTTTGTGTTTTCTTTTCTTTCTTTTTTTTTTTTTTTTTGGTGTGGGATGTTTCAAGACGGTTTCTCTGTGTAACCCTGGCTGTCCTGGATCTCGCTCTGTAGACCAGGCTGGCCTCAAACTCAGAGATCTGCCTGCCTCTGCCTCCTAAGTGCTGGGGTTAAAGGTGTGCGCCACTACCTCCCAGCTCATGATACTCTTTTTTTAAGCACTGCTGGTGGACCTACAGAGTTTCATTCTTACAATGTCACAGATCCAGTGAATAATAATTGGGACAGAATTTCAGGGCCCTGCTGTGTCTAGGGTCACCCAGCTGGTGAAGAGATGTCACAGAAGTCACATCCAAATCTTCACATTCTTCATCTGCAAACTGACGTTACAAAATATCTTAATAGCCTGCTGAGATGGGTTAGTGTTAAAGGCTCCTGCTGCCAAACCTGATAACCTGGGTTAGATCCCTGGCATCGACATGGTGGAGGGAGAGAACTGAGCCCCTCAAGTTATTCTCTGACACCACACATGCGCTATGGCACATGCATTTCCCCCACCACTAAAATAAGCAAACATATATAAAAATGATTTTGGTATCACATCTCTTTGTTGAATTAGAGATCATCTTTCAGGGACATACAGCACCACCAGCATACATTTGTCTGTATACACTTCCAGTGATTTTTGCAGATCTTGATTTTGTGATCACTTTGGTTTTTTTTTTTTTTAAGGATTTATTTATTACACATGCAGTGTTCTGCCTGCATGTACACCTGCAGGCCAGAAGAGGGCACCAGAACTCACTCTAGATGGCTGTGAGCCACCATGTGATTGCTGGGAATTGAACTCGGGACCTTTGGAATAGCAGCCAGTGTTCCTAACCTCTGAGCTGTTTCTCCAGACCCCCACTTTGATTTTTAAATTTGAATTGAGGAATAAGAATTGACAACTGTGGTTGCTTTGGAGAAAAACTGGTAAGTGCCGAATCTTGTGAGTGGCTTATGTGAGCAGAGTCTTGACAGATAGGATGGAGAACAGGCTTACTCACGGTGGAGAGTCTGACTGTTGTCTGCAACCATGATCAACAAGCCTTCTCGCCTTTGCTTATCCTTCTGTCAGACACGGCCCTTCCCTGTCCATGAGCTCTTAAATGTCTCCACACTTGACTAGGACAAAGCAGTTCCCAGCTGACATTCAGGGATTGTCCCCTGGTGATTTTAAATGGCCAACAAGCTAAGAATGACTTTTGTTTCTGTTTTTTAGGGGTTTAAAGAGCTACAGGGGCAGTGAGATGGCTCAGTATATACAAGTGCTGGTGCTCTGAGTTTGGTCTTCAGGACCTGCAAGTGGAGGCAGAGAAGCAACCTCCCTGCAAATAGTTCTCTGACCTCCTTGAGCTCGCATGCACTCACGCGCGCTCACACACACTCTAAATGTAATTATTATTTTTAAATGTTAGAGGCTATAAAAGACTATGTGAGAGACCTATGTTCCTGTGGCTTAATTTTCTAGCCATTTACATTAAAAGCTTCCTAGTATCTGTATGTGGGCATGAAAATAACTGTTATAATAGTATCTTCCCAGGTGTGCTCTTATTTTCCCACCCCCTCTTTTGAAGACAGAGTCTCCATATGTATTTCAGTCTGACCTGAAACCTATGATCCTCCTGCTTCTGTCTCCAGAGGAATGACCCAGCTTTAGTCTGTTTTAAAGGCACTTTAAAATATGTCTCCTAGGACTAAGGGTGTAGCTCAGTGGTAGAGTGCTTGCCTCCCGATAGTATATGAGGTCCTATGGTCAGTTCCCAATGCTAGAAAAAAAGGAAAAGTGAAATTATGTTCTCTTTATAAAGATGCAAATTTAGATAAACTTATCTTGACAACATCACCTGCAGGGTTCTTGACTTTACAGGGCTTTCACCTTGGTTTGCTTACATAGCAACTCTGTTATGTAGACCAGGTAGGCCTCACACTCAGAGAGATCCTTCTGCCTCTTTTGGGATGAAAGGAGTGTGCCTCCATGCCCAGTGTATAGCTTCAAGTTTTCTATCCCTGAGTTACGAGCAGTTTTAGTAGACGTGGTGAAGGCCCAGAACAAGCAGGTCCATAAGGCGTATTATGAACAGAGAGAGTGGTTGGTGGTGAGCAGTTGACATGATGCTGGTAAAAGATCTTCAGTGCCTAAGGCATGGTTCTGTTTGGGTGAGCAAGTAGGTAGTCTGCCAGAGAAGAATGGGGTAATTTCTTGTCTGGGACCTCCTCAAAAGCAAATCCTTTATGTCCTGCATTTGGTTAAGAGCTCCTGCCTACAGAGGCTTTGTCTTCTTCATTGTTTGAGACAAGGCAACCTAGGCTGGCTCACTATTGGAACTCACTATTAGTCCCCAAACCCGAGGTCTCCTGCCTCACTTACCTTCCCAGTGCTGGGATTGTGGTGCTGTGCACCACCGTGTACAACTTAGGCCATTAGATTTAATTACAGGGCCTGAGAGGTGGCTCTGTGGGCACAGGTGATTGCCATCAAGTCTGATGACCTATGTTTGACCCTGGGACCACATGATAGGAGAGTTGTTCTCTGACTTCCACTTGTACACCTTTGCCTATAAATAAATAAGTGTAAAAATACTTTTAAAAAAGATTGAACTACATTTGTTTTTCTTTCTTTTGCTGGAAATCAAACTCAGTGCCTTGTGTATGCTAGGCAAGCTCTCTGCCAGTGAGCTATATTCCAAGTCTGCCTCTTTATTTTTTATTTATTTATTTATTTTGGTTTTTCAGGATAAAGGTTTTTTTTTTTTTTTAACAGTCTTGGTGGTCCCTGGAACTCACTTTTTAGACCAGGCTGACCTCAAAGTCATAGAGATCCACTTGCCTCTGCCTCTTGAGTGCTGGGATTAAAGGTATGCTGATACCATCACATCTAGCCTAAAATATTCTTTAAAATAGGAGAGGGGATTTGTGAAACTCACAAGAATCTGGGCTAGTACTGAGTTGATGGCACTGTTCAGTGACCACTCTATGGAAGACTAGAGGTGAATACTTTTGTTTTTGTTTTTTGTTTTTTGAGACAGGGTTTCTCTGTAGCTTTGGAGCCTCTCCTAGAGTTAGCTCTTGTAGACCAGGTTGGCCTCGAACTCACAAAGATCTGCCTGCCTCTGCCTCCCGAGTGCTGGGATTAATGGCATGCACCACCACTGCCCGGCCCCAGACTTAATCTTACACGAGTTTGGCTTCCTGGATTTTCCACACAATCTTTCTAAAATATCTAAACCCCATCGTCATAAGGACAGTTTTATTAGTTTTATTAACTTTCTTAGCCTGGCATGCTGGCCTCAAGCTTGCCGCTTGGTCTACTTTCTACATAACCTAAGCTGGTCTCAAACTTGGGATCCTACCCCATTTCACACAGTGCTGGGACTGTAGGCTGTACTACCATGCCAAGTGTTTATTTGTCCTTGTTAGAAGGGCACTTCCTTTGCCTGAGTCTCTGCACTCGTTTTCTCTTTCTGAAATCATTAACTCCTGGTGGTTAATTAATCCTGCAAGGTTGGCTAAAGTGTTGCCTTAGTTGCAAGGCTGTCTGACTTCAGGCCTAACTAGGCTCCTTACTTCTTAGGACAGTGACAGGTGGATGGACTTTTGTATTTCTTTTTTTCTTTTGTTTTTTTTGAGACAGGGTTTCTCTGTGTAGCTCTGGCTGTCCTGGAACTCATTTCCATAGACAAAGCTGGCCTTGAACTCAGAGATCTGCCTGCCTCTGTCTCCTGAGTGCTGAGATTAAAGGTGTGCACCAACTGATTTTTTTGTATTTCTAGTTCAGGGTTTGTAGGCAGGCGCAGATCTCTTAAGCTTTCCCATAGCTCTTCTATCATGGTGATTAAAATAATTTTTAGTGTGAGAATCCTCTCCAGCCTCCTGAGGTGATGGATAGAAATTCTCTTCCTTATTGCTCTCAAGCAATTACAAAGCTGTAAGTTAAATGCCATAATGCTATATAGAGCTAAGAGAATTCAAATCACAAGACCAATACAGCAAACATTTTTGACATATCCCACTTTGCAGCAGTTAGCTTTATTTCCAGCTTTTGAGCATGATGGTTGATCATGGGAATTGCTGTTATTGTCAAAGATATTGCTGTTTTTAACCCAATCTGTTGTTTTGATGGCTAGTTTAATAGTATATCATAAATGTAGCATGGAATACTCATTTAATTGCCACATTCTTTTTCTTAATAAAGTAAAATTATGCATGTTTGCTATGTACAACATACTGTGGGGGACGTATGTACCCTGGGCAGTGGCTTGTCATGTCAAATGTGCCTCTTCTTTCTCCTCCTCCTTTCTTCTTCTTCAACATGAAAATGAAAATAGGCTGGAGAGATGGTATAGCAGTTAAAAGCACTGGCTGCTATTCCAGAGGACCCCTGTTCAATTCCAGGACCTTTGTGGCAGCTCACAACCAACTATGTGTAATTCTAGTTCCAGGGGATCTGACAGCCTCTTCTCATCTCCACTAGCACCAGACATGAACCTTGTGTACAGACATAGATACAGGCAAAGTACCTTTGTACATAAAATAAAAATAAATGAAGAAAAATATTGAGACAAGGTTTTATGTAGCCTAGACTGGCTTCAGACTCAATTTGTAACTGAGGATAGCTTTGAACTCCTGAACCTTTTGCTCTACCTACTAAGTATAGAATTACAGACATGCATCATCTTACCATGTTTATATGGTTGCCTTAGAGTTTCTGTTGCTGTGAAGAGACATTATAACTATGGCAACTCTTATAAAGGAAAACATTTAATTGGGTTACCTTACAGTTTCAGAGGTTTAGACCATTATCATCATAGTGGAACTTACTGACATGCAGGTAGACATGTTGCTGGAGAAGTAGCTGAGAGTACTACACCTTGACCTGCATGTAAAAGGAAGTAGTCTGAGTGTCACACTAAGGGTAGCTTGAGCATAGGAGACCTCAAAGCCCAATCCCACAGTGACACACCTCCTTTAACAAAGCCATACCTACTCTAACAAAGCCATTCCCTATGAGCTTATGGGGGGCAATTCCATTCAAACTACTACAGTGGTGCTGGAAGGGAACCCAGGGATTTGTACATGCTAGGCAAGACTCTATCAACTAAGTCACATCCCAGTTCTTAAACTTTCTATATTTGCTAAATTTAAATCATACACTTTCCTGTCATTAATATTTTTAAGGCTATTTCCTACTTTTGTCTGTTCTACCTTCCTTCTTTTCTTTTCTTTTGCCCAACTTACTATCCCTTCTCTGCTCTCTCAACCCCATGTCTCATGGTTAATAATTGAACCCAGTTCCCTGGCCTGACCTGTTGAATAAGACAATGTGGGCATGATTCAGATCAGGCCACTTCCAGGTCAAGAATGGTAGGATTCCTGTTGTCCCAGTTGAGACAGGCAAGCAGGTCTTGAGTTAGAGACCAACCTGGGCTACACAGTGAGATGTTTTCTCAAAAAAGAAGGGGTGGAGAGTACTGGAGGAATGGCTTATAGGTTTAAAGCATATCTACTCTTGCTGAGAATCTGTGTTTGTTTCCCTGTACCCGGTTGGGTGGTTCAACCATGTGTAGCTCCATGTTCAGGGAGAGCAGATTCTCTGGTCTCCAGATACCTATACTTGTGAACATAGACCATACACACACATAAATTTTAAAGTAAATATTTTTTTAAAATCCAAACAGAGAGTGGTGGTTCTGTTACCATCATTGCCCTCTGTAGTTTGTGGTGTACTTTGTAAACTTGCCTGTACTCTGGTCTTTAACCAAACAAAGAAGGTGTCTCTATGTCACTGAGATTCTTCAGACTGAAGGCTTAGAGGGAGCCCTTTGTTCCTTATAGATTAAAGTAGGATGATGTTAATTGGCATTTCCCGAAGCCATGGCATCCCACTTTGTCACTCTGTCCCCCAGAAGACACTCTTTGTAGCAGGATGGAACAAGATTCAACAAGAGTTACAGCAGTAGCGAGAAGGAAGTCTGGTATGGAGACATTGTCTTTAATAGTGCCATGCCTGTCTGTCTTCTTCAGATTACTTTGTGCCTGATGCCACTTGAGCTGGCTTTTCACATGGTGCCAGAAAGTGTCCTTGGTCCATATTAGAATGAAAACAGACTTTTTCTTTTCTTTTTTAAAAATGTGTCTATCTAGGTGAAGATGGAGCTGGAAAAACAAGCTTAATAAGAAAACTTCAGGGAATAGAGGAGTACAAGAAAGGAAGAGGTCTGGAGTATTTGTACTTGAGTGTGCATGATGAAGACAGGGATGGTAAGTGTAACTTGTCTGTGACAGACCCTGCTGTTCTCTTCTGCAGTTGGTTCTTTTCCAGTTTGTCATTGTTCAGCAGATATCTGGGATGTTGCTTGGGTCAGTGAATAGTTATGTATAGCCATCTAATCACGTGAAGTTGGGCTTCAGATTATGTGTGTGGTTCTAAGCATCTTAAAGTGTTCTTTTTTTTTTTTTTTTTTTTTTTTTTTTTTTTTTTTTTTGGTTTTTCGAGACAGGGTTTCTCTGTGGTTTTGGAGCCTGTCCTGGAACTAGCTCTTGTAGACCAGGCTGGTCTCGAACTCACAGAGATCCGCCTGCCTCTACTGCCCAGCATCTTACAGTGTTCTTATGTGGGATGTTAACCCTCTCGCCATCCTCAAAAAATCTCAGTTTTGAAGTTGTTTTTCCTCAAGTATGGTGATTATTTTGCCCACCTCTTTTCACCTTTTCCTCATTTTCCTATAATAGTGTAATTGTCCCCACAGTTGTTTTCATTTGTTCAGCTTTCTTTTCTTCTATAGGGCACTGTCCTTTTTGTGTGTGTAATTTCTTGAGTCTGTACAGTTCTGTCTGCTGATGGTAAAATGTAAACGGTATTTAATGTCTTGGCCTTGATTAAGGAATAGGAAATAGAGAGGAGGTACTCTGTCCTACAGTCGCCTGCGAGCATCATTTTAGGCCTTTCTGAATTGTCATTGACCCAGATAGTTAAACTTTAGCAATGATAACAGACATCATTGTGGATAATTAAATGACTTAGCAGAGCTGCTGAAAAGAAACACTAAGGGTTCTTTTGTCTTTGTAGATCAAACACGATGTAATGTGTGGATCTTGGATGGAGACCTGTATCACAAAGGGCTACTCAAGTTCTCCCTGGATGCCCTTTCTTTGAAGGACACTCTGGTTATACTGGCTGTAGATATGTCAAAGCCTTGGACTGCTTTGGATTCCTTACAGAAATGGGCAAGCGTGGTGAGAGAACACATTGACAAGCTGAAAATACCCCCTGAAGAGATGAAAGAAATGGAGCAGAAGTGTGAGTGACAAGAAATACTAACGTGGGCTTCCGGTTGAGATATCTTAGCTGACTATAAAAAAATCATTCTGATTGTTTTTTTTTTCTACAAACAAAATTCAGTGAAGGAAATATAGTATGACTATTGTTCTGAAATTCAATTTGAATGATGCATTGAGTTTTAATATTTAATAGACATAATAGTAAATTCTTTGGTAAGAAGTGTGTTTTATTCTTGCCGAATGACTATGTGTATTCATTTTCAAAGGTCATTTTTATGTATAAAAATGTGAACCTTTCTTTAGTTGCTCTCTTACTTCCAGCGGTTTTGTGACTAGTAGTCTTACCAACTTTGTTAATGTGGCAAAATGTTAACATAAATAAATAATAAGCTGATTTTGTTATTTATAGAGTACATTAAAGTGTGTGTGTGTCTTTTGCCTGTAGATCATTTCCCCTTGCCCCCTAGTTCATGCTTGTGTTAGAACCATGGATCTCTGCTTCTGGTTCACACTCTTATGTGTGTTACGTTTGAATTTTTATGTTATATATATGTTTGTTTGTTTTGTACAGTGTCTCCCTTTTTATCTTAGGCTGGACTCAAACTTAAATTCTTCCTGCTTTTCTTCCCCAATGCTGAGATTACAGGCATGTACCACCATACCTGACTGTCTTAAAGGATTTTAAACTGCAGTTTTCTTTCATCGATGATCGTTGCCCATGGAGTCGTTTCCCTCTCCACCCTAATCCAATGTTTGCTTCTGGTTCACACTCTTGTGTGTTTTATGTATGAGTTTGTGTGGACATAAATTTCATTTATGTTTTGTAAGAAATGTGCACCCATGAGTGCAGATCCTTATAAAATCCAGGGGAAGACTTTGGATGCTCTAGAGCTGGAGTTAGAATAGTGTGAGCTGCCCATGGTGCTGAGAACCAGATTCTGCAAGAGCAGTATGTGCTCTTAGACACTGAGCATCTTTCTATCCCTCCACCTTAGGTTTTGAGATAGGGTCCCTTGCTGAACCCAGAGCTCATGTTTTCAGCTTGACTAGCTGGCTACGACAGCTTGACTCTGCATTCCCAGTGCTTGGATTATAAGTATATACCACTGGGCCTAGCTTTTAGTGGTAGAGATTTGAACTCAAGTCCTCATGCTTGCCCAACAAGTGCTTTTCCAACATAGGCATCTCACTAGCTGCTGTTAGAAACTCCTAAGCAGGTAAGGAATTGTGGACATACTTGATTAAGGTCTGTATTCTTGCAGGGCATGGTTGCTCACCTATAATCCTGACACTCAGGAGGTTGAGGTGGATTCCAGACCAGTCCGAGCTACATAGGGAAAACCTCTCGCAAGGGAAAGAAGTACCCACCTGAATGTGGTGGCTCACACCTGTAATCCCAGCACTCTGTAGGCAGAAGCAGGATGATTTAAGGACAGTTTGAATTACCCCTGCCTCAGGTTATGCTAGGAAGACAGGTATATTCTTCTATGCTCAGTAAGCACTGTTTTATTTATTTTATGTGTATCGGTGTTTTGCATGCATGTCTATCTTTGTATCATGTGCAGAATGCCCATGAAGACCAGAAGAGGGCATTAGGTCCCCTGCAACCTAAGTTACAAATGACTGTTAGTCACCTTGTGGATGCTGGGAATTGAAACCAGGTCCTCCAGAAGAGCAGCCAATGCTTTTAAGTGCTGAACCATCTCTCCAGCGCCAGCACTATGCTTAAGTTGTAGATTCTTTTCCTTCCATATTTAGTTTTCTCTAATTCTGCAGTATGCTTCCTTTAGAGAAGGCGGAGGGCCAAAGCTCTCTGGTGTGTCTGTATGTGCATGCAATGCACATATGTGGAAAGTGTATGCAGGATATGCACTAAACACAATAAATTGTAATTTTTTATTTGTGTGTGCGGATCCAGGTGCAACTGCATGTGGAGGTGAGAGAACAATTTGCTGGAGTTGGTTCTCTCCTTCCACTCTGTGGGGCCCAGGTATCAATTTCAGTCATCAGGCTTGGCCACAGGTACCTTTACCACTGAGTCATCTCTCCGGCCTCCCACGTCTTTTTTTGTTTTTGTTTTTGTTTTTGTTTTTCGAGACAGGGTTTCTCTGTGGCTTTGGAGCCTGTCCTGGAACTAGCTCTGTAGACCAGGCTGGTCTCGAACTCACTGAGAGCCGCCTGCCTCTGCCTCCTCTCCCTCTCTATAGTCTTATACAACTAACTAACCCTCCCTGGAACCCCACTGAGTGTGCTGTAAAACCACCAACATGGGCTACTCTTTGTGTACTTTCTTTTGTATACATAGCTCTTCTAAAGTCATTTTTTTTGTTTCTTCTCCTGTCTAAGATGGTATCTAAGCCTAGAAAAATAGATTTAGATTGTGGCAGAAATAGTGGAGGCTCACATAGTGCCATTCCTAAACTATGCTTACTTGGACTTGCAGTGATTAGAGACTTCCAAGAGTACGTGGAGCCAGGAGAAGACTTCCCAGCTTCCCCTCAGCGAAGAGCCACAGCCGCACAGGAGGACAGAGATGACAGTGTTGTCCTCCCCCTGGGCGCAGACACACTCACACACAACCTGGGCCTCCCGGTGCTCGTCGTCTGCACGAAGGTTAGTGTGCTTCCTGGGAGTCTCGCAGAGCGTGTGGCTGTTTTGTGTCGGGTGTTAGTTTTCTAGATGACAGGGTCTCGTGTCAGATTCATTTTCCTCAGGTCCCGGCCTCCAGGCAGTGGAACCACAAGGGAGTACTACTATGCTAATGAGGTGCTAGAGGTCTGAAACAGGTGAAGGAAAATGGTATTTTAAATAGACTGCTCATGGTTGAACTTCATTTTCATTTTCAGTTAGACCTCTCTGTACCATGAGTTTATTACAAATAACTACCGGTGAATGACATTATAATTAGTTTATTCTGTGTGTATGGGTGTTTTGTTTATATATATGTCTGTGCACCATGTGCTTGTAGTATCCTCATAGGCCAGAAGAGGGTGTCAAGTCTCCTGGGACTGGAATTTTAGAAATTGTGAGCTGTCAGTGGGTGCTGAGATTGTCATTTGCTGGACCATCTCTCCAGTCTCCAATAGCTTAGCATTGTTGTTATTTTTATTTTAAAGATTTATTTATTTATTTTATGTATATGAATGCTCTCTGCCTCCGGAGTGCTGGGATTAAAGGCGTATGTCACCACAATCTGGCTACAGCTGACTTTTAAGTTCCTTGTGTCATCTGTTATGTAATGTTGATATGCTATTATTAAGAACTGTTATTTGTGTATTTATTAAAGGGTACTGACAGAATCATGTTTTCAAAAATCTCTTGGCTTACTGGGCATGGTTGCATACACTTGAATCCCAGCTTAGGGAGTGGGAAACTCATTAGTTTCAGACTAGCCTGTGTTACATAGCCAGGCCTTACCTTATACATACAAAATAAACAAATAGTTCTGTAACTTAGTTCTTTTTACTGAATGTGTTTTGTTATGAAAAGATACTTTGTTGTGCAAAATTTAACTCTTTAGGCTTTTTTAGGGACCCACCACACAACTCCCAAATAAAATTACACACAGGGGCTTATTCTCTTAGTTAGGAATGCCCTGCCTTAGCTTGACTTTTTGCCATCTTTTCTTAAATTATCCGAACTACCTTTTGCCTCTGGGCTTTTTCCTTTTCTTACTTCTGTATGTCTTACTTTTCTTCTTATTCCGTGGCTGGCTGGCTGGCTGTTCCCTGACATCCTCTTCTTGTTCTCTCTTTTTTCCTCCTCTTTCTCAGTTCTCTTGTTTATACTCTCTGCCTGCCAGCCCCCACGCCCATCCTTGCTCCTGCCTCGCTATTTGCTGTTCAGCTCTTTATTAATCAATCAAGTGTTTTAGTCACACAAAGAATCACAGCTTCACTTCACAGAATTAAACAAATGCAGCATAAACAAAAATCACACACCTTAAAATAATATTTCCCAACAATACTTCTTTTCAAGCATAACTTAACTGCCAAGCCCATTTTCTTTCCACTTGTTCCTAAGTAATGTGTTTTTACTATTTGTCCATTATGGAATAGTTGAGAAAGTGTCAGGACATAAACTGGCCTGTTCTATTCCATCAAAACACAGGGCCTTGTATATGCTAGGCAAATGTTTTGCCTTTGAGCTCTACTCCTAGAACTAACATAATCCTATAGGCCTAAAATTATTCCTTCTTTTTTTGGGGGGCGAGGAGGGTGGACAGGATTTCTCTGTAGCTTTGGAGCCTGTCCTGGAGCTAACTGTTATAGACCAGGCTGGCCTCGAACTCACAGAGATCAGCCTGCCTCTGCCTCCCGAGTGCTGGGATTAAAGGTGTGTGCCACCAACACCACCCGGCTTATTCCTGCTTTTTATGTTATGGAAAAGGTGCATGTAATGAGAAAAAAGTGCAGAAATCTGCTCATTTTGGGATAAAAATGATTAAAAACAAAACAAGAAACCCCTAAGATCTGGCTTAAGTTTTATTTTTAAATTTTACAAAAATTATCAGTAACTGAGGAGTAGGGCAGGAGTATTTAAATGAGTTAAAGCCTGTTGTCTTCTTTTCACGTGGTGATTTTGGTGTAATACCTTGTTACATTCTTTTACATACACTGACATCTGTGTGTAGTTTGTGTTTGTTTGACAGCTTGCTATTGGCAAATACATCAGTGTTTTAGAACTACATACAACTTAGTTCATAAAAAACATTTGTGTTTTATGTGTGAGTTTTTCTGTAGTGACCAAGTGGAGGTCAGAGGACAATTTGTGCGCAGCCTCTCTCTCCTTCCTTCATTTGGGACTTGGGATAGAATACTTGGTGTCAGGTTTACTGGCAAGTGCCACCTACTGAGCCACTTCTGCAGCCTCTGCATTGTCATTCTTTATGCTGATGCATTGAGTCACATTTCCATCCTGTTAAGGACACACACTCTTAGTGCTCTTATACTTCTTGTTTTGTTTCCTCCCTACACGTTTTTAAAGCTCATACACTAAGTATACCTGATGATGTCTTTTTTTTTTTTTTTTTTTGGTTTTTCGAGACAGGGTTTCGCTGTGGTTTTGGATCCTGTCCTGGAACTAGCTCTTGTAGACCAGGCTGGTCTCGAACTCACAGAGATCCGCCTGCCTCTGCCTCCCGAGTGCTGGGATTAAAGGCATGCGCCATCATCGCCTGGCCCCCTGATGATGTCTTAAGATTTTATGAAGTACAGTGCACTACCATGCCAGGCTCAGTTAACTCCTTTTTAAGGAGTGAGAGGATGCTGGGAGCCAAATCCAGGGTTTCATACATACTCTAACACTGAGCTACATCTCCAGTCTCTTAGTTAGGTTAAAAGCTATTTACTAAACTGCCATACTTCACCAGTATGTCAACAGTACAATCAAGTGTCTTTAATTATTTGAAATGTCACTCAGTAATATATAAACTGGGCGAGCCGGTATTCGTGATTAAATAGGAAGACTTTTGTAATGTATGTGTGTAACAAATCTATATATGAAATTTTGACTCCATACTAATATTGCATATAATAATTAACAATATACAGTATTTTTTTTATATTCTACGCTTTCAGTTTGGAAGGGTTTCAGTGAAATTATTTGGGTGTCATGGTGTTTGAACATGCCTCTTTGTAGTGTCCGTAGTGTTTTTCTACAGCAGTCAATTTTGTTATTGCAGGCGGCGTTTCACAACCAGGCCTGCTTTGTTATGGTGAGCCTGTGATGAGGTGATTGAAGCACCAGAAAAGAGATGAGGGCTATAGGCCAAGGGAATACACAGCTGTGTTCTGTAGAATCCATTCATTTTAGGAGATTGGTGGCTGAATGGCAAATGTGACCACTGGACACAAGTCTGTTGGTCTTCATTCTTTCATGTACTGAAACTGCCTGGCGCATCCTGGCCGGATGGATAACACAGAAGCCAGTACTGTTAAGGATATCTCTGTTGGTATTCCTGGTCCTGCTAGTCAGTTACCATAGGTATTGCTAACTTGTTATGTTTTCTTATCCAAAATTGAACTGTTTGGTTTTTTAAATTATCCTATTGGATTTCAGTTTTTAAAGTTACTGCAATGCCATCTAATGATTGCTTTATCTCCACAGTGTGATGCCATTAGTGGACTGGAGAAAGAGCATGACTACCGAGATGAACACTTCGATTTCATCCAGTCCCACATCCGCAAGTTCTGTTTACAATGTATCCTTTAGCAGTGCCCCACCAAGCAGAACAATCGTGAGGACTTTAGAAAGTCTGTGAGTATAGCCCACCTGTCCACTTGCCAGGTCACTTCCATGTTTAGCTAGAGTATTAGGTTTGTGCTGCTCTCTCTGCTTTGATGAAAACATAGAAGATGGAGATGAAAGTAAATGGGAGAAAGCAGACTTATTCAAGGCTGGTTCTGAGCAGGTTTGTTCTCAAGTCTATATTGGGAGAAGGGCACAAAAGGTGTCCTGTGAGAGTGAACAGGGCAGCTGCAGGCTGGGGTATGGGGAGCTGGCTGCTTTTCTCTGGAGTTTTGGTGTGTGTGTGTGTGTGTGTGTGTGTGTGTATGTGTGTTGAGGCAGACTGTATAGCCTAGCCTCGCAGAGAACTCAAGAGCGTCCTGTGTCAGCCTCTAAGTGTTGGGATTATGGACTGTACTTTACACTCAGCTCTTGTTAGAACCTTTTCAGAAAATGCATCTCCTGGTGAAAACTATTATGGGTCAGCACCTACAGTTTTGTTTGTTTTAAACAGACACATTGTTTTGCTAAAGTCAGTCCATGTGAGCTAAAGAAAAGAGGGTCATTCCAAAAGCCTCATTTTGTTTATAGTAGCACAGTAAAGAAATGGTTCATTAAAAATTTGGGGAAATGGTTGGGAAGAGGGATACAACTAATGGCTCTTGCCTGCTCTGTAACATGTGAAACCAGGAATTGAGATATGTGCCAGGCGGTGGTATCACACACTGGTAATCCCAGCACTTGGGAGACAGGCAGGCAGATCTCTGAGTTCAAGGCCAACCTGGTCTACAGAGCAAGTTCCAGGACAGGCTCCAAAACTACAGAGAAACCCTGTGTCAGCAATAAGCAAGCAAACAAAACAAAGACAAAAAATAAACCCTGAAATATGTAATATTAATTTGCCATATTTAAAAAATTGTGCTTAAGAAAAATAGTTAATCAGGTTGTAATGGTTTGAATGAGACCGTCCCCCATAGGCTCATGTATTTGAAGATCTTACATCTTGAACTAACCCATTTCTATTATTCTGTATATCTCCACAAGGCTGTGGCTTACCAGGTAAGGTTCTGACATCTGTCTCCTTCGGCAGCTACATGGTGTCTCTCTGATTCTGCCTATTCTCTCTATATATCTCTGTTTGGATTTTCCACCTAGCTTTTCTCTGCTAAGCCATTGGCCAAAATAGCTTTATTCATTATCCAATAAAAGCAACACATGTATAGAAGGACATGCCACATCTCTTCCCCTTTTCTGTATAAATAAAAAGGAAGGTTTTAACTTTAACATAGCAAAATTACATATAACAAAATAGGTATTAAGCAAGAATTCCAATTACAATGTTTCTTTATGAGTCTAGAATTTCATATCTAATTTATATTTTATCATAATTAAGGAAAATAACTATATTTGTCTTCAATTCTTCAAAGACCCCAGAAGGATATAACATTACCTAAGTAAATGGGAAGTGCATTATAAGCAACTTCCAAAATTCTAGAATTGACAGAGACATCTTGCTGCCTGGACAGTTACCCAAAGTTCTTCTGTAATGTTGGGGCATCCATCTTCAGCCTACTGGCTCATAGTATCCAGCAAACTTTTCCATGAAGTAGGGAATATGAAGATCTGTTCTGCCTTGTAATGGTAAAGTTTATCAGTTGCTTTCTCCTGTGTCCTGCAGAATGTCTGTCAGTTTCTTCTGTGAAGCAAGAACCCTGCAGGACCATCCCATCTTTTGGAAATGTTCAGTAGTCACTTTTCTGTGGGTCCTGCATGTCCAGTTCATACAGTATACCATAAAGCAGTGCAGGCACATTGAAGGCAAATTCCATAACAGGTTTTTTTGATGCCCATCAACTTCTCTGAAGTAATTGGTGCTGCCAGAAGCAGACAAGTCTCACTACTGAAAAAAGTCTAAATTCCTAAAATATTTTAAATGCCATATTCTGTAGGTCTTTGTTTTGAAGAATACTTACCCATTTGAAATATATCTCTGTACATCTAGAAAACTTAACTAACATGACTACAAGTTTGACCATTATAAGTGACTATTAATCTGTAATTTTTAATTATATATTACATTTTTAGATTAGCTACATGAACATATAATACCTTAAACCAGAGGAGAAATATACATATAACAAAATTGACCTTAAATTAATATCAATAAACCAAAGTCCATACCAATGTAAATAATTCATTTCTATATCATATACCCCCTTTAAATGAATACAAACATTTATAAATAATCATTTTGGGATTTTGGGTGTTGTTTTCTCCAAACTGCTTCCTGCTGTTTGTTAAGTGAAGTATTTTTAGGGTTCATAGAGACCTTTTGAGGGAGTCTTGTTCCATCAAACCATATTATCTTGGAAGGAATCCACAGGTCCTCATCTTCTGTGGAAACAAAAGCAGAATGTGTGTGTGTGTGTGTGTATGTATGTATAATGTTGGTTTAGCTTTGTAGCCAGTATAGTAAAATGTCTCTTTGTACTTAGCTCATTTTCAGTCAAAAAATTCAAAGAAAACACAATAATATATATAATACAAATTCTATGTATATTTTTCCATCTTTACATGGCTTATTTTTTTACTCTATTACTTTTTAATATTTTATTATCTTTCCTCCTTTAATCTATGACTGTCTGTACTTCTGTCTATACTCTTTGTCCTTTCTTTACCAAGCCTATCTACATTTTTAAAACACATTGTGACCCATTCAGAGGTTTCTTTTTGTCTGAATCTGTCTTTATTGCCTAGCTGTAATCATTTTCTGACCAGGAGAGCCTTTTTTTTTTCTTTTTAAGTGTGAAGTGGTTGTGGTTAGGACCAACTCTAGGGCCCTGCCTATTACTCCTCCCACTCCAACATGGCAGAGGTTTGTTCACTGCCTCTGTGAGCCATGCTCACTGCCCCAACTCCAGGGATGCAGTGGGTCTATGTTGCCATTAAGCAACTTGTAACACTCTACTCACAAACCCCATTTAAGTGCTCTGTAGCCGGAACTCCCAAATAACCAGAGCCATTCATGCCAGTATGAACCAGGAAGCCATCTCTTAAAGAAGCTGTGCCTCTGCTTGCAGCCAGCAAACAGAGCCTAAATGAGGGGAAAAAAAAATGTGGCAACCAGGAAGTTGTGCTTGATTCCCATTTTTGTGGGTCTAGAAGCTCTCTCTCTCTCTCTCTCTCTCTCTCTCTCTCTCTCTCTCTCTCTCTTAAGCTTTTTTTAGGTCTTATGTGGATCCATGCCCCAGTCGATGGGCACCATTTTGTAACCAGAGACTGCGCTTTTGATTCCTGGAAGCCCAGACCCAAAAAATCACATGGAAACTATATTAATTACAATACTGATTGGCCAATGACTTAGGAGTATTTCTAGCTAGTTCTTATATATTGAATTAACCCATTTCTATTTTATGTATCGCCACGAGGCTGTGGCTTATCAGGTAAAGTTCTGGCATGTGTCCCTTCAGCAGCTATGGCATCTCTCTGACTTTGCCTACTCTCTCTCTATATCTCTGTTTAGAAATCCTGCCTGGCTTAACTCTTCTAAGCCATTGGCTAAAGCAGTTTTATTCATTAACCAATAAAAGCAACACATATATAGAAGGGAACCATAGTATTTTATGTTTACCTAAAATGATATATGATACCTATAAGTATGTGCCATAGATAGAGAGATTGATTTTAGCATTAAAAGACTCACAGCCTTTCTCTCTACTTTGTGATTGTGGTAAAGGATATGAGCTCCTGGCATTCTGCTCCGTGCTTGCTGCCATGCCTCCCTGCCAGGACAGGCAGTTATCCCTCTGGAACTGTAAGCTGAATAAACTCCTCCGTCTAGAAGTTGTCTTGCTTTTGGTGTTTTACCACACAGCAGCAGAAAAGCAACTAATACACATGTATATGTGGAAAATTCGAATGTGACAGTTTTGTCAATCTACATAATTAAAATCTGTGACTGGCATAGTGGAGCATGCCTGTAATCCCAACACCTAAGAGACTGAAACAATAGAATGGAGGTTGAGACTAGCCTAGGCTATATAATGAGTTCATGGCCTATCTGGGCCACATCCTGAAACCCTGCAGCAAAACCCAAAAAAACTGTATCCATTTATTCTTTCTTGCTTGCTTTCTTGCTTTCTTTCTGTCTGTCTGTCTGTCTATCTTTTTTGGGGGGATGGTTTTTTTGAGACAAGGTTTCTCTGTAGCTTTGGAGCCTGTCCTGAAACTAGCTTTTGTGGACCAGGCTGGCCTTGAACTCACAGAGATCACACTCAGCTATGTCCATTTATTAATGAGTGGTAGGACAAGATCAGCCTGTCGGTTTGTTTTCATTTTTAACTTGTTCTGTATGTTACACAGAGCCTTACTTAGTACTTTCAGAATCAGGCTATGTTTACCTAACTCTTAGATTCTAAGACCTCTTAGTTTGAAACATTCCAAGTCAAGGATGGAAAAACCTATTTTTAAAACTTCAGGGGTGAGGTAGTGGGTAGGGGGCTGGAGAGGTGACTCAGCTGTTGAGAGCACTCACCTGCTGCTCTTTCAGATTCCCAGCAACTGCTTGGTGGCTCACAACCATCTATAGTGGGGTCTGATGTCTTCTTCTGGCATAAAGTCGTACATGCATATATAGCATTCATATACATAAAATAGATAAATCCTTGAAAAACAAATAGACAACAATAAAAAACTTGCTGGGACCGGGTGTTGTGGCAGATGACTTTAATCCCACTACACAAGAGACTGGGGCAGGTGGATCTCTGTGAGTTTGAGGTCAGTCTGGTCTACATAGTGAGTTCAAAGACGGCCAGGGCTACATAGAAAAACAAACACCCCCAAATAAATAAAATAAATCTTAAAAAAATGTTGTGGATTATTTTTATGATCACACATTGGGAAACATGTCATATATAGTCTTTCTAATTTAGGTTGCAAAGATTAGGTGAGTCTGAGTGACCTTTACTAACTAAAGAGAAAATGAGGCTTTTAAGTGAGATTTTAAGAGAACTTACAGGTAACAACTGAGTCCCGCACGGGTCTTATATAGACATCATGCTGAGGATGGACATTTAATTTAAAGGTCACGTAGGAGAGCCTAGTTGAGTGAAATCTTTGGGCATGGGCATTTTCTTCCCTGGTGCCCCTCTATGTACTCTTCTGTTCATGGCCTGTCTGTCCCCATGTCACCTAGTTGTTGAGTTGTGCTGAGGTGAAGGGCACTTCCGGATAGTGCATCTTCAGCGGGAAACAAAAAGGATGGAAGGGTGGCTGCAAGCACTTGTTGCTATGCAGAGTTGTTTCCCAGAACCTGTATCTGATGGTGCACCTGCAGCGCCCCCTGCCGGACTCCATACACCACTGCATTCATGCACACACAGACATGTCTGCACAGGCACATACATGATAATAAAGTACCTTTTTTTAAAAAAAAAAAGAAAGAAAATAAGCTCTCACACATGCAGGCAAAACACTAGTGAACATAAAAATAAAAAAAAAAAACTAGGTATACACACATACCTTTAATCTCAGCAGATTCTAGTGAGTTCCAGGCCAGCCTGGTCGGCAGCATAGTGAGACTGTCTCAAAAGAAAAAAAAAGTTATGGACTGGAGAGATGACTCAGTGGCTAAGAGCACTGACTTTTCTTCTAGAGGACCCATGTTTGATTTTTTTTTTAATTTATTTAACTATGTGTTGCTGTGAAGGTATCAGATCCCTTGGAGCTGGAGTTACATATAGTTGTGAGCTGCCATGTGGGTGCTGGGAATTGAACTCGGGTCCTCTGGAAGAACAACCAGTGCTCCCAACCACTGAGCCATCTCTCCAGCCCGCATGTTTGATTCTTAGCACCCATGTGGCAGCTCACAACTGTCTGTAATTCCAAGATTCGACACGCATAGACAGACATACAGGCAAAACACCAATGCACCTTAAAAAAAAAGTTATGATTGAAAATGTAAATGTTGTCTACAGCCATCCCACCCTGACTGTGCCTGATCTTGTTACTCTCAGAAGCTAGGCAGAGCCGGCCTGGTTAACACATGGGTGGATACTGGGTGCTGTACGCTTAGGGGGAAAAGACAACAGTGTACATGTAGAGATGTAACCAGGGAAGATGCTGTCCACTACCGAAGAGATTATAGCCAGTTGGTTCCCAGAGAGTACTGCCTCTGAGAGGTGAAGATGGTGGAGTGTGTATTCATTAACAATAACAGTCTGAAGTCACTGACTGTTTTAAAGCTTTTAATTGCAACTCAGGTTTTTCATTTATAGAAATCTTCTAAATTATTAAAAATCGGTTCATATTATGAACAAAATTATTCAGAATTCATACCAGTAAGTTTTTGCTTAAGATTAATATTTTGTTTATGCCAAGTTATATTTGACAGTATTTGAAGTTTGTAAGGCTGAAGTCATGTCCTAAGACAATAGGAATATCCTAGTTGGGAATATTCTCATCATTACATGTTAGACTTAGCTACTCTCCTTTTTCAGGAACACAGTGGCCTGTGCTAGACTGTGATCCTTCTAGGTGGTTATAGAAATTGGAATAGCCACTCTGAGTAGATCGCCTAAGATTGGTCACATGCTCTTTTCCTTAGACCTTTAATCCACCATGGCTTCTAGATAAAAGGTTGGGAGACAATTTATAAGAGTTGGTTCTTTCCTTCCACCATATGGGTCCCAGGATTTGAACTCGGGTCTTCAGGCTTGGTAGCAAGAGCTTTTACCCACTGAGCCTTCTTTTTAAGTTCCCAAACATCTTTGTTTATTGTTTCTTTGTCTTGTGTGTGTGTGTTGGGAGGTATATGTATTTGCCCATGCCATGTATGTGTGACAGATGGAGAACGCTGGGTGTCTTTCTTTATTGCTGTCCACCTTATCTTTTGAGACAGGGTTTCTTACTGAATCTGAAGATTACCAGTCCAGTTAGGCTGACCAGCCAGTAGGCTCCTGGGGTCCACCTGGCTCTGCTCCCCACTGCTGGGACTACATATCCAGTTTTTAAATCCAGATAAGTGCTGTATTTGAATCTGGGTCCTCTTGCTTTCCAAGGAAGCACTCTTACCCATGATGCTATCTCTTCAGCCCCCTACTGCTATCCCATTCCCCTTTTAAGACAAGGCATCACTGTGTGGTCCAGGCTGGCTTCAAACTGATGATTCTTCTGCCTCAGCCTCCTTGGTGCTGTGATTCCAGGTGTGTGCTGCCATGTCCAATATTTCATGTGCTTTAAACATGATAGTGGTATCAGTATTGTTAAATTTGCTTATACTTCTTAGGCTTCTGAAGCATCTACCCTCCTAAACTAAATTTTTTTTTTTGTTTATTTTTTAGTTTTTCAAGACAAGGTTTCTCTGTGTAGCCCTGGCTGTCCTGGAACTAGCTCTTGTAGAGTTTAGGCTGGCCTTGAACTCACAGAGATCTACCTGCCTCTGCCTCCTGAGTGCTGGGTTTAAAGGTGTGTGCCACCACTGCCCAGCTTCTAACCTAAATTATATAGAATTATTTTATTTTCCTTATAGCACATAAATATTTTTTACTTTGGAATTTTTTTTTTTGAGGCAATGTTTAATGACTGACTGGCCTTAAACTCTCTGTATAGCTGAAGATGAATGACTGTGAGCTTCTGATCCTCCTGCTTCTCCTTCCTGAGTGCTGCATAATTCAGAACTTCTTGCTTATTGCGTCATCATATTAGCTACCATGGCTGCTTTCTCCTTGGCACTGTGCATACATGTGCATGTTAAGCTGAAAACATGGTTTGTGGCACCTCCGTGAATCTCACTTTCTTCCTTAATGAGATGACTAGATGGTGCAGCGCTTATTTACACCTCAGTAAAGGAGAACAAGAACATAGACCTAGTTTATAAATACATCGTCCAGAAGCTCTACGGGTTCCCCTACAAGATCCCTGCGGTGGTGGTGGAAAAGGACGCGGTGTTTATGTAAGTGTGCACGAAGTGCAGTTTCTCCTGTGCTGTTGCTCAGTCTCTGTGCTCTGTTTGGAGATGGGGCTTGAGGCCTGTGTGACAAGTGGGTGGGATAGTTTGTTTATAACCTGCTCGGACCTGTATCTCACTGCCCTTCAGTTTTACTCCATCTCACAAGTTCTCTGCTGTTTTAGCTAACTTGTCTGTCAGGCACCTTATTGGTATATCTGCTTATTCAGCTGTTACGGTATATGATGCCCAAAATTTAGTGTGGACTTGGTTTTACATATTTTAGGGGAGGGGCTGGTAGAATGCTTCCCTTGCATGCATGAAGTCCTGCAGTTGGTCCCTGGGGCTGTAGCTCAATGGTAGAGAATGACACTGCATGCACAGAGCCACATGTTCAGTCCTTAGTACTGTGCTCCCTCAGCTCCCCAAAGGGTTCCATGGGTTAAGTGAAAAAAGTGATGATGTTATGTTTTGTGTGCATTTCTCCGCAGTCCAGCTGGATGGGATAACGATAAGAAAATAGGAATATTACATGAAAATTTTCAAACCTTGAAAATAGAAGATAATTTTGAAGACATCATAACCAAACCTCCTGTCCGAAAGGTGAGTTATAGAAATGGTAAGCTGAGCGCTATCTCTGGCCTGCAGTGGTAAGGGTACAGAAGAAGAAGGTCTCCTCAGCAGTCATGGGACTGACTGTTCTCTACCTGTGCACCTGTTCCAGCAAATGTCAGCTGACTACTCGGTTCCGGACAGGAGTCTTTCCATCTTTAGATTGCAGACACTAGCACTGAGTCTGTTTCTAACATACTGTGGAAGCCCCGTGAGTGGACATGTGGATCTTGAGCATTTTAGAGCACATGGAGACTGTGGACTTCGGAGGCTACCAGGTCAACACTGCAGGGGTTTCCTCCACTCTACCCATTGAGGATCTTAGGTCTTGACCTTAGTCACTGATTGTCTGTATTGGCTCATAGCTAGCTAAAACTTGCCATTTTGTTTTAGTCTTGGGTAAGGTTTTACTTTAGGATTGTTAAATCAGGTTCCAGATGGTACTTTTCTTATGTGTACATCTTGTATTAAGATGTTCCTAGAAATGACATAAAATGAATATTTTCGTGTATGTAATCCTCCTCAAAAATCTAATGCAGGGCTGGAGAGATGGCTCAGTGCTTAAGAGCATTGCCTGCTCTTCCAAAGGTCCTGAGTTCAGTTCCCAGCAACCACATGGTGGCTCACAACCATCTGTAATGAGGTCTTGTGCACTCTTCTGACTAGCTGTATACATAATAAATAAATAAATATTTAAAATAAATAAATAAATAAATCTAATGCAGTATTTTAGGAAAAAATAATACTGGTGAGATACATGTCATGAACTTTATTGAACTGCAGTGTTCACAGTTTAGGCATCTGTCTTCTGTGTGGGGGTTGTTAAGTAGTGACAAGAGCAAGCTCCCTCCCTCCCTCCCTCCCTCCCTCTCTCCCTCTCTCTTTGTTTTTTTCTCTGTGTAGCTTTGGAGCCTGTCCTAGAACTTGCTCTGTACACCAGGCTGGCCTCGAACTCCCAGAGATCCGCCTGTCTCTGCCTCCTGTGTGCTGGGATTACCACTGTCCAACCATGTGTAGCTTTTCATTATAAACCTAACAAAATTACACAGCCATACTTGGGCGTCACTTATGTAAGCAGAGGCAAAGTTCAAGTTCTTGAACCGTCTTTCAGTCTAATTCACACAGTTATTAGTGGTGTTAGCAAACTTATTCAACTTACTCATTTCTTTCAACTTACTCCTTTCAGTTTGTGCATGAGAAGGAGATCATGGCAGAAGATGATCAAGTGTTTCTTATGAAGTTACAGGTATGAAGTCACGTTCAAGGTGGTCTTTGTAGAATTAATTATGCAAAGATGATTTCATTTGCCTTTAAGCCCTATGCATATCTGTATAACTATAGCGTACTTAAATTTGTATTACATTATTTATTTATTTAATGTGTATGAGTTAGGGTGAGGTGTGCATGCATGCTGTCACTTCTGTGTTGTGAGAGGACAACTTTTGGGGGTTGGTCCTCCTGGGTATTGGTCATCATCTAGGTCATGAGGCAAATATCTTCACTTTACCCTTTTAACCATCATGCACCATGCCAGAGATTGCTTTTAATTTTTTTATTTTTTATTTAATTAATTAATTAATTTTAGTTTTGTGAGACAGGGTTTCTCTGTGTAGCCCTGGCTATCCTGGAACTCACTCTGTAAGACCAGGCTAGCCTTGAACTCACAAAGATCTGCCTGCCTCTTCCTCCCAAGTGCTGGGATTAAAAGCATGTACCACCACTAGCTGCTTTTACTTTTTTAAAAAGTAAAGTATTTTAATTAAAGCAAATTTTCTATCTATGAATGTTTTGTTTGGGTGTATGTATGTGTGCCATGTGCATGCTTAGCGCCCGAAGAGATTAGAATAGAGCTGTAGGATCTCGTAGAACTGGAGTTTGGATGGTTGTGAGCTACCATATGGGTGCTGGGAATTGAACCTGGATGCTCTGGAAGAGTGACCAGTATTCCTAACAGCTGAACCATCTTTCCAGCCCCTTATTTATTTGTTTATTGACTTTTTGAGACGGGGTTTTCCTGTGTAACAGCCCTAGCTGTCCTAGCACTCCCTTTGTAGACCAGGCTGGCCTTGAACTCAGAGAGATCTGCCTGCCTCTGCCTCCCCAGATTAAAGGCCAATACCTGGCTAATTTATTTATTTTTGACCCAAGGTCTCATTGTGTAGACCAGGCTGGCCTGGAAATGACAAGGATTCATCCGAGTCTTTCTCTGAGTGCTAAAATTAAAGGTATACATTACTATGCCTGGCCCATGGTTACTTTTAAGGTTAATGTGCATACAGATGTATACACCAGGTGCTGGTGGTGCATGCCTTTAATTCCAGCACTTGGGAATCAGAGGCAAGCAGATCTTTGAGGCCAGCCTTGTCTACAGAGTGAGTTCCAGGATAGCTAGGGCTACACAGAGAAACCTTGTCTTTAAAAAAATAAAAAAAAAAAAAAACCCTGTGTGTGTGTGTATTATATATATATATTAAAAAGACAGTAATGTAAGCTATGAATGTCTAAACTAGAATTCTTTTTTTCCCCCAGTCCCTTTTAGCAAAGCAACCACCAACTGCAGCTGGAAGGCCTGTGGTCAGTATTATTAACCTTGCCAAAACTGTTAATGTTCAGCTCATGCTGTTGTGATTCTCTTAAATACACATCCACACACATGCACACACACACACACACACACACAGTGCAGTATGCTTCAGTATAAACCTCAATTGGTAATTCTTCTGCAATTGTGAGATGTTTTTAAAGAATCTATACTTTTTAGTACATTGAAATGTAAATATCTCTTCGGTGTTTATTTTATACCTGTACGTCACTATACAAGCTGTGTGTGTACTTTTACAAACCCTCAATACATCCTTACAGAGGAGTCCTGTTACATAATAGTTCCACATTGTAGATGGGAGTGGAGACTAGGGAGGACACCATGACCTGTCTGATCATGCAGCTGGGAAACCAGCTCTGTCTCCCAAGCTTGTGCTTAGAGCTACACTTCACTATCCAGTACATTACTCCCTTTCTACCTGTGCAGTGATGGCTGTCCTGAAATGTGGGCCTGTGGTGCTCCCTAGTAATGAGGGCGGGATCGTTAGCGTTTTTACCAGTAAGTTGTAGTGTAATAGCTAGTAGAATAAGTGGGGACAGTAGCAGAATGTTTTTGAATATTGTGGAGACTTTAATTTTTAATATTTGTGCTTTCTCCATTTTTTCCTAGGATGCATCACCAAGAGTTCCTGGAGGCTCCCCTCGAACCCCAAACAGATCTGTGTCATCCAATGTTGCCAGTGTGTCCCCCATCCCTGCTGGATCAAAAAAAATTGATCCAAACATGAAAGGTATAGCTCCGTCTCTTGGAGGAAGCAGTGCAGTACGTTATATACTGAGTGTGCATGTCTGGAACCTACTGAAATGTTTTCCTTTGCTGCTCCATACTCTCTAAGCTTTGTTTTGTAGCTAGGAGCTCATAATCAGGCTGTAAACACCACAGTGTCTTCTCACTGTCTCACTGTGCTTGTGGCAAAAGCTTCAGTTATTCTCCTCTGGGAGACCGTTGGAGAAATTAACTTTGATAGTTAATAGGTAATCTAGGGTTGGCAAAATGGTTAGTGGCAAAGTCACTTGCTACCAACCCTGATAACCTGAGTTCAATCCCTAGAACTACCCACATAGTAGAAGGCGAGAACCACTCCTGCAAGTTGTCCTGTAACTTACACACACACACACACACACACACAGAATAAATGTAAAAAAAAAGATTATGAAGCTCTTTTAAAAGGGACAGGTAGCTGGGTGGTGATGACACATGCCTTTAATCCCAGCATTCTGGATGCAGAGGCAGGTGAATCTCTGAGTTTGAGGGCAGCCTAGTCTATAGAGCAAGTTCCAGGACAGCCAGGACTATACAAAGAAACCCTGTTTTGAAAAATAAAATTTAGCCGGGCGTTGGTGGCGCACGCCTTTAATCCCAGTACTCAGGAGGCAGAGGCAGGCGGATCTCTGTGAGTTCGAGACCAGTCTGGTCTACAGAGCTAGTTCCAGGACAGGCTACAAAGCCGCAGAGAAACCCTGTCTCGAAAAACCAAAAAAAAAAAAAAAAAAATTTAAAAAGGAGGGAAGGTATATTAGCATCTAATAAGAATGCTTAAAATACTTTTGGCCCAGGACTGCCCAGATACTTCAGTGGTTAAGGGTACTGGCTGCTTTTGCAGAGGATCTAGGTGCTGTTCCCAGCACCCACATGACTGCTCAGCCGTATGTAACTGCAAGTCCAGGGGATCTGATGCCTCTTCTGACCTCTGTGGACCCCTACACACCTGTGGTCCATGTGCACACACATACGCACACAATACAATAATATAAATAAAATAAAAAATATTCTTGGCCCTTTAAAATACTACTTTTGGACTGGCAAGATGTCTTAGCAAGTCTAATACTGCTGTCCAAGCCCAATCACCTGAGTACAGGCCCCGAACACATGTGAATGTGAGGGAGAGAAACCGGCTCCTCAGGTCTTCTCTGCCTCCACACATATAGTGTGGAGCCACATCCTCTACCACCCACACACACACACAGATCGGACATGAAGACAATAATGAATAAAATTAAGACTAAAACCTTATCCGTGCTATTACTTTGTGTGTGAGCAGATGAAAGTATAAGTAGTTTGTAATAATATGGGAAAATGGAATCTGTTCTAAAACGTTATTTGTTTGTTTGTTTTAAAGCTGGAGCGACGAGCGAAGGAGTCCTGGCAAACTTCTTCAACAGTCTGTTGAGTAAGAAGACTGGCTCCCCTGGAGGCCCCGGGGTCGGAGGCAGTCCTGGAGGAGGTGCTACAGGCGGAAGCCCCGGCTTGCCACCCTCCGCCAAAAAGTCAGGTAGAGCCTTCTGAGCAGGGGGCATTGTTGTTAGAGTGCAGCCTCACTGGGTGTGACACAGATGAAGTCGCATGTGGCTTTAGAAACGGTCACAGTCTAATTTCAGATCATCTTCATCTCTCAAAGAAAAGTCAAACTTTCCATGCCTGTCAGTGTCTGGGCCGCTGGTGCTGGTCTTGTCTGGGCTGCCTGGCTGGCCTTCACGCAACTGCAATTGTAGCAGTGTGTCTTGTTTTCTGTGTTCTCGGGCTCCTTCATATAGTAACCTGTGTTAGAGCTTCCTTGTGTGGAAAAGTTACATTTCATTTGGCTATTCTTTCTTTCTCTCTCCCTCCTTCCCCTTTCTTTCTTTCTTCTTTCTCTCTTCTTCCTTTTCTTTTTTTCTCTCTCTCTTACATCTTGGCCACTTTGAATAATGCTGCTATGAGTGTTAATTTTTATGCGATCTTACATTTTTAATTATTTGGGACAATATTTGAGATTGGAGTTCCTAGGTCATGTCATGATTCTATGTTAAATTTGTGTGGGGAGGTCAGAAGACAACTTTCTGGTTTCAGTTTTCTTCTGCCATGTGGGCCCCAGAGATCAAACTCAGGTCATCAGGCTTGGTGGCAAGTGCCTTTACCTGCTGAGCTGTCACGTCAACCCCTACATTTAAAGATTGGAGAATGGCTGGCGTTTCAGAGAGTTAGACATGTCACCCCTCGGCTGGTTAGGAGGGCTCTGGCCCCTGACCTTTATACTCTGCTCATTTTGAGACAGTTCTTGCTCATCTCTCCAGATCCAGCTCTGCTGTTTGCTGGATTGTTCACTGCCCTGTGCCCTAAAAATAGAAACAACAAAACTCACATATGAGGTTAATTGATAGGTACTGATGCACTGCCCCTCAGTTTAAAACGAAGACCTGTATTTTTAAGGATGTTTATATAATATAAGGGTACATAATGTTTTTTGTTGTTATTGTTGTGGTTGTTTTTTAAGATAGGGCCTCAAACTCAGGTCCTATCTTAGCCCAGGTTAGCCATGATGTTATGCCAGTCTACCTTTCTCAGCTTCCCCCAGTGCTGGGACTGCAGGAGTGGTCATCTGCCACCCCCACCCCCAAGCCAGGGCGTGGTGTGTAGCCTTGAACTCAGCAGTCACCTCCCTTAGCCACCACAGGCAGCCTTAGGAGGAGTGTAAAGTCAGTGAAAGCATTGGCCAGTTTTAAGTAGAAGACTATGTCTAACTAACTCTTGTTCTTTCTGTAGGCCAGAAGCCTGTGCTCTCAGACGTTCATGCAGAGCTAGACAGAATCACACGGAAACCTGCTTCCGTTTCTCCTACAACACCTACATCTCCTACGGAAGGAGAAGCCTCCTGAAGACACCAGACAAAGCCATTTGTTCATTCTTATGGGGAAAGCAGCTCGCCTCTGTCTGCCTTTTCCTTCCAAGTTGGAATTAGGGGGCTGGGAGCTTATACAGACAGTCAAAGTTTATGTCCCTTTTTTTTTCCTGTGGCTGCCCATTTTTAAAAGAGGAGCTACACAGAAGACAGACAATTTTACATTATGTAGAATAACTGTTTGCATTGCCATTCTGCATAAGGAAGTAATTTTGGATTTTGAAAAAACTGTCAAACTGTATAAGACTGCAATAGAACCAGGTGATCCTGTGTTCTAGGCTATATAAGCCTAGAAAATAATGCTCCGTACAGGAGCATTTAGGGAAGGGCAGTTGATTAACTCAGAAGTCTAAACTTGTGTTAGGTAAGACTATTGAAATCCTTTTTAAAATCCCATGTTTTTCTGAAGAACACTGATGAGTCGTCTGATTTCACACCAACCAGAGTGTCGTCTCACTCCGTGATGCTGTGCATTACCACCAGAAAGGACTAGAACCATTGGCCAGGATGCTCCTCTGATCAAGAAAGCAAGCACACCTGAGTGTGAGAGATGTCGAAGTTATGAACATGTAAAGAGAACCGGCTTTGCAGTTGTCTATACATACATATATATATGTATATGTATATATATATGGCTCTGCCTTAATATACTCCTTTTTTGTTCGTGACTTTCAACTGTAATCAGTTAATAAAGTATTTATTCTCTGCATTCAGGGTCAAATAATGTGTTGCCTTTTCTTATATTCTTCCAGTTTGATTTGTCAGCTGAGGAATGAAATTTGTTAGTAATTTGAAATGTTTGACTTAATAGGATTATTAAGCATTCTGGTCTTTCTCAGAGGCAAATGAACAGGTGAAATTCACTCCTAAGTTTTCTTAATTTAGAAGTCCTTGGTCAGTACCTTCTCCGACAGGTGTGGAATTACAGGTTGTTTGTTTGTTTTTGAAACAGGGTGCCATGTATCTCATGCTAACTTTTAACTCACTATGTAGTTTAATTTTTCCCTACCCCCTTTGGTGTGGGGTTTTTTTTTTTTTTTTTGAGGTAGAGTCTCACATAGCCATGGCTGGCCTTGAACTCCTGATCCTTCTGCCTCTGCTCCCTTCGCATTGGGATTATGGATTTGTGCCACTGTGCCTTTTTTTCTGTGGCACTAAAAATTGAATGTAGGGCCTGGCAGCACAAATCTACAGACATAAATGTAAGTACTTCAATGGCAGTTGGACAATAGTTTTGCAGATAATAGTGGATTCCCACTACAGCATGACTTCCAAATGACTTCCAAGGGCTTTTGGCCAGCTTTACAGAACCAGGCTTGGATATCCTCTTGTGGAGTGGGGCCTCATATTCAGTCAGAAAGTGGTTGGTTACTCCCAAAACAGCCATGCCACTCTTGCCGTAGTTGGAACCATATCCTACTATGTAGCTCACCCTGGCCTAGAATTTGGGATGTTCTGCCTATGCCTTCCAAATGCTGGGATTACAGACATGCACCTCCCCAAGTTAGAAGCTATTTTTATTTATTTATTTATTTATTTATTTTTAAGAAAAAAACCTTTATAGTCCAGGTTTTTTATTTCTTTTTGTACATCAGGCCATGAATTCGTAGGGAATGGGCTCCAGCAGTTCAGGCTCCTTTCCGTTAGTCCTCACGAAGTGTGCTTCTCTGGGTGGAGCAGGCTGGCGCTTCAGCTGAACCCAGGTGCCCTTCTCTTTGGCTTCCTTTTTCTTCTGGTCGTTCTCCTTCACCCGCTTCAGGAAGCTGTCTCTGCTCTTCGAGTGCTTGATGTGTTCAATCCGCACATTAATTCTCTTGGCAAGAATCTTGCCCTTAACTTGCTTGTTCACAATGATGCCCACAGCATGCTGGGTGACATTGTAGACTCCTCCGGTTTTGCCATGGTAACATTTATGGGGCATTCCTTTTTGAACAGTGCCCATTCCCTTGATGTCTACAATATCGCCCTTCTTGTAGATTCGCATGTACGTGGCCAAAGGAACAACTCCATGTTTCCTAAAGGGCCTAGAGAACATATAGCGAGTGCCCCTCCTCTTTCCCTTTGTGTTTGTCATTTTGGCGAGTTACTGAAAGATGGCTACCGCGGCCCTAGAAGCTATTTTTAAAACTTGGCAATTGCACCAGAGCAGCGAATAGGTAGAAGACAAGTGTGACCAGTTCTGCCTTTTTAATGAGCTCGCTTTTCAGTGCCTGTTTTAGAATGCCTTTAATAAGGTGGTGTTTTTACTGAAATTCAGCTAAGAAAAGACATCCACTTTTGACTCATTAGTCATTTCAGATTGGCTTGTTATCTTTGTTATTATGATTTAAATATGAAATATCCCCATAGGCTCATTGTTTAAATACTTGGTCTCCCTGGTAGTATAGTCGGGGCGGGGGTGCTATTGATTCCTTAGAAGGTGATTTCCGTTTGGAGGAAGTCGGTCGTTGGAAATGTACCTTTGAGAGGTCACCTTGTCCCCAGACTCCTCTCTCTGGCCTCTTTGTCTACCATGGGTTGAACCTTTTTTACCCTACCATGGATTGCCTGCCACAAGGTTTTGCCTCACTGTGCATAAGTCCAGCAGCAATGAAGGCCAAGGCCAAGTGACCAGGAACTAAAATCCTCACACTACGGTGCCAGTGCGATGGCTCAGCAGGTAAAGGTGCTTGCTTGCCTCTAAACCTGAGAACCAGAGTAGAGGGAGAAA
Organism: Microtus oregoni; assembly: GCF_018167655.1. Classification (NCBI taxonomy): domain Eukaryota; kingdom Metazoa; phylum Chordata; class Mammalia; order Rodentia; family Cricetidae; genus Microtus; species Microtus oregoni. Next base: position 9,807,761 of record NW_024543087.1, on the reverse strand, counting down.
ACAGACATTCACTAGTTGTCCTCTGATCTCCACACTGATATAGTATGTGTACTCCTCTAGTATATAGAATTTTTAAAAAAAATTTATTTATTTATTTATTTATTATGTATACAATACTCTGTGTGTATGCCTGCAGGCCAGAAGAGGGCACCAGACCCCATTACAAATGGTTGTGAGCCACCATGTGGTTGGTGGGAATTGAACTCAGGACCTTTGGAAGAGCAGGTAATGCTCTTAACCTCTGAGCCATCTCTCCAGCCCCTAGTATATAGAATTTTTTTTTTTTTGCAAATTCATCATGGGCCATTTTTTTTAAAGATTTATTTATTTATTAAGCATACAATGTACTGCTAGCAAGGAAGGCACCAGGTCTCATTACAGATGGTTGTGAGCCACCATGTGGTTGCTGGGAATTGAACTCGGAACCTCTGGAAGAGCAGCCAGTGCTCTTACTCTCTGAGCCATCTCTCCAGCCCCTAGTATATAGAATTTTTAAAATTTAGTAAAATGATAAACGCTTATCCTCTTTTCGAAGGCATTTTGTCTTAGTGATAGAACATGACATTGGTCTTTTTTTCTGCTTTATATACTCAAAGATTTGTTTGAAACAGTGTCTCTAACTCAAGTTGCTGTCCTAAAACTATGTGGCACAGGCTAGCCTTAAACTCTCAGTGTTTCTTCTGCCTTTGCCTCTCCGGTGCTAGGATAGCTGGCATGAGCCACCATATCTGGCTTTTATATTCCAAAGACATTTTCCAAATAAATAATTGGTGGTGGTGATACACACCTTTAATCCCAGCACACGGGAGGCAGAGGCAGCTGGATCGAGACCAGCCTGATCTACAGAGTGAGTTCCAGGACAGCCAGGGCTATTACACATGGAAACCCTGTCTTGAAAAACCAAACAAACAAAACCCAAAAACAGCAAACAAAAACTAAACGTCTACGATGTAACATCTTTTCACTAAAACATTAAAATCTAGACTGTATGTGGTGGGTTCACATCTGTATATGTATGTGGTGGGTTCACAGCTGTAATCCGATCACTTGGAAGGTTGAGGCAATCAGATATCTGAGGCCAGTCTGATCTACATAGCAAGTTCCAGGCTAGCCAAGACTATGTAGTAATATTTTGTCTCCAGCAAAACCAAACAAAAAACTTCTTTAAACTCTTGTAGTTTTAAACTAAAATGTCGTCTTACAGTGCTATTTAACACCCTGTAATTTGATTTAACTGCTAAAGATACATAAATACGCAAGAGAATAATTTGTTTCTATGTGGGGAAAACTTATTTGCTCTAAAAGAGAAAAGCTGCTGAAGCTGGGTGTGGTGCACATCTGTCATCCCAGCTGCTGGGGAGACTCAGGCAGAAGATGGAGTGCTTAAGGCCTGTCTAGGCAGTTTAGTGAGACTCACCTTAAAGTAAATGGGCTGGGGATATTCAGCTCAGGGAGAACATGTGGCATACGGATTAAATGCTCAGTATTGCGTTGAGATGGGAGTCATTGATAAAATCTAGAGCAGAAAGGATTCTGCAATTTTAGCAATATAGGAGTTTAAAATTCTTATTATAGGGGCTGGAGAGATGGCTCAGTGGTTAAGAGCATTGCCTGCTCTTTCAAAAGTCCTGAGTTCAATTCCCAGCAACCACATGGTGGCTCACAACCATCTGTAATGAGGCCTGGTGCCCTCTTCTGGCCTGCAGGGGTACGTGTAGGCAGAACATTGTATACATAATAAATAAATAAATAAATATTTAAAAAAAAATTCTTATTATAGTTCTCATTGTGAGGGCAGATATCTGAGTGGCACAGCATGTATGGAGGCCAGAGGACAACATTCAGGGTTTGGTTCTCTCCTGGGGTACCTGGGGCTCAAACTCAGGTGCTCAGGTTGTCCTGGCAAATGTTTTTATCTGTAGAGTCATCCCACTGGCCCTAGAATTTTGCTTTAAAACTGGGCTGTTTCTGGTTTGGTGTTTTGCTGTTGAGACAAGTTTTCATGTAGCCCAGGCGCTCTCTACAGCCTGCTAAGAGCCAAGAATGAACTCCTGATCCTCCTGCCTCTGCTTCCAAGGGCCGGGTCGACAGACATGTGCCACCACACTCAGCTAATTTTATTCTTGTTTCTCTCAGCAGATTGGTGAAGTGTATAAACACAGAAAAGTTCATATTACAATTACGATTTGAAATATCACAAAGTGACCACATGTGGCCAGCACAGAAACTTCTAATGCACTTCTCAGCCCACATGTGTGTGCTCACACCAATGAACACACGTTTCTGTATCTGTCTCTTTCTATTAGAGAAACACAAGAAAGCTATCTGGGAAGTGATGGCTCAGCAGTTATGAGATCTGGGTGCTCTCTTCTGGTGTGTAGGGATACATGCAGGCAGAGCACTATATATGTAATAAATAGTAAAGATAAATACTTTGAAAAAAGAAAATAGTGCCCAAGCTCCCTCTAATCCAAACTCCAGACTGGATCCCACCCTCTTCTATCCCCAGGTAATTACACATTTACTACCCTCTGCCCTCCTAGGTGATCAAAGTGTTTTTTACTAAAGTGCTCACAGGAGGAGCTGACCCCTCAACCTTTTTTCCCTAAGAGCACTCTGATCTTCACTGTGCTTAGTGATGAACACACCAGCCAGCAGGCCTCCTTAGTATGCCTTTGTTTTTGTCGCCCTCTGCTGGTGGAAATGGAACATGCAGATTGGGAATGTAGCTCGGACTTCCCTAAACTCCAATGTCTGATCAGTTTAAACAACTCCTAAATCCATTCTAGGGACTTCGTTTGCCTTTTCTAACATTGTTTCTTGTGTTCTTTCCCAACTCCTTTAAGCATTTTTGTATTTATTGGTCTGTGCATTTGCCTGTCTGTTCTTTGGTTATCTCCCACTCTGAAGTGTAAACCTGAGGGCCTCCCCACACATGGGGTCTCGTTCAACACTAACACCGCGGTGTTCAGAGACACCTTTCCCCACCACCCATTTATGAAGGGACCCTTCCATCTGCAGGTGTGTGTTTTTCACTGCATCACCAGTACAGGGTCCCTGTGAACCCACCATAAATTTGAAATATCGAACTTTTTTTTCTTTTTCTTTTTTTAATTGATTTTTATTTAGCTCTACATTTTTCTCTGCTCCCTTCCTTGCCTCTTCCCTTCCCTTCAACCCTCCCCCAAGGTCCCTATGCTCCCAATTTACTAAGGAGATCTTGTCTTTTTCTACTTCCCGTGTAGATTAGATCTATGTAAGTCTCTCTTAGTGTCCTCATTGTTGTCTAAGTTCTCTGGCATTGTGATTTGTAGGCTGGTTTTCTTTGCTTTATGTTTAAAAACCACTTATGAGTGAGTACATGTGATAATTGTCTTTCCATGTCTGAAATATCAAACTTTTAAATGGAAATTTATTCTTATGAGGGTGTGCATGGGTATGGGTGTGTATACATTACACACTGTGCATATGGAGGATTGTCGTGGGACTTTTTTTTTTTTTTTGGTTTTTCGAGACAGGGTTTCTCTGTGGCTTTGGAGTCTGTCCTGGAACTAGCTCTGTAGACCAGCCTCTGTAGACCAGGCTGGTCTCGAACTCACAGAGATCCGCCTGCCTTTGTCTCCCGAGTGCTGGGATTAAAGGCATGCGCCACCGCCCGGCTGTCATGGGACTTTTTCAGCGGGACTGTTGGCTCCCTAAATGTCACATGGGCTTATTATAAATATGAAAGTTTGGCCAATAGCTTTGCCTTGTTTCTAACTAGCTCTTATAGCTTCACCTGTCTATTAATTTCCTTTCTGCCCATGACTTTATTACCTTATCTCCGTAGTACCCATCCTGCTTGCTCGTGTCTCCTCATACTTCTTTCCAGCATCCCCTCTGCCCGGAAATCCTGCCCTAGCTATTGGCCGTTCAGATTTTTGTTTCACCAATCAGAGTGACATGTCTTCACAGTGTACAAAAACCTTATTTCACAATGAAGGACGGAGGACAACTTTCAGGAGCCTGCTCTCTCCTTCCACTTGTGAGGTAAACACCTTTACTGCCTGAGCCATCTTGCTGGACTAAATTAATTTTTGTTTTGAGACCAAGTCTGATGTAGACCAGACTGTCCTCAAACTCAGTTGCTGTGTAGCCCGAAGGTAACCTTGAACTTCTGGTCCACGTCCAGGTGCTGGGATTCGTGTGTGTGTGCCATCAACTAGGTTTTATGTGTCGCTGGGGATGCAACCCAGGACTTCATGCGTTCTAAGCAAGCCTTCCACCAACTGACCTGCACCTCCAGCCCAATCTTCATATTTTAGGTCAGCGTAGGAAGTGTGGTTTTCACTGCGGCATTTCATATGTGTTTCATTGTTCTTGGGTCTCATTTGTTTCCCTCCCCTCCAGCTGGCGCTCTCTCTTCCCTCAGTCTGTAGTTCTGTTTCCTGCCCTCTGCGTCCTCCCTCCCATCTCTCTCAGCATCTTCTTCCCTCTCTTTTATTTATTTATTTAGGTTTTTTTTTTTTTTTTTTTTTTTTGAGACAAGGCTTCTCTGTGTAGCCCTAACTGCCCTGGAATTAACTCTGTAGACCATGCTGGTCTTGAACTCACAGAGATCTGCCTGCCTCTGCCTCCTGAGTGCTGTCATGAGCTCTTTTTTTTTTTTTAGTTTCATGATCTACAAATACACCTATGTAAACACACACACAAGCACAAATTTAAATTAGATTTAAAAATTATCCTGAGACTGGAAAGATGGCTCAGTGGCACTTGTTGCTCTCACAAAGGACCCAAGATTGATTCACAACACCTGCATGGCAGTTCACAGCTGCCTGTGACCCTAGTTCCAGGGACTCTGATGCCCTCTTTGACCTCTGCAGGCAGCGGCATATGCATGGTATACAGATACACACGACATATGCAGGCATACAAATTTAGTTAACTTTTATTTTTTAACCTTTTTCTTTGTATTTCTGTCTCTGTCTCTCTCTTTCACACTCTCTTTCTCTTTGTGTGTGTGTGTGTGTGTGTGTGTGTGTGTGTGTAGGCCAAAAAAGGACACTGGATCCCCTGGAACTGGAGTAATGGGTTGCTTGTGAGTTACTATATGTGGGTGCTGGAAACTGAACTCAGGTCCCATAAAAGAGCAGAAATTGCTCTTAACCAGCGAGTCATCTCTCGGTTCCATACATACCATTTTAAATCTAGGATCTGCATATCAGAGACCATATGGTCTTCGTCTTTTGAATTTGCCTTATTTCACTTAACAGCAACACTCAGTTGTATTCTTTTTCCTGCATATGTCACACATACACACATACACACAAAAACTGTTGAAAAACATTTCCCTGTGTATCCGTACTGCATTTTCTTGGCCCGTTCCTCTGTTGGTGGGCATCCAGGCTGGCTCCAGTTCCTGGTTATTGGGAACATTCTGCTAGAAACATGTGCAAGGAACTCTAGGGTACGTTGACCCAAAGGCTTTTGTGTAAATACGCAGGAATGGCATAGTGGTTGAACGGGAGTTCTGTTTTCAGTGGTTTGAGGAACCCCGCACTGATTTCCACGGCTGACGCACAAGTTGGCACTCTCACAGTAGAGAACAGAGGTCTGTCTTCCCTGGCCCTTTGTGACATTTGCTCCTTCTGCCTGGGGAGAGCCCGGTCTCACAGCTGCCTTAATTTGCATTTTCCTGAAGTTAAGGAAGTTGAACTATTCAAGTTCTCATTGGCTGTTTATCTTTCGAGAATTGTCTGGTCAGTTCAGCAGTCTGTTGATTGATACAACAATTTGTTTCATAAAAATTATGAACAGTTGCAAATGTGTTTAACCCTGTTAAATATAGCTAAATATAGTGAAATAATATTTGTTTAGCCTCTCCTAAACATAGTTAGTTACATTAGCCCATGTTTGGGAAAACATTTTAAAACAATAAACCCAGTTTCACAAAATAGTAGTAGACTATTTCACATCATTTATTGAAAAGAGCCAATTTCCAGGTCAAAAAGTGGTTTCTGCTGAATATAGATGGATTCTATACTATCAGTTAAAAAAAATATAGAGTTGGGGCTGGAGAGATGGCTCAGAGGTTAAGAGCACTGACTGTTCTTCCAGAGGTCGTGAGTTCAAACCCAGCAACCACATGGTGGCTCACAACCATCTGTAATGAGATCTGGTGCCCTCTTCTGGCCTGCAGGCATACATGCAGGGAGAACACTGTATACATGATAAATAAATAAATCTAAAAAAAAAAAATCTAAAGTTAAAAAAAATCTAAAATTGGGGACTGGAGAGATGGCTCAGTGGTTAAGAGCATTGCCTGCTCTTCCAAAGGTCCTGAGTTCAATTCCCGGCAACCACATGGTGGCTCAAAACCATCTGTAATGAGGTCTGGTGCCCTCTTCTGGCCTGCAGACATACACACAGACAGAATATTGTATGCATAATAAATAAATAAAATAAAAAAATCTAAAATTGAAAAATCATAGGTTGGCATGGTCAATATCTTCCTTCATGTCATTTATCAATATCTAATATTCTGATTAATCTGTTTATTTATTGTCCTTTAGGACTTTCATTACTCTGCCTAGTGTCCTGCTGGGAATGGTTTTGTGTCTTTAGTTGGCACACGGCAGTAAACTTAATACCGAGACCTGGTTTTCAGTTGTACTATAGACATTCGGCAATACTGAAAAATAGGAGTTGGAAGACAGCTTAGCTGACAAAGTGCTTGTTGGCATTGTCCGCGTGTACGCCTTCTGGCCAGAAGAGGGCACCAGTCCTCATTACAGAAGAAATTACCATGTGGTTGCTGGGAATTGAACTCAGGACCTCTGGAGAGAGAGCCAGTGCTCTTAACCTCTGAGCCATCTCTCCAGCCCCCGCTTAGGCTGTTTTTAACTATCTCTTATAACTTAAATTAACCCACTTCTCTTAATCTATGGTCTGATACTTACTGCCCACCCTGCTCCTTCCACACCTCCTGGCGTCTCTGTAGGTCTACATTCTCCTCCTCTTCCTTTCTTTCCCTGGACAGCCCATCTATACTTCCTGCTTAGCTACTGGCCAGTCAGCTTTTTATTAAACCAATCACAGCAAGTACAACTTCACACAGCGTGCAAATATCCCACGATAGTGGGAAGTGAAAAATAAATGCGAACTCCATGGGAGGAGGTTGGGGGTACAGCTCAACAGGGGTGTGTGGGTTTTAGCATGCTGAAGGCCCTGAGTTCCATCCCCGACACCTTTTAAACACAAAACAGGCTGAGTATGGAGGAGTGCATGCCTGTAACCCCAGCACTTTAGAGATCAAGGCTGGACGATTGGCACTAATTCCAGGAGCTACTACTGTGCTCTAGGCTAGTCTGGATGGTGAGATCTTGTTTCAAAAAAAAAAAAAAAAAATCAGATCGAAACCAAACTTAAAGCCTGGGCGGAGTGATGGCTCTGTGGGTAAAGACACCAGCCGCCACTCCTAAAGATGACTCAGTTCTCGGGACCCACACGAAGAAATAGAACTGACTCCCCGAATAGTTTCCCGACCTCCACAGAGTGCCCCTATGTAGGTTAAAAATGTAATGAAAAAACCCACCCCCAAACCAAAAAAAGAAAAAAAGAAAAAGCCACAGAAAAAGAAAAGTCCACAGAAAGCATGGAACTCAATTACCAGCATTTCAAGAGTTAACAGGAGAGCCGGAAAGGTGGAGGGGGCGTGGCGAACTGGGGGTGCGGCGAAGCTGGGAGGCGTGGTAAGGGGTGTGGCGAACCAAGGGACTTTCTGCGGGCCGGGGCGCGGCGAGCGAGTGGGCGTGACGAGGGCGGAGCTGACCGGAAGCGGGGGCGGAGTCTCAGGAAGTGACGCCCCCCTGCTGCGCCGCGGAGACTTTTGCTGGGCGAGCGACTTTAGCGGCTATGGAGAACGGAGCGGTGTACAGTCCCACGACCGAGGCGGCCCCGGGCGCGGGCCGGGGTGCGCGCAGCGGCCTGGCCGCCTACTTCTTCCTGGGCCGGCTCCCGTGGTCTCGGCGCATTCTCAAAGGCTTGCAGCTGGTGAGGCCGGCGGCGGCGGCGGCGGCGGCGGAGGAGCGGGCGCCGGGTCGGGGGTCGGGCCAGGGTCAGGGCGGGGGACCTGTGAGCTGGGGAGCTGTGGGCTCGAGGCCGCCGCTGCTCGGCCTCCTCGTTCGGGAAGCCGCCGTTTCCACGCCCCAGTTCCTTCCCTTTCCACTAAGGAAGGGGGCGTTGCCGTCCGTCTGCCTTCTTCCCGTAGCCCCGCGGTAGCTCCTCTCCCTCAGCCACCGAAACCTCCTTTCCCATCTCTCTGCGAACACTCTTTCATTATCGCTCTGAGTGCTTGTGTTTTAGACAACGAAGTACTTTCTGTTTATCGTTTCTGGCTTTTGCGGTTTTCCGGGTGCTAGCCCAGTTCAACTTGTCGGACAATTTGTGTATGGGTTGAACTTGCACAGTGGGTTCCAGGTAGAGTCAAAAGGACGTCTTTCTGGTTCTTGTGTGCTGGTGAGAGAACTAGATCACGGCATGCTTCTCAAGTGCCATAAGCTTAGGCGCGAAAATGTGGACATCTTTGATATTTGTATTGTGATCAAATTGATACGCATGTTGCGTTTCAGGCTCCTGACTCAGCTGTCAGTGGGTATTTTTTCAAGAAGACAATTTTAGGAAAAAACAGACTGTGGTTTTTGCTTTGTTTTGTGAACCATTTTTGCTAAAAAAAAAAAAAAAAAAAAAAAAAACAAAAAAAAAAAAACAGCCCATGGGTTTCCTTGGGAAGGTTTAAAATTCTTAAAACTCCGATAACCAGAACTAACATTCTTGGAACTCAGTTGACCTACTTTCCTGGGGTAGAAAAACAGCAGTTAGGCACTGCTTTTAGTTGCTACAGCGATGGAAGCTGGGGATGAAGAAGTCACTTGGAGACAAGTTAGATAAAGTGATGTGTACGACCCTAGAGAATCTGGTCCTGGGTGTCCCTCCCTCCACACCCTCCTAGAATGTCCACAGTGGGCAGTTTCAGGTTCTTAGGCACTGGGCCTCCATCCTGTCATCGCTCCTTTACAGAACCAGTTCCTTTTACACGAATGGGTGTGGTTTTGCTCCCCTCCCCCACTCCCTTCCCGCCTCTCTTCATTCTCCTTCTCCCCTCTCTTTTCTCCCTGCTCTCCCTCCCCCATCTTTTCCTCTTCCCACTCTATTTCTCCCACTGTTTCTTCACAGACTCTTAGTAGTCTAGATTACCTTCAAACTCATTACTAAGTTGTGGAGGATGACCTTGAACTTCTGTTCGCCCTGCCTCAGTGCTGGGATTACTGGTGTGCCCCACCAAGCGGTTTACATAGTGCTGAGACTCGAACCCAGGGCCTTGTATATGCGAGATTAGCACTCCACCAACTGAGCTATACCTATAGATCCAGATTCTCTCTCTCTCTCTCTCTCTCTCTCTCTCTCTCTCTCTCTCTCTCTCTTCTCGAGACAGGGCTTCTCTTGTATCAGCTCTGGCTGTCCTGGAACTCTCTGTAGATCAGGCTGGTCTTGAACTCACAGAGGTCCACCAGCCTCTGCCTCCCGAGTGCTTGTGCCACCGAGGCCCAGCCAGATTCACTTTCTTTTGTTCTTCCTCTCCTTCGTCCTCACATATTTCCTAGATACCTGCTGTGCTTCTCTGTGGAAAAATACACAGTTCTAATGAACCTTTTTGAACAGAGAGAAATCACTGTACAGCCAAAGCATTCTTGCAGCTCCAAGGAAATTGTGTCTCCTGATCTCCTGGTCATTAAATCTATTATTTTCAGTTGCTTTTATTTCTAATAAGTAATGCTAAAGCCAAAGTAATAATTCTCATTACTGGGGGCTGGAGAGATGGCTCAGTGGTTAAGAGCAGCGGCTGTTCTTCCAGAAGTCCTGAGTTCAATTCCCAGTAAGCATATGGTGGCTCACTACCACCCATGATGAGATCTGGTGCCCTCTTCTGGCCTGCAGGCAGACATACAGGCAGAATGCTGTATACATAATAAATATTTTTTTTTTTTAAAAAATTCTCATTACTTTATTATAACTCAGCAGAAGAGAACCAACCAGAAGTTTTGCTGGTACTGACAGTTGGATCCCAGGGCTCAGTTTGCTTTGAAAAGGCTGTTAGCTGTTCTGTGAGTTTGCCATCAGTCCTAAGGAGAAGTGGGAATGGCACGAAACACTGCCTCCGAGAAATGCCTCCGTTATGGGTAACTTGTAATGTTACAGGCTTGCTTTCTTTAACACGGAATTTGAAACACTTTTTCATTTCTGTGGTTGCCCTTTTGTTCCTGCTTTTTCTGTTTTAATAATGTCTTACCTATTAACAATAAAAATATACTATGGAGTGATTTTTAAAAAGTCCCAAGAAAGTTATAGATGAGATCTATAAAAATGCATCCAGGATGAGCGCTATAGGCAAGACTTTCTTCGCCTTATACTCTGCCATTCTCGGTGTCTTTAGTTGACTTGAAGTCTAATAGTGTTGCAGAGCTCTGATAAGAAAACAGGGTGTGGAGACATCACAATCAGAAGAGGAGGAGCAGTGTGTTAACAGGGAACCTCCAAACCAAACCCTGAGATAAGTATTCAGAACGTTGGTATGTGATTTGTTATTCTGGGTCCATAAATCTTAACAGATTCTCAAAGACTCCAAAGAGAAAAAGAAGCCTGCTGTGAATAGTAGACTTGGAATTCTTCCAGCAGAGCCCTGGGCGGTGGGGCTGGGCATCCTCTAGGTTCTTTCCACGGGTAGATCTCCCAGGCTGCTCCCGACTTGGTTACCAAGCTAATTTATCAAGGGGCACAGGGCGAGCCTGCGAGCACAGGAGATTATGGTAGAAATGCAAACAAAGCCTGTCTGGCTCTTGGAATTCTGCTGCTGTTTGTCACTTGGTCTAACCTGCATCTTGTCAAAGACTTGTGGAAAATGTAAAGGCTGGGCTCACTGGCTTCTACCTTTCCCGAGCTGAGCGGTGAAGGAGTGGGGGAAACGTTGTTGTCAGGAGCTACGGGGCCACACACACACACACACACGCACACACACACACGCACGCACGCACACACACACAGGCACACACAGGCACACACTGGTTTCCCTGTGTAACCTTGACTGTCCTGGCTGGCCTTGAACTCACAGAGACCCTCCTGCCTCTGCCTCCCAAGTGCTGGGACTAAAGATGTGTACCACTACCACTGGGCTAGAATCTTCAATTTTATGGAACTGGACTTTGCTTTATCTGATTTGTAGGTTTGCCCTTATGTTCCTATTTTATTTGTTATTTTTTGAATGTTTAATGATGAATTTTTTTCAGGTTATAATGTTTAAATGACTACATGAACCAGTCTGTGATTTAAGTTTTAACTTAAATTTATTGTGTGTGTTTGTGTTCATGATTCATGTGGATAGGTATGCATGCTATGTCATGTGTGTGGAGGTCAGAGGACAACTTTGTGGACTCGGTTCTCTCTCTCTCCTTCCATCTTTATGCAGGTTCTAGGATTGAACTCTGATCCTTGCTTGCATGGCAAGTGCTTTTACTTTGAGCCATCATGTCGTCCCCATAGTCTGAAAGGTCTTTATATGGATTCATACTTTTTTTTTTTTTTGAGACACAATTTCTCTATGTAACTTTGGAGTCTCTCCTGGAACTCGCTCTGTAGACCAGGCTATCCTCAAACTCATGGAGATCCACCTGCCTCTGCCTCCCAAGTGCTGAGATTAAAGGTGTGTGCCACCACTGCCAAACTTCATATAATCTCTTTGTTGATTATACATATGATTGAAAAACATATACTGTTGGCTAGCATAATACTATGAAACTAAATTGCTACCCAAAATGAATTTATTTAATTTTATGTGTATTGGTATTTTACCTGCTTGTGTATCTATGTGCCATGTGCATGACTAATGTTTCCAGAAGTAAAAAGTCATATCTGATCCTCTGGAACTAGAGATACAGGTTGTGGTGAGCTGCATGAACTGTACTGGTTTGTGTGTGTGCCCATGTGTGTTGTGTATATGGAGGGCAGAAGTCAACTGCCTCAAGGCTGGCTTGTTTGCACCTCCCCAGTACTCTGGCCCCCATGGGTGCTCTCTCTGGTGGTGAAGTCTCGTGTAGCCACAACTGGCCTTGAATTTCCCATGTAACTAGGAGACATACTTAAATTCTGCCTCTGCCTCCTGAGTGCTGGCATCATAGTTATTCACGTTCAGCTTCCAGCTTTTTTTTGTTTTTATGCCAGGCTCTTTTTTTTAGGGATCAAACTCAGGTCTTTGTAATTGTACAATCTTTATGGTTTTTCTTGTTTGAGACAGGGTCTCATGTAGCCCTCCCTGTTTGAATGATTGACCTTAATTCAGAAAGTAGCTGAAGGTGGCCCTGAACTCAGGATCCTTCTTTCTCTACCTCCCTGGTAGGTAGGTGCTGGGGTTGTAGGGTGTACCACCATGCCCAGCTTTTGTTTTGTTTGAGAGAGGATCTCATAGTGTAACCCAGGCTAGCCTGAGACTTGCTGTGTAGCTCAGGCTCACAGTGTCCTCCCATCTTGGCCTTCTGAGTGCTGGGATTATAGGCATGTCCGCTTGTGGCTTCAGTGATATGTTCTTAAACCTTTTTTTCTCTTTTTTTAAAATTTATTCTCTCTTTCTCCCTCTGTGTGTGTGTGTGTGTGTCTTTTGTGAGGCTATGTGTGTGTCAGTGCAGGTACCTGCAGAGGCCAGGGATGTCAGATCCCATGAGGCTGGAGTTGCAGGTGCTTGTAGGCCACCCTGCATGGATGCTGAGAACTGAACTTGGATCCTTTGCAAGGGCAGTAAGTGCTCTTAACCATTGAATCATCTTTCCAGCTTCTTAAAACTGTTTTTAATAGTGTGCTCTTCTCTGAGTACATGTAATTTTATAGAAGATAATGTCTTCTAGCCGGGCGGTGGTGGCGCGCGCCTTTAATCCCAGCACTCGGGAGACAGAGGCAGGCGGATCTCTGTGAGTTCGAGACCAGCCTGGTCTACAAGAGCTAGTTCCAGGACAGGCTCCAAAACCACAGAGAAACCCTGTCTCAAAAAAAAAAAAAAAAAAAAGAAGATAATGTCTTCTAATTAATGCCAGTCAGTTTTTTAAAATTGTTTTTATTGAGCTATGCATTTTTCTCTGCTTCCCTCCCTTCTTTTCCCCTCTCTTCCTACCATCTCCTATGGTCCCCATGCTCCCAATTTACTCAGGAGATCTTGCCTTTTTCTATTTCCGTGTAGATTAGATCCATGCGTGTCTCTCTTAGGGTCCCCATTGTTGTCTAGGTTCTCTGGGATTGTGTCTCTGGGAGGCTGCCTTTTTTTTTTTTTGCCTTATTTCTGAAAGCCACTTATGAGTGAGTATGTATGACATTTGTCTTACAGGGTCTGGGTTACCTCACTCAATATGATGCTTTCTAGATCTATCCATTTGCCCGCAAATTTCAAGATACCATTATTTTTTTCTGCTATGTAGTACTCCATTGTGTAAATGTACTGCATTTTCCTTATCTGTTCTTCAGTCGAGGGTCATTTAGGTTGTTTCCAGGTTCTGGCTATGACAAATAATGCTGCTATGAACATAGTTGAGCACATGTTCTTGTGGTATGATTGAACATCCTTTGGATATATACCCAAAAGTGGTGTTGCTGGGTCTTGAGGTAGGTTGTTTTCTAATTTTCTGAGAAATTGCCGTACTGAAATTCAAAGCAGCAGGGCTGGAGAGATGGCTCAGAGGTTAAGAGCACTGACTGTTCTTCCAAAGGTCCTGAGTTCAATTCCCAGCAACCATATGGTGGCTCACAAACATCTGTAATAAGATCTGGTAACCTCTTCTGGTCTGTAGGCACACATGCAGGGAGAACACTGTATACATAATGAAATAAATCTAAAAAAAAAAGAAAAAGAAATTCAAAGCTGCTGGACCAGTTTGCACTCCCACCAGCAATGGAGGAGTGTTCCCCTTTACCCCAGTCCTCTCTGCCAGTCAGTTTTTAAGATGTTTAAGGGGGCAGACTTTTACACCGTGTAGCACTAGCTCAGGTTCATTTGTAAACTCAGATGGGAAGCTGTTCTCCAGATGATCCCCACCCTGAATGCTCTTTTTCCTCTAGCCATGTCCCGGTAGATACACTCAGAGAGCTGGCTGCAACGGGCACTTAGCTGTGTGCTCGCTGAGCAGTCTCTAGTATGATAAGTTCTTGCTGTTAATAATGGATGTGCTTACCAAGAAAACAGCAAGGAGCCTTTTATCAAATTTGTTTCTTTGCTGTGTGTGGGAGTCTTGCTTCCTGCCCTTGATCACTTGTGAAATGCTGGTGACCACTGTTTCTTGAAATGCTTCCTTCTCTTAGTGAGCACATTCTTTTTCTTTATTTAATACAGAAAGTATCTGTTTACCAAAACAACTAAAATAAGATTAAAATAAAATAAAACACCCCATCTGACTCATTCCTAGATATCACGGTTGGATACATTGTTTGGAGTGTTTTTACTTGCTTTAAAAGTTTCCCTTTTTATTTAAAAAAAAATGAAAACCAATCTATCCTGACTTACTTATTCTATTTGGTTTTTCGAGAGAGGATTTCTCTGTGTATCAGCCCTGGCTGTCTTGGACTTGCTTTGTAGACCAGGCTGGCCTTGAACTCACCTGCTTCTTTCTGCCTCTGCTGGGACTAAAGGTGCAGTACCACCACCACCCACTTTACCTCCTACTCTTGACCTGGGGAACTCCCTTAATTCCCAGACTCCTGCGGTTCTCATCACATAGCCACACCCATTCCTTTTGAATTTCTTACCATTCCCAGTTAGGTCAGTACCCCTTTGGACTCACCGGGCAGGTTCTTGCCCTCCTGAGTCTGTCCTTGCTCCCTTGACTGGGAATGTCCTCTCCTGCCCATGTGTCCATCCATCCTTGTCTGGCTACTCTGGGCTTTTCCCCGATATTTGCTCCACTTCTCGAGGACTGCTCAGCTGTGTGGTGTGAAGCACGGTTGCCCGTTGTCTCCTGTGCATCGCTCGTGTTGCTCCATCATGACATGCTCATACACACCCATTGTTGCCTGATCTTAAAGCCCGCTCAGCGCTGGAGCGGGCATCGTGTGGAGGGTGATTGTAAAAGAACCGTTGGGGGGAGCGAGCTTTGCATATACAGTAATGTGTGATGCGAAGACCTTGGCCTTTAAAACCTAGTAAGTGTTCAGCCTGGATGTTGAACTCCTTCCTTCTGCTAGGATGGCTAGGTAGAGCCTGCCTCTTGATAGTACGAATGACTCTTGTTAATACATAGAGCAGGGCTACTGGTGGCCTGGGACCCTCTACTTCTGGGAGCGGTCTTGCCCTTCTTCCCAGACAGGCAGCCTATGTCTGTGCTGCAGGCCAGGCGTTACTGTTTATAGCTCTCACAGGAGTGGGTCAAGAGCAGTCAGACAGAATTCTCAGTTGAAAGTTTTCTCACAGTCATCTGGCTTGGAACGCTAACCAAGAATTGCCTTGAACTCTTGATCTTTTTGCCTCTGCTTCTCGGCTGTTGGTATTACAGGAGTGCCCGCCACAGCTGACTTCAACTGACTTTCATACACATAGGTGTATTTTTATTTTATGTATATGAGCTTTTTGTCTGCATATATGTCTGTACTTTTTTCATGCTTGGTACCCAGGGCCACCAGAAGGGAGTTTTGAATCCCCTGGACCTGGAGTTACAGATAGTTGTAAGCTGCCATGTGGTTGCTGGGAATTGAACCTGGGTCCTCTGAAAGAGCAGCCAGATGGCTCTTAACTGCTGAGCCATCTCTCCAGCCCCAGGTAGCTATGTTTTTCAGACATTTCCTAGACTCTTAAACTTGGATAAACTTTAACATATAATTATACAGCAAGTAGACCCTTATACATTTACAATTCACATTAGATTCTCATCCTAAAATTTCATTCTGTAGCCACCAGCACAGGAGCTTAAGGAAACAGTTATGTGTGATTTGTCTCTGTGTGTCACTCCATATCCTGTGATGTAATGGCAGGGAATGCGTCCGTCGACGTTCAGGATGGGGGTCTACTTTATGTCTGGTTAACCTCACGGGAAACAGGTCTACTTTTGTTCTGGCATAAAACCTTTTTAGTCGTGAGGTGGGAAGTTTCCCTTGGAACAAGTGGTTCTCAACCTGTGGCTTGTAACCCCTTTTGGGGATTGAATGGCCCTTTCACAGGCCCTTTTGATGGTTTGGGCACTCAGAAGGTCATTCCCCAAGCTTTCTCAAAACCTGAGACTATCAGAAAACACAGATATTACATTATGATTCAGAACAGTAGCAAAATCACAGTTTTGAAGTAGCAATGAAAATAACTTTATGGTTGGTCATTCCAAACATGAGGAACTGTATTAAAGGGTCGCAGCATTAGGGAGGTTGAGAACCACTGCCTTAGAAGATTATATGCTACTTTGCATTTGACTTTTTTTTCTGTTTACCTTTTATTTTTATTTATTATTTAATTTTTTTTTCTGGAAACAGGGTTTCTCTGTGTAGGCCTGGTTGTCCTGGAACTCACTTTGTAGACCAGGTTGATCTTTGAACTCAGAGACATTCTGCCTCCCAAATGCTGGGATTAAAGGCAGGTACCACCATGTTTTTGATATAACTTGTTTTTTTGAGATAGAGTCTCTTATCCTTGAACTCTTGAACTCTTGATTCTTGACCTCCCAAAGGCTGAGTTTAGTGTGTGTGTGTGTGTGTGTGTGGTGTGTGTGTGTGTGTGGTGTGTGTGTGTGGTGTGTGTGTGTGGTGTGTGTGTGTGTGGTGTGTGTGTGTGTGGTGTGTGTGTGTGGTGTGTGTGTGTGGTGTGTGTGTGTGGTGTGTGTGTGGTGTGTGGTGTGTGTGGTGTGTGTGGTGTGTGTGTGTGGTGTATGTGGTGTGTGGTGTGTGTGTGTGTGGTGTGTGTGTGGTGTGTGTGTGTGTGTGGTGTGTGTGTGGTGTGTGTGGTGTGTGTGGTGTGTGTGTGTGTGGTGTGTGTGTGGTGTGTGTGGTGTGTGTGGTGTGTGTGTGTGTGGTGTGTGTGTGTGGTGTGTGTGTGTGGTGTGTGTGTGTGGTGTGTGTGTGTGGTGTGTGTGTGTGTGGTGTGTGTGGTGTGTGTGTGTGGTGTGTGTGTGTGGTGTGTGTGTGTGGTGTGTGTGGTGTGTGTGTGTGGTGTGTGTGGTGTGTGTGTGTGTGGTGTGTGTGTGGTGTGTGTGTGTGTGTGTGGTGTGTGTGTGGTGTGTGTGTGGTGTGTAGGAGTGTATGCCACGGTGCACATGTGAAGGTCAGAGAATATCTTGTGAGTATTGGTTCTCTTCTTCTACCCTCCGAGTTCTGAGATTGAGAGCTGGTCGTCAGGCTTGCCCAGGACTGGCAGAGCCATCTCTCCAGGCTCCTAGCTATAACCTTTCAAGGTTGAATCAATTAATTAATGAAGCACGATTAATAAAAATTCAGAGAGAGAAATTGTGGTTCAACCTGAAGATCCAAAAAGCAAAGCAGACAGCCACTGGCTCTTACCTCAACATCAGTCCGAAATGGTGAATCAGCCTTATGGAATCTCAGAATGAGACTGTGTCTGAGAACTGTCTCTTCCCGTTTTATATTCCTCTCTAGGTATGGGATTAAAGGCGTGTACCACCCGGTTTCGATGGCAAACTAGTGTGGCTACTGGGATTAAAGATGTGTGTTGCCATTCCCTGGTCCGTAAGGCTGACCAGTGGAACTGTTTAACTCTCTGATCTTTAGGCAAACTTTATTAAAATACAAATGGAATGCCACTATAAATTAACTTACTAATCGCTAGTGTTGGGTAGTGAACGAAGGGCTTCACGCATGGTAGGTGTGCACTCTGCCAACTGAGCTATAGCCTCCCCCAGCTGCTGAGATTGAATTTTTATACTTTGTACAGTTATCTGGAGATTGATCTAGGCTGGACATTTTGTACCTCAGCTTCCTTTAGCTGATGAAGGCACCTGCAGTGTATCTAGTTTGGGGCTATGAGAATAAAGTTGTTTTGATGTTCCTGTACCTGCTTTTTTTTAAGGTAGGTTTTCATTTCCCTGGAGTACCCAGGAGTGCTTAGCTTTGAAGAAGCTGCTAGTTTCCCTAGTGCTGGTCTGTTGACATTGGCAAGAAAGTATAGGTGAGCTGGGCAGTGGTGGCACGTACCTTTAATCCCAGCACTTGGGAGGCAGAGGCAGGCGGATCTCTGTGAGTTCGAGACCAGCCTGGTCTACAGAGCGAGTTCCAGGACAACCAGAGCTACAGGGAAATCTTGTCTTGAAAAGCCAAAAAGAAAAAAAGAAAACAAGTGTGGGTGAGCGTTCACTGTCCATTGTGAAATGCAGCTCTTGATTTTTATTTTTATTTTCTTTTCCAAGCTTCCCTGTTTCTTTTTTTCAGGGCTGGGGATTGAATCCAAGGCCTCCTGAATGCCAGACATGCATTCTACCACTCAGCTACATTCCTAGCTCCTAGGTGTTTTTTTTGAGACAAGGTCTCACATTGTAGCCCAGGCTGGCCCTGAACTCCAGTGGATCCTGAGTGCTGGATTCATAGGTGTGCACCAGCTCTCTAGTCTGCTTTGTTGGTGCTTTTTTCTTTCTTTTTTTTTTTTTTTTTTGTAGCAGTGTGTGCTACTCTTGTGTTTGTCTGTTTCTCCTGCTCTCCCTGGGGTAAGGTGGAATTTCCCTTGGCTTTTCACTTTGGGTCATCAGTCCTTTTGATGGTTTGGGCACTCAGAAGGTCATTCCCCAAGCTTTCTCAAAACCTGGAAACAGTTAGTCTTCTTCCACTTTCTGAAGAGTTAACCCCTGAGCGCCTGTTCCTCCCTCGCAGAGCTGCGCCCTGCCTGTCTCCAGGCCCTCGCAGCACAGGGTTTCTGTAAGGCAGTTAAAAGTGCTCAGTGTTTTCTCCTTGAGCTTCCCTTCCTGTGCCCTTGTCCCCTGCCCCCTGACTTGACTCTGCTCTTCTAGTCTGCTGCCCTGTCTCCCCACCCCCACCATAAGTACAGAGTTATCTGACTTCTCTGCCAGGCGACAGCTTTCTTGCCAACTGTCAGTGATACCACCATCGGCTTTCTTTTGTGCGGCTAATGCAGGTTCTTGCCCTCTGCATAGCAGTAGTGTGCTCGCCACCTGCTGGGCACACTTGCTCTCATCTCGGAGCCCCTGGGCTGCTGTTTCTTACTGCTCTTGCTGGTTTCTCCACTTTGCCGCCCAGGAAGACTGCCCCCTCTCCCGGCAATCTCTCAGACCTCTGGCTTGGCTCCTCCCACAGTGTGTCTGCAGGCATACATCCCCTGCACTCTAGACTGCCTCACCATTTGCCTCCAACTATGCCTCTGCCTACCTCTCTCCCTGACTCTTTCGTTACAGCACACACACAAAAAAAAGTTTGCTGTGCATTGTGGCACTCGGCTTTCTCTTCTTCTGAAAGTCCTTTTTTTGGTGGTGGTGGGGGGCTGTTACAGCACTTTCATTGAGTCTGTCTGACACACAGTAGTTAACTGGTGTATCCCTTTAAGGCAAGAGGACTGTCAGTTCTGTTAATCAAGTTTGTCCACTAATCTTGTTTGCCCCAGTCTCTACTTTATACATATTGAGTAAGCAAATAGTGGGTTTAATTTTTCTTAGGAGGGGTGGTCTCACAGCCTTGGCAAGGCTGGCCTTGAACTTTTGATCCTCCTGCATCACCCTCCCACAGGTCTGGGTTTATAGGCCCATGCCACCAGGCACAGCCTGCGTGTAGTTTTGATTGTCATGGGTTCTCTGAATCACTGAGGTCAGTTGGTTTCCTTTTGTAGCTGCTGTCTTTGCTGGCCTTTATCTGTGAAGAGGTTGTGTCCGAGTGCACGTTGTGTGGAGGCTTGTACTTCTTTGAGTTTGTGAGCTGCAGCGCCTTTCTCCTGAGCCTCGTCCTGCTGATCGTGTACTGCACACCAGTGCATGACAGAGTGGATGCTGGGAAAGTCAAGTTGTCGGTAAGTGGGGAAGACAGCCCGAGTCAGGGTGCGCGTCTGCAGTCGTCCTGGTTTATTGGTACAGCGGTGATGCTTTCAGAGCAAAGCACCGGGAAGAATGGTGTCCATGTTCTAGCTCTCTGCATCCTAGCAACTTGAGCTCCACTTCACTGACGGAGACAGGAAATGAGTCTAGAATGAGAGGGAGAGGCTTCACCTAATTCATGTTAGACATTTCGATGTTGTTTGCTTTAACACAGGGTCTTACTAGCCCAGACTGGTCTTGAACCTGTGATCCTCCTGCCTCAGCTTCTGAGTGCTGGCATTGTAGACTTGGGCCAACATGCCTTACTTAAGCATTTTTTTAGAAGTTTGGTTTTGTCACTTTTTGTTTCTTACATTTCAGAGTGTCACTCATTGTCTGTGTAGTTAGGGTTATGTGCCTGCTCCTACCAGGCACCGTGTGCTGGACATGCAGTGGTAGAAATAAGCATAAAACCACCAGTAGTAGTGTTTGCCGAGCATTCACAAGGCCATAGGCTCACTCCCCAGGAAAAAGAAAAAAAGAAGAACCAGATCAAAACTGAAAAAGAGTTAGTTATGGTGGCACATGACCTAGTGCTAAGGAAGCAGAGGCAAGTGGTTAGATCTCTGTGAGTGCAGGCCAACCTGGTCCACACATTGAGCACAGACCACCCAGGACTACATGGTGACACCCTGTCTCAAAAAATATTTTTTTTTTGTGATACACAATTATGTTCAACTTAAAGTTGATAGCGTTTGCATGTAGATATGTTGAAAAGGTACCAGGCTGGCATGTTTAAATTTGGGTTGCACCAAGAACGTGTAAGTCATTCAAGGGGTTTCAAAATTCAAAATGTTAAACTTTGTGTCTGCCTGTCTAACCTGTTGTGTTCTTGTTTCCTCTGCACCTGTAGGATTTCTATATCACCCTGGGAACAGGGTGTGTGTTTCTCTTGGCATCTATCATTTTTGTTTCTACCCACGCTGGGACCTCAGCTGAAATTGCTGCGATCGTGAGTACTTTGCATTTTTAACCTTCCTTATTTTTGTTTCCTTAGATATAGAGGATTTAGGGGCTGGAGAGATGACTCCTCAGTTAAGAGCACTGGCTGCTCTTCCAGAGAACCCAGGTTCAATTCCCTGCACCCACATGGCAGCTCACAACTGTCTGTAATTCTAGCTCCAGGAGATTCAGCAACCTCATACAGATATACATGCAGGCAAAATACTAATACACATAAAATAAAATTAAATAAATCATTAAAAGAAAGAAATAGAGAATTTAGAAAGTTCTTGATAAGTTCTATACAAGAGTAATAATTAGGGGGCTGGAGAGATGGCTCAGTGGTTAAGGGCATTGCCTGCTCTTCCAAAGGTCCTGAGTTCAATTCCTGGCAACCACATGGTGGCTCACAACCATCTGGTGCCCTCTTCTGGCCTGCAGACATACACACGGACAGAATATTGTATACATAATAAATAAATATATAAAAAAAAGAGTAATAATTATTACTTATTTATATTCACGATGCATGTCTGTGAGGCACTCTGGAGAAAAGGCTTGCAGGGTTAGCCCGGCAAGTTGTGATGGAGTGTTTGAGTGAACCAACAGAAGTTGTTCTTCTTCTGATCTGCTCTTCAGTTTTCCTTTGAGTACTTATTTTACTTTTTGTTTTTCTTTTCTTTTTTTTCTGTCTTTCTTTATCTTCTTCTTGTTTGTTTGTTGCAATACTGGGGATTGAATTTAGGGCCTCATACATGCTAGGCAAGTATTTTTTTTTTAAAGATTTATTTATTATGTATATAATATTCTGCTTTCATGTATGCTCACATGCCAGAAGAGGTCACCAGATCTCATTACAGATGGTTGTGAGCCACCATGTGGTTGCTGGGAATTGAACTCACGACCTCTGGAAGAGCAGCCAGTGCTCTTAACCACTGAGCTATCTCTCCAGCCCCTCCCCCCCCTCTTTTTTTTCCAAGACAGGGTTTCTTTGGAGCCTGTCCTGGAACTTGCTCTGTTGACCAGGCTGGCCTTGAACTCAGAGATCCACCTGCCTCTGCCTCCTAAGTGCTGGGATTAAAGGAGTGCGCCACCACCACTGCTGGGCATTATCAACCATTCTTAAAACTAGTACTGTGGAGCCGGGCAGTGCTGTGGCACACGCTTTTAATCCCAGCAGGCGGATCTCTGTGAGTTTGAGGCCAGCCTGGTCTACAAGAGCTAGTTCCAGGGCAGGCTCCAAAGCTGCAGAAAACCCTGTCTTGAAAGACCAAACCAGAAAACAAAACAAAAAACCACTGGTACCGTGACGGGTTCTCTCTGTGGAGTCAACCAGCTCTCACATTCTCTTTACAGTGTTGTAAAAAGCATGCTTGCCTGTCCCAAACTTGCTTCGGTGTGACACTTTGAGTTGTAAAACCCTTTGAGACAACAAAGGGTAGTTCAGTGAAGAGATAGTTATTTGAATCCTTTGGGCCAAGGGTTGTGGGTTTTGTTGTTTTTGTTTTTGGAGACTGTGTAGTCCTGGCTGTTCTGGAACTCACTCTGTAGACCAGGCTGGCCTCAAACTCAGAGATGCGCCAGCCTCTGCCTCCCAAGTGCTGGAATTAGAGGCATGTGCTACTACACCTGGCCCCCTTTATAAATGTGGGTTTGAGGAGATTGAATTCGGTGCTCATGCTTGCAAGGCAAGAATTTAACTGACGGAGTTATCGCCTTAGCCCTGAAACTACATTTTAAGATAGAACAATACAAAATATGTTCAGAGTGCTGAAAGATGGGTCAGCATGGAGAGCATTTGCTGATTCTTCTGAAGACCCAGCTTCAGTTTCCAGTGCCCACATCGCAGCTCAAAACTATCCATAGTTTCAGAGGATCTGACTCCCTGCAGCACCAGGCACCCATACAGGCAAAATACTCAGATGGAGAAAAGAAAAAAAAAAGTAAAATCTTTAAAAAGAAAGCCTTGAGAGAATTGCAGACGTCACCTTGCCAGCCTGGTTTGTAAGGGGATGGACAGATATAGTCAGGCCTCCAAAGGGGAACGGCCCATGTTCGGTAGAGAGTTTATAAATTAGTTTGTGTGGGCTGTGCTGCGCACATCCAGGAAATGAATGGTGCAGAGCCCGGTTTACTGTGTGTGTTCTCCGGGGTGGAGGAGGGGTTGAGGAACCGATGTTAGAGACTCTGAGAGATGACCAGTCATCATGGAAATGTGAGCCAGGTGTGGGATTGCCATCAGTCCTAGCATCCTGGAAACTGAGGCCAGCTACCTAGGAAGTCAACATTCCCCCTCCTTCCCCCTCCACTCAGCACAAAGTCATGGAGGAGGCTGGAGTTGCAAGAGATTTGGTGCTGTTTTCTTCCTGTTTTGTCTCCACTTCCTCAAGGGTTTTGCTAGTGAGGAAGCTAAATTTGAAGCATGGTCTTTTGTCTCTGGACAGAATTCTCAGAATGTTTGGTCATATGTTAGAATAATACAATGAGGAAGTGATTTAGGGAAGAGGAAGTAGGTAGTGACATCATGTCCCTGGGTGACAAGTAACTGGAAAATGTATTTTAGGTCATTTAACCCAGTAGAGTTTAAAAAATGGAGTTTTCCTTTAGATATGAATAGCTTCATCTGTCTCCACCTAACGAGTTGCAAATCACGTTTCCCCTAACACATCTGTGGGTCAGTGAAGCCCTTGCTAATAAGCATGTGTTTGATACCATTTTGTGGAATTTCCTTTATCACTGAACTGAGTCTCATTGATGGACAGTCCACACAGGCTCCTGCATACATGTCAGGTATAGCAGAACCTGAGGCGGTTCAGCTAGTAATGCTGGCCACCACCACAGGGACTTGACCTTGAATCCTTTGAAAAGGCCGGAAACAGGGGTTGCCTTCCTTTTACAAGTTTTGGGGTGGGGTGCTCTAAGGTAAAATACGGCTCCACTGGAGGAACGCGGGATTTGTAGGACATTGGTAAGTAAGTAAGTAGATGCTTCAAGGCCAGTTTGGGCTGGCAGGCTGCAGGGTTGTGTGTCTGGATCCCTTCCATGCTACCTTGACTCCTAAAGTGGCCAGGTTTTAAAGCAACAGGTCCAAGTTTTGCCTTTTCAGACTGGGGTGGAGGGGGAGAGGCCTAGGGGATTGAGATGTTGCCTGGGGTCTGTCCTGCTGTTGTCATGTATAGGTACTAGGGTTGAGACCTCTTGAGAAAATCGGAAGTGTTGATGTGTCTGTGGATAATAGGATAAAGAGGGGGGAATCTTCGTATGTGTGTGGGGGGGGGGTATTTTGTTTGGTTTTTGAGACAGGCTCTCTTTGGTAGCCCAAGCACCTCAGCTCTGTAGAACAGACTGGTCTCAAACTCATGGAGATCCCCCTGCCTCTGCCTACCAAATGCTGGGATTAAAGGCGTGTGCCACCACCACCCGGCAAGTGGGGGGACCTTCTTAATGACTAGACGGATTTTTCATCTTGAGGCAGCCATAGAAAGAGATAGCCGTGTGACTTTAGGCACCCCTGTCCGTATGGTGACTTGCTCGCCTCTGAGTCAGGAGATAGGAGGTAGACATTCAGCCCAGTGTATGTGTGTGTTGGGGGGAGACTGGGTCAAAGGACTGTTGTAGCACGAATTCCAATTGGTCTTAATAATAAAAATCCAGAACCAGATTTCGGGGTAAATGCTGAAAGATCAGAGAAGTAAAGGAGCCAGCCACTAGAGAGACCCTTTACCTCTACCAAATCCTCAGCCCAAAATGGGCAAGATCCTGTCTCCACGACTCCTCAGACTGAATGTAACGTGCTCCTGCTCCTCCTGCCTTATATTCCTCTCTCCACCCAGCCGTATCCCTTCCTATCTCTACCTTCCTAGTGGTGAGATTAAAGGTGTGTGCCACCACTGCCTGGCCTCTGTGGCTAACTAGTAGCTTAGCTCTGCACTCTGATCTTCAGGCAGGCTTCATTTGTTAAATCACAAACAAAATATCACTGTCTTACTTGCAGCCAGCGAAATGTTGAGAGTTATGGTAAGCTGCAGGGTGAGGGATCTATACGTCCGGCCTTGGTGCCTCCTTAAAAGTCTTGTCTGGTAAAGCAGAGGGCTACGTGGGCCACCAAGGAAGCATTATGGTAGATGTGCCTGACAATGGGCGTTCTTGAGTTGTAAGCTTGGAAAATTGGGACATATTCTGGAAAAGGTAGCCTATAAGTCTGAGGCTTCTGCCAGAATAGCAGTGTCTAGAACCAGAGTGAGACTCTGCAGATCAGCACTGGACAGGAATAAGAGAAGCACCTCTCTAATGGAGACCACACAGGCACGGGAAGCTAAAAGGGTAAAGGAAGGGGAGGAGCTCGTTGTTGTGAGAGTGGGTTAAGGTTCCAGGGATAAATAGAGAACACAGTTTCATCTAGAAAGTTCATAGAGCTCCCTTGTAATCAGCAGTCAGCTATGCCAGGGACAGCAAGGGCATCATTATGGTCAGTGTGGCTGGTCACCAGCGCTCACTGAGGAGAGTTTGAAGGAATTCTTTCCCGTGTTAGAGAGGCAGGTAGGGCTGTGAGAGGAAGTGGCCTCATCTGGTTGATTTTTGAATATGAGTTTGAGGTCCTTGAGGTCAGAGGGCTGTGGGGTTGCTTTGAGAGCTTTTCCTCAGGGGTAGAGCCTGGTTTTAACATAGTCTGTGAGCCTGCTTTAACCTGGAAAAATGAATTCAAAAGCTAAGACCCAATAATTCATCAGCAGATGGAGTGAGAAGGGCCAAGAGGGTTAGCAGGGCTTAGAGGTGAGGATTTTAAAGTCGAATTTGTTCCCCAAGAGGATGGGGAGAGGTGGTGAGTCAGAGGAAGGCTTTGGTAGCTGGTTGTTAGCAGTGTGCCTTAGAGTGTCAGGTGTGTGTTGTGGGAAGTCATATGTCTATCTGTTGTTAGCAGTGTGCCTTAGAATGTCAGGTGTGTGCTGTGGGAAGTCATATGTCTATCTGGCTGTTAGCAGTGTGCCTTAGAATGTCAGGTGTGTGCTGTGGGAAGTCATATGTCTATCTGTTGTTAGCAGTGTGCCTTAGAATGTCAGGTGTGTGCTGTGGGAAGTCGTATGTCTATCTGAGGTTAGCAGTATGCCTTAGAATATCAGGTGTGTGGTGTGGGAAGTCTTATGTCTATCTGGTTGTTAGCAGTGTGCCTTAGAATGTCAGGTGTGTGATGTGGGAAGGTCATATGTCTATCTGTTGCTTTCATTGGTTAATTAATAAAGAAACTGCTTGGCCTGATAGGTCAGAACATAGGTGGGTGGAGTAAACAGAAAAGAATGCTGGGAAGAAGGGAAGTGAGGTCAGACACTATGGAGCCAGCCGCCGGGTCAGACATGCTGAATCTTTCCTGGTAAACCACCACCTCATGGTGCTACACAGATTATTAGAAATGGGTTAGTCAAGATGTGAGAGTTAGCCAGTAAGAGGCTAGAGATAATGGGCCAGGCAGTTTTTAAAAGAATACAGTTTGTGTGTTATTTCGGGTAAAGCTAGCTGGGAGCCAGGAGCCGGGCAGCGGGAGGTGGCCCACAGCTCCCTTCTACAGGTGTGTGAGAGCACGGCTGTGTGGGGAAGGGAGAGTCACCTAACACAGGAGCCGCATATTGTCAGAAAGGACTTAGGCTGAGTGGAGCTCGGGGCTGCTCCAAGCATTCACCTTTGCTGCTTAGTTCAGTGCTTGTTTGTAAGGCCGTTCATCTCTCTGCTCTACATGACAGTGGAGGTCTGTTTAGCACTGTGACTTCCAGGTCGCATGGTGAGCTTTGCAGGCTCCCTGTCTGACTTTAGATGTGTGTGCAGGGCTGTTGTCAGTTTGTGTGGTGGCTGGGGGCTTTAAGGTATCCATTCCTATGTCAGTTGCCTTGGATGTGTGATGGAGAGCTTCTGCCCCTTCAGAAGGGCCAGGACTGGTACATGTGTGGTCTTTTAATAGATGCCATCTGAGCAACAACCTGCCAGTCTGGGCCAGAGGTTTGTTCTCTTGGAGCCCCACCTCCCTACTTTCCCACACCCTCAAGGTCACACAGCTCTCCCATTTCTTCCCCCCCCCCCCCACAAGAGTCAGGGACAACTTGACCCTAAGCATATACCATGGACTGTTGTTCACCCACATGGCAGAGAACTGACCTCTTCTGAAACCTACAGGGAGGCCCCCACACTCTGTCTTGCAGGACTGCGCTCTTCTCAGAGCCCCCGACTCTCCGTGGCATTCGTGCCTCCTTAGACCCCAATGTCTGAGACCTGTCAGGTGGGCCCTTCTTGGCAGCTGTTCCTTTTCTTCAGGAGAGGCCTTAAAAGACAGCAGCTAGGAAGGGAGACGGGTGTGTAGCCTGAAGTTCAGCCTTCACGTCAGCCTCGTGTGTCCTAGGCTAATAGGAATTCTTAATGTCCCTTGTAGTGGAGGGTAGCTGCTGGATGAGATGTGTTTGGTGATGTCGGGTAGAAGTTTGGTTGGGGACCTCTGCAGTAGCTCAGAGAGAGAGGAGCAGGGAGACTAGGCCTGTCCTGGGCTGCCGTCTCTTCCAGTGGAGACTAGGCCTGTCTTGGGCTGCCATCTCTTCCAGTGGAGACTAGGCCTGTCTTGGGCTGCCGTCTCTTCCAGTGGAGACTAGGTCTGTCCTGGGCCGCCGTCTCTTCCAGTATAGACTAGGTCTGTCCTGGGCTGCCGTCTCTTCCAGTGGAGACTAGGTCTGTCCTGGGCCGCCATCTCTTCCAGTGGCAGCTCCTAAGCTCGGAACCAGGTCTGCAACTCCGGTAGCATGCTTGCTGAGCGTGCAGCACCACTGGGGTCTGTGCCTGGCACCACACAACAAAAGAGCTGCGTTGTTACCTCGTGGGACTTTGAGTAGTACCTGTTACTCTGGACATTTTTCTTTTGTCACTTCTTTTCCTCATTCAGTGACTTTTAAATTCTATTAAAGAATACTAAGTGTGGAGCTAGAAGGATGGCTTAGCAGCTCAGACACTTACTGCTCTTCTAGAGGACCAGAGTTTGGTCCCCAGAACCCATATCAGTGGCGCTATCCCACCTCCAAGGGACCCTGGGTTCTCTTTAGGCCTCCAAAAGAACCCACAAACATGTGGCATTCGCTCCCCAGACAAATACATACACGGAAGTAAAAATGAACATCTTTTTTGGAAAGTAGTTAGAGGGTGGAACGGATATGAACTCTTGGGCTGAGTAGGACATGTGGTTACAACCTGCACTTCCTCATGTAACTCCCCTTTTCCTCCATAGGTGTTTGGGTTTATGGCGAGTCTGGTGTTCTTAATTGACTTTGTCGTCATGCTGCATGAGAGACGGCAGGAGAGCCAGCTGAGAAAACCTGAGAACAACGCCAGGGCTGAAGCCCTCACTGAGCCGCTGAATGCTTAAAGCTGGAGCAGGTGCTGCGGACCAGAAGAGAGCGTCTTCCATGTGACTAGTGTTATGTGTGCTCCTCTTTTGGAGAGAAAGGAAGGACAGGAGGGCAGCTTCTCAGTGCTGGACTGAGTGGCAGCCCCTCCAGTTAGCTCAGAGGGTTTTTAATAACGGTTGGAACTCGTTTCAAATGGAGGAGGTTTGTTATTTGTTTATTTTTAAAGACAGGACTGTTGTCTTTGAATTGCATGTCTGTCATTTGCTACAGGTCAGCCCTCACCAGGCCTGGCTTCCAGACCGTGTGTTCTCCGTCCTTTCAGAAACTCTTGCATTTTAAAATCATTCGCTTTGCTGTTAGTTTTTGGTAGTTAAGTTCTGTTCTGATGTTGGAGATTTAATTTGTATTTAAGTTGTTGGTGTGGGCGTCTTTCCTTAATATATGATCCTTGTATTTACTGTATCTTGTTCAACCGTACATTATGTGCTAACCTTTCAAGGCAGTTATTCTGAATTCTTTCTGATCCATGCATTGCCTAACAGAAAACGCGCGGGCTGCTGGTGTTTTATGTGTACAAAAGCAACAGTGTCAAAGCCTTGTGCTTTTTAGATTGCACTCTGGTTGTTGAAATTAAGTTTAAAAGAAAAAAAAAGATTGTTATGGAATGCAGAAAAACTGAAGAAATTGATACTACATCTAGAGACCAAAGATAGAGTAGACTCTTTGTCCTGTACAGTGGATGTAACTGTACAGACAGGCTGGACCACTGGGGAGAGATGTGAAGGGTCATGCTGTGCACACACGGAAACAGTTGACGATGCCTGCTGTGCGCACACGGAAACAGTTGACGATGCCTGCTGTGTGCACACGGAAACAAACAGTTGATGGTGTCTGTGCTGTGCACACACGGAAACAGTTGACGATGCCTGCTGTGCACACACGGAAACAGTTGACGATGCCTGCTGTGTGCACACGGAAACAAACAGTTGATGGTGTCTGTGCTGTGTGCACACGGAAACAAACAGTTGATGGTGTCTGTGCTGTGTGCACACGGAAACAAACAGTTGATGGTGTCTGTGCTGTGTGCACACGGAAACAAACAGTTGATGGTGTCTGTGCTGTGTGCACACGGAAACAAACAGTTGATGGTGTCTGTGCTGTGTGCACACGGAAACAAACAGTTGATGGTGTCTGTGCTGTGTGCACACGGAAACAGTTGACGGTGTCTGTGCTGTGTGCACACGGAAACAAACAGTTGATGGTGTCTGTGCTGTGTGCACACGGAAACAGTTGACGGTGTCTGTGCTGTGTGCACACGGAAACAGTTGACGGTGTCTGTGCTGTGTGCACATGGAAACAGCTGACGGTGTCTGTGCTGTGTGCACACGGAAACAGTTGACGGTGTCTGTGCTGTGTGCACATGGAAACAGCTGATGGTGTTCATTCTGTGAGCTGGACACTGGGTCCCCTCCTGGCAGATGGTCATTTCTTCTCAAGTGAGCACCACTCTGCAGGCTTCTCTTAGAGTCCTGGGCTGGGTTTGCTCACTACCCCGAGATGCCTTTCCTGACTTTGTAGATGGTCCCTGTGCTGCGTCACCATCTGCCAAGGGAGCCGTCACTCTTGCTCTTTTCCTTCTCACTCAGATTCACTGTCAACTCTCTCCAGGCCGTCCAGACTCTTGTGCCCTTCTTGTCACCAAAAGTCCGAGGTAGGAACCCCTGCTGGTGAATACTGTTGGTGATGCTGGAAGCCACAGGCTGCTCCTGACACTTTGGAAGGGTTGCTTGTTGCTGTAGGGGTACCTTAGAGCCACTGGGGCACCTTTGTGCCCAAAGGGGACCTTTCTTATCTTCCTTCTGGGGTTTAACTGAGACTCAAGTATGTCAAGGCCTTCTGTGCCCTGGTGGAGGTTTCCCAGGCTGGGGTTGAAGACATGTGATCATGTTCCCAGGGATTTACTGTAAAGTTCCCCTCCTTTTTGGTTTCCTGTCTGCCACTGTGTGTGTTCGATGATTTTGGTTACAAGCGTACAGCAGTTGTAGTTCTCAGACGGGGATGAATCTGGGCACACAGCTTCTGCTCTTTCTTACTCACTGCCTGATCTGGCATCATACCTTCTTGATCATGAAACCAATCATGGATGTTGGCCTGCCATCTAAGAGAAGGGGGAGTAGGTTCTTGAAACCAAGAATAAAATAATTCTAAAGGAACCAGTTTATAGCAGACAGTTTTAGAATTTCACATCAGGCTATGCTGTAGTTACTGGAAATACTGTCCAGACCTATGGAGAACTAACAGCAAATCAAGGCAATGTTAGTATTACAAACTGTTAGTCAGCTGTCTGCTACTGTAACAAAATACCTGAGACAGTCAACTTAGAAGAAGCGTTAGGGCGGGAGAGATGGCTCCGAGGTTACAAGTGCTTACTTCTCTGCAGAGGACCTGAGTTCTCATGAGTGCCTGATACTGCCAGGGATCCAGTGTCTTTGGTCTCTGGCACCCAGACATGCATGGCATCCATTCACACATATATACATAAATTAAAGTAAATATTAAAAGTTGAAAAGAAAAAGAAAAAGGAGAGTTATCTTGGTTTGTGGTTTTGTAGGCTTCAGCCCATGGTCAGTCTGTTGTCTTAGACGGCAGCGCATCATGGCGGGGGTCTGTGGTAGAGCATCCAGGAAGCAAGGAAAGAGTGAGCGTGTCTTGAGATCCCATTCCCTTTGGAGGGTACGCCCCCACTGACCCAGGACCTCACACTAGGCCCCGCCTCTAAAGGTTTCTGACACCTCTCGACAGTGCCATCCCGGAGAACTGGCCTCTGAGACCCAGGGCCTGGGGACAACTCACCTCATCAGTGCCCCTCTCTGCCCATGTTTGACTTCTTCAGGAGGAACAGCCACTCTTTCTGGCCTGTGTCCACACATGCAGCAACTTAGCATCCAGTTGTTTACTGTGGGTTTGCTCTGAGATGCCGCGGCTGAGGGCTTCCTCGGCTACTCCTTTCTTTCCTTTTAAGATAATTTGGTCACTTGTATCTGTTGTCACTCTTGGAACTTTCTCTTTTGGAGGACCTGTGACTGCTTGGCTTCTGCCTTCCCTGGGGGGAGATGGGGTTAAAGACTGTGGTACGAATAAGCTCAAGAGCTGGGACCAGAGGTCGCCAGGCAGAAAAGACGTCTTCATTAACAGCTGTGGCAAATTTGATTTGCTGTATTTTATACAAATTGTTTGGAATGGTTTTTAAGACTTAGAAGGGAAATATACTACAGCACAAGACTTTTATAATTACTATACTTAAATTATGCTTTATGTGGGGACCGGGAAATGTATTTTTACATTGCTTATATCCAATCACTTTTGTATTTGTTGATTTAAGCCCGTGGGTCTTTTTTTTTTTATCCCTATTAATACCAACTTTTATAATCTTTTAAAATAAATCCTCTTAATTTCAGTGTTGATGTCTTCACAGTTGTTCAGTGCAGAGACTTGTTTATAAGCCCTTATTTGAGGGGCAGCCGTCGTCCGTGGGTGTGTGGTTGGTGGAGTCTGGAGGAACAGACCTGCTCCCTGTCTGTGGAGGGGATATTTAAACAGCATGTTTGTCAGCCGGTCAGCACAGGGGGCCTTTAGTGCCAGCACTTGGGGCTGAGGCAGGCGGATCACCAGCTTCAGGCTAACCTGGCCTACAGGGCAATGAAAATGTTCTTAGGACCAGCTGTGGTGGAAGAGATCTCTCTAAGTTCAAGGCCAATGTGAGTTACAGAGTGAATTCCAGGTCAGCCACATAAACAAATGAAAACAAAAATATTTTTTAGGGCATCACATGGGATGACTGAATGGCTTTAAATCCCTTTGCCTCCTCTTTCTCCTTTCTATTCCTTTCTCCTCTCCTTTCTTCTGTTTTTTTGTTTTTTGTTTTTTTTGTTGTTGTTTTGTTGTTATTGTTTTTTGAGATAGGGTCTCATGTAGCCCAGGCTGGCTTCAAACCCACTATGTGAATGAGAATGACTTTGAACTCCTGATCCTTCTTGTCTTCACTTCCCAGATTCTGGTATTATAGATGTGTGCTTCTCCACCTAAGTAATTTAAAAGAAGCAAGTTTGGACTCTGCTTCACATTCTAGATGTGACTCGGTGCTATAGACAGATAGATGTATCTGTGATAACCAGAAAGTGTGAAACAGAGCCGGAGGTTCTGCTGAACCCGAAACTATCTGTGGAGTCTGTAGAATGCCTGCCTCCAGTCCCTCGAGAATAACAGGATCTTTATAGTCCTCAGGAACTCACTGGAATTTGTACATTCTTCAGGCTTCTTTGTTCTGTGTTGATAAATAACACTGTATCAATATGCAGTCAGCTGCAAAGAGCAGAAAACCTATTGCTGTGTCCCTGACAGTAAGGAAAACTTACTTCAGGGTAGGTCTGGGGAAGGTACCATGCCCGGTGGCCTGTGTCTGTAGTCCCCACATGTGTGAGGCTGAGGCAGGGGGATCACTTGGGCCCAGGGGTCAGAGGCCAGCCTGGGAAATGCAGTGGCTTCATAATATCATCCCAGCTTAACTTGTGTCCTGGGTTTTCTGTCCATCCATTTTCTGCTGTGAGTTCTGTCCTCAGAGTTGAGTCTTTGTGTGACGACCTAGACACCACCTGTGTAAGAACTGTCCAAAGGTGAGAAGGGGTTGTTGACGCTCCTGCCTCTAGCTGTTCCTTTCCCTTGAGCCCTTAGTGGGTTGAGTCATCTCACTGATGAATCAAGGTTATGGTGGCCATGACGAATGCATTGTGACTGCATTAACATACCCCCCCCAGCATGGTGTGAAAATACTACCTTTAAAGCTTAGCTGCCAAAATCGGTCCTGCTAGCGGAGGGAGGGAGGATCATGTTAGAGTTGGGGGGTGCACTGATGAGAAACCGGACCCCCAGTTTATGAAGCACTTGTTAAGGGTTGGGGTTTCTGGCCAGCCAGTGTAGCCTGCTCGGTGATCTCCAGGGCAAAGAGAAAAGGTGGACGGGTCCTAAGGAACACTGGTGTCCTCTGGTCTATACACCCACACCCATGTGCATGCTCATACATGTGAACTGCACACTTATGCATGTGTGTGAGCATACATTTGTAGTACTGACTGCTCTAAGAGGTCCATTTTTTTTAGGCTAAATTATAATTCTACCAGTAATGTGCATATGAGTGTTCTATTGACTTTATGCCAGAAGAAGGCAGCAGATCCTACTATAGATGGTTGTGAACCACCATGTAGGTGCTGGGAATTGAACTTAGGACTTCTGGAGGAGCAGCTAGTGCTCTTAACCATTAAACCATCTCTCCCTTTCTTTTTTTGAAGCAGGGTCTCATGTATCCCAGGCTAGCCTGGAGTGAGCACATTAAGTAGCAGAATTAACTTGAACTTCTCATTCTCCTGCCTCCACCTCCCCAGTGATGGGGTGACACACATGCCATCACCTGTGTTCACAATTGCCTGTCACTCTAGTTCCAGGCCATTTAACTTCCTGTTCTGGCCCTGCAGGCACCATGCAAGCATGTCCACACACATATATGCAAACAAAACACTCATATACATAAAATAAAAAAATCTTTTAAAACTAAGATAGGAGAAGGAGCCCCCAGCTGGTGCTGTACACTTAAAATCCCAGGATCTGAGAGGCTGAGACAGGGGGATCATTAAGAGTTCAAGGCCAGCATCCTGTGAGACATAGAGTTCCAGAACAGCCTCACTTTGTAGTGAGACCCTATCTTTTTTCTCGAGACAGGGTTTCTGTAGCTCTGGCTGTACTGGAAATCACTATGTAGACCGGGCTGGTCTCAAACTCACAGAGATCCACCTGCTGGCTGAGATGCTATTTTTAAAAAAACGTTAAGTGTGTGGGAGAGAAGGTGTGTGGTGTCAGGCTAGTAGGATGAAAAAAATGTATGTTGTGTAATGACAGCTGAATAGGGTCACCAAGGGTTGCACAGTGGTGTCCCCACTGACGAACTCACGGCTCATGCACCTTCAGAGTGCAATACAGCCACAGTGTAAGAAAAACAACTGTGGAGCGGAGAATGCATAGCGCAATAAAAACAATAAATAAAAAACAAACGAAAAGCAGCTGTGTGGTAATTGGTTCTGGATGAGATGGAGGGAAGGGAAAGATGGGTGTAAGGCAGAATGTGATGGCTAATTGTGGTTGTCAGCTCCGCTATATCCGGAGTCATCTAAAGCCCCAGTACCTGGGCAAGCCTGTGCCCCAGCCTGTAAGCCACTCAAATCCCGTGTGTGTGTGTGTGTGTGTGTGTGTTCTGAACCCTAATACAAAGTAGTTATTGTTGGCTGTTTCCTTGATTCTACATAGTAAAAACTAATCTGAAGGAAAGGGGAGGGAGGGAAGAGCGGAAGGACCGGGTGGGCCGGGGGTTAGCCTGTATCTGGAGTTGAGGACAATGACTAATCATAAGAATGCTTCTGAACCTCGGCTACTGCTCAGGTCGTGCCAGGGCGGCAGTGCGTCCCGCTGGCCGCCAGGGGCCGCGCGCTGCACGAGTGGGCGCAAGGCCTTGGCCTCCACCACCCCTGTGGAGTTTCGTTTCTGCAACTGGGATGCAGAGTGCTGCTGGGAGGAGAGGCTGCTGCAAGCATGCACAGCTGCGGCAGGGGCCACGGGGTCCCACGAGAGGCCTCCACCCTGCGCGGCTGCGAGAGGAAACAGCTGGCAACCCTGCGGGCCTTGACCTGTCTTCCTCTACTTTACCCCTGAACTGCCAGGATTCTTGCGCAGTCACTTGCCCGTGGACTAGCCCGTGGCATCTGTCCCCAGACAAGTTTTGTTTGGTCTCAGCTGTATTTCTAGACGGTTTCTTTGGCAATGTTTCCAAATCAGGAGATGCTTAGCTAGAAAGCCCAGATTTCCAATTTTCTGGGTCACTGGGGCAGCTGGCAGCAGTGAGCAACTGGCAGGTGGCAGCCCTGGGCCAGCTGCCACCCCCGGAGCAAAGCGTCCAGCAGGCAGGGTCTGCCGACGCTTAGAGAACCTTGACTGATTCCGGCAGCACTCCTCCTCTGGTAGTAGCCGGTTCCTTTTTTTGTGCAAGTGTATGTGGAGAGTATTTTTATTTTTTGCAGTTTTTCTAGACCTATAGGAAGGAGCCCACCGGTTGTCCCAGCTTCCCAGGAAGCACTGAGTATTTTCTGGTGGCCATCCTTGCCGTCCACCTGGTTCTCAGTGTAAGTCTAGCAACAATCTTTCATCCTGTATGCTTTTAAACTTGAAAAAATGTTAATTTTTTTTTTTTTTTTACCTTTTCATTCTTTGTTTTCTCACTATGTAGCTCATGTTGGCCTCAAACTTCTCGTCTTCCTGCCTCAGCATCCTGAGTGCAGGAGTTACAGCACATCTGCCTGCCTTGGTTTTTGGTTTTGCTAAGGGTGCACCTATCCCCCCACCTGACATTGATTGAACTTCTGATCCTCCTGCCTCCACTTCCTCCTTACTAGGATTATAGGCTTGCACCACCATGTCCCGTTCATGCAGAGGGTTTTTTGCTGGTTGATGACAACAGAGGGAGCTGTGGTTCACACTTGTAACCCCAGCATCTGGAACAAGGAGGCGGGAAGATCAGCAGTTCAAGGGCATCCTTGGGTATATACGGAGTTCAAGGCTAGCCTGGGCTATAGAGACCCCATCTCATAATACAAAAAGAAAAAGAGAAGAGGAAAACAACGCAGGGCTCTGCCTAAAGAGCTGCCATGTGCAGGGAGGGGCTGCAGATGTGCGTCTGTGCTGGGTTGGTCTGTAGGCACCTGGGAAAGAGCGGAGGATTTCCACAGTTTTGTGTCACCATGGTGCATGGAGGCCAGCATCCCTTAAAGCCTGGACAGGGAGGGGTACCCAAGAAGAGGTTTGCACCATTGATGTTTGCTACCAGTGACTTGCCTATGTGAACTGTAAGATGATAATACCACCTTTCTCTTTTGTTAAATTTACTTTTATTTCATGTGTGAGTGTTTGCCTGCATGTTTGTCTGTACCACATTCATGCAGTGTCTGAAGAGGCCAGAGGGAGGCATCGGATTCCCTGGAAGAAACTGGAGCCACTACGAGCATGCTGGGAATGGAACCAGGGCTGCACTGAGCGGTCTCTATAGTCCTAGGTAACACATACTTCATCCATGCCCCGCATGTCTACAGCCCTGCAGTGCCCCTTCAGGTTAGCAGGACATGACTCAGCCACCAAAAGAGGGGGCTGGTAGTGTTGAGCAGGGCCCTAATGACCTGCCTTGGGTCTCCAGTGTGGGCAGTCTCCGGGTCTCTGTTTCCCACCTTTGACCAACTGCTCATGAAGAAGCAGATAGACTCTGCTGTCCTGTCTGAGCTAGGGACACAGCCAAGCTCCAGCACTGTTGTTAATCCCATATCCCGGCTTCCTTCCTGGGCTCTGTAGGCCTTACTGCTAGTCTGTCCAGGGTTCGCGCCTTCCTTGAAGGGTCTCAAAGACAGCCAGTTTCCAGAACTTTCTGAGCAGCACAGAACTCTTATCTGTAGCAGAGACTTGTCATTGACAGCCTCTCTCTACTTTATTTCCCCCTCCAGGGCCCAGTCAGGCCCAAAAGCTGCTGAGTATAGTGGGTGATAGAGGCAACCCAGCCATGACTTCATCTCCTGAACCTGGGGCTGCTGGGAAAGACTGGGCAGGCTGCAGCTTCCCCACTCGCTCCTGTGAACCCCACTTTCTTTTCTTTCTCCTCTTATATGAACACTTGGCCCTACCCAGCTGTGGCTAGGCAGTAGTTTGACAGTGAACCAATAGGAGACAGGAGAATTCTTTGTTTGTTTTGTAGCCCTGGTTCTGCTGGCCTTGAACTCAGAGAGCCCCGCCTCTATCTCACAGTTCTGAGATCAAAGCCGTGTGCCACCTCTCCTGCCTCTTGTTTTGTTGCTGTTGCTCTGTGTTATTTTTGTATTTTGTTTATTTTTTAAATTGAGACAGGAGCTCACTTGATGTGTGTTGGGACCACTTGAAGTCCTGGCCTCCAGCTGCTCTTCCCTGCTAGAGATCTTTACTTTCCTTCTGATCTGAGTTACTGAAAGCTGTGTCAAAGTTGTTTACCAGCTCTGCTTCACGAGCATGTGTTGCCTTGGACTTGAGGATCAGAGGATAAGGTTTTCACCTGTTGGCCCACCTGACTGTTGGGTATATAAGCCTCCGTGGTGCTATTGAATAAAGAAAGGGCTTCTTACCAGTGACTAGAGTTCTGTGTCTCTGTCTCTCTGTCTGTGTGAGTCTGTGTGTTTCATCCAGCCCCTTGCCTGAAGCTCGCGAACTGTTTGGTAGCGCATAGAGCACAGACAGGAGGTGTGCGCCACAGATATGTAGCTGATGATAACCTTGATTGTGATCCTCCTGCCCCTTCCCTCCACAGTGCTGGGATTACAGGTGTGGGCTGCGGATGTGGGGAGGTAGCCTGGGATCCTGTGATGACCAATAGGCCACTTCAGAAAGCTGCTGCTTGACCACACCCTCAGCTCCTTCTCCCCTGGTGAGGGCCTCCTTAGACTCGTACCCAGAAAGGGCTCTTCCAGTCCAACAGGGCTTCCTAGATGCAGAAGAGAACAGCTTGGTGTCGGGGTGCCCAGGGCGTGGGTTCCCACCATTCTGAGCAGCCCCTGTGGCTGCACAGCCATGTCACCTTGTGGACAAGGCTTTTGGAGATTCTTCCCTTGCGACACATCTCTGCTTTCTTGGATGGACTTGGTCAGCACACCCAGGGCACCTTGGTGGATCAAGGGCTGGGCTTTGCATTAGCCTGCCGGCCCACAGCACAATGGTCACTACAACCTACCCTGTCACTACCCACTCCTCTCAGCTTCCACCCGTGTCCCTGCCACATGCAATGGATGCTTCCCAATAACTCATCACTATTTGACAAAGGGGTTCTTTGCGTAACCTGGCTGTCCTAGAACTCACTCTGTAGACCAGGCTGGACTCAAACTCACAGAGGTCTGACTACCTCTGCCTCCTGAGTGTTGGGATTAAAGGCGTGTGCCACCACTGCCCGGCATCACCATATAAGGATTCTGTCCTTTGTTCGCGCTGTCCCAGTGTACTGGAAGTGACATCAGGCCCTACATCCTAACTAGAAGAGAATTTAAGGTGCAGGAAGCGAAAGTCAAAGCTGGACATGGTGGTGCACAGTGAGGATCCCAGTGCTAGGGAGGCGGAAACTGGAGACTCAGGAGTTCAAAGGTCACCTCTGTCTACAAAGCAAGTTCAAGGCCAAGACTACATATAAAATTCTGCCAAAAATGGGCAGGGTGTGTGTGGCTGAGCATGTAACTCAGTAATGTGGTTGCTGAATGTGCATGGAGCCCTGGGTTCCATCCCCAGCACCACATAAAGCTGGGTATCCTGGCACACAGCTATAATCTCAGCACTGGGGAGGTAGCAGCAAGAGGATCAGGTGTTCAAGGTCATCCTCAGCTGCGGTTTAGTTAGGTTTAGTTTGAAGCCAGCCTTGGAAGGAGGCAGGGGGAGATAGGGCATTTATCATGGAGCTCATACCGAGCACAGGGGCTTGCCTGGTGTTATAGGCATCTCATTCAATAACAGATCCTGCTGCGATTGACTGATGTTTTATTACACCCCCCCCCCCACACACACACACACACGGTGACAAAGGCAGAAATAGGGACCGGAGAAACGGAGCGGCCACATAGTGTTTCTGCTGGCTTCTCACTTAGAACAGAGGCTCTTGAAGACCAGATTGACAGGCCAGATAAATTAGGGTCCAATGCTTCTCTGAGGACTCTGGGAGGTCTTGGTCCTGAGGGCTATGAAAAAAGGCGTGTCTATGCAGGCGGATCCAGAAGTCTCTGCTAGGCTCAGTGCAGTCCTTCCTTGGTACCTGAGTGGTGCTGAGAGCCCAGAGTGGAGAAATGTTCTCTGTGGCAGACTCGATGGAGGCTGTAGCTGCTTGATGCTCAGGAGCCCAGTGTCCTGGCAAAGCCAGGGAAGGTACTGGCCTTGTCATCTGAGCAGTCCGTAGCCATGCTTGGGTTCCTCCTGGGGCGAGCCTACATCCTGCAGGTCCTTTTGAGGGGACCAGAGGTGATGGCCTTGTCAGGCAGATGCATCTTGAGAAAGAAATAGAAAGTTAGGTCACCTTGCCAGGAACAGAACTCATCCTGAAACCATGTGCTTCTGTTCCACATGTCTGAATTCCAGATAGAATGTGTGTGTGCATATGTGCGTGTGTGCAGGGGAGGGGGAAGAGAGGAAGATCGAGGTCAGGCGGCTTCCTCTTGCTCTCCGCCTTATTTTTTGAAACCCGGTGTCTTGTTGAACCTAGCACTCACTGTCTAGGGTTAGGGTGTCTGTCCCATAAGCACCGGCATTTGCCGGCCTCCATCTCGGTGCTGGGCTTACACATGGATGCCACCATAGTCACCTTTTTAA
The DNA here is from genome assembly GCF_018167655.1 of Microtus oregoni. NCBI lineage: Eukaryota > Metazoa > Chordata > Mammalia > Rodentia > Cricetidae > Microtus > Microtus oregoni. The sequence goes on along the minus strand of NW_024543087.1, from coordinate 9,767,923 downwards.
ATGAGCACTGAGGAGCTGGATAGCAAGCATCTTATTGCCGGAACCCCAGCTCTCTAAGTATGGTTTTAAAAAGGAAGAAAAGAGGGGAGCGGAGAGGTGACTTGCCAGTGAAGAGCATTTGCGGCTCCTGCAGAAGACCCATGCCAGGGGGCTCACAACTGTCTGTAACCTAGCACTGGAGGAACTGAGGCAAGAGGACTGCCAAAAGTTCAAAACCAGCCTAGGCTACACAGGTAGACACTGGCTAATCCTCACTAAGCCTCCAAAGAATTTAAGGGTAAAAACCATCAAGGATGTGTATCAGGTTAATTTGTGAGGGCATTCATTATAGTAGCATTGAGTAACAAAAAAATTAAAACCAAAACCTAAAACTGAGTAGGAAAAAGGGCGAGAGACCCCATCAATGAAAAAAATAAAATAAGATTCCTAATGACACCAGGACAATGTCTGGCACAAGATGGAGTAGTAGTGGGGAGAAGGGGCAGGTGTGGTTTTGTGTTTGAGATATGGTCTTACTGTGTGGCCTTGGCCTGGCACAGCCAGGTAGACCAGGCTGCATGGTGGCCTTGAACTCACAGCCATCCACGGTCCCTGCTTCCCAATGTTGGGATTAAACTTGTGTACCACTGTGCCCTTCCCAGGTTCTTTTTATCTAAGCACATTTGCAAGTTTTTTTCAGAGAGGAGATGTTGGGAAGAGACCAGGCACTGCTTCTGAGTGCTGGGCTTGGTGTCACACACCTGCAATCCCATTGCTTTAGAGGCTGAGACAGGAAGGTTGCAAGTTCAAACCTACCCTGGGCTTCTTCATGAGATTTGTTTAAGAAAAAAAAAAAAAAAACAAAACAATGAAAACTACACCTATATTTTGTAAGAGTTCAGAGTCTTGTTATTGTTCCAGGAAGCTTATTGTAAGAAATGCTTGGATAATCCCAGGGCTTGGGAGGCAGAGGCAAAAGAATCAGGAGTTCAAGGACATACTTGGTCATACCCAGAGCATCCCAGGATGTCTCCCTGGGCACGTAGAGAGGGGTAGGAAAGCAGGCAGGGTCCTCAGGTTTCTTCTTCCTTTTGTGCCCTGCCCTCTAACTCTCCTTTGGCCCTTGGTACCAAGACATTCCCTATTGCTGAGCCAAGGACGAACCTCCCTCCCTGTGTGCCCTGCATCCTGAAGACGGGAGCTTACCTGTTGACTGGGTTATGCAGGTGATCTTGTACGACAGCCACAAGCTCGCCAGGCAGAGGAAGCTGGCCAGGAACCCAAAGATCTACAGTGGGAGAGGGAAAGAAGCTCATAGTCAGAGGGCCATCGCTCTGATTTTCCTCTGTGCCAGGAAGGAAGCTGGGGAGCCGGCTGACCTAGTCACTTAGTCCCTACTCAGTTGCTGAGGGGAAGTTAAAAAAGATCCAGCCTCAGGCTCCTGGTCCCCTGGCCACTGGCCTTGTCCTTATTACTTTAGGTAAGTCTAAGGCTCTGATTTGGGTTTATATTCATAACCTAGTTTGGGCCAAGCCACTGGACCCTGATGATCCAGAATCAATAAAATCGAGAGAGGTGGTATTGTTGATTTTAATTTAGATTTAAAAATTGGAAGGGTTCAGAAGATTATATAGCATCATTGAGTTTCATTGGTACCGGCCTCTGGTCTCAGCCACTTAAGCTAAGGCTTTATGTCTACACACATTTAAACATTATCAGTAAAAATAAGATAGGGCTGGGCTCCTACCCTTTCAGGGGTCCATCTAGTGCTGGGTTTGAGGAGGGTTGAATTTGATCTAGTAGGCTTCTCAAAGATGATTGAGGGAGAATAATCATGGCCCTGGTGTCTTGGGAGCCATGAGGCTGGTGGCCAGGTCCCCTCCTTGTGACACTCTCCAGTAGCCACCAAGGAGTATCTCCACATCTGCCAGGATTCTTAGCCTTCAGGTAGCTGACTCTGAACCTACAATCCCCCAAGGCGAGATTGGCGCTCCACCCCTGCCCTTCCACAGCTCCATTGCTTACGAGGGAGCATGCCGGGTGTAGGGTCTGACCCCGGGGCAGTGGGCTCCAGAACTCACACTCTGCTTGCCTGTGGCCCAGGTGTCCACAGACCCACACGAAGGCCTTGGGTCACCATGTTCCCACTAGTGCTGACGCTGGTCAGCTGCTGACATTGGACAGGTGTGCTCCAGGAGCAGCCAGACAAAGAGTAGATTTCCAAAAATGTTGGTGTTCTTTCCGGGCCCAGCTCACTGGTTCAGGTACCCGGTTGTCCCCAGCAGCCCATGCCTAGAAGCTGTCTCCTTGGCTCTCTCTGTACGGATTGTCCGAGCCACATAATTGGCCGACTAGAGCCAGCCCTTGCCTCCCATTGTCTATTGTGCACAGTTAGCACATCACATCCAGTCCCCAACTGTCTGCACTGTATAATCGAACAGTCTATTATCCCATCCCTGCAGAATGCCCGTCTACACCACAGTGCCTTGTTTGTTGCTAACTGTCACATGGGCCCTGTCCTCCCCGCCTGCACTAGAGAGCTACTTTCGCATGAGCAGAGCAGGGACCTCATTTTGTTTTATTTATTTTTCCCTGGCTTCCCTGTGGTGTGATAAATGTTAGCTACTGGGGCTGAGAGACCGTGGGGTTGACACAGTTTACGTGCGACCTGATTATACAGCCCGGTGGGAATCCCTTCGTGTGTGCCCTGAAACACAATGTGTGCAGTGATGGTTGGGGCGGGGTGTATTCCTGGACTCTTCCCACGGCATGTACCAACCTGCAGTTGGCAGCCACCTATCTGCTCAGAAGTCACATGGAACATGAGGTGCACTGGGGCAGCACTGTTTACAGACTTGGCCACCCCTCTGCAGTCATGTTTGGTCCCCACTGTGTGACCCTGAGCAGAGAGGCTATCTGAGGCAAACTCCAGCAGCAAACAGGCCGACAGGCCATGGTCTGGAGAAGTCTGGTGATATTTGTAAGAGAAACTTGCACAGACCCTGAAACTCATTTTAAAAGTCTTAGCTCAGTTGGTAGAGTGCTTGCCAGCAGGCACCAAGCCCTCGGCTCCATCCTCAGCACCACACGTACCAGGTGTGGTGTTGCGTGCCTTAGATCCTAGCACTCGGGGGCTGGAGTCAGGAGAATCTCAAGTTGAAGGTCATCCTTGGCTACTTCTTAAGTTAGAGGTCAGCCTGGGCTACAAGAGACCAAGTCTTTATTTATTTATTTATTTATTTATTTATTATGTATACAATATTCTGTCTGTGTGTATGCCTGCAGGCCAGCAGAGGGCACCAGACCCCATTACAGATGGTTGTGAGCCATCATGTGGTTGCTGGGAATTGAACTCAGGACCTTTGGAAGAGCAGGCAATGCTCTTAACCTCTGAGCCATCTCTCCAGCCCTGAGACCAAGTCTTAAAACAAACACAAAAAATTTTCTTGCCGCCGGGCGGTGGTGGCACACGCCTTTAATCCCAGCACTTGGGAGGCAGAGGCAGGCGGATCTCTGTGAGTTCGAGACCAGCCTGGTCTACAAGAGCTAGTTCCAGGACAGGCTCCAAAACCACAGAGAAACCCTGTCTCAAAAAACCAAAAAAAAAAAAAATTTTCTTGCCTGGGTACTGGACTAAAGGCCACTCAGATATGAAGTTGGCGAAATCACAATCAGATCACAAGAGCCTATGGATGTTTCAACCATACTCACATATGTGTCTACTCATTCGTCTGCTCGTGTATGTCCACAGGGCTGGGTTTCTGTACAGTCTAGCTGGCTATTGGACAGATCATTTTAATCTCTGCAAGGGATAAGAAGCCCCTTCCGGGCCTGAATACTGTTGAAACTAAAATGGAGACTGGGAAGAAGCTCAGTCTAGGGTATCCTCAGCTACATATTGAATTAAGTTCAGCTTTGGATATATATATATATATATATATATATATATATATATATCTCCACACACATTTCTTTTAAGGATCTGAGCAGGGTGGTGCATGCCTACAACCCCAGTACTCAGAAGGAGACAGAGGAGGACCTCTGTAAGTCTAAGGCCACCCTGGGCTAAGCAATGCATTTTAGGTCAGTTTTAGGTCAGCCTGGGCTAAACAGCTCATTCCAGGCCAGCCTGGACTACCCAGTGAGACTCAAAAGAAAAGAGACAAAAGACTCATGGCAGACATCACTAGTTGACTGCAGTACCCTTCCCTCTTGAAGCAAAAGAGATGCCCAAATACTCTGCCGTGAGCATATGCTCAGAGTTGGCATGGGGATTGAAACCCTTTTGCTCTGATGTAAGCAGTGGCTGTAAGGGAGACAGACCCAGAGATAGGGTGTAAAGAATGGGCCGCTACTCCTGAAGCTGTATAAGTTTGTCAGCAGTCCTTCAGTCTACTTCCCAGACCCTCTGAAACCAATGTCAGGCTCTTTGGAGAGGGTAGCTGGCTGGATTGAGGTAGGTGTGGGTTTGAAGAAGGAAGGCCCCCAAATCAGCCCCTTCCCTGGCCACTATTAGGAGGAAAGGAGCTAAAGTTTGAACTGGTTGTAGAAAGCATCTCACCGCTCCCGCTACCAGGCCACTCTGGTTGTAGCTCTTGGAGGCTGCCACGATGGAGGCGATGAGAAGAAGCAGGGTGCCGATGACATAGTGCAGAAGCTCCTAGAAGCCGGGCAGAAGAAAGAAAGGTATGAGTGGAAAGCTCACTCCAGGGCAGGGAGACGGGAGAGCTTACTCCGTTGCAGGGAGATGGGAGAGCTCACTCGGGGGCAGGGAGACGGGAGAGCTGCGCTCTCTCCCTTGGAACACTTAGAACAGAAGAAGGGCATGTTGCTCAGGAGACTGGTGTAGAGCCCTGGGCCAGGAAGAGTCACACCGGAGAGAAGGAAGCTGGGCAAGCAAGAGACACAATCTCTGGTGAGCAGAGCCAGAGACCAAGAACTGCCCAGTTCCCGAGATCATTTTGTAGGCCTTTTCCTAAGGTGCTAAGTTTAATCCAGCATTAAGCAAAATGAAACAGAACAGAAGGAACTATGACAGTAATAAATGCTCTCAAAAAAACTAAAAACAAGCAGGGCGGTGGTGGCGCATGCCTTTAATCCCAGCACTTGTGAGGCAGAGGCAGGCAGATCTCTGTGAGTTCGAGGCCAGCCTGAGCTAGTTCCAGGACAGGAACCAAAAGCTACAGAGAAACCCAGTCTCAAAAATCAAAAAAACAAAACAAAACAAAAAAACCCTAAAAACAAAAATCAACGTCTAACACAAAACCCAAAAACAAAACAAAACAAAACAACAAAACACTCAACAGATTAGGGTCTCTGTCTGATGACAGATAACTATAAAAATTCATATCTAGCTTTACGTCAACATAAAAGATACAATGCTTCCCTTCAGAGATCACAGGAAAGGTCATGACACCTGCCTCCAAGCACATACTTTTAACTCGGGAGGCAGAGGCAGGAGGATCTCTGCGAGTTTCAGACCAGCCTGGCCTACAGAGTGAGACACTGTCTTCAAAGCAGATCCTTCTGGTTTACCTTCTCAGCCTCTGCCACCAAGTGTCACCATTTGGCTCTCTCGGCAGTGTGCACACCCTTACCAGCTCTCTCCTCAAGGCTTGTCCTACACGCCACACACACAGCGGGCAAATGCCAAAGGAGCCACAGCCTTCTAAGGCTGGGATGTGAGTTTGAGGGACCCTCAGGAGGCCAGCAGAGATGTCCACCAAGCACTGAGGAGTTAGGGTCCAAGCAACCGTGTCCCAACCCGTGTCCTAACTCCTGTGTGCTGACACTGGGGCCAGGTCTCCCTCTTACCGACAGGGGCCAGCTGATGCAGGTAAGCACACGGTAGAAGCGGAAGAGGTGGACCAGGTAAAAGACGAGAATCATTATCAGGTCGCAGATGGTGACGACTTCAAAGAAGCTGTAGGCGCCATAGTCGATCCAAGGGGAGGAGCTTCGCACACAGATGAAAGCAATCAGCAGGGTGACCTGTGGCAGACATGGAAATGTTAGCACACTTCTGCCCAAGACAGGCACCCAGGAGTAGGGGGACACACAGGAAACCAGCTGGGCTGTCCCTGTGTCAAGCCAAACCGGAACTGATACACTGCTACAGTCCAAGTTATTCCCACACAAACTGCCCGGGAGGTTGAAAGAATTTGCTTTCATGTAACACAGGCTTGAAAAAGACATTCAGGGGGAGCCAGGGCTTATGTATTAGCGAAAACTAATATACAGCTGTTTCAGATGGCAAAGATAGCAACTCATCTATTGTCCTTATCAGTGGACAACAAGTGATTACTGATTGCCGTGTGGCATATATGATCCAATGGAAGCATTCAAGAACTCTGCCAGGGGGCTGGAGAGATGGCTCAGAGGTTAAGAGCACTGATTGCTCTTCCAGAGGTCCTGAGTTCAATTCCCAGCAACCACATGGTGGCTCACAACCATCTATAATGAGATCTGGTGCCCTCTTCTGGCATACAAACATACATGGAAGGAATGTTGTATACATAATAAATAAATAAATCTTTAAAAAAAAAAAAAAAAAAAAAAGAACTCTGCCAGGCAGAAAAAAATCATCCCTGTTTCAGAGAGAAATGGAGGTCACTGGGTCACTAGTAATTAGTCCAACCAGCTCAGCTTGTAGGCAGTAACATATTTGAATCAGTGTCCATGTGTGTGCGTGCGCGCGCGCACACACACACGCACACGTATACATGTGTGGACTTCTAGAAGAGCAGGCCATGCTCTTAACCACAGAGCCATCTCTCCACCAGCAGCACGGCCTTGAAACAGTTACTCTCATCTCATCCACAATCAGGAAGCGGAGGGATGAATGTCCCAGCTCCTGCCTCTACTTACAGTCCAGGATCCAACCAGAGAACGGCGCCTCCCGCACTGAGCAGAAGAACTTCCCACTTCATATGTGTGAATGTGTGTGTGCATACAGGTGTGGACACATGGAACAATGCCAGTGTGGAGGTCAGAGGACAAGTGTCGGGGGTCATTTCTCTCCCCGCCCCAGATGAGTTCTGGGGATCAGGCTTGGCTGTGAGAGCCTTTACATGCTGAGCTATCTTATTGGCCTTATTGGCTTATTTTTGAGACAGAGTCACGTTATCCCAGCTGGCCTCGAATTCCCTATGAAGAGGCTGACTGTGAACATCTGGTTCTCCTCTGTCCACCACCTGGACTAAGATTGCAGGCATGTGCCATCATATCCAGTTTTATGTGGTGCTGGGGAACGAATCCTACTCCCCAGACCAGGAATAGCCACTTTTAAGAGACTTATTTATTTATTAATTTATTTGTATTGTATGCATATTGGTGTCTTGCCTGCGTGTATGTCTGTGTGAGGGTGTTGCATTCCCTGGAGCAGGAGTTATAGACAGTTGTGAGCTATCATGTGGGTGCTGGGAATTGAACCTGGGTCCTCTAACAGCCAGGGCTCTTAACTGCTGAGCCATCTGTCCAGCCCTGGAATAAGCACTTTTAAAACAGGCCCTGGTCTGTGGTGGTGCTAGCAGGGGCAGACAGATCTCTAAGAATTCAAGGCCAGCTTGGGCTACCTGACAAATTCTAAGTCAGCTAGAGAGACATTTAGTGAGACTCCTTCTCAAAACAAACAAACAAACAAACAACAATAGAAAACAACAACAACAAACAAAACAAAACAAAACAAAACCCACACACACAAAAACAACACTTGGCATGTTTTGAAAGTGATATACGAGTTGTTATGAGTTTTGTGTTTTGATTCTTGCTTGGAGAGCTGGACTCTGCCAAAGGAGAATGATGGGCACAGGTGAGGAACACACTTGACACCTGCACCTGAGGGTCTGCCTGACAATGTCCCCTGGCCAGAGACACCATGGGGGTGGTCTTAGCTGAACCACAGCTGATGCCACTAAGAGCCCTGTCTTGAGGATGACCTGACAGCCCCACGTCAGGTACCAGCGGAGAACAGTGTGGTAAATCCCCACCTCTGAGCCACAGGCCTGGTGGGTGAGAGTCCTGACCTGTCTGCTGTCTGGAGGCAGGCGCCCAGACCTGTAGACCCCAGAGACCTGCAGACCTGAGAGACCTGCAGACCCCCAGAGACCTGCAGACCCGAGAGACCTGCAGACCCGAGAGACCTGCAGACCCCAGAGACCTGCAGACCCCAGAGACCTGCAGACCCGAGAGACCTGCAGACCCGAGAGACCTGCAGACCCGAGAGACCTGCAGACCCCAGAGACCTGCAGACCCCAGAGACCTGCAGACCCGAGAGACCTGCAGACCCGAGAGACCTGCAGACCCCAGAGACCTGCAGACCCGAGAGACCTGCAGACCCCAGAGACCTGCAGACCCCAGAGACCTGCAGACCCCAGAGACCTGCAGACCCGAGAGACCTGCAGACCCCAGAGACCTGCAGACCCGAGAGACCTGCAGACCCCAGAGACCTGCAGACCCCAGAGACCTGCAGACCCCAGAGACCTGCAGACCCCAGAGACCTGCAGACCCCAGAGACCTGCAGACCCGAGCTCTGCTGTGGACAAGCGACAGCTGGCTGGTGACATGCAGGGCCTCGAGCATTCTCTAGACCCCCATGCATGCTTCCCTAGGAGCAGGATCTGCTACCAAACACTCTCACACGCTGCATTCTTAGCACTAAATATAACCTCTCCTGGGACTGGGGAGACGGCTCAGTGGATAGCGGTGGCTGCTGCCAAATATGATAGTCTCAGTTCAATCCCAGGGACCCTCATGGTAGAGAGAACCAAGCCCTGTGGGCTGCCCTTTGACCTCCACATGCGCACTGTGACTGGTGTACCCACACACATGCACATAACATAAATAATGAATAAACAAAGAGCCACAGAGGAAGGCAGGTGTTCCGGTTTGCCATAACAGCGCGTTTCAGCTCCCTTTTCTGTTTTTCCTTGGAGACAAGGGTGTCATGAAGCTCAGGCTGGCCTGGAACTCACTAAGTAGCCAAGGATAACCTTGAACTTCTGATCCTCTTTCTAGAGTGCTAGGATTACAGGTTTGTTCTACCAGGCCTGGTTTAGGCAGTGCGAGGGATTGAATTTAAGGCTTCTTGCATATGAGGTAAATAAACACTCTAGGGCTGGAGAGATGGCTCAGAGGTTGAGAGCACTGGCTGTCTTCCAGAGGTCCTGAGTTCAATTCCCAGCAACCACATGGTGGCTCACAGCCATCTGTACTGAGATCTGGCGCCCTCCTCTGGCGTGCGAGCATACATGGAGGCAGAATGTTGTATACATAATAAATAAATAAATCTTTAAAAAAAATAAAAAATAAACACTCTACAGCTGAATCACATCCCCAGCTGCCCCTACACTTTTACCCTAAGCTACCGTCCTGCTGGATCAAGAGACTTTGGGATGGTGCAAAGCCATCCCAATTACCCCACTGGAGGCTGCCCAGAGGAGGTGACATCTGCCAACCCTGGCTCACAGCAGCTCAGACTCAGGCCCCTGAGAGTCCTGTCCAGCCAGCAGTAAGTACTTACTGGATTGTTGGGGGACTGCGAACCACCAGACCCTGAATTTCTTGTAAACAACTTGTTTTCCTCTGCTCTGAGCAGCCTGCAGCTGCTTGAAACAGGAGACCCTGATGGCAGGGGAGTGGATTCTTATGAGTCTGCAGCTGAAAGATCCCGAGAGCTGGGGCGTGGCCAGAGTCCTATATAAGCTGCCCCTGAGCACAATAAAGTGGGCATTCTTGGCATTCTTGTCTCAAGGATGACCTGTGTCCCTGTGTCTCTGTCAGTGTGCGTGTATCTTGATGTGTTTTTAAGTCTCCAGCCTGGTTCCTGGCTCACGTACCGTAGAGCAGACATTGCATTTTTACATTGGATGTCATTAATTTTTGGGGGGAGGGCATTGAGACAGGGTTTCTCTGTGAAACAGTCCTAGCTGTCCTGGAACCCACTTTGTTAGACCTAGCTGGCCTTGAACTCACAGAGATCTGCCTGCCTGTGCTTCCTGAGTGTTGGGTTTAAAGGAGCGGGCTACCATAGCCTGGCTAAGATTTCTATTTGTTATGCAGCAGAGCTAACTGATACATCTGTTTTCAGAACTGGCTTAGCTTCAGTCTACCATTGCTTTTAGTAAGGGAACAAAAACACATTTATGCCCAGTGTAGTGGCTCACACCTTAATCCCAGCACTCTGGAGGCAGAAGCAGGAGGATTTCTGTGAATTTGAGGCCAGCCTGGTCTACAGAGAGAATTCTAGGACAATTACAGCTATGCAGAGAAACTCTGCCTTGAAAAGAACCCATTTATTTGATAATTATTCATTGAATATCAACCACATCCCCAGTTCTAATCCTTGTCTGTCAGTATATACATTTACAATAAAGCTAAGCATGGTGGCCCTTACCTTCAATCTCAGCAGAGGGAGAGGCAGAGGCAGAGGATTGCTTCAAGTTCGAGGCCAGTCAGTGCTACAGAGTGAGATTGTCTCAAACCAAAATTAAACCAAAGCAATCAACTAAACAACCAACCAACCAACCAACCAAACAAACAAACAAACCAATGTAGGGACTGGGGTCTAGTTTGTTTGGCAGAGTGCTTGCCTAGTGCTCACAAAACCCTAGGTTCAATCCTTAACACCTCATAAACCAGGCGTGGTGGTACAAACCTAATTCCAGCATTTAGGAGGTGGTGTAAGACTTTAAGACAATTCTGAAGCCATTTCTGACAATTCTGAATCCTCTCAGCCTCCGTGCCATAGTGCTTCCCCTCCTCCCCTGGGAACCAAGGACCTAACAGCTACATATACATGTACTCAGTTCCTGAACAATTACCCATATATGTATGTTTTGATTCAGTCCCCTGGGAAACAGGGTCAAAATGACCTCTTACCTCATCTGATCTGGCAACAGCTCTCCAGCCAATTATTGGTAATAGCCCTTTCAAATAAGCCAATCATAATAGTCAAAGAACAACCCCCCCTTGCTTCTGTGGCCTTTTCCTTTAAAAGTAGCCTGTGGGGCTGGAGAGATGGCTCAGTGGTTGGGAGCATTGCCTGCTCTTCCAAAGGTCATGAGTTTGGTTCCCGGCAACCACATGGTGGCTCACAACCATCTGTAATGAGGTCTGCTGCCCTCTTCTGGTCTGCAGACATACACACAGACAGAATATTGTATACTGTATACATAATAAATAAATAAAAAATAAATAAAAGTAGCCTGTGCCAGCTATTCAAGGTCTCTCAGCTTCCTGAATGCTGAGGGACCCTGTCATGACAGAATTAATAAAATCCTCATGCTTTTGCATCAGCTGTGGTGTGTGAGGTGGTCTCTGGGGGAGACTCCTCCTCAGTGTTTGGATGCTAGAGTCCAACAATGGCAGAGGGAGGATCAGAAGTCAGAAGTTCAAGGTCATTTTCTTCTACTTTGTGAGTTAGAAACCAGCCTGAGACCCCCATCTTAAAAAACAACTTTAATCCTAGCACTCGGGAGGCAGAGACAGACAGATCTCTGAGACTATGAGGCCAGCTTGGTCTACAGAGCAAGTTCCAGGATACCCAGGGTTGCAGAGAAACCCTGTCTTAAAAAAAAAGCAAAAAATGTTGGGTGGTGGCGCACACCTTTAATCCCAGCACTGGAAGTAGGTGGATCTGAGTTCAAGGCCAGCCTGGTCTAGGACAGTCAGTGTTGTTACGTGAGAAACCCTGTCTTGGAAAACAAACAAAAAAAGAAAGAAAGGAAGGAAGGAAGGAAGGAAGGAAGGAAGAAAGAAAGAAAGAAAGGAAAATGAACTGGTTGGTGAGACGGTCCAGCAGATAAATGCACCTGCCGTGTAAGCCTCATGATGGAGTCCATCCCAGAACCCGCGTGAAAAGTGGGAAGAACTGACTGCACACGGTTTTTTTTTTTCTGCCCTCCATCCAAACACGAGCTGCAGGACACATGCCGTGCACACACATATATGTGAGCCGCGGGACACACACCGTGCACATACATACACACGACAATGATAAAGTTGAAAGCAAACAAACACCAAAAAGGCCACACCAGCTTCCATTTTGCCAGGGGGAGCCCTCAGGAGTCTCGGACAAAGAGCACATGGGGCTGGCACTCTGGCCAGTATCATGGGAAATCAATCCTTAGAGAATCAGCGAGGCTTGTCAGACCCTGTAAGAGGCCTGGCACGCAGCTTTGGGCAAGTGCCAGAAGTGTGTGCCCGCTGAGTCCCTCAACAAGGCTGCAGGATGCCTTGATTCAAAACTGAAGCAGCCAGGAGCCAAGCCTGCGCCAGCCTGAGGAGAGGGATTAGTCTGGAATGAAAAACGATCAAGCAAGTACACAAGAACCATGACGGGCCTGTGCCCTGGGTCACAGCCACACAGCCACTATTGTTCAGCATGTGGATCACTCCCCATGGGGACCCCAATAGACCTGAGGCTGCTTGAAGACCGGCCTTCGGTAAGAACACAGGAAGCCGAAGGGAAGGCTGGCAACATACTTTAGAGGGCACAGGCTGTTACTGCCAGGTCTGCGGGCTGAGTCTGAGCCTCAGGTTTCACAGGGTGGAATGAGAGAACCAATTCCTGTAACAGCCAGGGGAATGCCAGGAGAGGGAAAAGACAGGACAGGGAAGGCAGCAAGAGCCCCCCTCCAGACCTCCAGGGGTTTGGGGGGACTCCATTGCCTGGTGATGCAGGGAGCCCCGTGGGTACACAAACAAGAGGGTCCATGCACCTCCCAATCTTCCCTCACTGCTACGGAGTCCTGAGAGTTTTTTTTACAACAATTTCAGACTGAGTCTAAATCCTCCCACAAACCAAGCAGTAATGAAACCAGCTCAGGCCTCCCCACCTCAATCCAGCAGGCAGCCTTGGTCCTCTGAGGGGCAGCTAAGGAGCAAGAAGCCTGGAAGACCCCTTAAAGCAGGGGTTCTCAACCTTCCTAATGCTGCGACCCTTTAACACAGTTCCGTATGGTGTGGTGACCCCAACCATAAACTTATTCCCTTGCTGCTTTGTAACTGCAATTTTGCTACTGTTATGAATCGTAATGTGAATTTCTGTGGTTTCTGATGGTCTTGGGAGACCCCTGTGAAAGGGTCATTCAACAACCCTGAGGGAGCATGACCCAGAGGTTGAGGGCCGCCACCTTAGAGGAAGGAAAGATGCCTCTGGGGTCGGAGGCCTGCATACATTGTTCTCCAGAGGTCTGAGTGCTGTCATCTGTCCCATGCAGAGTGGAAGGTGGCCTTCCCTGGCCTGTGAGTGAGTTCTCCTCACTGTGTCCATGGTGAGTTTGTGGAGACAAAGGCCTCCCTTCAGTGAGGTCCCCGCCTCCTTAGCCTCTATTTATTAAAGTAACCTGGCATGGCTGACCTTGGCTAGCCCCACATGCTCCCTTCACCAGCCTGCAGGGTTGGCCACTGTCAAAGCCTGTCAGACAAAGCAGGCTTTTCAGTCTCTACAGAAGGCCTCACCCCTGACCTGGAAGCCCTGAGAGGAAGTGGGGGCCCATGAAATCTGCCTATATGTCTGTCCTCCATAGTGGCTACACTCATCCACCTACATCCAGAGCTCAGGTGACCCAGACACAGGCCAGCAGTCCTCAGGGTGACAGCTGGGGAGAGCTACATAGCAGGAGTCAGCTGAGATCTTCATGACCCTTGCTCCCAAGAGCAAAGGCTTCCTAACCCTGTCTCAGGATTGGCTTACAGAATGCTCCCTTTCCTAAAGCATGGTGGAACTGAAAAAGAGGTTAAAAGAATAAAAAGCTAAAAAAAAATCAGCCGGGCCGGGTGGTGGTGGCGCACGCCTTTAATCCCAGCACTCGAGAGGCAGGCGGATCTCTGGGAGTTCGAGGCCAGCCTGGTCTACAAGAGCTAGTTCCAGGACAGGAACCAAAAAAAAGCTAAGGAGAAACCCTGTCTCGAAAAAAAAAAAAATCAGCCGGGCATTGGTGGCACACGCCTTTAATCCTAACACTCACTCAGGAGGCAGAGATAAGTGGATCTGAGTCCAGCCTAGTAGGTGGAGTAAGTTCCAATACAGCTAGGGCTACACAGAGAAACTCTGTCTCGAAAAACAAAAACAACAACCCACAAGAGTCAGTCACAGAAGGGGCAAAAGGTATGGACTCTGAAAAACTTGGAGTGGACTGTTCACATGCAAACGTCTCAGAAGGAGTGGTTTCTGCCCCTCAATCGCATCTTAGTGTGTCAGGCCAGCAACACAGACGAGACGGGAGCACAGGGCACCTCAGAAATACACAGCTGGTCTAAGAGTTCCAGATGATTTGAACCCACACTAGAGAGACAGACACGAGAGGCAGCCATATGTCCCCGTCAACTGATGCAGAAAAAGCATATGGCAGGCAAGCATTTCAACATCCATTCATGATGAGAAACAAAACAAAAAACCTCTCAGGAGGCAAGGACCAGCCTTAACCTAGGTACAGTGTATAATGGTGTATAGTGTATGGTGTACAGTGTATGATGTATAGTATATAGTGTACAGTGTATATGTACAGTGTATAGTATATAGTGTACAGTGTATGGTGTACAGTGTATGATGTATAGTATATAGTGTACAGTGTATGTGTACAGTGTATAGTATATAGTGTACAGTGTATGGTGTACAGTGTATGGTGTATAGTATATAGTGTACAGTGTATGTGTACAGTGTATAATATATAGTGTACAGTGTATGGTGTACAGTGTATGATATATAGTATATAGTGTACAGTGTATGTGTACAGCGTATGATGTATAATATATAGTGTACAGTGTATAATTACAGTGTGCAGTATATGGTGTATAGTGTACAATTACAGTGTGCAGTATACACTGTACACCACTATAACTAATAAGGCCACACCTCCTAATCTTTGCCAAACAATTCCGCCAACTGGGTACGAAGCCTTTAAATCTATGAGCCTGTGGGGGCCATTCTCATTCAGACTCCCGCATGTACCTTGCCCTAGAGTTCTTTCGTCCACCCGGAGTGTCATACAATGAACAGGACACCCTGACCAATCCTGAGAAGCCTTGGAAAACTAGTGTCCCCGCTGGGGATAATGGCACTAGAGAGGTGGAGAGGCAGGGGATTGTGAGTTCCAGGCTAGCTGGGGCAACCTAACAAGACCTTG
The DNA here is from genome assembly GCF_018167655.1 of Microtus oregoni. Lineage (NCBI taxonomy): Eukaryota > Metazoa > Chordata > Mammalia > Rodentia > Cricetidae > Microtus > Microtus oregoni. Next base: position 9,752,816 of record NW_024543087.1, on the reverse strand, counting down.
TCTCAGAAACAAAAGCTAGCATTGCACCATTGATGTGTGTGTAGTTTTCTGGCTTTCCAAGCGAAACCGCAGGAAGGATTGGGAAGGTCCCCACTCAAGCAGTCAGGTACTGTTCTCCAGGACACATCTGTCCATGATTGTGACCTATGTTGTTACAAGGAGTTAAAAATGAGACAGCGTGCTGGGCAGTGGTGGTGCACACCTTTAATCCCTGCACCCTGGAAGCAGAGGTAGGTGGATCTCTGTGAGTTCAAGGCCAGCCTGGTCTACAGAGTGAGCTCCAGAACAGCTCTTACAGCTCTGTTACACAGAGATACCCTGTCTTGAAAAACAAAAACAAACAAACAAACAAGCAAAAGGTCCAGTGAAGTGGCAGGGCAAGGGCTCAGTGGGTAAAGTGCTTGCTGCGTAAGCAGGGGGACCTGAGTGTGAGCCTCAGCACCTGTGTGAAGTCAGGAGTCATGTGGCCCACACTTGTCACCCCAGTGTTGGGGACGTGAAGATGGGCAGGTTCCTGGGGCTTGCTTGGCCAGGCGGATGAGCTCCAGGTTCAGAGAGATCAGTGACTGAGGACTCTTGAGGTTGATCCTTAGCTTCCACATGCACATGCGCACATATGCATCTCACCAGCACACATGGCTAAGCACACACACACACACACACACACACACACACACACACACACACTGATTTAGTTATTGCTATGGTCACAACATTGTTGAATCAGGAAAAGGCTGCTGAAATCATTTTCTTCCCCATCCACTTTATTTTTCACTCCTCCTGCTCTTATTTGCAACTAAAGTCGGATAAAAACAACAAAAACTAGACAAGTCTTTCAGTGGACAGCAAAATGTGACATGAAGTCCTGAGGGCGTCTGTGCCTGGAGCTGCAGGTCCAGAGGGACACTAGGGAAGACAGCAGGCAAGGCAGATGCAGCCTGCAGTAGGTATGCAAACCCACAGAACATCAGATTCCGCCAGATGTGTTCAACCTGTGGCCAGTGGGCTGCATGTGCCCTGGGATAGCTATGAACATGAACATGGCTTGACATGAACTGTTAACTCACTTAAAATAGTCAGATGTGTGTGTGCAGCTAGGGATGCTGCTGTGAACTCAGTCCTCTGTGCCCTCTGTCCAGCTGGCCTCTCTCTGAACTGTGGCCAATGAGGACTGGACCGCCCTCCCTAGTCCCTAGGACAAGCTATGTGACAGGCCTCCTTCTCCAGAGCTTCCCCACAAATTCCCCACGAAGTTGACTGAGGCTGGGCCCAGGAAAACTTGCTTTTGTCTAGCTCCATTCCCCTAAATGTCTTCCCACCTCACAGAAGAACTGCATCGGCCCAGCTCTGCTTCCAGATCCACTGGCTGCAGCTTTCCCTATTCTCCAGGTTCCAGATAACTCCAAGGCGAGATGTGTGCTCTAGCAGTGGTGCTCTGGGCACCAGGAGGACACTAAGTAGTGCCCTTCTCTGTGACAGTGGGTGACGGAGACTTCAGTGAGTGACAGAGACTACAGTGGGTGACGTCAGACTACAGCGGGTGACGTCAGACTACAGCGGGTGACGTCAGACTACAGCGAAAGGTTGGAGAACTCAGGCTCAGGACAGGTCAGGCTTCTAAGAGCAAATATTCGGTCCACAAATGCTACTATTAGGAGTGTCTGCCAATCTCTTTCTTTCCTTCTCTTCCTCCCTCCCTGTCTATTCTACAAGATCTCCCTCTAGTCTAGGTTGGCCCCTAGTTGAGGTAATCCTCCTGCCTCAGTCACCCAAGTGCCAGGATTATAGGGGTAAAGTACTGTGGAGGCCCAAAATGTGAGCCTTTTTCCACCTTGTCTGATGGTCAGAGAGTTTGGAGGGTGCTAAAAATTGTTGACAACAGCCAGGGCTACCCATCCTGACCCAGGATGTGGTTACTTGGTATGGGCCCATACAGGTAGATCCACTCCACCCTGACAGATGGTTGGGATATGCAAACATACTTTTGCACCTTCTTTTGTAATTGGAGGCTTAACCTGGGGAGTGGCTGCCCCTTTAGGATACTTGGTCTAGTGTGGCTTCACTGCCTAAACAACAGAATGCTGATGACTAGATGTCTCAAATTGTTGAAGCAATGAACTGTCCAGTTGTCCTTTGGATCATGTTAAAGAAGTCTTTTGTTTCCTTCTTCCCCCTTTTGTGTTGGGTATAAAAAAGTGTATGGAAAATTAACTGTGGGCAATTTCAGTATTCACTGGAACTCCCTCTCAGTACTATCCTATGGCTCTGTTTTATTATTTTATTCACATCTTTGTTCTCTTTACTTATTTTTCTGATCCCCACACCCCTATCCTGGCAAATGGTATTTTTGTTGAGGCTGGTCCCCGACAAAGTACCACACTCAACTGTTCCCATATTCTTGCATATGAAAAACTAAGGTCCACCTACAAAGGCACCCACTAAGGACCCAGAGCTAACATGAGTGGGGAAGGACTCTGTGCCTGCTGATGGTGACTGCTCACACTAACCACGGCAAGTCCATTCCCTGGAACCCAACGCTGTTCAAAAGGACATTGCCTGGCCGGGCAGTGGTGGTGCACACCTTTAATCCCAGCACTAGGGAAGCAGAGGCAGAAGGATCTCTGTAAGTTTGAGGCCAGCCTGGTCTACAAGAGCTAGTTCCAGTACAGGTAGGACTGTCACACAGAGAAACCTTGTCTTGAAAAACCAAAAACCAACCAACCAAACAAACAAACAAAAGGCACTGCCTTCTGTCCTTTTAGGGTCTTACTACACGGCCTAGGCTGCACTCAGACTTGGATCTTTCTGCCTCAGCCTACGTTCTGAGAACTGGAATTACAGATGTATGCCACCACAGCTGACAGGATTTTAATTTCTTCAGAATAGCTTTGGGAAGGGACCATGGAGAAGAGATGGGTGGACAGCAGAGGTGGGGAACAGATTCTACAAGCCAAGTGGTTACAAACGAGACCCTCAGGTCGCCTGTATCACTGCCTCATCTGTAAAATAGGAATACTCACACCCGACCGCGATGCAGTAATGATATGAGCTCTTAAAAAGAATCTTTAATTCTATGTATGTGTATGTGTGCATGGGGAGACCAGGGACATAAGTAGTTTTGAGCCCTCGATGTGGGTGCTGGGATCCAAAGTTGGGTCCTCTGCAATGGCAGTACATGCTCTTAACTGCTGAATCGTCTCTCTAGCCCAACAAAAAAATTCTTACTTTACAAAATTCCACTCAGGAAGCCGGCTGGCTTTAATCCCAGCACTTGGGAGGCAGAGGTAGGCAGATCTCTATATATTCAAGGCCATCTTGGAACACAGTGATTTCCAGGACAGCCAGGGCTACATAGAGAAACCCCACCTTGACAAAACAAAACAAAATTCGACCCAGGGCTGGGAATGTGGTTTGGTTGGTAGAGGGCTTGCCCAGCATGCAGGAATCTCTGGGTTTGATCCCCACTTCCACCTAAAACTGGATGGTAATGTGCACCCCTGCGCCTACAATCCCAGCATTTGAGAGGAACTGGGGAGAATCTCCCCTTTAGGAAGATGCAGTGTTCCTTCTAAAGGCTTTTTACTGCACGTGTTAGGCCCTCCTAAGGGATAAGCAGAAGTAGCTGCCTCTGAAGCCCTTAACTGCATCCTCGGCAGCCCCTCACCTCTGTGACAGTGTGACGTACCCATGGGATGATGCTCCATCCCTGTTTCCTATGCCATCAGTCAGCATCCCCTGACTGAATTCCACCCTCACTCAGGACGGACTTACATAAGAGTGTGTCTCCCTGGGGTCCCCCAAGGATGTGCCTGTCATGTTGAGCCAAGCTGCAGGTTTGGTGAGAAAAAGTGGCTTGGTTGGCCCTGGCCAGGTTCAAGTGCAGAGGTGGAATTCAATAGAGTTGTGTGTGTGTGTTTTAACATGGGGAAGGTTGTAATTTTCTCAATGCTTGTTTATCCAAAAAGGGGAAAGAAAACTACAGTCAGGGAAATAGAGAAATAGCTCAGTGGTTAACTTATTGCTCTTCCGGAGGACTTGGGTTCGGTTCCCAACACTCACACGGCAGATCACAACTTCCTATAGTCTGTAATTCCTGTCCCAGAGACTGTCAGGTCCTGTGGTGCACAGAAACTCATGCAGCCACACACACATACACATAAATAAGAATATTAAAATAAATCTAAAACAGCCTGACACAACATGGGCGTGGGGAGGATGGCTGACTGGTAAAGCATCTACTAACCGAGCAGGAACCACAGCACCCATGTTTGTATTCTTGGCACTCTGCAGGGGAGGCATGAGGGTCAGAAGTGCAAACTTATGTTCAGGTACACAGTGAACCGAGGCTGGGATACATGAAACCCCGTCCCAAAACAAAACAAAACAAAACAAAAACCAAAAAAACTTAGGTTCTGGGCTCTGATTTGGTTGGAACCCAACTGTCACTAGTTATGGTTTTCAGGCCTGAAGATAAACGACATAGCTCTTATTCCTCAATGCTCATCTGTAAACAAGGGCATAGGACCCAACTTCCTAAGACAGCCAGAGTTTAGCCAGGAAACACAAGAAAACACCCACCTCAGCAGCTCTTACCTGCCGGGTGCTCAGCCCCTCGCTATTTAGTTAACTGACACTTTTCTACTGTAAAGGGAGAAAGGTTTTTTGTTTGTTTTGTTTCTTCTTAAGCAAGGAGGGGAGTTGCTGACAGCTGCTTGGGGGGTGGGGCTGTGAGAAGGAAAGTCGGGAGTCCTACTGCAGGTTCTCATTTCCCGGCTTCCATCTTCCAAACCATCCCCTTGGGAGGAAGGGGCTTCTGAGGACCCCATAGCTGTCCTCTCAGAGCGCCTGGAAAGCTCTCAGGAGCAGCTTTTCTCTTGCTCCGTCCAGCCATTTGTCCTAACCACGGGTGGGTGAGCTGCCTCAGGACACAGGTCTCAGCCTTGCTGACTGCCCTGCCGGCATGAGTCAGGGGAACCTGCCTGCTGTCTGTTGGAGGCTCCCCCTCTGCAGCTGTGGATGTTGTCTTGTCTTGGAGTCCGTGGGGCTCCCTCCCACCTGGGTCGACCCTGCCGGACCAGGATGCCTTTACTGGCCTGTGAGAAATACAGGGAGTGTGGCCAGCCAGCCAATGAGGAAGCTGCAGAGCCAGTCTGGTAACAAGGGAAGCAGCGGCTGGCAGGCAGGAAACAGATGCGCTGCCCATGGGCCATGCAGGAAACCTGGTCGGGGGAAGAAGGGGAGGCCTTGTCTACAACCAGAATTTGAAGAACTGCTGTCCTCGGGTGCCACCCCCAGCGCAGTCAGGAGGGCCCTGGAGGGTCCCGACCCACTGAACAGTTAACCAAACAACCTGTTGGAGTGTTGGCACACTAGGGGACCACACACCCTTTCCCCTCTGCGGTCCTGCGGCCTGGTGCACCCTCCTCCTGTTTCCAGGCAGTGTTACCTCACCTTTGGCCAGTGTTCTCAGCATAGCAGTGGTTGGCTCTTCAGGGTGCCTAGCAGGGCAGACGATGGTATACTTGGCTGTGCCTACAAAATCCTTTGGCTTTGCAGCTTGAGGATATAAAGTCTCCTACTTGTGGGGCTCCACCTTCTAGAACTGTCACAGTCAGTTGTCACCATTAATTAAGTACAGGCACAGTTCAAAGCATGACTGATTAGCCTGTCATTGCTCCTTTTCCAAAGAGCCAGGCACCAAATCCACTATTACAATTATGATTACTATTCTACTTGGCACCTTAAAATTTGTGGACAATAAAGGGACAGCTATGAATTTACAGACATCGGAGTCTAAAACCTGGGCCTGGGAGGGAGATAAATGCAGCCTGGGAGAGAGGCACTAGCTGTGCACACCGGAAGACTCAAGTTCCGTCTCCAGAACCCACACGAAAAGCTACATGTGCAGTCAGGTGTGTGCGTGTGAGTTCTTGTGGGTGCACACACATACACACACATAAACACACACACAAAGTAAGTACAATAAAAATATTTTTAAAGGTCTAGAAAAGTCTGGGCCATGGTGGTTCTGCCCTTAGTGCCAGGACAGGAGGCAAGGGCAGGAGGATCGCTGGGAATTTGAGGCCCGCCTGGAAAAGTGTTCAATGCCATTCACCCCCAAGGGGCACCGTCTCACTGCAGAAGGCAGGTGGCATCTATTCCGAGGAACAATTGGCACGTTTGTTCAACATGATTTCCCTACAAGGAGGGGCATGTGACCGCATTTACACAGACCAGACTGGAAGTCTGTGAGCTTGAAAGTGTGTGTGTGGGGGGGGGGGGGGCAAACGGGGGGAGGGGGGAAGGGGTTGAGGAGGCTGTAACATGAATTGGTGCCTCTATGCCTGGCTACAAAACATACTAGGAAAAACGCATGGCAGCTAGGCCTGCTGGGGTGTGCTGTCATTTCAGTACTCTGGAGGTGGAGGCAAGAGGGTCATGGTTCAAAGTTGTTCTCAGTAAGTCTGAGGCTAGTCTGCTCGACTTGAGAGGTTGTCTCAAATAGGGGGAGGGACCAAGGGGTGGGGCGCCATGACACAGCCTGGTACGGTACTTGCCACATGCTCCATCGTGGAGTTGATTTAAACCCCCAGACTGATGTAAAAGGCCAGGCGTAGCGACCTGTGACCCCAGCACTGGGGAGGTGGGGCAGGCCAGTCATCTAGATGCGCCAGCAAGCTCCAGGTCCCAGGGTGGGACCCTGGCTCAGAAAACCAGACCGGCAGCTCCTAAGGAGCAACACTGGAGGTTAACTTCCGGCCTCCAGACACGGGTGTGTGCACACATGTACACACAACCCGCTCCCGCACACTTAAATGCATAGAAACAAGCCGGGCGGTGGTGGCGCAAGCCTTTAATCCCAGCACTCGGGAGGCAGAGACAGGCGGATCTCTGGGAGTTCAAGGCCAGCCTGGTCTACAAGAGCAAGTTCCAGGACAGGAACCAAAAACTATGGAGAAACCCTGTCTCGAAAAATCAAAAAAAAAAAAAAAAATGCATAGAAACAAACACACCCACAGACAAGCACAAAAATTGAAAAGCCAAACATCAGGTAAACAGTAAGTTATAGTCAATAAACCCAAAGCGAGCATATCATATGTACATGGTTATTCTAATTTTGTTGTAAACAACATTAAAACTATATGTATTGTCTACGAGGTCCTGAGAAGTCTTACTTATTGCTCCCGTTGGAGGAGAGCAGGTGTTCTTCTTTGTCCTCTGGATGTTATGTACAATGAACAAATCACTTTGATTAGGATGGATAAAACCCATAGTTTTATTATCAACTTAAAAAAAGATTTATTTTTCTTCCATGTGATGAGTGTTTCTCCTGTATGTATGTCTGCATGTGTGCCTGGTGCCCACAGAGGCCTGAAGAGCATGTAAAACCCCATCCTCTGAAACTGGAGTTACAGACAGTTGTGAACTGCCATGTGGGTGCTGAGAATCGAACCCAGGACCTCAGGAAGAGTAAGTAACCAGTGCTCTTAACTGCTGAGCCATCTCTCCAGCCTTATCAATTTTTAATTGTTTTTGCCTTTAGCAGAAAGTGGCTGCCTGTTCTCAGGTCAGGAATGGGCAGAATCTTAGCAGTGTGTTTCATGGCTGTCCTTTAGCCTCTATATTTCTGGTGGTACAAAATGAGGGTGCAGGTCACACTTGGATGAGGTCTGAGTGCACTTTTAATTATTACAATATTTGAGGGATGCTAACATATTTAGTTAGTTCTTTTTGAGGCAGCCTCATGCTCTGTGTAACCTTGGCTTACCCAGAGTTTGGCGTGTAGACCAGGCTGGCCTTGAACTTACAGAGATTCACGTGTTGGGAATTCTGGGGTTCAGGGTGTGCGACACCATGCCCACCCAAGGCAGAGTCTGTTGTAGTTCAAGTTGGTTTTAGACTCTGTGTAGCCTAGGATGATCCTAAACTTCTGATCCTCCTGCCTCCACCTTCTGAGTAGCTGGATTACAGGTGTGCACCAGCACTTCTAGAAGATTCCACAAAGCTTTCCTCTGACTTCCACACCCATTCTTTCCCTTCCGGCTGTGGCATCTTGGGCCCCTAGGTGATGCCAGAAGACTTCATCAGCCTACACTCTGTCAGGCTGGGCAGACTGTGGGTGTCCCTGAAATACAGTCCCACTTCCCAGACCTGGAAGCTGCCCAAATGCTGTCTGCCCTCCCCCACCCCGAAACTGCTTCTCTAAGGCTATTTTTTAAAATGGCTGACCTGTGAAGTCCAACAGCCGTTACTACCGTCTCAGCGGCTGTCTAACCAACCACAACGTTTAACCGTTTCAGACACCACCTCAAACCTCTACCACCAACAGTCACTCCTGACTTCCTTCCACACGGCCCTGGCCGGGCCCTGAGCAGCCCCTGATTTTCATCTGTGCCTATAAATTTGCCTATTTTCAACATTTCGTCTGATCAGAACCACAGAATGTCATCTTTTGGTGGGTGGCTTTCCTGCTTCCACTTAGCACAATGTTTTGAGAGTTCCAACAGAGTTGCGTATCTCACAACCCCACCTCCCTTTTCTTTTGTTGTACAATATTTAAGTGTAGTGCTTTTTTTTTTTTTTTAATTCATCTACCATTTATGGGTTCTCTGTGGTTTCTAGCTTCTGGCCATTGTGAATAGCGCTGCTATGAAAATGAATATATATGAATGTACATCCTCACTTCTCCTAGGCTAGCAGGAGTAGTGGTCACAGGCACCTATTTAATGTACCTGTGTGTGTGTGGTGTGTGTATGTGGGTGTGTATACATGCATGTGTGTGTGTGTATGCATGCGTGTGTGTATGGGTGTGCGCATGTGTGTGTGCCTGTGTGTATACATGCGTGTGTGTATGGGTGTGCACGTGGGTGCGTGTGTGGAGCAAATTCACCTTTCATGCTTATGCGGCAGAACTCCTGAGCTACTGCATCTGCGTCCTTACAGTGACTGACTGTGTCAGTTTACACGCCCGTCAGCGGTGGCCCAGAGTCCCAGCCTCTTCACACCTTCCACACCTTAGGACTTGTCACCGATCCTTCATTATCATCCACTTCATGCGTGTGACACTGTCTCACCATGGTTTTGATTGCTCTGGGTTGTTAGGAAGTTCAGACTCTGCTGGAATTGTGTGTTCTGGGGATGCAAGGTGACACCTGTGCCAGCCAGTCTTGGGCTGCTCCCGCCGTGTGGCTGTAGGTGCTCACACCTGTGCCAGCCAGTCTTGGGCTGCTCCCGCCGTGTGGCTGTAGGTGCTCGCAGCCTTTCTGGCCGTTTCCTCACTAGTCAGTGACATGACTCGCTCCGTTCCTTAAGAGCATCTGTGCGATGATGCAGCCACGGCGTACAGAAGGCAACTTGCACATTATTCAAAGCTGGCTTAAAAAAAAGAAAAGCGCCAGGAGTGGTAGTAAGTGTGCTTGATCTCAGCACTCAGGAGGTAGGGGCAGGCAGAGCTCTGAGTTCAAAGCTAGTCTGGTCTACAGAGGAGTTCCAAAACAGCCGGGGCTACACAGAGAAACCCTGTCTGGAACAAACAAAACAAGCAAAACAATGCTTTTAAACGAATTCCTCCAAGTTAAGAACAGTGATCACATCACTGCCCATTGAGGAAGATGAAAGAAATCGACCACAGGATTGCAAGAATCACACCTGACTAAACGACACACGAATACCAGGGCTCACTGGAGACTCGTTTCCTTCCTGACCTCTGGCCTCTTCTTTTCTAGAAGTGACAAGCCCAAAAGAGCCCAAGGCATTCTCTCCCCACCCCTTGTCAGGTCCCAGGTAGTCCAGGCTAGCCTGGAACTCATTGAATACCTGAGGTCTGAGTGCTGAGATTAAAGGCACGAGCCACCATACCCAAACTTATGGGGTGCTGGAAATTGGTCACAGGGCTTCATACGTTCTAATCAAGTACTCTAACCAACTGAGCTAAGGCCTGGCCTTTGCAGGTTTTATTTTTTTATTTATTTATTTATTTTTTGGTTTTTCGAGACAGGGTTTCTCTGTGGCTTTGGAGCCTGTCCTGGAACTCGCTCTGTAGACCAGGCTGGTCTCGAACTCACAGAGATCCGCCTGCCTCTGCCTCCCGAGTGCTGGGATTAAAGGCGTGCGCCACCATCGCCCGGCCCTTTGCAGGTTTTAGTTTTTAAGGTATGTATGTGTGTCTATGTGGCGGCGGGTGCAGGAAAGTGTGGGTGCCCGGGGAAGCCAGAGGCATCAATCAGATCTCCCTGGAGTTATAGAGCTGCCTGAATAGGGTGTGGAAATCAACTTGGGTCCTCTGGAATGGAAGTACCAGTTCTTAACCACGGAGCCATCTTTCCAACCCCAGCCTCTGTGGTTCTTAAGGTAACATGAAAAAATTTCTTGGTAGGAACACTGAAAGCTTAACACAAAGCTGAGAAGCAGGTCTGTAGTCCACTGAGATAGCGGCCCTCTGGGCGCTGTCTGCACAGCTGCTTCTGTTGGTCATCCTAAACTGATAAATGAAAGGTTTCTAACAATGAAGATTCCATGTCAGAACAGAGTCCCAGAAGAGTGGGGCAGGAGCCAGATGGGAGGCCCAAGCAGACAGCCTCCCTCCCGGGGTTTGATCAGCTGCAGCGAAGGTGGGAGACTCCTGGCCTGGTTTTAAGAGAGGCAGCAGGCAGGTGAAGTCACTGTTAAAATCTTTGCTCTCCGGTTTGGAAAAGGCTGGTTTCACTGTCACCCACAAGCTGGCACAATATCACTATTCCTCAAATTCAAGGACCGGCATTAACGCTTCTCCCCTTCATAATTTTGTGCACCAAAATCACAGGCTAGCAGGGACATTTTTCAGCTGCTTCTTCACTTGTGGATGGAAGCATAGGCCTCTGATCCTCGGATCTCATCTCCACCTGTGCCTGGAGTCTCTATGACTCCGACCAGCTTTTAAAGATCAAAGAGGTAAGTAGCCTCTTGCTTTTGTTTGGCTTATCTAGGCCGGTAGCTTGGGTCCCACACACCACTCTGCTCAAACCAAAACTGCTTAGAACCACATCTTTTTAGTTCCTTTTTAAAACGCCCCTGTGTCCCAATTTTGGTCCCTCCAGGTTCCCTTCTTAAGAGAGGCGAGTACTTCTCCTTCCTCCCTTTCCGCTAGGCAACCAAAATAATGGTTACGGATGGTAGAAAACTCTGGCCCAGTACCCCAGCTGGGGGGGGGGGGGGGAGGCTGCTCCCGCTTAGTAGGCAGGACCCCGCTTCCGGGTCTGTGACTTTGCACCAGGTTCCCCAAACTTCTGTCCCCACAGCTTTCTACAAAACTACCACTCCCCTCTCCAGCCATAGTGACTGGAGCATCAAACCGTCCAACCCAGTTCCAAAATAAACCACACAAACAGAAAAGGCGTTGAAGATGAGACATTTCAAAGAAGTTGAAAACAGCAAACAGGAGGGAGAAAATAAGGGTGGGTAAAGAGCGAACTGGAACAGGCCTGCCTCGCAACTTCTGGCCTGGCCAGAGGCTTCTGTGCAGCCCTGCTCACACTAACAACAGGCCTCCTCACCCTGCTTGGCTCCAAGTGACCATCAGAAGTCCCTCAGCCACAGGCCTTCGCAGTTAACCATCGGCCTTCCGAGGAGCCTCTGAGGCCTGGGGGAGTACAGGGGGCACAGCGATGATCTTAAAGGCGGCGATTCTCCCCGTCCCCAGCAGATATCGAACGCCAAGCCGAGCCCTCAGCTCTCCAGCGGCCGGGCACGGCCTGGGGATGGTAGGGACAGCAGGGGACTCTCCCTTCCCTGCCCGGGTGAGAGACGCGCGGCCTGGAGAAGAGGAAGACGAGGAGGAACTCGCACCCCAGGTTTCAGTGGAGAAACGGGCCGGCCCCGCTGGGCGGCGGTTGGAGATGCGAGGAGACGGGAGACCTTGCGGGCTGCTCCGGGAACTTTTTAGGAGGACACTAAAGCGGTGCGCAATGATCCCACGGTCCCGGCCAGGTGCAGCCCGTGTACGCGTCCCCAGGCCACTCCACCCTTCTTACCATCTGTGCCACTTTGAGCAGGGCGCCCTGGGTGCGCGGGTACACCCGGTCCAGCAGTCCCTCCGAGGGCTGGCCTGGCCCCAGCGCGCCGCCGCTGCTGCACGTGGTCCGGATGAGCCCCGATCCATGCGACATCGCGGGGGCCCAGACCGGGCGGCCTACGGGCCCCCGAGACCTCTGGCTGGTAAAACTGGGACGGGACGGGGCGGGGCCTCAGGGGCGGGGCGCTCGGGTCCCTCTTCCCAACTGTGGCGGGACCCAGAGGGGACCCGGGAGCAGATGCCCCGCAAGCTTCTGCCCACCAGACGCGCGGAAGTTTGACTGGCCTGGGCAGGAAACCGGACGCCTGGGGCCCTGGCCTCTCCCAGAAGCGAACCGCCCAGGTCACAGCTGGTGACGAGCCTCCAGGGATTTTTTTAAATGTGTGTGTGTGTGTGTGCGCGCGCGCGCGCGCGCGGCTGCCTCTGGGTGCTGACACCAGTAGGGCGAAATGCCCCAGGCATATCGTGCTGCGCTGTTCATTTCTGCGTGTGCTTGTGTGTGTGCACAGGTGCGTGTTCACACCTTCCACGCTCCCCCCCCCCCCCCGCCTCCCTCTATTCTGCTTTTTTTCTTTGTTTTTGTTTTGTTTTAAGGCAGTCTCTCTCTTGCTGGCTGTGGCACTTCACTTCCAGCCCTGGGAAGAAGAGGCAGGAGGATCTCTATGAGTTCGAGGTCAACCTGGTCTACACAGTGAGCTCCAGGACCCCCGGGACTATTTAGAGAGACTTTGTCTCAAAAACAAACAAATAAATAAACAAACAAGTTAGAATCTCTATAAACCCTGCTAGCCTCAAACTCACAGAGATCCTCCTGCTTCTGCCTCCCCAGTGCTGGACCGAAAAGGTGTGCACCACATCCCAAGGAGTTGTTCCTTTTAGATGCTCTAGGCTGTGTAAAAGTGGCAGTTAAAGCTAACCAGGAAACATCCTCGTGTTGTGGTACATCTTTTTGATTTTGTGTATGTATATATTGTATGTACACACACACACACACACACACACACACGGAAGCCAGAGGAAGACGTCTGGAGTCCTGCTCAGTCACTAGCTGTCTTTGCCTCTCTCCTGCGACGCAGAGTGGCCCATAGCCCTGGTTGTATTGGTTACTCTTGTTCCCTAGACTGAGAAAATACCTGGCAAAAGTGAGATTATTTAGACTCATGGTGGAATGTTTTTTCTGGTCTGCTGTTGGACGTGAGGTGAATCAATGTTTGTTCGTGTCTCAGAAGTCACACAACACAGGCTTAGTCCTAATTTTTTTTTCTTCCCAAGACAGTTTCTCTGTGTCACTGTCCTGGAACTCAGAGTCTCCCCGGGTGCTGGGATTAAAAGGGTGTGCCACTGCTACCGCCTGATTTAAGACGTTTAAAAAAAAAAAAAGACTCTTTGATTTTTAAATTTATTTATTTACTTTCTGTCTATGAGTATACTGCCTACATCCATGTCTGTGCTTGGTGCCTGAGGAGACCAGAAGAGGGTGCTGGATCCCCTGGATCTGGAGTTACAGTTGTGAGCCGCCATATGAATGCTGGGAATTGAACTCAGGACCTCTGGAAGGGCAGCTGTTGCTCTTAACCAATGAGCCATCTCTCCAGCCCATGGAAAACTGCTTTTCTCTGATACACAAGGTTGAGGGAGGCCTCACTTAAAGTGATAATGGCTGGAGGCCAGACTACACCTTTTGCTGATACACTCAGCAGAAACTGTTACCCCTGTGATGCCAGAAGCCCTACCCCCATCCAGTCTTCCCTCACATGGTCCAGTACCTTCCTTATATCCTCTCCAGCCCACAGCATCATACATCACCTCCCTGTATCCCACATCAGCCACACTGGGCAGAAGTCTCCCCTTGCCTTTCAGTTTCCTGCTTACAGGTTGCTTCCCATCTATTTTTGAGTTCTCTGGAGACAGGGACTCACTTTGTAGCTCTGGCTGGTCTGGAACTCTCTAGGGAGACCAAGCTGGCCTCCAACTCACAGAGATCAACATGCTTCTGTCTCCTGAACAGAAGCTGGGGTTAAAGGTGTGTGATAGGCGTATGTGGTTTATTTTAAAGTTATCAGACTCATATGATCTTGCAAAACTTGGCTGTGAGTAATTTTCCACTCTAAAGTAGTTTGGGCACGGGAGGGTGGGTGGGTAACTAAATTGAGTTTGGGTGGAGTGGGGAGGGAAATAGCAAGGCCAGCAGGCTTTAGCAGGGGGCCGGTGTTTTTTGCTCATTTGTACCAGGACCTAAACTGGCTTCAGGCACCTTTAAAAATGATCTGTTAGATTTTACTTTTAACAGGGTCTGTCAAGCAGCCTAGACTGGCCAGTAAGTCTCAGAGATTCTCCTGTCTCCGCCTTCCCAGTCCTAGAATTGTGGGTGCATGGGTGCAAAGGATCCAAATGGAGGTTCTCAGACTCATGCGGCAAACACCTTTCCCCTCCGAGCCATCCCCCAGCTGCGGACGTGTGGGCATTGTGTATACTCATATACTTACATTCTAGCATTGCACGTCCATGTTATTTTCTCTGAAAACCTAGCTTTTCCGGTACATTTCAATAAAGTCCATTTCCCCCACAATATGCCATCTTTTCAATTCGAACACTGTCTTGGGGGTAGAGGTACAGACTTTGAATTGGTTTTCACCCATTGAAATTGGTGTGTCTTTAGTGCTTCCTACAGAGATACATTTTGCATTTGAACTCTTCGGGTGCTAATACCCTGAAGGGATATCTCCAGTGAACGGAGCAATTTAAAAATCTGAAAATGAACTATTGCAATTAAGCGTTCCCTCTCTTGGTTTTCTTATAGTTTTCAGATGCTAGCCAAATATTTCTCATTAGGAGGATGGATTGGAAAAGCAATGGCGAGAGATGAAATGCCTCAAGCATTTTTGTATTGATTTGCCCGGAGTAGGTAAACACATTAAAAACTGCCCAGTTCCATCTGAGGCCAGGAAATGCTGGAAAGTGAACTCAGCTGCTGAGCGGTTGTTAGGTGAGCATACAAAGTAACAACTTTCACCATGGCTTCTTCAAAGTATTTTAATTACACTTGTGTGTGTGTGTGTGTGTGTGTGTGTGTGTGGTTTGCGCGACCCACAGTGAGATCAGAGGGCAGTTTATACGAGTCAGGTCGTACCCACTAAGCGAGTCCAGGAAGGGGGGTGGGGTGGGAAGAGGGAGGGACTGAACTCATCAGGCGCAGTGGCAAGCATCTTTACCGGCAGAGCCATCTCGCCAGCCCTACCATGGAACCTTCCTATGTAAATGTCATTATACTTTGTTTTCCTTGTTCCTTCCCCCATTCTCCCCCCCCCCCCCCCACCACCAACAGGTCTCACTAAGTAGTCCTGGCTGATTTGGCAGTTACTGCCTCGACCAGGATGAACTCAAATCTACCTGTCTCTCTTAGGTCCTGGATGCAGCATGCTGGATGATGGTGGTGCACACCTTTAAACCCAGCACTCACGAGGCAGAGCAAGCAGGTGGAGAAACCCTGTCTCAAAGGGGGAAAAAGTACGCAACACTATGCTGTGTGTGTGTGTATTAAACAATAACAAAAATCAAACCCACAGCTAGGCGGTGGTGGCGCATGCCTTTAATCCCAGCTCTCGGGAGGCAGAGGCAGGCGAATCTCTGTGAGTTTGAGGCCAGCCTGGTCTACAGAGCGAATTCCAGGACAGATTCCAAAGTAACAGAGAAACCCTGTCTCAGAAAAACAAAAAGCAGGCCGGGCGGTGGTGGCGCACGCCTTTAATCCCAGCACTCGGGAGGCAGAGGCAGGCGGATCTCTGTGAGTTCGAGACCAGCCTGGTCTACAAGAGCTAGTTCCAGGACAGGCTCCAAAACCACAGAGAAACCCTGTCTCGAAAAACCAAAAAAAAAAAAAAAAAAGAAAGAAAAACAAAAAGCAAACAATCAAAATCAAATCTAGTTTAAATGCTTCAACTATTGGCAGAAAAAGAAGACAAAACAAAAACATCCCCCTTAAAAAGAGTAAGAGATGGGTAATTCTGAAGCCAACTTTGAGTCACCATGGCCCTGGAACACAGATTTCGGTGAACCCAAAACTCCATTGTTCCCCTGTGGAACATTTCTATAGCTTGACAGAACAAAGAGTGCGCTTAAAATACACTGGGGTGCGTCAGAGAGAGGTGGTTACAGCAAGATGGGAGGCGTGTCTCGATGGGCCTCCATTCTGTATGCTGACACTCTTAGCTTTGGGAGTGAGGAAGCCTGTGTTCTGCTAAGTGACAGATGCCAGGGGTTTTCAGTCTGCTCGTCACAGGCTGTTAGTTGCTAACCAAAGTAGTGGTTCAAGAGGGGCGGGAAGGGGTGGTTAGCCAGAGATAAGGTTATCTGAGGACATTCCAACCTCTCCACGTCACTGTAGATCTATAGGCCAATCAGTTACGGCAGACACAGCTTCTTTCCAGGAATGCTTGTTGACATCAGCTGCCTGGAATCATTTTGTCATCCGAAAATGCAGATTCACTAAAAAGTTCTCATGACCTTTTTTTTTTTTTTTTGAAGAAACAAAGTTTTCTTTCGGTTGAACCTATGTTTATTATTTTGATGAGTTTTCATGGGAGCTTATGGGCCTGCTTCCGAGAAACCACAGAGAAAGGCAGAAGGTAAGACTTTGTTCAAGATCTTTGAGATTTCCAGCCTACAAAGAGCCATGCTCATCCCAGGGGACTACTCCCTCGCACTTGGAAGGGCCTCCCTTGGAAGCTTCCCAGAAACATGCCTTTAGGCCTCTACTTCGTTGCCCTTTTAAGGAGCCTTGACTGCAGTATAAAGGACTTGATAAAATCCACTGGGTACACAGGTGTCCTTGCTTTGGTGAGAGAGAGGACAGAGAAATAACACATAAGACTGTTTTAATTAGTTCATTGTAGTGGCATTTTGTGTGTATTTTAATAAATAAAGTTTGCCTGAAGATTAGAAAGGGAAAACAATCCCATTGGTCAGCCTTACAGACCAGGCAGTGGTTAACACACACATTTAATCCCAGTAGCCACACTAGCTTGCCATGGAAGCCAGGAGGTAGTAGTGCACGCCTTTAATCCGATAACTAGAAAGGACTGTAAGACCAGAGGAGACAGCTCTCTCACACAGTCTCATTCTGAGATTCCTGGAGGCAGGATCGCCATTTCAGACTGAAGAAGAGGTAAGAGCCAGTGGCTGGCTGTTTTGCTTTTCTGACCTTCAGGTTGAACCCCAATTTTTTTTTTTAATCTGAGCTTTTATTAATCATGCTCCATTATTCATTTTTGTTTTTGATGACTTGGGGGATAAAATACAATGAGATTACCCAAACATTACTTTTTTCTTGTTGATACAGTCTTGCTTTGTAGTTCCTGCGTGACTGGCTAGGAACTCTTATGCAGACCAGGCTGACCTTGAACAGGAAAGATAATTTTCGTGACTACTGTAATGTTGCTCTTCTTATGAACTGTAATGTAAATATCTGTGTTTTCTGATGGTCCTAGGCAACCCCTTTGAAAGGGTCACTGGCTCACAAAGGGATCGTGACCCACACACAGGTTGAGAACCATTGTCTCATAGACCATGTGGGCAGCGAGGGCGTTCACACTTTCAACCAGCATAGCAAGCAAAGTCTCTCCAGTGTATTGCAAGGAACATGAGAACTGCTCGCAGCTTTATTGTGTACAAAGTCACCAAGTCGTAGGCTGTCCCAGGGATGCCATGGAGAACCAAATAAACAGGACAAACGCTAACATACAGGTGGAAGAAACACCACTGAACAGGGACCACAAAAAGTCCTGGAAGCCAGTGGGACATCATATTGAAAGGACATTTGCTTCATTCAGTCCTGCATACGACATTAACCTCACTAACGTTTCTGTGCTTTTTCTTGTTTTTTAAAAAAACTCAAGTTGAAAAGTCACCCCAAGACACTTGCTGTGGCAGCAGGAACTGTGCCACCCAAAAACACTTCCTCTCGGTGCGTGTGCCGGGCTCATCTGAGTGTTCCCACTACGATAACAGCTGTCCTCACAGGGTTGAGATAAAGATCTGGGGTACCGGAGTTCTGCTCAAAATTGGCACAGACATCTTTGGGGTCCGCAAGATGTGTGTGTGCACCCATGCCAGAGAACAACCTTAGATATGTTTCCTCGGGTACTGTCCCCCCTTTTCAAGACAGGGTCTCTCACTGGCTGGCTCGGGACTCCACAAGTGTGTTTCTCCGGCTGACTAGAAAACTGCAGGGCCCACCTGGCTTTGCTTCACGAGTGCTGGGATTGTAAATGCACGACCAGGGATGGAGAGACGGCTCAGTCATCAAAGGCCGGGCCCACAACCACAAAGATGCGCTGCCAGGCTTGATTTGGTTTTTTGGAGTGTGTGTGTGTGTGTGGGGGGGGGGGGGGGGCGGGGCAGGGTCGGATGTAATCTCAGGCAGACCTTGAACTTCCCCCAGCTTCTCTACCTCTTGAGTGTTGGGGTTACATGTGTGGACTACTATGCCAGGGGTTGAACTTGGGGCTTCTAAAGTTCTCTGCCAGTCAAGTCACAGCCTCAGCATTTACTCATTTATTTATTTATGTGGGTTCTGGTGACCAAAGCCAGGTCCCCTGCTTGCATGGCAACTGAGCAATCTCCCAGCCCTCAGCATGAGTTAAAGGTGTGTGTACCCATTGATCCTTTCAATGGCTACGTAGTTATTTTAATGTCTTCTACAATAAACAAGCCTGTCCTGGCAGCACCTCTTTTTGCCAAGAGCTCGTTACTAAGCTTGAGGCCTTGTCTCATTTGATTGCTCTAGCATGTGGGCTAGCATGTGAGAGTCATGGGCACTGTGGTTCCCAGGTCTGAAGAGATGGGTCTGTCTTGCCACCCCATCCTGGAGACCATTTTCTGACAAATATGGCTGCCTGAGCAGCCCTGCAAGCTCTCCCAGCTCGGAGGCTCTGGGTGTGTCCCTATCAGTCGTATTCAACATCAGCTGGGGTGTTGCACAATTTAATCTATTATCTTCAACACTGGTTTTGGAGATATATCGCAGCAGGTAAGAGCCACACATAGCTCTCGCAGGGGATCCAAATTCACAACTGCCTAAACACCAGCTATAGGGGGTTTGATGTCCTTGTACTATACAGATACAAATACACACACACATAATTAAAAATAAGAATAAGCCAGGTATTAGTGGCACGCCTTTAAACCCAGTACCTGGGAGGCAGAGGCAGGTGAATCTCTGAGTTTGAGGCCAGCCTGGAGCAAGTTCCAGGACAGGCTCCAAAGCTACACAGAGAAACCCTGTCTCAAAAAACCAAATAAACAAAAATAAATCTTTAAAAAGAAAAATCTGTCAGTGAGATGGATCAGGGGGGCAAAGACAGGCTCTTCTTGTCAGGCTCAAAGCCCTAAATTTTATCCTGGGACCTGAAGGGTGGAAGGAGAGAAGTCACTCCAAGTTGTCCTGGGACCTGAACATGTGACACACTTGTACACCACACCCATACACAAACACACACACTAAACAAAGGTATAATTAAAAGTGAGTTTTACAAACTTGACACCTTCTTAACATTTAGTCATTTATTTATATATTATGTAAGAAAATAAAGACTATGAGGAAGTCAAGAGACCTCAGAGTTCATCAGAAGTCACGACACTCTGCAAG
The DNA here is from genome assembly GCF_018167655.1 of Microtus oregoni. Classification (NCBI taxonomy): domain Eukaryota; kingdom Metazoa; phylum Chordata; class Mammalia; order Rodentia; family Cricetidae; genus Microtus; species Microtus oregoni. The sequence goes on along the minus strand of NW_024543087.1, from coordinate 9,733,122 downwards.
TAAGTATCGAGCTTAAATGTAACAAGCCACTAGGAGGTAATTTAACTAAAATATAAAAACATTAGTTAAATACAGTTCTGGGGGCAATATACATTATAGCTACAACTGCTTTCACGGCCAGATGCATCCTGGTGCGTTTTCTTCTTCATTTTCCGAAGAGGAAGTCACTGTGTGGTCCTGGATCTCCAGGCTATGAAACTGAAGTATGTGTTTCCAGCGTAGCAGAGGGTGACCAGGAAGGCGAAGAACTGTGGGGACGGAAGCATGGAAGACAGGGAAGTGAATGAAGTATGGGGGACAGGAAGTGAGCGAAGCATGGCGGACAGGAAGTGAACAAAGCATAGTGGACGCGAAGTAAGTGAAGCATGGTGGACAGGAAGAAGGACAGGAAGTGAGCAAAGCATGGTGGACAGGAAGTGAGTGAAGCATGGCAGACAGGAAGTGAATGAAGCATGGCAGACACTTCCGGATTAGAGAGTGATGGCTTTCCCCTGCACTGTGTCAGGTGCTCAAACTGCCCCAGACCCTATGCTTCCTTCTCTAAATCTACTTTATTGCATCAATAACCCTTTTCTTTAGGGGTGATGAGGGAGCTACGTATGTCTAATCTAGACAGGTACCCTTAGACAGGGCTCAGCCTCCAGCGTCTGCCATCTCCTCGAAGAAGTGAGGTGAAGCAGTCCCCACAATATACAGCCAGCCAGAGTGTCTATGAATCTCAAGTCTCAATTTGCTAATCTCTGTTTAGAGTTAGGAGGGACCAAGGGGACCGCTCGGGGCTGGAGAGATGGCTCAGTGGTTAAGAGCACTGCCTGCTCTTCCAAATGTCCTGAGTTCAATTCCCAGCAACCACATGGTGGCTCACAACCATCTGTAATGAGATCTGGTGCCCTCTTGAGGGAGAGACCTGGTCAGTTGTCCTCACCAACTCAGATCATGAAGCCCAATATGGACCACTTCAACAGAACCACCACATAAGGGCTGTCCATGCACACGTCAGCACTGCCAGGGCACACATTTCAAAATTTCAAGGGGACAGCTTGGGGAGGGTGAGCTTGTGGCAGCTGCTGAAAAGGAGGCTGTCACTGTTGCTTCAAGATGCACCCTGTCCTGCAAAGCTCCCAACTGGATGCTGTGTTTTCAGCCATCGCTCTTTTGAGCTTGCCCTTGGTCCTGCCTTCTCCAGGGGAAACTCGGAGTCTTCTTAGAAGGGCAGCTACGTCCTTCTGGCTCCTTCTTGCTGTGTGTTAACCCAAGCCCTGTCTTGTTGGCTATCAACCAGTCAACTGCTGTGTTCTGTCACTATTGCGTGTGGCCCTTTTTCTCTGCAGCTGACTTTGACCCCCTCCCTCTTCCCAAACAGGCCTGGGGGGAGAGTTTTCGGGAGGACTCACCGAGGAGGCTGCCCAGCTGTTGAAGTTGTGACCCTCCTTCTCTGGGAAGACGGAAGACGCGTCCACTATGGCGGCCGAGAGGTACAAGAGAAAGGCGCTGCCATTAAAGCACAGGCCCTGCGAAGAGGGGCAAACTGTTAGCTAGAGAAGGCCAAAAGGAGGCAGCTGAGGAGAGCATGTCACTGCCGCTCCAGTCCAGGGTGCCACACGTCCCCAAAGGCCCCCAGCACTCTTTGGTTCCTGGTTCCCCACTCCCGAGAACCTCAGCGTGGAGACCCTGGTGGAGGGAGGTGGACAGCTGGAGGGGCCATGCAATGCCAACTGCCCCACCCCAGCCCTCACCTCAGCTGTGGTCGTGGAGCACATGTCCTTGGGCAGAGACTTTCTCCCGCGCTCCTAGGCCTGGGAGGGAAGTTAGCCCAAGCAGATGTATGTATGTATGTATGTATGTTTTATGCATGTTTGGGGGATAGGCATGTAGCATGGCTGGCCTTGAACTTCTGATCTTTCTACCCTTTTCTCCTGAGTGCTGTGACGCCAGGTATGCACCACCAACACACACACACACAGCAGCTCACAGATACTTTTTAAAATGAGGGAGTGAGGGAGGGGAGCAATTAACATCAGAGCCCACTGGGAGCTGTGGTCACTTTGGCTTCCCTATTTTTCTTTTTCTGGAAGAGACCTCAGTTGGTTCTCTTTATTTTTTTTAAATAATTTATTTTTATTTTATGTACACTGGTGTTTTGCCTGCATGTACGCCTATGTGAGGGTGTTGGATCCCCTGGAACTGGAGTTACAGACAGCTGTGCGCTGCCGTGTGGGTGCTAGGAATTGAACCTGGGTCCTCTGGAAGAGCAGCCAGTGCTCTTAAATGCTGAGCCATCTCTCCAACCTCCCCATCTTTTCTTTCCTCTTTAATAATGGAGATTTGAAAAGTCAAGTGGGCAAAATTGTAAATGTAATTTTTTTTTTTTTTTGGCTTTTCAAGAGGGTTTCTCTATAGCTTTGGACCCTGTCCGGAACTAGCTCTTGTAGACCAGGCTGGCCTTGAACTCACAGAGATCAGCCTGCCTCTGCCTCCCGAGTACTGAGATTAAAGGCTGGAAGAAAAGGTACACAGAATTTTCCAGACACAGATGCCAGCACCCTGAGGTGAGCTGCAACCGCTGTTTCCATCTCAGCCTTCTGTGCATGCTGGCCCTGGTCCAGGGTGATGTGCCCATGGAGACTATAGCTTCGTTAGAGATAGAACCAGAGTCCTGGCTGCCTGAGAGTCACCTGCGATGGGATAATCTCAATCACATCAGCTATGAGAGAGTTCAAAAGAATTCACAAAGAAAAACTGGGGAGCATGCTGGAGCTGTTCTGCGGTACCCAGGACAGAATACTGGGCACCAGAGACACCCTGCACTCCAGCTCAGTCCATACGACATCCACAGTGTCTAACCTGGGCTTTTACCCGAAAACAGCGGTCTGTGTGTCAACGCCATTGACAAAGCCTTCCAGGTATACGAGAAAGCTGGTATGCCCTCCATCCAAACAAAGTCTCTACCGACTTCCTCAGTACCTTCTTCGTCCATCGTGTTTGCAGATCCAAGTTTATGTGTAACCACAGGAATTTTCTTGTGATTTATTGGATAATGGGCAGGCTTCAACGAGTCAGTCTGAGTCAGCCCTTTAAGGAAAGTGAGCTAGAGGATCAGGGACAAAGATGACGAGTGTCCAATGTCATGCACACCCAAGGCCAGGTAGACACTTCATCTGTGAGTAAAATCTCCTCTTGTTGTGCAGCCTCACTCCGGGGTTCTTTCCAACAAGGCCAGAGCTGCTGGGAGGGTAGTCAAGAGCCGACACCCACTTTTTGCCCTGAACAAGTCTGGGAACTTGAACACTTGGAAGAAGTAGGTATATGGCATTTGCGGAGGTGACATGGTCCTCACGTGAGCTACTGATCGTTCACATGGACAAAAATAGGTCAATTTTAAAAGCTACAAGCAAAAATCAACACTATCTTATGTATCTTATTCGTTCAGAAAAAAATTAGTATATATGCTGCTTAATAAATTGCCTTTAGCCATTTAAGCCTAGAGAGAAAGATTAGAGGGAATAAGTCCTGTTTCTCTGGATGGGTCCTTATGACAGTTGGTTGTGTGTCCAGGGACACACATTCAGCACTTGTCAAATGGTAGACTTCCCTCCCACCTTGAGGCCCGGTGTGTTGGTGAACGCCTTTAATCCCAGCACTCAGGGGGCAGAGGTAAGTGGATCTCTGTGAGTTTGAGGCCAGCCTGCTCTGCAGAGTGAGTTCCAGGACACGGGGGCTACACAGAGAAACCCTGTCTAAAAAATAAAACAAACAAACAAACAAACAAAAAAAAAACCCAAAATTTTTTTTTTAAAAATCAAATCTCTGCAATGGTAACTAAACTGCATCCAGTTTGGACAGAGTAATGCTAAGTAAAGAGATGGTGTCCCAACCAGGATGTAGCTCAGTTGGTAGAATATGTGCAGCCATGGCCTCCATCCCTAGTCCTGGGTAACCTGGGTGTCACGGTGCACTCTGGAGCAGGGAGATGGAGGGTCAAGGTCATTCTCGGCGACAGAGACTTTCCTGGTCTCAAAACTAAAACCAACCAACAAAACAAAGAAACTAGCTCCTCAGATGGCTCCAGAGGAGAATGAGGGGTGAGGGGGCTCAAAGCATCAGGCTGCCCTGCTCGTCTGCTGGGCCAGGTGTAGCTCAGACGTACTAGACCCTCCAAGCACCTGCTGGTTTCAAACATCCCTGTACTGTGGGAGTGAGCTCCAGAGAGCGTGGAACTTTACAAAGGTGGTCAGCTGCTCTTTGTGGAGGGGAGAGGAGGGAGGCCGGGTTCCCTCCTGAAATTCCATCCTGCTTTGCTCTGAAAGCAGTCTGTCTTCTCTGGGATAAAGGCGCACACAGATAAAAGCTTGGCTGGCCTGGCGCTCTTTGTTTAGCCTCCAGCCCGTGTACCTGGGGTCCTCAGTTTAAGATGCTAAACTGCCAAGGACATCTATCCCATCACAGGAGAGAGAAAGAGTGATCAGTGTCCGGGCAGGCTCCTGCAGGCCAGAACTAGACACCAGCTTCAGACGAGGGCTTGTAAAAAGTGACTGAGCCGCCTTCCCATGCTGGGGGAGAATTCGAGGTCCAGGCAGGCAGGTCACGCTACCTGTGGACCCATACTACCAGATGGAGTGTTTGAGAAGTCCCATGTCAGGGGCTGGAGACGGCTCAGCGGTTAAGAGCATGCAGGGAGAACTAGGGTTTGGTTCCCAGCATCCACCTGACAGCTCACAACCACCTATAACTCCAATCCCAGAGGACTCGATGCTTCCTCTGGTCTCCCTGAGCTCCTGCACACACACAAATAAAATAAAATAAGCATATATTTTAAAAAATACATAAAGAAACCCTGTCTCAAAAAACAAAAATGTTTCTTATAGCTGAGGTACTAAATCAACAAGGAGGACTCTAATCAAAGACCAAGTGATAGAGTCAGACTCTCTCTCAGATGGTTCTCTTTATCCACCATGTGCAAACCAGAGGTTAAACCCAGGTGGCAGGTTTGGTGGCAAACACCTTTCACCTGCTGAGCCATCTCAATGCCCACTGCAGCTCTGTACCCGAGTTCAGGAGATCTGAACTCAGATCCTCAGGCTTATATGGCAAGCCCTTTGTCAACTGAACCATCTTAGCCCATGACTTAAGCTCCTTCCTTTTCCCCATGCCCCCGCCAGGGTTTCTGTGTAGCCCTGGCTGTCCTGGAACTCTGTAGTCCAGGCAGGTCTTGAACTCAAAGATCTGCATGCCTCTGCCCCCAGAGTACTCAAATTAAAGGTATGCGCTAAAAAAAATTTATTTATTTAATGTGTATGAGTGTTTGCTTGCAAATATATATGTGCATTGTGTATGTACAGTTCCCATGGAGGCCAGAAGAGGGTGTCAGATCCCCTAGACCTGGAGTTAGAGACGGTTCTGAGCTGTGTGGGTTCTGGGAATTGAACCTAGGTCCTCTGCAAAGAGCAGCAAACGCTTTTAATCACTGAGCCATCTCTGCAACCCCGAGATTTAAGTTTTTTTTTTTTTTTTTTTTTAGTTTTTCGAGACAGGGTTTCTCTGTGGTTTTGGAGCCTGTCCTGGAACTAGCTCTTGTAGACCAGGCTGGTCTCGAACTCACAAAGATCCGCCTGCCTCTGCCTCCCGAGTGCTGGGATTAAAGGCGTGCGCCACCACCGCCCGGCTTAAGTTTTGATTATACTCAGTTATGCACAGTACTTCCTAGGGTTAATTTTTTTTTTCTTAATTCACACTTATTTATTTTGTGCATGTGCTCGGATCAGGCCATGTGTGTGTAAGGTCAGAGGACAACGTCTGGGAACTGGTTCACCCATTCTACCCTGTGGGCCCCAGGGATCACACTCAGGACATTGGTCTTGGAGACAAGGACCTCACGTGCTGAGTCATCTAGTCAGCCTTGGGGTTTGGTACTGGAGTATCCCTCTGTAGCCCAGGCTAGCCTGGAATTGGACGTCACCCTTCCACCTCAGCCTCCTGGACGTGGGGATCATAGATGTGAACTGATTCTCTAACTCCTTTCCAATTTTGAAGACAAAAAGGTGCTTAGAGGTCACCTAAAACAAGACCTTCAGGTATCAGTAGGAACACTGGGTCTACAGACAGTGGGAAAAAGAGACGATGGATAGGTCTTTTTGGGACATGTGACCCAAAACGAGAAACTTGAGAGTTTGTTCTTTCATGGAACAAGCCGAGCAGCCAGAGCAGTCTGGCTGTCTCCTTCCAGCCCAGAAACACAGATCAACTCCAAGAACACGCCCATCCCAAAGGCATGGCCCAGAGGCCGAACATAACATGTCCTCTTCTGTTATAGTAGCTACATTCAGGCTCCCCTGATGGCAGGTGACTGGGAAATGTCTAGTTGGACACAAACCTTTAGACTAGAGAAGAAAAATGGTAAGCGAAGGAGAAGAGGCAGTCCCCAGCGTGGTGCTGAGCCAGAGGGACAGAGCTGGCTGACCTGGCTCACCTGCAGGCATTCCCCAAACCTGCACGTATTTAAGAAAGCAGTTGGGAAACAACTTTGTCTCCTACAGCATTGACACCAGCAATTGCCAGCAAGCACAAACCTACCTCAGCTGCTGGAAGAGACAATCTCTTTTCTTTCCTTTTTTATATATTTACTAATTGTCATCTTGAGATTAAGGTTCCTGTAGCCCAGGCTGGTCTCCGACTCTTTATTTCCATCTGAGAAGCCTCCAGATTACACCCCCTGAGGACTGGGGTCACAGGCATGCACCACGCTCAGTTTATGTGGTGCTGGGGATTGAACTCAGGGCTTCATGCACCCTAGGCAAATGCTCCACCCAGTGAGCTCCACGCCCAGCCCCACCTCACTCTACTGTGCTCTCCCGCTCTGTTGTCATGGCTACTCTTCTTACACCACAGTACCAGCTACTTCTGAATCCAACATCCAAATGACTTTGTCCTGCCCGGTGTCCATGGGGAAAGGGGACACTGACTCCCAGGGCCACCTGTCTGGTCCTGGATGGTGATAAGCACCTTTCATGGGATCACTTTCAGAATGAGATACAAGTGCTTGAAAATGCCAGTGGAGAATCTTCACTTTGGGATGTGGGAAAACAGTTAATCCGTTCTGTAAAGCAAAAGGAGCCTTGTGTCTGCTTGGGTTTACTTGGACTCTGAAGGCAGCTCAGAAAGAAGAGGCGCGGACTTACTTTGAAGAATGACAGCGGCCGTGTGAAAGTCTGCCAGTGTAACCTCAGGTCACAACTCCCAAGGAGGCTGGCTTTCAAGTCATCAAGTCAGAAGTGTGTGTGTACGTGTGCGTATTATTTGGAAACAAAGTAAACCAACATATTGTTAGAGTTCTATTTTATATATGCATACATGTGGTACCACTTTAAAAGAAATATATTATTATTTTAAATGAAACAGGGTCGGTCTTTCTATACATAGACCAAGATAACCTTAAACTCACTATTTGGCCAGCTTGGATTCAAACTTAAGATCTCCTTGCCTCGTTTCCCAAGTGCTGGAGCTGCTAGGATTATTTAGGCATGTACCCCCACATCTATCTGTCTGTGACAGGGTCTCATGTACGGCAGGCGAGCCTCGAATTCCACATGCAATGAAAATGAACTTCTGATCCTCCTGCATCCGCCTCCCAGATGCCGAGACTAGAGGTGTGGCACACCACGCCTATTTAGGTGGTGCTGAGGATTGAACCCAGAGCTTTGCGCATGACAGGCAAGGACTCTTCCCACTGATAATGACCCCTTCCAAATCCCTGTCAAGACTTCCCACGCTACAAGGCACTCCCTTTGGCCTGAAGATTGTGTGATCACCACTGTTATCCTGTATACGGCACTGCACGCTGCCTGGAGCCAGGACAAAAATCCAAACCCTTTAACTATTCTTGCTTCCAAATAGAAAGACACCAATTTAGTTAGTGTTTCTGTGGTGCTGGGGTTTAAACACGTGACCTTGGACCTGCCAGGCCAGTGCTCTACCCCTGTGCCGAACTCTAGAGTCAACTACCACACTACTACTTGTGTGTGTGTGTGTGTGTGTGTGTGTGTGTGTGTGTGTGCGCGTGCGCCTTTCCCTTTTCCCTTGCTATTGGTTATAGAAAGCAAGGCTCCCCACACTCCAGTTCCTCCCAAACTCCACATGTTTTACAGCCCTCCCTTTTTTGTTAGTCATGCACAGACAGCTGTGATTAGAGTTTGAAGGAAGGAAGATCTGGAGACAGTGGTGTCCCGACACCCCTGTTTTGTAGGTGACACTGTTTATAGTGATAGAACCCAGTTTTCCTTGATTCCTTTTGTCTGAGGATGTCAGAGGCCATGCATGCACTGTTCTCCTGGGCTCAGGCCATCAGGAAATGAGGGATCATTTGCTGCCCCTGGCTTCTCCAGCATGACTTGTCCTGTGTGAGCAGAGGTAACCTTGAATCCACAAGAAGACACTTGCGGTCCCCCACCTCATAGCCCCGAGTTGGTGTAGTCCCTGAGGGAGACTTACCACTGTGGTCCAGGGCACCTGGGGAATCCTGGTGTAGGTCATGGTGATGTAGACGATGAGGAAGAAGACAGTGAGGACCCAGTAAAAGACAGCTACAAACATGACCCAGCCAAAAGCAGGGACGCGGAAATACTCAGTGCCCGCGATAAGCGTCCATACTAGCAGTCCGAAGACCTGCGAAGTGGCAGCGGTGATGCAGAGAGAGGCAGAAGTAAAGAGAAAGAGCGGAACAGAAAGGAAGGCCATTAGTCACAGTGCCCGTTACAACCTGTACACGTTGAACATACACCCACACACATGAATATACACCCACAAATGCACACACTCATGTGCACACCCTCGTTTACATAATTAAAAATAAACCCTTTAAAACAAATCCCTCCCTTATACCACGTCTCAGATTCTCTGTTATAGCAACAAGTAACAACTACAATTCCCGAGCCATACGGCAGTCAGTGTATAGACCACATCCTAGGAGGCAGCCCCGGAGTTCACGGGGCTTTGGCTATAGGGCAGTGTCACGCAGGCCAGGCTCTCTTCTGTGGTGTCCTTCTTTGTGCTAAACAAAGCAGTTTGGCCTATTGGTCTCTCACATCACAGCCTGGCTCATTTTAGACAGAGACAAATTAGGAAAGAAATCATGGGTGGCAGCGAGTCCCCGTCTGCTCTGATGGTCTAAATGGCCAATTTGGAGAGCATGCCTTTTGTCACTCAGTGCATCCTGGGAAATTCTGGGATGAAGTTGCTATGTTACAGAGGTTTAGACCTTCTGGGTTTAGCAATACGCTCCCCGAGCACCTGCTCTTAGCCAGGCACGGTGCTGGTCTTGTTCAGTCACAAATGTGTGTGCCACCGAACCGGAGGAATTTACTGTGTCATGTGTTAGACACATTAGCCTGTTTCAACACAGCTGACAAACATTGGTCATGGCTACGCGCAGTTCATGGCCTGTATGGATCGATGATGACGGTGGTGATGATGATGATGATGATGTGTGTGTGTGATGGGTGGGCAGGTCAATCCCAGGTGTTATTTCTCAGGCGCCACCCACCTATTTGTTGAGGCAGAGTCTCTTGCCGGGACCTGGGGTTGTCCCTTCTGCCTGGCACCTCTGCCCTCTCAAGGACTGGAAGCCTGCACCACTGCACCAGGCTTTTCAGGTGGGTGCCAGGGATTGAACTCGGGTCCTCATGCTTGCGTGGCAAGTACTTTACTCATCGAGCCATGGCCCCAGCTCACATGACCTGTTCTATGTAGTCAACGAACACAGCCATGTTTTCCCTTTTCTATTGCCTGTGATTTCGTGCCTAACAGGAGGAGGCTGTGGCCTCCTGCCTGAAGCCGAAAATGGTCGCCTTCACACAAGTCTGCCAGCCCCTGCTCGACACCCCACATGCTATGCATCAGGAAATATGTGAGCGTGCATGCGCACATGCACACACATGTACATGCACAGGGTTTTGTCTCCTACAATTTTTTTTTCAAATAAATCAGGTTATTAATACATAGCGCTAGGGACTGTAAGAGAAAAGGGCACCTCCCTCCTGGGACCACATTGACTCCAGCCTGTGAGTGTCCTACATCTGCTGAGATTTTTGCTTCAGAGTCAGGGACTCACTCTCCCTTCTACGGCCTCGCAAGTCTTGTCCAGCAAGCATGGCGACCATCTTCATTTATCCACTAGGGGGCACCAAAACACTGCTGATGAGTGGCCAGGCCAGCCCAGCGTTGGCACTCTGCAGACTGTGGCTTGAGGAAGAAGTAGGGAGCAGAAGTGCTACAAGGAGCTTGACTCTCATTGTCAGTACCAGACATCGCCACATCCTGCAGGAGATAAGGATGAATCGATGCGAAGACCTGGAAGGCGGATTTAATCTCCGTGTCCTTGGCCTCTATGTGATGTTCGTTCATGTAGAGATTTGGCTGAGGTATCTTCATGAGCTGCTGCAGAACCTTGCAACACACCCACCAGAAAATGCACCCCAAGACCTTGGGCCTTGGGGTGGTCCCTGACAGGGCAGCTGGCCTCTCCTTTCCTGCCCCTGGAAATGGGGGGCTAGAGGTATAGGACTTGCGCCCAGCACCTAGGTGGAAAGTATACAAGGTGCCTGATGAGGCAGATTTCCAACCGCACGCTCTTGTTTCTATTCTGAAGGACGTCCTGAAGGTGTGTCCCCCTCACACCCTCCAGCCCTTCTTCAGCACCACCACTGTGGAGTCTTTAGGGTGATCGGAGTAGAATGAAGCTTCCAGCCAGGGTGCTGTTAGGAGCTTGGGACTCAGGTTAATCTCACATTTTAAGATCGACCTACACGGAGGCCAGGTCACAGGACCCTGTTATTCCTTTTCGGTAGGCAGTGCAATGGGAACCTGCAGACAGGGTGGGTGTTAAAATGTCACCCACAAACACGGTTGCCTTTGAGTCATCTGAACCCCTGAAAGTAACCCCAATGGAATCAGCGGTCTCGCGACAGCAGATTTGCATGTGGTCTGTTGTCTTTGCCTAGTCTCGGGTGAGTAGTGACACAGCAGAAAACAATGTCACCAGCACACCGAGTTCCACCTAACTCGCAGAGATTAGTGGTCTCGCATCTATTCCCTCTGGCAAGCAGGACCAAATGCTTTGTGCAGTCTGCAGTGAGGGCTCTTGGAGTCCTTGGCAGTGAAAGTGGAGGCCCCGTGCCTGTAATTAAACCGTGCTCAGGCCGAAGTTGGCACATTTTTTCGTCATGGTATCATGGTGAACGTCTCAGGCTTTGAGTGCCATACGGTATCTGTCCCAGACATTCATTTTGCCACCATAGTGTGGCTTTAGCCAGGCCAAAGCAGTGTAGAATGTGCTGGAGGAGGGGGCGTGGCCAGTTTCACAGGGACTTTGTTTACAAACAAGGCAGGCTGGACCTGGCTAGCAGGCTGCAATTAGCCAGGCTCTCCAAGTGTGTGGTCCCAGACAGCGAGTTCCAGGGTCAGCTCGAACAGAACAGACGTGCAGGCTCCATTTAGACCTGCGGCTCAGCAGTGCTGGGAAGAGGCAGGGCAAGGGGTCACAGTCCCCATCCTCAGGCAGTAGCCCTGCATACCCTCCCCCTCTCCCCCTGAGGGTTCCCTGCACCAGGGGTTGAAGTGCGATCTTAGGATGCTGTCTTAGGGTGACAACTACGGTGAAACACCATCACCAAAAGCAGCTTGGGGAGGAAAGGGTTGACTGGGCACACACTGTAGCTCATCACTAGAGGAAGACAGCACAGGGGCTCAAACAGGGCAGAAACCTGACGCAGAGGCCGGGGAGGGGTGCCGCTCACTGGCTTGCTCAGTCGGCTTTCTCATAGAACCCAGGACCACCAGCCCAGGGGTAGCATCACCTACCGTAGGCTGGGCATTCCCCCCCCACCAATCACTAATTTTTAAAAAAAGGTCTTCAGGCCTGCCTACAGCCTGATCTTCTGGAGGCATTTTCTCAATGGCGGTTTCATCCTCTCAGATGACTCGAGCCTCTGTCAGGCAGACATAAACCTCTCCAGCATGGAAGAGAATCACACAGCTCTAAGCTCTCAGACCTCCCAAAGGACATGAACCATCACAACAATCCTGTCAATCAGTCAAGAATGCTCTGTCCACATGAGTCACCAAGGGCAAACATCAGGCAAGCCAGAAAGCCAATGAATCTGCCAGGGCAGAGGCCCCTGTGGTGACGGCTCACACCACACAAAACCAATGTAGTGGTGACATCTGTAATTATATATAGCACACAGATGGCAGAGGCAGGAGGATGAGAAACCCTCAAGAGCTTGGGGCTGACGAGATGGCTTAGGGGTTAAGAGTGTGTTTTGCTCTTGCAGAGAGGACCTGGGTTCAATTCTCAGCACCCACGTTGAATGGCTCACAACAGCCTGTAACTCCAGGGGAATCTGGTACCTCTGGCCTCCAAAAGCACCGGTGCTCATGTACATAGACACACATATTTGTGTACATATACCCCCCCCAGACACACATATGCCTACACACAGACACATATACACAATACATATACCCACAGAGACACACATATGCATATATATACCCCCACACATAGACACACATATTCATATACATATACCCACATACACCTATACGTATGCCCATACACATAGACACATATCTACATACATACATATACCCACATAGCTGTGCTCAGTCCCTTGCTCCATTAGCCATGCGTGAGGTGCTCCACTCACAATTATGTGGTCTCTTTCTTGACTCTGGGGGAGCTTAACTGGGGAAGGGGCGGGACAAGAGTAGACACAGTGCTGGACCACCGGTGATCTCCAAAGTCACCCAGGGCCAGTGGCTTCCAAGTTCACTGTCTCATGTCCAAGAAGAACAAGGAAAGCCAGGCAGGAAGTGAGCAGAATAATCGTAGATTCATAAAGGAAAAGAAAGAATGAGAGTAGGAGGGGCTCTAAGGAGAGGTCTGAGGATTCTTTCTGCTCCAGAACCTTCTGGAAGGATCCACAGGTCCACATCTCCAACATACAGGGTCTTTCTTGACTACATAGGAATTTCAGCATTTTTTTCGTCTATTTTTGCAAGATGTGCCATCGAGACTGTGCTGGGGCTGAACTGCACTGAATGTATAGATGCTGTCCTTCTAATATAATATGTTTGAAAGCACATCAACCATGGGGGCTTCTAACTCTAGGTGAGCCTTAGCACTTGAAGGAAACCCTTTCTCCCTCCTTATCGACCTCTTCGAATCAAAACTTACTTGCAAGACCAGAGGGAAGGGAGATATTCACAAGAGAATACACAGAATTCTGCCTGAATGTTTAATCATTTCCCGACCTTCCCTCCACGTGAGCTTCAGCATCCTTTCCTGGGTGCCGGCTACCCTCAGCACATCCAGGGAGAGCTCTGTTGGTTCGTTCTTCTAGCTGCCGAGTGAGGGTCAGGAAGGTTAGCGGACACCAAGACAACCAGTAGCCTCGCAGCGGCCCAAGGCATACACGGAATACAATAGTCTCCTTTCCTTGACAGTGTGCAGCATCGCTTGGGAAATAAGGCAAATAGAAAACTAATGTAGTCATGCAGCCTGCGAGGGTCAAGGCAGTGCATTCACGGCAAGACAGGCTGATATTCCCACAAGGGAGCCTTGGGTGATTCTGTGAGGGGTGTCTGCATTCCAGGCACCCACGCTGAGGATGCTGGCAACAGCGGGCTGGCAGTTTGAGACAATCATGGAAGAGAGTGGTTGGGACAACTGTGGCAGATTCAGGTTATGTACTGAGCAGACAGAGATGGGCTAGAGGTGGTTTTTTTGAAATGTATCGTGGTTGCTGCATGCCATATGGGCACATCTTCAAAATCTCCTTGGCAAGTCAGGCATTGTGGTGTGCACCTTTTTAGGCCAGGTCTCAAGAGACCATGGCAGACAGAACTCAGAGTTTGAGGCTAGCCTGATCTATGCAATGAATTCCAGGACAGCGAGGGCTACAAAGTCAGACCTTGCCTCAAAGACAAACAAGCAAAACAACAAACAAACAAACAAATTTTAAAAAATCTCCACAAAAACAAAGCAATAAAATAAGAACAACAGAAACCACCCCTTGGAATTGTTTATCTGGGGAGGAGCATCCACTTAGGAGATCAGAGGTGGTCTGCGGAAGGATATGTTTCCATACGGCATGGTCTCAGAGGCCAGAGGATAGGCCCTGTTAGCCTGGCTTTCACACCGTTCCTGGCTGCGCTTGCCTGCACTCCTGAGGGAGGGCTCCAAGCCAGTCATTCTGAGCTGGCCACGCCACAGCCTCATTAGGTAACTCGGGCTGACTGAAATCACTGACTGCCTTGGCTACCAGGAGAGCTTCCACATCCATCTGCTTGGTGGGTGAGCCGGTTTGTTTTATGTCAACTCTATGTCAACTCGACACAAACTGGAGCCATCTCAGAGGAGAGCACCCCAGCTGAGAAGAAAGCAGGCTGAGTAAGCCATGAGGAGCGAGGCAGTAAGCAGCACTCCTCCATGGCCTCCGCATAAGCTCCTGCCTCCAGGTTCCTGCCTGGTTTGAGTTCCTGCCCTGGCGTCCCTCAGTGGACCATGATTCAAGATATGTAAGCCAAAACAAAACAAACAAAAAAACAGGAATAAAGGAAGGAAGGAAGGAAGGAAGGAAGGAAGAAAAGAAGCAAAACCCCTTCTGAGCTGCTTTTGGTCATGGTCCCAGCAAGAGTAACTCTAACAAAGACAGTGGGCCTCAAACGGTCAACCGGGCATTTCAGTCAGCCAACGACTCCTCAGGACTCCTTCAGTGACAAGGAGTATCTCTGGGGCGCAGTGTGTGACAACGGGCAGTGGAACAGCCTGATTCACAGATTCGGTGATGAGCTGAGGAGGAAGTTAAGTGCTGACGTGGAGAAATGACGAGGTACCTCTATAGTGAAAATCAAACCCGAACATAGTGCGCCCTGCCTAGAAAAGAAAAAAGTCAAACCAGAAATACTATAGGGGGGACGACAGTTCATAGGGATGTAAAAAATAAACTTCAAAAAACCGTTTTAACGCGGGCAGCTTCTGGCCTCCTCAGACTAGTGAGACGATGAGCTCTCTAGGAGGTCTGTGATATTTCAGATGAAAAGCGCTGGAAACCAGGTGCAGAAACAGCCTTGTTAATACAGATATCTGCGGGGACATTTGCCTTCCATTAAGTGGTTTTTAAAAAATCCTCTCCTCTATTCTAGGAACAAGTGAGGTGGGTTTTGTCTGAAGAACAGAGGATCGTAGGGGATTTCAAAGCCAGCCAATAACAATGCATGCACCATTTAGAATTTTGTATTTCTTTCCTTTAGCTCTGACATCCCCAAGGTACACTTTGGCCTGTTCCACCATTTAAACAGGTCTGTAATGGCCCACCTGGCCAGTCGCACATCAGCGTCCCCACAAGGGCTGAGAGAAGACACTGCTGCTAACTGAGCTAAATATGTGCACAGTTCACAGAAGCAGGCAGGCTCTGCAACCCCCAACATGCCTTTCTGGCCCATAGATTATTCTGAGTCTAAAGGGCTCTTGAACAGTAGCAGACACAAGAAAGGCCACCCTACCTCTGCCTTTTCGTCCTGAAAATGGGGTACAGAAACCCTGTCTAGGGGAGATACCTTCCCTGAGTGGCAAGGACAGTAACATTTTTATGGCGAGAGGTGGGGAGTTGAGGCCTAGAGTTAGCAAAAGTGAAACTAAGTTAAAAGATTTCTTCCCTTGGTCTCCCTTGGTATCTCTGTCCTTTCTTAACTTTTAAGACATCTGCTTATTTATTTCATGTGCATGTGTGTGTGTGCGCTTGTGCACGCGTGTTTGTGGAGATCAGACTACAGCTTATGGGAACCAGTTCTCTCCTACCCTGTGGGTTCTGGAATTGGGACCCGAGTTCTCGGGGTGGAAGGAGGAATCCGATTCCTGTCCACTGACCTCCATGTGTGTCCACACACACACACACACACACACACACACACACACACACACACACACAGAGAAACATGCGCCCGTGCATTCACTCTCTGTGATTGTGCGTTCCTGCCTCTCCTAGTCTTCCTATAGTTTTCTCTATTCAGCACAAGCTGGCGAGTGACCCCCTTCCAGGTCCTGAGGTTGTTTGAACAGTGCCTCCCGTTTCCCTGGGAACTATGCTAGTCCAGCTGTTTCAGTGGCATGAAATAACCACGACCGGGGGTTATTTTTAAACCCTCCTTGTTGAGTCATGTCAATAAAAGGTTGTCATTAGCTGAGTCCAGTACCGTCTGTAAAGAGTGAAGCCATCACCCACGTGGGAAAACGCCAGGGAAGCAGAGCCCTTGGCACTGGGCCAAGTACACAGCTGCTTTACAGTACATGTCAAACAAGGGGTGGGGCGGGGCAGCCACTATCCACTGCAGTACAGCTGTCACCCCAAATGAGGGACTGGAAGCAGATTACAGCGTCAGCAATAGTCCCAGCCAGGTCATGGGGGGATTGGAGAGACAACGTTCATGTGAGGCCACCGGGAATAAAAATAAAAGGACATGCCAATGAAGATATGACTGAATTTTGAGGCATCATCTATAAATCAAATCCTACCTAAAAGTTCTCCTGGGGGCTAGCGAGATGGCTCAGCTGTGGAGAAGCTCGCTGCTGTTACAGAGGACCTAGGCTTGAGTCTCAGTGCCTACCTGGTAGCTAACAACCATCTGTACTTCTGGTTCTGAGGGATCTGATGCTCTCTTCTGGCCTCCGGGGACACTGCATACATGGTGCAAGATATACATGCAGGCAAAACACTCATAAAGGTAAAAAATTTTTAAAAACTCCTTTTAAAAGGGTTTTTTTGCCAGGCATGGTGGTGTAGGTCTTTAATCCCAGCACTTGGGAGGCAGAGGCAAGTGAATCTTTGTGAATTCGAGGCCAGCCTAGCCAACACAGAAACCAAAAAAAAGTTTCTGGGTTAAACAACCAATTGAAGTTCCTGTTTGAAGCCTGGGCAGGGGCTGGAGATGGTTCAGCTGTAAGAGCACTGACCGTCCTTCCGGAGGACCCGGGTTCAATTCCCAGCACCCATATGGCAGCTCACAACTGTCTTTACGTCTAAGATCCGACACTCTCACACAGACACACACCATGCAGGCAAAACACCAATGCACATAAAATAAAAGTAAATTAATTATGATTATTATTATTTTTAAAGAAAAAGCTTGGGCAGAGCAGTGTCCCTTTGGGTTAAGATTCAAGTAAAAGAACAACCAGCAGCAGAGAGAGATGGAGGACAGACGGCAGAGAGAGAGAGAGAGAGAGAGAGAGAACAGACAGTAGTAGAGAGATGCCATCATTAAATTAGGTGCTCACTGTATCCATTTAGAGGCTCGTGGGGGAGTTGAGGCATTAGTTGGAGCTCCCGGTTGGGCTTCTCGCTGTAGCTGAGCTTCCCACAGCTGAACTTTCCAGCTTCTACTGTATATCACAGGACCAGATACTTTTATATCACGGGATAAACAGTCTGTTGGAAATGCCTTCCTTCCTTCCTTCCTACCTGTTCTCAAGGACATGATGTTTGTACTCTCCGACTGTTTTGCTGTTCTTCTTTCCCTCTTGCAGAGTTGGGGGAAGGTCGCCTCCAGACCTCAGAATACTTTTAAGACAAAGGTGCCAGAGTCTGCAACAGGGTGGCGGGGCCAGCTTTTCAGGGATCTCGAGCAACACGTGACCGCTGAACAGCACAATGTAATCACATCATTCCATATAATCAGAACCATGCAACGTGTGACCTTTTGTGTTTGGATCTTTGTCACCAAGGTTTAGCCGTGTCGTGGCATGCATTAATATTTGATTCACTGGGTGTACACACAGCGCAGTGGCCAGGAGGACTCTGGTGTCTCCCTCGACCAATCTCCGATTTATTCCTTGGAGAGAGGGTCTCTCACTGAATCTGAAGCCCACCTTTTGAGCTTGGCTGGCAGACCAGCAAGCTTCCAGGATCCACCCATCTCCACCCCAGTGCTGGCCTCCAGTCTCAGAGGGTAGAGGGACTTCTGGTGCTCACTTCCCGATGAACCCCACAAGGACTTGGTTTTCAAGGTTAATTTTTACTGGTTATAACCCCCCAGTGCTTTTTATGCTAAGTATCCCGCCATCCGCTGACAACCAACCAAGAGCTGTTGCGACAGCTGACAGCCCCTTCACAGTAGCACGAGCTGGCAAAATGATCTGTTTCATTGCCTTTTTAAAAAAACCTCATTAGCCTTTCAAATATAACATGGACCTGGGAAGCTAGAGATAAAATCGTTAGCTACAAATTCACAGGACGAAGTCACTTGACTTTCAGTTAAGAACAGACTTGGCACTAGAGAGAGCAGGGCAAAGTAAGGGAGGAAGTGGCGACATTTCAAGTTCAAGGTTCAAGCGGGAAAGTGTAGTGACTTCTTCTGAGGGCCTGGGGGAACGAGGAAAGGGGTCGAGGGGCAGGAGGTTGTCCGGCTGAGTGGCAAGCAGCTTTCCTTATGGAGCCATCTCACCGGCCCAATGTGGAGACCTTTCCTAAGGATGTCAGAAACTCCCCTCACCTCCTTCTAACAGCTCTGCAGCATTCCTGCTAGGCCAGCGTCTGCCTCTCCTGGTTCCCTGTTGGTGACCGGGTTCCAATGCTAAGTGCCACCATGCAGGGCTAAGCCCTCTTGGCTGGATCCAGGTTCCCCTTGGGATCAGTTTACACAGACATAACTAGCAGATCATCATGACGGTATTTTACGTTCCTGGTTGCTGTGACCAATTACCTGACAAGAAGCAACTTAAAGTTTCAGGAGATTGTTCCTTTGCTAAAGTCCCTGTCATGCAAGTCTGATGAACTGAGTTCGAATCCCCAGAACCCGTGTAAAAAAGTTGGGGGCCCAAGACCAGTCTTCTGAAACATAGGCCTGGCAACCTGAGGCTGTCCTAACACCCACAAATGTGTCATGGAGTGTACACACACACACACACACACACACACAAATTAAAAAGAAAGGGAGGAAGGATTTATTTTAGATTCTGCACCACCACATATTACTGCTCTTATCTATTTGTTTTAGACAGTCTGACTACATAGCCTCAGACTCTGAGCGATCCTCTTGCTTCAGGCTGCTGAGAAAGCTTCCTATCGAGTTTTCTCGGTTCCTATTCCGGTAGTCTAGTGCTTGACATAGAGTGAGTGGCCCTGGAGTTCTAATTCTTGCGCGCCTCTGACCACCTGCCAAGGTTGGGGCACCGTCAGACACAGGGCATTTGGGAAAGACCGAGGTCAGTGGATGACCAAGCATCGTGGCCTCACAGAAATGGTGAACGAGGCTAGAGGCTAGTCAGTTTCTTCTGCAGTTTCCCAGAGGTTATCAGGTTACAGCAGGGTAAGTTAAATCTTTTAAAATGGAGCTCATTCATTAAAAACATTAAAAAGTGAGAGATTTGACATGTGTGTTTATGCACACATGCGCTTGTAAGACATATTCCAGGCTGGTCTTCTGTTTACTATCTTGCCAAACATGACCTTGAGTTCTTATTCTCTTCCACTATCTTCCAAGTCCTGGGATTACAGGGGTGTCCCACCACATCTGGGTAACTGAGTCCAGGACTTTGGGCATGCTAAGCAAGTATCCTACCAACTGGTCTACACCCCTAGTCCCACAAAAGCCATTGTGTGGCGAGCGGGCTGGTCAGCAGGCCTGCCATTGGTGTCAGCTGGGGGCCTGAGGAGCCTCTGATCCAGGCCTGACTTAGTAGGCGTGCTCTTGGATTTGGCTCTTCTGACAGCTGGTAGTATAGTCTGAGGCACAGGCTCAGCCATCTTCCTGACTCTGCAACAGCCCATTCAACAGCTGAGCCACCTCTGTTCGCTCCTCAGCTTATTCCTAGATAAGCCCGGCTGTTACATTTCTTTGTCCTAATCTTGATTGCTATGAGAGTAAACAGGCCTAGCTGGGTCTGGTAGCACCAGCCTGCAATCCAAGTCACTCCAGAGGTGCAAACAGGAGAAACACAAGTCTGGAGCCTGTCTGGGCTGCAAAATGGATTCAAGGCCAGATTGAGAGGGTGGGCTAGAGAGATGGCTTCATGGTTAAGAGCACTGGCTACTCTTCCAGAAGACTTGCACACACATCAGCAAAACAGTTATACATATAAAATTAAATAAATTTAAGAAAAAGTAAACAGGTTAGGGGGCCAGTTGGCAGAGTGCTTGCTGGCACACATGAAGCCCTGGGGTTAATTCCCCAGCACAAGGAATGGTAGTAGAAGCCTGAAATTTCAGTGCTCAGGAGGTGGAGGCAGGAGGATGGTACCTAAATTTCAGGGCAGCCTAGGCTACACGAGACCCTCTTTCAAAACAACCACAAACAGCAAAAGTAATTCTAACTATGGGAACCTCCTCGACCACCTCCTAAGTCCCCTAGAACTCCCCCTTTGTTGTTTGTCTTTTTCTGTTAGACAGGGTCTTTATAGCCCAGGCTGCTTTTGAAACCCTTTATCCTCTTGCCTCAGCTTCCTGATGGCAGGGCCTGCAGGCACACGTCACTACAGCTGCAATCCCTGTCCCACCTACAATTTGTTAACGCTATGATACCATAAAAACAGTGTCCGTGTGTCCCGAGTACTTTTCCATTTGTGTTCAGAGGTCAGCCTGGCACCAGCCAGGGAAGGCTTGCCAACTCTGACAGAAAGGATGCTCCAGAGTCGGGCGGAGCTCCCGGGAGGAAGTAGTGTCCGCAGCTGGGAGGCTGCACAGCCACGGGGCTCCACCCTAGAGCGGCAGGGAAATAACCTGGGAAGAAAGTGGCCTCTGCCTCTTGGTTCTGAATATCAACTTGACGCAACCTACAATCATCTGCGTAGAGAGTCATTTTTTAAAAAATTAATTTATTATTTTTAATTTTATGTGCATTGGTGTTTTGACTGCATGTATATCTATCTATGTGAGGGTGTCAGAACAGCTGGAGCTGGAGTTACAGACAGGTGTGAACTGCCATGTGGGTGCTGGGAATTGAACCCGGGTCCTCAGGAAGCGCAACCAGTGCTCTTAACTGCTGAACTCAGGAAAAAGAGTCCTAATGAGGAAATTTTCAGATCAGGTTGGCCTGTGGGCATGTCTGTGGGGAACTGTCTTGATTGTTGAGGTCCAGGAAGACCCACCCTGACTGGACAGCATTTTATAGTCTGCATTCTGAACTGTAAAGAATGCTAGCTGAAGAGACGACCAGCAAGCCAGCAAAAATGTTTTCCTTTGTAAGAGTTGCTAAGGTCATGGTGTCTCTTCACAGCAATAGAAACCCTAACTAAGATAGTTCCCAGTACCCACTTTGGGCTATTCACAACTGTCTGAAACTCCAGTTCCTAGGGGATCCAATATGCTCCTCTAGGACACATGCACGCACTCATACATAAAATAAAAACAAGCAAATCTTTAAAACAAAACATGGTGGTGCATGTCTTTGATCCCAGAACTCGGGAGGTGGCAGTGGTCACATTTGTATGAGTTTCAAGTCAGCCTAGGCTACACAGGGAGACCCTGTCTCAGATAGATAGATAGATAGATAGATAGATAGATAGATAGATAGATAGAAAGAAAATAAAAAAAAACTGGTGCTACACAAAGCTACCTTCCAAAGACAGCTTTGTGGAAACATTTAATAATAATAAATAAATGTTATAAATAAATAACATGAGATTATGAAATACCATCTTCCCTCCTCACTTCTGTCAGGGGGTTTAGAGTGTCAACATTTATCCTCCTCAGGGTGACGGTTCTTCCCCACTAGTCCAAAACCAACGTGTTGATTCTTTGCTTTGTAGGCAAAGATTAAACAAGATTCACTTCAGTTTTTGTAGGCAAGCAGAACGATTTTTTTCTCCTAAGCTTCCTTGAAGCCTGTTATTTACCAAGTTTCAATCTGTCTCCTGGAGTCAATGGTGTGAGCTGCTGATTTTTCTCTGCTGTTCTGTAGACTTTTATCTAGCGGACTGCGGAAGCCGACTCCCGCTCTGTGCTGTCAGCTGCGGCATGAGAGCCAACCCATAACCAGGCCAAAGGAATCCTTCCTCTTCAGCCCACGTGTGTCACAGGGGCAAACACCAGGCACCTTAATAACCCCACACAGCCCTTCAGCAATTGTTTCGGGCTACTGGTTCCAGACAAATATTTGCCTTGGAGGCTTTGGTATGAAGAGACAGAAGCATACTGGCTCCCTTTGTTCCTATAGACAGAAAACAACCACATAGAAGACACAGAACACGCCCATCATTCATTTCTTGCAAAAGTGTAAAGAAGCAACGGCAACAGTTCCACAAAGATCTGACCCGACACGTTTCCTTCATGCTTCCTCTCTCCCCAAGCCGTCCTCCACCAAGACAGCAACAGGAAGCCCGGAGGCCACCAATGGATGCACTGTCCGTGGAGGAAACGCTGTAAAGAAAATGTCATCCATGGGAAGAGCATTCCCATGGGAGGCTGAGTTCAGCCTCAAAAGCACAAAGACCTGAGTTTGATCCCCAGCACCCACAGAAGAATGTGGGATGTGGTCGGGCTCGCTGGGTGGTGGAGAGAGGCGGTGCTCACTGGCCACCCGGTCTGGTGAGGCAATGCTGTAGAGGAACAGCTTTTGATTGTCCTCTGGCTTCCATACACATGCATACATACATGCATCTGAACACAAACACATTTCATATGATCTCACAGAAACCCATGGACTGCCACAAGTCCTTGTCATAAGACCTGGAAGATACTCTAAGTGACTGAGTTTGCAATACCAATTTGGGACAATCTATTATCACATGCCACAGAATGTGACTCCACCAGACACACAGTGTAGGATGTGCTATATTTTTTCCTCAGATTGATAATATAAGCCTCACCATAGACAAGCCGAGTTATAGAAGATTCTAGAAGAGAAGTGACATAGACGCTTGAAATACCTTGAATCCTCTCTAGCTGGAAAAGTACTTTGTAGTGATAGAGACGATTCAAGACATAAGACATCAGGACTGACCCAGACAATCCTTGACTGGATCCTCAGAAAAGAAGGTTTATATATATTTTTTAAAAAGGTAGAGTGTAGCCTGAGCTGCATTGTGGGTACCTGATTGATGGTACCTCCTTCAGTGCGCTGAAGGCATTGCAATTGCTTACCAGAGCATCACTGTTCTGGGAGATGCAGACTGGTCTACTCAGGGAAGAAATGCCCCACGCCTGCAACTCTCATTGCTTGAAGAAAAAATGAAACAAGGGTCGGTAAGATGGCTCGGCGGGCAAAAGTGCTTGTCGTCATGCCTGAAGACCTAAGTTTGACCCTTGGGATTTACATGGTAGGAGAGAATTCACTTCCTCATGTCGTCCACTCACTTCTACAGTCATGCCTAGGCTACACACACACAAACACAGAATTCACACATTACATAGAGTGTAATAAAGATCCGTAAAATTTTAATATAACCCATTTTCACAGAAAAAGGATAACGAGCATATTAAAACCGGTAACTGTAAAAGACAGCCAGGTGTGACGGAGGATGCCTTTGAGGCGATCAGGCCTGCCCCATCATAGGAAGGTCCAAGCCAGCCCGGACTATACAAGGCTCCTCAATCTCAAACAAAACAGTCACACAGACAAGGGCTTGCATTGTATTTTCTCAAAGGTTGATTAGATTTTCAAAATTAAAATCGGCGATCTAGGGGCACAGCTCAGTGGCAGAAGACTTGTCTCACAGGTGCCAGACCCTGGTTAGCCCCAGTGTCGCAAGGCAGAAATACCATCAACCAAAACTGAAGTGGAGGCAGAGAAGACAGCTATGGGTGTGCCGCCATGGAAATCTCATCAAACTGGGAGGTTTCAGAAACGTATCACTTAGGGGGAAGAAAGAATAAGACCCGGACACCATTCTCTGTCAACTCTGAAGCTACGTCCTTAGCTATGCTGTGTGTGGAGGCCCGAGACGGGAACACACGTGGAACACCCAAGCTCACCCAAACACGTGCAGAAGCTCTTGTCATACTATGCGGACAGCATTTGGATATTTCAAACTTTCTAGAAAATTCTCATTGATGCAATGAGCTTGAAGAGTTAGACACACACCAAGTGAACCCTAAGCACACATTAAGATAAATTTTGCAACTTATTAGCACTAGGGCTCTTAGGAGCATACTGAAAAACCTTGCCAGGAGAGGTCTCCACTCCCCAAGAGGCTGGTGTAGACAGAGGCTCGTAGAACAAGGCAGGAAGGTCTGTGAGTTCAAGGTCAGCCTGGTCTCCTTAGTGCTGAGATTAAAGGTGTGAGCCACTATGTTGATATGAGGCGCAGGTTGACCCCAGCTCTTGCTTCTCTTGTCTGGACTCCCCAAGCACTTGGCTCAGACACTTGTAATTTAACTAACAGAAGTCCAATGGAAGGGGTGCTTAGGTAAGGTCACCCTACAAGGGGAGCCGAGTCATGCAAATGAACTCACATCTCTGTGGTTGCAGTGCTGGAGTTACAGGCGCGAGCACCATCACACCTGGCTGTTGTCACCTTTGATCATTAAAACACAGCTTGAATTTTGGGCTCCCTCGTGAACACTTTAAGTCCTTACATTAATCCCCAAGTGTTTTCTTTTTCTTTTTTTCTTTTTTCTTTTTGGTTTTTCGAGACAGGGTTTCTCTGTAGCTTTGGTGCCTGTCCTGGAACTAGCTCTTGTAGACCAGGCTGGCCTCAAACTCCCAGAGATCCGCCTGCCTCTGCCTCCCGAGTGCTGGGATTAAAGGCGTGCGCCACCACCGCCCGGCGTCCCAAAGTGTTTTCCAACTCTTTCCTACACACAAGCTTTTATTTTTTAAACTACCCAGTGCCCCTGAGTTGTAAGCCCCTCCCAACTACTATAAACTAGTAATGAAGTCCTCCAGCAAGATGAGGAAACAGTAGAAGAAGCCACCCCCCACTCTCTTCAAAGTTTGTGCCATGAGGTCACGGCTGTGATTCCAACAGGCAAGGGGCTGAAGTGGGGGGCTCTCACTGTATCTACAAGGTCACAAAAATTGATTCAAAAATGTGGCTGTGGCAATGTGTAACTCCAATACTGAGGCTGGGGAACGGGGACAGAGACGGGAGGCTCACTGGGATGCCCTGGCTACCAGTTTCAGTGAGACCCTTGCTTAGCGGCTCAAAAGAATGAAGAGGGCAGTGGGAGAGCAAGGACACTGTCACCCTCTCTGGCCTCCATGGACATGGACACACACACACACACACACACACACACACACACACTAAGGAAACTGAATGATTTTCCTTCTAATGGGGGGGGCAGTTTTCCTCCAATCATCTTTTCACATCTTAGGGAGATTTTTCCTCCTCGTTCAGTGTTTTGATCACAAATCTTCCAGAAAAAAACACAGGAGGCGGGAGCTGTGAAGGAAATGTGTGTTTAGATCCACTTATTAAACAAATTACTCAGTGGACATTGGGGAGGATGGCTCTGGTGCCCTCTGTTGTCCAGAATGGGCATTGTCACCCTCTGACACTCCTGACCTTGCTCTTGCTTCCTCTGTGGTTCTACCAGGTCACCCATGGCCTTGGATCTGGTAGGAATGCCTACATCAATCCAGGCACATCGCACAACCCTAAGGGGCAGCAGGAGAACCCCAGAGGTCAGCATCATACAGCATATGAGGTCTGGCAGGTTAGTTCATGGGCCAGAAGCCGAGGCTGTCTCAAGGGACTGGAAAAGAGAAGCCGGAACCCGACACACGGAAACAGGTCCCAGATTATTTTGCTCCTGCGAACACAGCCAGATCAGACGTGCTGGTCAGTCAGCTTTCTGTTTCAGTGACAACACACTGAGACCACGGGACTGTGGTGAGGCAGGACATCGGGACAGATACACACACGGGGAGTAAACCATTTATTTGCCTTATAGATGGGAGTAAAAACAGAGAAGAGAGAGCAGCTTCCACAGTCCAGTGACTTAATGTCTTCCTGCAAGGCCCTATCTCCTAAAAGCTTGATCCCCTCCTCCCAATGAGGCTAATCTGGGGACTATACCTTTATTACATGGACCTATAGGGGACACTTAATATCTAAATGACAGGGCCTGGAGAGATGGATCAGTGATTAGAAGCCCAGGCTGCTCTTCCAGGGGACCTGGGTTCAATCCCAAGCATCTACATGGCAGCTCACAACTCCAGTTCCAGGGGATTGATACCCTCACACAGACATATGTGCAGGCAAAACAGCAATGTACTTAAAATTAAAAAAAAAATTTAAAAAGTTAAAAAAGACGTTTTTGTAGAGGACCTGGGTTTGATTCCCAGCACCCACATGGCGGCTCATAGCTACCTGTATTTCCAGTCACAGGAGACCCAATACTCTCTGGGGAACCAGACATACATGCAGGGGAAACACCCAAACACAGAAGATAACAAGATAAATAAAACATGAAAAAACAAAAAGCCAAGCTTTAAATTACTGTGTCATATATCCGTGGCTCGTTCTATACATTGACTGCCCATATGCAATCCATCATCTGTCTTGCCAGTGCTGCCCCAGGTGAAGGGTCAGAGAGATCACTCTACTCTCAGAAGGGCTGGGCAGTCAGCAAACTCAGGGAAGGGAATCGCACTGTTGGGGAAGTCTGATGGGAAGGAGGCCCCACCTGTCACCTGAAGCACAAAGAAAGGATCCATGGTCCAAAGAGAACGGGATACCCACCCACATAAAAGCAAAACATAAGCCCCGACATACAATTTTTTTTTTTTTTTTGGTTTTTCAAGACAGGGTTTTTCTGTGGCTTTGGAGCCTGTCCTGGAACTAGCTCTGTAGACCAGGCTGATCTCGAACTCACAGAGATCCGCCTGCCTCTGCCTCCCGAGAGCTGGGATTAAAGGCATGCGCCACCATCACCCGGCAATATTTATTTATTATGTATACAATATTATGTCTGCATGTATGCCTGTAGTCCAGAAGAGGGCACCAGACCTCATTAGAGATGGTTGTAAGCCACCATGTGGTTGCTGGGAATTGAACTCAGGACCTTTGGAAGAGCAGGCAATGCTCTTAACCACTGAGCCATCTCTCCAGCCCTGACATACGATTTTCATGCATTAACATATTTTGTGAACAATATACATACTCTGTGCATATTATATAGATGACAACGTGTGTATAGACTTCTGCTTTTCAAATATAGAAAGGGCTGAAAATGAAAACAGAAGGTCACATTTGCTTCTGTTTGCATAAAGCAATTTCTCAACCGGAGGTGACTTTGCCCCCTTTGGGGCCTTTGGCAATGCCTGGACAAACTTCTTATTGTCATGACTCAAACTGGTGATGGGCTACTGACATCTGGTAGGCAGAGTACAGGAACACTGTTGAGTACCCCACAATGCACATGAAGGCCTCCCCGGAGCTTGCCCAGCCCCGCGTGTAGAAGGATCAAAAAGCAGTCTCACGTCTTCTGTTGACACAGGGTCAACGGAAGTGGGAGGTGGACATCAAGAGTTCTCATCACACTTTGGTTGTTTGAATCACGTGACACATCACCTAGCCAACGCCTATTTGAAGACTGAGTTTAATTTGGAGAAGAAAAATGCACATCCGTGCTGTGGGAAACAGGGGCGGGGGCGGTCTCTTTAGGGTTCGGGAGCCTGGGTTTAGAATCTAACCAGGTCAGATACTCATCCTGTGCCTCTCTGGGCTTCTTCCCCACCAACACCCTCCCCCTTGACGTCTCTAGACAGGAAGAGCCTGAGGCAAGGATGAGGACACACCTTGAGAGTATAGTTCAGTACTGCTCAGTCACGATTACTTTATGAACAGTTAAAGTCAAAACAATTTTGTTTCATTTTTATTTGCATAGCCTTGGCTAGCCTGGAACTTACTCTGTAGCCCAGGTTAGCCTCAAACTCAGAGGTCCTCCTGCCTCTGCCTCTGCCTCTGCCTCTGAAGTACTGGGATTAAAGGTGTGTTCCACCACACTTGGTTCAAAACAGTTCTTAAAGCAACACACAGTTTGGCTGAGTCTTGGAACATCAGGAAGAAAAAGATTCTATAGCAGGGGATGGGGAGGGGACTCAGAGAGTCAAAGGCTCGTTGTGTAAGCAGAGGAGGGCCTGGGTGGGACCCCTAGCACCCATGGGAAAAAAATCAGGGTGCAGGTGTCAGCAACCCCAGCATCAGGGTGCAGAGATGGGGACCCTGGGGGCAGAGCTCCCTGACCAGTCAACTGAAACAAAATGTCGAGCTTCAGGTTCAGTGAGGAGACCCTGTCTCAAAAAATAAGGTGGGTCAGCAGGTCACACACAAAAGGAAGACATAAAAAACAGTAGGGGGGCTTGTTAAGAAGAAGGGAGCAGTGAGGGAAAGAATAGGGTGAAAAGGGCTAACATCTACTAAGCAAATGTATGAAACTCACAATTTTTAAAAATGGGAAAAACACAAGGCAGAAAAGCAGTTGAGGAAGATTTCCCAACGTCAATTTCTGACCCCCACAAATACACCCCCCTCACACACACCTAAAAGTACATTGCATGGGACAGAAAAATCTCATTAAACTTTCAAATTAGACATAAAACCCTCAAGCCGATAAAATTCAAATCAACATCTACTTATTTTTATGAAGCTGAACCGTTATTTACAACTCAAATACGGTACTGACAACAGCAGGGCAGATTCTTCTGGGTTTATCCAAATAGTTCCCATGCCAGCTAATATATCCGCTGACAATGATGAGGCTCCAATCGTTCTCCAGCAGCAACCACAGCTGCCGCCAGCCCTCTCTGGGCTGTGGCATTACTGTCCTACTGTGGGCCTCGCTGGGTGCTTACACAAGCAGCCTTTGTTCAATGTCACGAGC
Source organism: Microtus oregoni (assembly GCF_018167655.1). NCBI lineage: Eukaryota > Metazoa > Chordata > Mammalia > Rodentia > Cricetidae > Microtus > Microtus oregoni. The sequence goes on along the minus strand of NW_024543087.1, from coordinate 9,704,305 downwards.
CGTGGCAAGGCACCAGTTTACCACCAAGGTGACCGTAAACACAAACACAGGTGTCTGTTCTGAAATAATGGCAGGCTTCGGGCAAATTCGCAATTCCAAAATCGGCTTATAACATTAAACTAACACAAGAATGTTGTTAATAACTCCTGAAAAAATGCAAACATGGGCCATAGAGTGGGAGACGCCAGCAAGGTGGATTGGTTCTGAACTCCACCTTCCAGCAGCCTGGAAGTCATCCTCCACACCTGGTTTCAAACAGTCTGCTCCACATTTTAACATGCTCAAAAGCAACCCGTTGCCGCCCTCCCCACATCACGCTTCCCCATGTAAAACTATTACAACATGGACTGTAATTATTTAAACGTGTTTGGCAGAGAATTGACATCTGGCCTTACATGATCTGCTCAGTTACCGGTGTGGGGTAGGGATGCACGAGTCACATTACTCCTATGGAGTCCAGGGGGCAACTTGCTAGACTCTCCTCTCCTTCATCAAGGTCCACCTAGGCCCAGAGTTCAGGATTCTGCTCACTTTGATTGTTGGATTTCAGTGAAGTTTTGTGGTCTTGTTCCATAAAGGTCATGGATAGTACAGATTTCTAAAATTTATATTTTGAAATTGTTTATTACTTATGTACAGAAATGGTTTGTTTTTTGAAGGGGCCTGTGTGTGCGTGTGCGGTGCATGCATGTACCCATGTGTGGTAGCTTAAATAAGAACAGCCCCCAGAGGGTTATATATTTGAGTGCTTTGGTCTGCAGTTGGTGGAACTGTTTGGGAAGGACTGGGAGGTGTGGCCTCACTGGGGCACATGTGTCCCTGGGGATGGGATTTGAGGTTTCAGGAGCCAAAGCCATTCCCGGTGTCTCCTCTCTCTGCCTCCCAGTTGTGGTCAGATGTAAACTCTCAGCTGCTGCCCCAATGCCATGCCTGTCTGCTGTCACGCTCCCTACCATAAGGGCCCTGGCCTCCAGTTCTCTCTAACTGTGAGCCCCAGTAAATGCTGTCTTCTATAAGCTGCCTTTCTTCTATAAGTTAGTGTCTCTTCAGAACAACAGAAAAGTAACCAAGACCCCATGGAAGTCAGAAGGCATTGGATCCCCTGGAGCTGGAGGAACCAGTGGTTGGAACGGCCGGACAGCTGCCTGACACAGCACCCAGACTCTCTTCAGGCCCTCTGTCTACCTTACATCTCTTTTCAGGAGGAGGTTTTTAAAACCTCCTCCCGCTTGCTGCTCACCCAGGGGAAAGGCTATCAGTTTTTCTTTGTGGCTTTCAAATACAAGAACCAGCTAAGTCCCAAACTTGCGGTCCAATGGCCAGTTCTGTTTAGTACATACAGCATTGAGCACACATAGTCTTTAGAAAACTTTTTTATTGTTGTTTTGTTTTTTGAGACAAGGTTTCTCTGGGTAGCTTTAGAGCCTGTCCTGGAACTTTCTCTGTAGACGAGGCTGGCCTCGATCTCACAGAGACCCACCTGCCTTTGCCTCCCAAGTGCTGGGATTAAAGGCGTGTTGTCACCAACACCCAGCCTTAACTTTTTTTTTTTTTTAAATCAAATTTAGATTTAGTGTTTCCCTGAAAAACATCAGAACTACTGCCCGCGGGCCATCCTTACCCCACTGTCGCAATCAGTGACAGTTGCGTCACCATTCACGGACACCTCCACTCACTTTGTGCTACCTGGGTGATCTCGTGATTGCTGCTGTAAAGAGACTTTGGCTGTTCTCCCTCCTGGCTTTGCCTTGGGAGTGTCCCTGAGCTGAGGCTTGCTTCTTTCACTATGAAAATGAGCCAAGAGCATGCATCTGGGCTAGTTCGTAGTGTCGCAGATTCAAATCAATAAACCGCTGGTAACTAAAGTGTCTTAAGGAAATGCTAGCTGTGTTTGCATCTGGTTCCCCTCATGTATGTTGTCAGTTCCTCCACGACATTGCAAGCTCAGGGGCAAGCCTGTCATGTTCGCAGAGTTCTGGACACAGAAACAGTGATGCTGTAATCACCATGGAATGCACAGTCAGGTGACCTGGGGTTAGACTCCAGTCTAGCTATGGGTATGTACCATCTGTCAATTGGTTCAACAATCTGGAACCTTAGTTTTATGGTCCACAATATAATATTGCAAGTAAATAGTATAGATCACATGAATTCAGACTTTATTATTTGTTTTAAAGTCATAGATGAATCATTCATTCCGTGTTAAAAGTTAAACTCAAAATTCCATATTGGAGAGAGGCCAGCTGGTAAATGCATGATCTCAGGTTCCTGGTGGTCTCCTCCCCTGTTTTGCTTTGTTTTTAGAGACAGAGTTTCTCTGTGTAGCCCTGGCTGTCCTCGAACTCAGAGATCCGCCTCCCTCAGCTTCTTGAGTGCTGGGATCAAAAGCATGCGCCACCACTGCCTTGTTGTTGAGACAAGGTCCCTCACTGAATCTGAAGCATCCCAATGTAGTTTCTTCTCCATCTCACTGCTGGGATCACACACAGGCAATGCGGCGCTGGGTTTGTGTAGGTAAATTCTGGGGGACTGAACCCAGGTCTTCATGCTCACGGGAAGCCCTTTGTCGACTGAACCATCTCCCCACCATTCCAGACGATTAGCATACCTTTTCCACAAACAAACGGAGCCAGAACCAACGTCTCTCCTACCACTTTTTAAAAAAGACTCCTACTAATTCTGTGGGTGTGTGGGTTCGTGCAGATGCATGTGGAGACCGGAGGCCCTGGCTCCCTGTGGAACTGGAGCTGCCAGTGACTGTGAACCCTACATGGGTGCTGGGAACCAAAGCTGGATCCTCTGCAAGAACAGCCAATTCTCTTACCTTTGCATCATCTCTCTAGCCTCATCCTTACCACGGTTTTGACTGACTGAGCCCATAGGTTGGGGAATACGCAAGCAGTGCACATTTTAATTGAAAGAATAGATTTCTAAATGCGTATTTTAATTCCATTTCATCTTGTCAACTTTGAGATGTATTTTTGTATTTACCAGATTGTTATTTCTAGGACCTCGATGTTATAATTTCACCATATTCTGAATTAGTATCCAAGTGCACACATGTTCATGCAGACCTGCACATATGCACACATACACGCATGCAGACCTGTAGGTATATGCACACGCACACACATGCAAACCCGCACACACACATGCAATGCAGACCTGCAAGCACGCACGTGTGTGCGCGCCACACACACACACACACACACACACACACACGCTAGCTGGTGTCACATACACATATCTTGACTTAATTTTGGTCCCCAAAGCAGCCTCCTACAGAGCGGGGTTGGTACTGATGACTCAGAAATGGAGTGTACAGTACACCTGCTACCCCACAACAGGCAAATGACATCTTAACGTGATCCTGCTGCACAGTACTCCACTTCTAGCTGGAAGAGAGGCGTTTCAGGGCCCGAGATCCTGCCGGGCTCAGAGTTTTTGAGCCTAGGTCTAGACATGTTCACCTGGAGAACAGTCTCTAGCAAGGAGTCCAGCTGAGAATATTTTGTCATATCCCTTGTTCGTCAGGCAGTTCATGCTGTGATAACTGAAAGGATGTAGAAGGAAGATCAGCTGGCCTCAGCCTTCCTAAGGTTTCCATCCACCACGATGGGGAGGATGTGAGAGGTGGTGTTTGTATCATGGTGGCCTGGGAGTCAAGAGAGCACCCACACTCACCAACTTCCTCCTTTCCCCCTTTTTCCATCTGGGTCCAGGCCTAGGGATGTTGCTGTGCACACTCAGGGAAACCCCTTCCCCTTGGCTAACCCTCTCTGGAAACACCCTCACAGGTGCTCACTCTCCTAGCAGCTTCTCCATTCAATCAAGTTGGCAGATAGGATCAACAGTGACAATCCCTGCTGGAAATAGTGTCTGAATCACAAGGCTTTCGACAGTAAATACAGGCACGGTGGCCACTGAAATGACTCAACAGGTAAAGGCATCTGAGTTTGATCCCTGAGATCCACATGGAGATAAAACTAACTCCTTTAAGTTGTCCTCTGTTCCTCACATGCTCGTGTGCACACACACGGATAATAAAAGTAATTAAAATTTTGGCTTTAAAAGAAAAATCAAGAAAATTAGCCCTAAGGGGTGGCTACCCAGCCCAGTGAGGTGTGCAGAGCCATGTGTGGTAAGAACTGACATGTCCACCAGGGACCCCCTTTATTTATGATGTGTTCCAGAGCCCCCCAGTGATCTGCTGGAACCATGGGTCAGTGGGCAACACAATATATAGACTAGGTCAGTTAGAGATTAACACTGTGCTAGTTAAGTGTTCATCTCTGTAACGAAACCAACTCATGGTGAGAGGGAAGGCTTTATTGTAGCTCACAGCTTCGCGATGGAGTGGGGCTGTTGCTGCGGTTCTGACCTGGGTGTGGGAGACTGCAGCTTGGCGCATCACTGAGATGGATGAGAAGCAGAAAGTAGAAAGGAAGTAGGCTGGGCTCTATGTCTCAAGCCTCACAGTGGCCTGTTGTGGACTAATTTATCTGTATACTGTGAATATGTATGACTCTCATTGGTTAATAAAGAAGTGGATTGGCCTATAGCAAGCCAGGATAATTAAACTGAGCACTGGGATGAAGAAGGGCAGAGTCAGGGAGATGCCAAGGAGATGCCAGCCAGTCGCAAAGGAAGAACGATAGAAAATGAGGCAACAAGCCATGAGCCACGTGGCAAAGCATGGATAAGGAATATGGGCTAATTTAAATGTAAGAGTTAGCTAGTAACAAGCCTGAGCTATTGGCCGTGCATTTATAAGTAATATTAAGGCTTTGTGTTGGTTATTTGGGAGCAGGTAGTCAGGACAGAAAAACTCCAGGTACAGTGGCCTACTTCCGACTCACCTCTTCAAGGTCTACAACCTCCAACACACTGCCCCCTACTGAAGACCAAGTGCTTACAGAGCCTGTGAGGGAACACGACATTGAAACAGTAACAATAATCAGTTACAGAACTGAACACCTACAGTGTCGGAGTCCAATAAAGGTATTCAAGCGCCTCTCAAAATGTCATTGCGCTGTGCTGACCATAGTGGACTTCAAGTAGCTGAAAGAAACGAAGGGAAACTGAGGACAAAGGGGGAGGGGACCACTGTGTCCGGCTTCCAAAGTGGCTGTGTGTACCCATGGCCAGCAGTCCATGTCCCAAACAGTACTGCCTGTTGCAATGAACCACTGGTGGCCCTTAAGGCCACTTCTGGCTGCCATTTCATCATTTGTCTTTATTGTTGCTGTTAAATGAAATTTTATTGATTTGTTTGTTTTTGGCACGGGGTCTCACTATGGAGCACTAGCTGGCTTCAAACTCAACGTGTTGCTGTAGAGGACCCTGAATTGCTGATCCCCCTGCCTCTAACTTTCACACGCTGGGGTTAAAGGTATGTGTGTCACCATGCCTGGCTCGGTTTTAATTTTACGTATTTAAAATTCTCATAATTAAGTGGCCCACATTGTAACCAAAGTTTTTAAGCCACAGCGGCAGACGTGGGTCATGAGCTGGTAGAGACCACATGGCTTGCAAAGTCAGAAATGGTGTCGCCTGGCCCTCGCTTTTCAGGAAGTCTGTCAACTTCTGAGCTGGGGCTCTTGTTCTCTAGCAGGCCTTGAATGTTACTGACTCAGATGAATATACTCATGTGTCAAAAAAATGTCATTGTTCCCACCGCAGCAAGACAGGACGGCCCCAGAGGGGTTACATCACCTATGACCCCATTACTGCAGCGCTCAAACACGTGACTATAAAACATGGGCGTCAGACACCATGCCAGCGGTGGGGAATTAATGAGGAATAAAAACAGACACGGCTTCTGCTTTCAAGGAATCCATGTGCTCACAGGGAGTGAGGCAAAGTGGAAATCCAATCATGTGCTATGTGACAAGCTCAGCCTACAAAGGGCATGTGTGACGGGGTCCGGGTCACACTGCAGCAGAGAGATTCTGCTTGCCTAGGACATCATGGCCGGCGTGATGTCTAAGTGAAATGTATGGTAACGATTATGTAAATCAACCTACCGCCCTGCCTGTCACTGTACACAGGATGGCGCGGCGTATGTCCTTAGTATATAAACTAGGTGGTTTATGTATTCTCTATGCTGTCTTATTCATCAGTATCATATTATACAATACTTCTACTTATAAAGTTTACTGTAAGACAGTATGTTGGGGCTAGAGGGACAGCTTATCAGTTAAGAGCCATTGCTATGCAATAAGTCATTCAGGACTGGAGTTTTATGTGTGCAGGAGCACACACATGTTCACACTCAAATACACACACATATAATACCCCCCAAAAGTAAAGAGTATTCTGTGTTATGCTGGCGGTAGCATCAAATACCTTACGTCCATCACATCTCTTGATTGGACCGGTTTCACTGGACTTGACAATCCTAGTGGCCTGAGTTCTCTAGGTTTCTGTAGCAACATCTATGGTGATCTTGACACGAAAAAACCTGTTTAATGATGCATTTCTCAAAACACAGCATCCCTGACCGGAGATGATGTGTATCTGCACATAGCTGCAATCATGGTTAAGTATTGAGGTGAAAAAAAACAATCACCATTCAGCACAATGACTGGGATCGACTCTAGCTCGGAACCCATCCTTATACCTGGCCCTTTTAATTTAGTTTTAGTTGGGGGGGGGGGGGAGGCGGGCGGGGTTTAGATACACATGAGGGCAGGTGTCTGAGGAGAACAGAGGCGTCAGATCTTCTGGAGTCACTGACAGTTCCGAACCACCTTGAATGGGTGTTGGGAGCTAAACTCAGATCCTTTGCAAGAGCAGTAGATGCTACTAACCACTGAGCCATCTCTCCAGTCCCAAACCTCCCTGTTTAAAAATTAGAGACTTATAGCCTCTGCCTCCCGAATGCTGGGATAAAAGGTGTGTGCCATCACCGCCCGGCCTGGGCAGGACATTCTTAAGCTTAAGTAGATCTCACCATTTTTGCACATACTTATTATTGCCTATTATTATTATTAATTAATATATCACAGGCTGGCCTCAATCTCTCAGTCCTTCTGCCTCAGCCTACCTAGTGCTGAGAGTATGGCCTCATCTGTATACTTATTATTTCTGTGTGTGCCAGATCTTCATGTATGTCAGGTCCTTGCATGTTGCCTTTAGTATATGGCCAACTAAGCCATCTCCGGTGTGAACCAATGTTTCACTGGGAGCAAGATTCAAGGACTGTTCTCACTCCTCACCAGACCTGTGTTTGTCCTTCCATTGGGTCAGAGGGCAAAGGGTCAGCCCACACTAGCCTGGATCAGTTTCAACAGTTGTCTCACAAGAAGAAGCCACATTAAATCTGCACCTGGTTCAGGCATGGTGGCCTAGGCCTTTGATCCCAACGGTTGGGAGGTAGAGGCAGGCAGATCTCTGTGAATATGAGGTCAGCCTGGTCTATATAGAGTTTCAGGACAGCCAGGGCTACACAGTGTGACCGTGTCTGAAAACCAAGCAAACAAAAAATCTAAGGCCACATCCATCCCTGCTTTCTTGAGAACAAGGCACAAGGCAAGACTGAATCTCCCTGCTCTAACTGCCCAGACACAGGAGAGCTCCCAGAATAGTTACAGGAAAAAACAAAACTTTCCCCTCAAACAATTGACAGGCCTTTTCCTTTCTGGCATGGAGAATTCATTCAGCCAAATATTTTTACTTCCAGGTCCTGTAGAATGAAGACAAATAAACACGAATAGTTATGTCCTCTGGGACTGTGCTCCCAGTCCACACATGAAACAAATGAAGTTTCACAGAGAAGACACAGGAACCACCTCCTCTAACTAGTACTTTCTGGCCAGGAAAAAATAGCAGAGCCATGTATGGTGTGCGTGCTTACTCCTGATGAGGCAGGAAGCCTGCAAGATTGAGGGCAGCTTGGGCTACACAGGGAGACCCTGCCTCAAAAAAACCAATGAGCAGAGACAGCCAAACGGAACAGTTAAAATCCAGCAGCTTCCTGCCTTTATGTCTTTTTTACTCCAGTACAATCTCCCTGATACGGCGATGCTCAAACTGGTGTGTGGGTATGTGTGTGTGTCGGGGGGGGGGGGGGGAGCAGGGAAGGGGCAGAGACAGAGAGACAGAAAGAGGGAAAGGAAGGAGAGAGAGGATGGATAGATAGATAGATAGATAGAAAGATAGATAGATAGGGAAACCTCCGTCATTTGATTTCATTTGACCATCCTAGGTTTCTATGCCAACCTGTCTGCCTCTCCCCTCTCTCACTCATGTTATGACAACTCTATTCAATGCCCCTTTCTTACTCTCTTTTCTTTAAAACAAAACAAAACAAAAAAAAAAAACAATTCAAACCAGGGTTTCATGTAGCCCAGGATGGCCTCTATGTACCCAAGGATGACAACAAAGTCTTGACCCTCTACCTGCCAAGTGTTGGGATTACAGGACTCTACAACCCTACCCACCCAGCTTAAAGGGAACACACACACACACACACACACACACGAGTTAATGTGTATGACTGTTTTGCCTGCACATATATTTGTGCATCACGTGTGTGCCGAGCACCCTTGAAGGCCAGAAGAGGGCATTAGATCCTTTGGAACTGTAATTACAGCTGGTCGTCAGCTACCATATGGGTTCTAGGACTTAACCTGGGTCCTCTACAAGAGCAGCTGAGCCCTCCTCCAGCCACTAAGGGAGCTCTTTTCAAGGGCAGTCACCGGGGGAGATTCAGGGGAACAGAGCTTAGAGCCAAGGTTCAACTTGAACTCCACACCCTGCCACGATAGGGTTACAGGAAATCTCTGTGCTCTGACGGCCAAGCACAAAAGCAAGGGGTTTCCTCTTGTCCTCGTGTCTCTGTGTGTGTGTGTGTGTGTGTGTATGATGTATTCCCCCCGCCCCCCCCCCCTCCCCGCACGCCCCAGAAACAGCTGAGAGCAGTGAATCAAGAATTAAGACTCCACCTGCGGCGATACGGGCCTGGTTTGAACCTTTCCTGCCTCTTCCTCACCAGAAGCCCCTCCCTTTAAGCCTCACAGAGTCTCTGGGAGATGGGACTAGGCTATCTCCAACAGGAATTGCCCACGTATCTTTGCCTGTTTCACCTCCCCTTCAGCGACCATGGGGAGTTTACCCACGTCCATTAAGAGATGACCTAGGTACGGGGAGTCTTCCAACTCCAGCAGAGGAAACAGCCGTGTGACCAAACCAGGTCAGTCAGGGACCTCCTTCTGTACTACTTGGTTACCACCAAGAAGAAATAAATTCATCTGCCAGGCATGGGGGCACACAACTTTAATCCCAGCACTTGCGAGGCAGAGGCAGGTGGATCTCTGTGAGTTCAAAGCCAGTCCAGTCTACATAGTGAGTCTCAGGCCAATCAGGAATATACAATGAGATTCTATCTCAAACAAACAACTGATGTGGGAGTGTCATATATCAATCTGTTGATTTCATTGGAAAAGTAATAAACAAACTGCTTAGGCTCATAGCTTAGAACATAGGTGAGTGGAGTAAACAGAACAGAATGCTGGGAGGAAGAGGAAGTGAGGTAAGACGCCTCAGACAGAGAGACGCCATGCCCTGCTCCCAGGCAGACGCACGCGATGAAGCTCCCACCCAGGATGGACGTGGGCTAGAATCTTCCCGGTAAGACCGGTGCTCACAGATTATTAGAGATGGGTTGATGGGGATATCAGAATTAGCCAGTAAGGGCTAGAGCTAAAGGGCCAAGCAGTGTTTAAAAGAATACAGTGTCTGTGTAATTATTTCGGGCATAAGCTAGCAGGTGGCTGGGGTGTTGGGGACGCAGCCCCACCGCTCCTATTACTACAAACAACCCTCCACCCCGCAACCCAAGATCTAACTATAGGGATAATTGAGACAGTGTGCAGTATCTGGACAGCAAAGAGAGCTTCCTGAGAAATCCACAGGGAAGCAGGCCCTACCATGGTGAACCCAGCCCCATGCAACTTGTACGATATGTCAGCATCCTTTTTGATTTTATTTAAGCCAGTTTGGTTAAATTTCCATCATCTCCAACTACCACTGTGGAGAATTAAAAAGAATGTTGGCAACAGTTTCAGGAAGTGTGTCTCTCGGCAAACTGATTCTTAGCGCACCAGGTACAAAGTGCTGTGCCAGACACAGTGCCTGCGACGGGGAGAAAGGACAAGTCTGACAAGCAGTTGCTGGCAGTGTGCACGTGTGCAAAGCCCTGAGTTTGATCCCCAGCACCCTACACAGTAGCCATCCACCTGCCCCAGGCCCCAAGCCATTTGACTGTCAAAAGAGAAAAACAGGTTTCAAACTGGTCTAGGCCACTTGCCCAGCCTCCATTCGACACTCAGGCGTGAGGCTTGCCTAACTCTCTGTTAAAAGTGCAGGGGGCAGGTCCTTCCTGGATCCAAAATAATTACCACAAGCTCAGCATGGTACAGGCTCGGCATGGTAGATTTGTTCAGTTTCCTACGGGAAATCTAAGTCTTATAGCTGGCTTTTCCTGAGTGGCAATGAATTCAATAGGGTCAGAGTCATGTGTTTGGGACAAAGAACACAGCTTCTGTCCACTCTAGTAGACACGAGGCAGCTTCCCAAAAGCCAACCAGCCCCCAGAGTCCAGTCCATATCCCAGAGAATGGACTCAGAGTGAATTCTGTTCCTTTCTACCCCCTTGCCCAGTTCTTAAGAAATTATTATTACTAAAGGAATATCTTTACGTAACAACAGATGACAAGGGACTTTGAGTCCCTCCGCCTCCAGCTCCGAACTGCTGCTGTGTCCCACTCTGCTGGGTGTATGCCAGGCTGACGAGCCCAGCGCTATGTGCTCGCCAGGTAAGCGCTCTGCCAACCGAGCTGCCTTCTTTTCAAGACTGAACAATTCTCTCTAACCACGGGACTGGAAAACGGCACCATGGAAACGCCAGCTACTTATTCAGCTCATGAGTAAATAAATAAATAATGCCAGCAGGTGAAAAGGTTACCCTCGGTTTCTTAAGGAAGTTTTCCTGGGAGCCGCACAAAATGAGTTCACCCTGACCAGTATCTCCTCTGAAGAGGGATGGGAGGGAAGAGGAGAAGACACAGGAAGAGCCAACCTCTAGGGCTCACTATGTGGGAATGGTGAGGCGGGCACTGGAATCCAGCTCGCAGGGGCGGAGAGAGGGCTCTTTGAGGAGAAAGGCACCCAAATCAGATGGCTCACAACTGCCTGTCACTTCAACTCCAAAGACCTGACACTATCTTTTGGCCTTCATGGGCATGAAACACATGTGGCATACATACATAAAACATAAATCATGAAATACATTAGCTTCTTGTAAATGTTAGGACTGGACAATAGCCACAAGAGGGCAGAGATTGGTGAAGAAAGCATGGGCTCTTTCAAGTTCACAGGAGTGCAGGATGCTCCTGGGACACAGATTTCTAGCCATTGAAGGGCAGCAAGATACATGCCACTTAGATAGCATCACCTGCCCAAACAAAAGGCTCTGGAGAGATGGCTCAGAGGTTAAGAGCACTTGCTGCTCTTCCAGAGGTCCTGAGTTCAATTCCCAGCAACCACATGGTGGCTCAGAGCCATCTGTAATGAGATCTAGTGCCCTCATATGGCCAGCAAGCATATATACAGACAGAACACTGTATACATAATAAATAAATAAATCTTTAAAAAAAAAGGAAAAAAAAGGAGCAGGACAGGGGGGGAAATTCTCAGGAGAGGAGGATCAAGGCCAGATGATGGCATGGAAGACCTGGTGTGCAGTGAGCAAACAAACAGGAAGGACAGCATGACCAACATGCCAAGTGAAGCTGGCTGAACTGGGCCCCGCACTTGGAGACTGGGGCAGGAAAGTCAGGAGTTCAAAGTCATCCTTGACTACACAGTTAGCTCAGGGCCATCTTGGACAAGGCCAAAATTAAATTAAATAATTTTAAAAGGGTTATTGTTTATGTATGTGGTTTGTACAACGTGTGGGCACACATAAGCCTCAGCACTTACAGACGTCAGAGGGCAATTTTGTGGTCACTTTTCTTCAACTTAAAAACATTTTTCTAAGATTTGTTTGTTTATTTATAAGTATGTATCCTCTGTGTGAGGATGCCTGTGGAGTCCAGAAATGAGATCTGGTTCTCAGGAGTTGAGGTTACAGATGGTCGTGAACCACCAGATGTGGGTGCTGGGAATGAGTCCTCTAGAAGAACACTGAACTCTTTTAACTGACAGCCACCTCCATCTCTCCAGAACCCTCCTTCCACTTGTTAGTGGCTTCACGAGGCTGAACAAGGTCAACAGACTTGGGCAATGTGCTGGCTAGTTTAATATCAACTTGACACATGCTACAGTCACTGGAGAGGACAGAGCCTCAATTAAGAAAATGCCTCCATAAGATAGGCACACCTGTAAGACATTTTCTTAATAGTGATTGATGAGGAAGGGAACGGCCCATTGTGGCTGTCATCCCTGGGCTGGCTGTCCTGGGTTTTACAAGAAAACAGGCTGAGCAAGTCATGTGGAGCAAACCAGTAAGCAGCACCCCGCCATGGCCTCTGCGCCATGGCCTCTGCATTGGCCCATCCAGGTTCCTGCCCTGCGTGAGTTCCTATCTTGACTTCCTTCAGTGATGAACTGTGATGTGGAAGTGTAAGCCAAATAAACCCTTTCCTCCCCAAGTTGCTATCACAGCAACAGTAACCTTAAGACAGGCAGCAAGTACCTTTCCCTGATGAGCCATCCCACGGGTTCACATACCCACGCGCACGCGCGCACGTTTTGATGCTTAACAATATTCCAGTTATTAAACAGATAAAAGGAGAAATGCCATAGGACAATGGTCTTTAATCCTGCCATTTGTATTATTTTAATAAAACGCTGATTGGCTAGTAGTCAGACAGGAAGTATAGGCGGGGCAACAAGGCAAAACAGGAGAATTCTGGAAAGAGGAAAGACACAGTTTTCAGTCCAGACACAGAGGAAGCAAGATGAGAATACCTTGGTGATAAAAGGTACCAAACCACGTGGCTAACACAGACAAAAATTATGGGTTAAGATATAAGAGTTAATAAGAAGCCTGAGCTAATAGGCCAACCAGTTATAATTATGTAGACCTGTGTGTGTTTCTTTGGGACTGAACGGGACAGAAACCTCAGTCAACAGAGGAAACATGGAGCCAGATGTGGTGTAATCCCGGAACTTGGGAGGTGAAGGAAGAAAGATCATGTGTTCAAGGCCAGCTGATGTATGCTACCTGAGATCTGTCTCAAAAAGCAGAAAGGTGGGAGGAACCTTGTTCTGAGAGCCGGGGAAAAGACTCCACTCTGCTTCTCACTTGCCCGAGTCAGCAAATTAACCACAGCAGCCGGTTTCCAAGTGCTGTGGAAGACGCAACTCTCACCTGAGCTGTTACCGAGACTCCCAGTTGTGTCAATCAGTCTTACCGTGACCATTTAACCTAGCCCTGGCCTCCCACCTTTTGTTAGGTCAACGTAATTACATAATAGAAAGTTAAAAAACAAAAATCCACAGGGTGGTGGCGACAGACGTCTTTAATCCCTGCACTCGGGAGGCAGAGACAGACGGATCTCCTTGAGTTTGAAGCCAGGCTGGTCTACAGAGGGAGTTCCAGGACTGGCTCCAAAGCTACAGAGAAACCCTTTCTTAAAAAACCAAAACACAAAACAAAGCCCGGCATTAGCTTCCCAGGCCGTATAAACATTAAGTCATGACGTGGAATACGAAAGAAAAGGAAACCCCTGGAAAGTTCTATCAGAGCTAAAGGCCCTTTGACGTAAGTTTGGGGGGTGCAAATGTGCATATGCATCCAGGGATGGGAACTGAGGCCTGAGAACAGGTGTCCTGTCTCTGCCCCACAACAGCCCTACAGCCTGGGATTACAGGTGACAGTTCTGGGGATTTGAACTCTGATCCTCATGCTTGCAGGGCAAACTCTCTGAGCTAGTGACCCACGCCCCCATACCCCAGCAGACTATTCAACATAGACTATATAGCTATCAATGCAGATATAGCTATCGTAGACATCCTCAAACATCTCCAACTCTAAGGAAACGCCTTGCCTTGTGATACTGAAAACATAGCACACAGGCTCTCCCCCTCCCTTGCGAAGGTAACCTGGAGTCGAGAGCTGTACAGCATCTCCCCATCTTGACTACAGTCACAGTAACGGCCGCCCAGGAGCAGCTCTGAAGCATCTGCTTCTAGAAGCCCCTGTGAGCCTGCTCAAGGTGAATATTCTCCTCATGATCTCAGATGCCGATAGAGATTTCATGTCGCAGCCTCTAAAGCTTTCATTTCAAAAATTCTGTGCTGCCTCCAGCTGTCTCTAGAAACAAGGCAGATTTTAAATACATACAGCTATCTTTCCTCTGAATTCTTTCCCCCCAAGACGGAACCTCTGATAATTAGATTTGGGATATGGGAAGGAAAGGGCAGGTGAGATAAGAAACAAGGTTGGAGTTTCAGGTCATTAAACTCGGACCTCTGGAAAATCAATTCCCCCGAGGTTTTTCAGGGTTTCTTTGGCTCAAGCCTGACAGGACTGAAGTTGATGTAATCTTTCCACTGCAGCTGCAAAGCCAAACCATTCACTACCGTAGCTAGATCGTTCTATTAATCTTTTACAAAGTCTAGATAAACTCAGCTCGGTAAAATAAGCAGATCTCTCGGTTTCCTACAGTGGTTTTTAACCTTTAAGATTCTTAGCGGGAGCGGTGGTGCACGCCTTTAATCCCTGCACTCGGGAGGCAGAGGCAGGCGGATCTCTGTGAGTTCGAGGCCAGCCTGGTCTACAGAATGAGTTCTAGGAGAGTTAGAGTTGTTACTAGAGAAACCCTATCTCAGGAAAAAAAAGATTCTTTAATGTTCCAATCCCATGGTGTTGAATCCTGGCCCTCAGAGGTTGAGGCCTGGGCTACACAAGGAGACCTCATCTCAGAGGTGTTGCTCTGTCGGTAGAGCTTGCCCAGCATGCTGAGGTTCAGTCTACAGCGTCATGTGAACGGGTGTTGTGGAACAGGCCTGTAATCCCAGCAATCAGGACGCGGATCACCGTTGGCTACACAGTGAGCTGAGGCCTGCAGTACAAGAGGCACTGTCACCAGTAAACAAGGAAACAAACAAATATTTGTCCCGCTACTAAGCACAGCTCCTATGAGAGCCGCTGATCTATGCCGAGGCAGGCGGCTTGTCAACAGTGCTGGGACAACTGGAAACCGTGTGCAGAAGACCGAAGTGGAATCTTTACCACGTACTATATAAAACTGAAGGAGAGTAAGCACAGGAGCGAATGTCTATGACCTAATTAGACAAAGATTTCCCGGAAATGACAAGATGCACATACAAAAGGAAAAAACTGGGGGGCTAGAGATAAGACTCAGTGGTTATCAGCACTGGCTATTCTTGCAGAGGACCCAGGTTCAGTTCCCAGCACCCACATGGTGGCTCAAACCATCTGTAACTCCAGTTCCAGGGGCACCTTCTTCTGACCTCTGCAGGCACCATGCATACACATGGTACACATACATGCATGCAGGCAAAACACCCACACACATAAAACAAGAATAAACCTGTAAGAAGAAAAAATGAAAAACTGGACTTTATCATAATGCAAGTCAAAGAAAACTATCAAGAAAAGTGGAAAAAAAAATCAACTCCTAGCATGGGAGAAAAGTTTTCAAGGCATGGGTGGATCTGCTGAAGACTTTATAGCTGGTTCTACAGAGAACTCAGGACAAAAAGCAAACCAGGTCTGGGGAAATAGCTCAATCAGTAAAATGCTTGCTTTACAGACACTCAGACACGGTTTTTCTTTGTAGCCCTGGCTGTCCCAGAACTCGCTTTGTAGACCAAGCTAGCCTCGAACTCATAGAGATCTGACTGCCACTGCTGGGATTAAAGGCTTGTGCCACCACTCCTGGCTACAAGGATTTATATTTAGGGGGGTAAAAGCCTACTGTGGTAATGCTTGTTTGTAAATCCCAAAGCTGGGGAGGCAGAGATCGGAGGATTCCAGGGGATCACTGGCCACCAGGCTAGCTGTACACTCCAGGCCAAAGAGAGACCCTGTCTCAAAATAAGGTGGACATTAGAAGTTGCACACATACTCAGGGCATGTTCACCCCAACAACATGCATGTCCACATGCAAATTAATCTTCAAATTGGCAAAGGATTTAAATAAACATTTCTCAAAAAATAGATATACATATATAGATATGTATACACACATACACACACACACTCACACACAAAGCAAAAAGACACAGGAAGATTGCTCAGGGATTTTGGTCAGCATGGAAAACCAAAGCAAACCCAGAATGGTGAATCGCTTCACACCCGACGGTATGACAAGTCCATCCTGGTGAGAAATGAAGGCCTCGTATCCTTGATGGGCTAGCAAGCAATCCAGTTGCTTTGGAAACAGTCTACTGAAGCCTCAAGACATCAACCTGAGTCAACCGGCATCCATCTTTGGAAGCCCCCTCTCCCTGGGAGCTGCCTTGGTGCAGACTCCACCTCCAAAAAAGCCTGCTAAGCATTGGCCCCTCCCCAGGGAGGGTCAGGACCACTCCCACACACCCAGAGAAGAAACACGCGGTCTTTGGGTTTTGCTTGCTGTCCCCCCCCCAACCCATGCTCTCCCAGCCACCCAGGAGCGCTGCATTAAACATGGGCATCTTTTCTTCAGTCTAATTTGGTCTGATTGGAATCATTTCCGTCGGCACAGAGGCTCATCTTAAGATTATTCCTAACAACCTTATGTGATTCCATTTCTTTAGCTAAATGCCCCAAAGAATAAGCAAAACAAACAAACAAACGAACAAAATCCACGTCTTTTGCAGAAGTCTGTCCATTAAGGTGCATGGTAGTAGTGCTCATAATAGTCAAATATGGAAACAGCTCAAATGTTTTCCCCCTAGTGAATGCAAAAACCAAGTCATGCACTCATTAATGGGATGGGGTAGCATTTGACTACAGAAATAATAAAACACTCACACACTCTACAGAACGGGTGTTTTGACGTCTGTTCGTGTGTGTGTATATATATGCTTGTGTGTGTGTAGTATGCATGTATGTGCACATACACTTGCCCATAAGTACACATGGAGAAGCCAGAGGTTGATTTCAGATGTCTTCCTCCATTGCTCTACACACTATTTTTTTTTTTTTTTTGTGAGACAGGGTCTCTCATTAGACCTGGGGCTCATCATGGGCCGATAAGCTTGTCAATCCGTTTGTCTCTATTCCCTTGCACTGGGGTTACAGGTGCCTGACACCTCACTCAGCTTTTTACATGGGTGCCAGGGATCCAAACTCAGGTCCTCATGCCCGTGCAGCAAGCATTTAATGGACTGCACGGATAATTATTGGAAGCACGATGACAGCCTTCGAAGCGTAAGGACCGTGTGGTGCAGAACTCCATTTACATGTAATGTGCAAAGCAGGCAAATGCACAAAGACAGAAAGGAGGTTAATGATTTCCCCCAGGCAGACAAACGGGAAGAAGGGCGAGTGCCTGCTAGCAGGTACCATGCTCTTTAATGAGGTGACGTTCTAATTAGCTAATGGGGACAATTTGTCCAAACTTATAATCATCTATGATCCCTGGAACTGTACACCTTATAAAAGGTCAACTTTACAAATGAGTCAGATCTCAGTAAAACCAACCCTGGTCATGAAATCACGGCCAGGGAGGACACGGCCTCCACCCCAGGGGGGCACTAATGTTTCTTTGATAGATGGACATGGTATCATGCTTTCTATTTTTACTGTTTTTGGAACTGAGAACTAAACTCAGGGTCTTGCGCTTGCTAGGCAAGTGCTCTACCACTGAGCTAAATTCCCAATCCTGTATCAAACTTTCTAAATACTTCTGTTTATACCCATAGACTGGTGCTGCCCTCAGCCTGGGTCTGGAGCCTTCTATTGCAGCTTGTGACGGTGAATGCAGAGACTAGTAACTGGTCGAGGTGTTGTCACTAAATGACCAGTTGAATGAATGTTTTGCGCTACATGGGACATCTGTATCTCCCCTGCTCAGGCTCAAGGGACAGCAGGAGTAGGGGCAGGAAGGAAGAGCTGGAGGATGGGTGGAGAGGGATGAAATGCTGTCTGTCTCCTGGAGGACATGACTGCTGGACTCCCAGACTTACAGCCGCTGTGGCTACTTGCTTGAGACCTTCCCAAAACCCCATCCCTCCCTAAAGAGCCATAGGTAACTAATATTTAATTGGGGAGGGGAGTCCTATTCCTTAGTGGTGTGGTCCCTGGTAAGTTGTCCTTACTCAAGTAAATAACCCCTTACCTACGCTCACACAGGCATTCTTTGCAAAGTGCGTGTACCACTGTGCCCTCATTCTTTAGAAGTGATTCTAAGTAGCGATTCCTTCCTGAATCTCACTCTCTAGATCAGGCTGCCCTTGAACTCTCAAAGATCCTCCTGCAGCCTCAAGTGCTGGGTCAAAGGCAAGCCCAACTCATTTAGCCTTAAGGATGTTTCAAAGATGTTTGCTAAATGTTGCTCGGAAGCCAGGTGGTGGGAAACACCTTTGATCCCAGCACTTGGGGAGGAAGAGGCAGGAGGATCTCTGTGAGTTCAAGGACAGCCAGGGAGGCACGGAGAAGCGTTGTCTCGGAAAAACAAACAAAAATGTTCAAGGGCTGCAGAGATGGATCAGTGGTTAAGAGCACCACCTGCTCCTCTAAAGATCCTGAGTTCAATTCCCAGCAACCACATGGTGGCTCACAACCATCTATAATGAGATCTGTGCCCTTTTCTGGCCTGCAGGCATGCATGTAGACAGAATACTGTATACACAAAAAATAAATCTTTATAAAAATATTGTTCAAAGAAGGAAACAACAGCAGGAGTCTGGATGTTTCTGGGATACACGTGATCATAAAGAATGGAGTAAAGGGGCGGGGCTAGAGAGATGTGTAAGGGGTTAAGAAATGGCTGCTCTTCTTGCATGCACGTGGCCACTCACAACTATCTATAACTCCAGTTCCAGGGGATCTAACTCCCTCTTTTGGCTTCCTCAGACACCAGGCACAAATACCCATGCAGGCAGGATACCCTTGCACAAAAAAATAAATAAATACTTCTTAAAAAAAGACAAAAACAAGTTGGTCAGGGAGGTAGAAATTATGTAATAAAGGATGCTTCAAAACAAAAAAAGTGGAATAAAGAGCCTGGCAGTGGTGGGTCAAGAAGCAGGTCTTGACCTACAAAGTGAGTTCCAGGACAGTCAGGGCTGTTACAGAGAGAAACTACGTCTTAAAACAAACAAACAAACAAACAAAAAAGGAATAGAGTAACGCCTTTAAACCCAATCTCCAACCTCAAGAGGCACAAGTGAGTTTCAGTGTAGCCTGGGCCACATGGTGAGACCCTGTCTCACAAAACAAGGAAAGAAAAGGAGAGGGGAATAAGTGAATGAAGAAAAAAAAGAAAGAAGGGATAAAGGGGAGCAAATATGATTAAAGTACATTGACAGATTAAAGTACATGACAGCAGGTTGGGAAGATGGCTCAGTGGTTAAGAGCACTTGCTGTTCTTGCAGACCATAGCTCAGGTCCCAGCACCCACACTGGCTACCTCATAACTGCCAGTAACTTCAGCTCCGGAAGATCTGATGCCTCTGGCTTCTGAGAGCACCTACACTCATGTGTACCAACCCATTCACAAACACAGGTGAACACACATGGTTGAAAATAAAATAATCCTCAGAAAACAAAAGAGAACGGGGCTAATGAGAAAAGGTATCCAGTGAGAGCAAGAAACGACAGGTGCTCACGTGGGCAGCTCATACACTAAAACCGGAATGATACAGAGAGGATAGCATGGCTCCAGGCAAACCTGTGAAGCGCTCCATATTGGGAGGGAAGGGCCTGTTTGGATTAAGTAATTGAAAGGAGCTGGGTGCGAGAAACCTGCAGAGATGGGGAAGGGACCATTGGTGAGAATCAGGGACAATGGACAGGTATGAAAGCCAGATGAAAGAGCAGATGGACAGAGCCGCCAGCCATTCCGCTGGACCGACAGGAATCCTGGGGGCTAGGGCCCAGTCTCTTCTCCCTCTGCCTCACTGGATAAAACAACAGCAGATGAGATCGTGCACAGTGGTCAGCCTATTGGGTCAGAGCAGAAGGGGGTGAATCTGGGAGACAGTAACAGTACGAGTCTGGATGGTCATTGTATCGATTGCCTTTTTCATTGCTGCGACACAGAGAACAACCAAGGGAGGAAGAGTTTGGCTCGGCTCACAGTTCCAGGGTACAGAGCATCATGGGGAGGGAAGCATGGTGTAGCCGGCCTCACTGCACCCACAGCCAGGAAGGGGGTGAGAGAACAAACACGGGTGCTCAGCTCTCGGGCTCCATCTTACTCAGCTTATGACCCCAGCCCTGGGATGCTGCTGCTACACTCAGGCCGAGTTTGGTCATCACCATCCACCCAATCTAGAAACTCCCTCGCAGACGAGCAGAGGCCTGTCTCCCAGGTCATGACATCCTGTCAAGTGGACAAGCCATGAACCACCAGAGCCACAACAAGCAAAGCCATTGATGGGGCTGTGTTTTCTAAAAAGTATGCATGGTAGCATACAACGCTTAAGACATTCCAGAACGACGGACCCCGAGGGGTAAAGAACGATAATGGTACACCAACAGGGCCCACCCACGACGAGTAGGCCCACGGCACACCTTTGTCCTGGAACCATCCCTAGCCTGCGTGGGGCACTAACCAAGCAGTACAATCTCCTGCACTATGACAATCACAACTTCAAGACGCTCTCCACTTCTCGATGTGGCAGGGCACCATGTCTTGGAAGAACCACCTGGTTGGGGGGGGGGGCAATAGTTCATCCTTTTAAAGTTTCTTTTTCCTCACGGGCCTTTTCTGAGTTTCCTGCAAAGACTCCAGCGAAGTGGAAACCACTCACTCTTGAAAAGGAGCTGACAAGGTGCTGATTTAGACCTCGCCCCCCCCCCCACCCAATCTGTGCTTCCTCAGGCATGTTTGCTTGTGACAGTTAAGTAAATAAAAAGGGGACCAAACGTTATTACATGGATGCCACAATTCATTTGAAAGTCACCAATAACAGGAAGGGTTCAATTAACTGAGATTGTTGCAATCCCTTTGATTCTGTTTCAAGTGCTTGTAATCATTACAAAGATTGCAGCATCCTACAATTCACAGGTCAAGTATGGGGCTGTTACTAGCTTGTAATAAAACTGTAAAAGAAAAGGAGCCCCTATAATTTGGTTTCAACATAAGAGTTGCTGTGGCACAGCATTGAGTTGAGTGGCAGCCACTCCTCTCCCCACCCCAACAGAAGACCAGGCCAGCAACTTGAATGACAGATACTGTGAAATGGGGTTTGTTCTCTATTATTTCACATTTATTTGGTTTTTCAAGACAGGGTTTCTCTGTGTAGTCCCAGCTGTCCTGGACCTCCTTCTGTAGACCAGGCTGGCCTCAAACTCGGAGATCCACCTGTTTCTGCCCACTGAGTGCTGGGATCAAAGGCGTGCACCACCATCACCCTACTCAGGGGTTATTTGACTTTTTAAAACAGGCACAGTTAGCTCTGTCCAGCAAAGGTGGGTACAGACTGGGGAGATGGCTCAGTGTATAAAGAGCTTGCTGCACAAACATAAGGACCTGAGTTTGGATACCCAGCACCCATGAAAAATCTGGGTGCGGTGGTACCCACCTATAATGCCAGTGTTCAGGGTTTGAGACAGGTAGATCCCAAAGGCTCACCAAATATCCAGGTTCAGTGACATTAATAAGGTGGAGGGCTGGTAAGATGGCTCAGTGGACAAAGGTGTCTGCCACCAAGCCTGAAAACTTCCTTTCAGTCCCAAGGACCCACATGGTGGAGGGAATTGGCTGCCCTAAGCTGTCTTTTGACCTCCACATGCCACTTCCCCCTCCCAAATAAAGAAGGAGGGGAATAGAGGAAGACATCTCCAAGTCGCTCCGCGGCCTCCATAAGTGCTTGGGTGAGCGAACATACCCACACACGCCCATGTACACTCATACTGAGGATGGTTTTATCTGCAAGGTTTCCCATCTCTCAAAAAGTTTGCTGCAATCTAGAGAGACCCACGGCAACCCGTCAACAGTAGCTATTTCAAGCGTTGGGATGACCAGTCCTTACGGTTCTTCTTTCGCTCTTATATTTTCTAAAAAGGATGCAACAGAGAGCATGTGGGTATAAATCCGAAAACAAGAAGTGGTGGTGGTCCAGGCCTGCCCCGCCGAAGCCCAGCTCCATCTCTTGCGCGTCTGTTTGCTTAGCTGAAGCAGGAGAGCTCGCCAACTCCTTCACTCACACAGCAAATATTTGTGGAGCTCTTTAACGCCAGGCCTTGTGCGGTAACTCCAATACTTTCCGGCCATTTATTGGGGCTGCAGATACCCTCAGGGCTGGCTATGCCAACCTCTTGGGAACTGAGCTAAGCCAACACTTTCCCGGCTTTCTGTGCAAGGGAACCACTTGGAAGCTGACTCGGTGGGTTTGGGATCTGAGGCTGTGAAGCCAGCAGGCTCTCAGGATCCATACAGGTGCTGCTAAAGGTTTCTCAGAGAGTCCACCCAAATCCCGACTCGCTCTACAACACGATCCCTGCCTTCATATGGGCTAGATTTCAATTCTACAAATGCTTCCTTGGGTCCGGAGATGCAACAGAAGGGGAACCCCCATTAGACAGAGTAACTCGAATCTCCTTAGGTAAGAATAGAGACCAAGAAAAAAGCAGGCAGGCATGGGTTTGAATCTCAGCTCCACCACCACGAGTAAGCTTTACCCCTCCCGTTCTCTGGGCCCCAGTTTCCTCAAGTGTAGAAAGAGCTTACTTGCAACCACCTTCACAGGGGAGCGTTGCAGGGACTACATGTACGAGCTCAGAAACTTCTTCAGGACTTGACACCCTGGCAGAGGGGGAAGACAATAGACAGTGGCCGCCACTAGTTGTCAACAGAACTCCAGGCGGAAGGCCTGGCTTCCAAGGGAGAGAAGGCGCAAGCCCTGCCCCCTCCCAGGCACGTGCTCAGCCCCCACCAGGATGTACTCCAGAACGGTACAGAATCACTTAGGTTCTCAAAGAGGCTGAGATTCCCAGGATTTATTGAGGCAAATGTTCTTGATTTATCTCAAACAGGAAGATAACTGTGAAAATGAAAATTTTCTCCCCTTTATAACTAACATTAGGGAATTTTTTTAGAGCTGGGGGAGCGGCTCAGTGGTAGTGCATCTATCTGCCTAGCACGTGAGGCTCTGCGTTCCAGGCCAGCACTGTGGAGGAGTCGGTTTGAGAAAAGCTTTGTTTTCAGGGACCCATGCACGTGGAGATCAGGTGAGGGAGGCCCTAGGTGTTCTGGACACTCAAGATCAATAAACGCCCACCGGGTATCCGGCTCCCGGGATAGGCCACCATCCTCGAAAGAAAACAGCAAGCTAGGAAGCCTCCCGCAACAGACATCCTGAGGGTCACGACCGTCAGTCCCCAAGAGAGCCCAAGGCGAAAGAACCTGGACGTGAGTTTTGCACTTTACAAAGAAGTCGAGGCTGAGCTCAAGAGCGTTCCCGGAGCCCGCGGGAAGACCGGAGCCAGCTCGGTGGGCGGAGCTGGAGACGCGTGAGCTAGCCGGGTCCACCTGCCTCCCACCGCCCGGCCTGGCCCGACACTCACGATCTCGGCCACAATCAGGAGCCCCGGCAGGGTGCGGAGGAACTCTCGGTCGTAGGCGAAGCTGCTGCTGGTGGTGGAGAAGTTCTCTGCGAAGGAGCTGGCAGTGGTGGTGACCGTGTGCGAGCGCGGGCGCTGCGATTCCTCCATCGTCGCGCCCGGAGCTGGCCCGGGTCACCGAGGACCCTACCCCCACCCAGCGAGCTCCCTGGGCCCAGGGTCGCCGGCCAGGGATAGGGAATCGAGACCGGTGGGTGGCGGGCGCGCCGGGGGTGGCCTCACGGGGTCAGGCCCGCGAGTGTCCCCACTTGTCGGCGCGCGCGCGCTCCGGAGCTCCGCGGGGACCCAGCAGCAGGATCGCTGGCAACCGGTGGCTGAGGGAGGCGGGGGAGGGGAAGAGAGAGGAGGGGCGTAGACGGGGCGGGTGGGGGCGGGCACTCGGGGACCTCCCCTCGGGGGCGCCGCCGCGCGGCCACTGCACCTGTCGCCCGGGGATTGAGAGCTCGCAGGGGTGCAGGGACGCGCCAGGGAAGCGGCACCTCCTAGCTCCGGCCGCAACCAGACTCCGCCCACCTAGGGCCACCAGACTCAGACCTGCTTCCTCCCACCTGGCCGGACTAGCAGCAGGGCCTCTTAAGGAAACCCGGGCCTCCAGGGACGTGGCGGCTCTGGGACTCAGACAACCAGGCGGATGGGGGAGGGAGATTGTAATTGTGATCCAGCCGGACCTTAGACCCGGGATCGATGCGAGGCCGCCTGGACAGTGGACAGTTATCACCCGCTTCCCTGCAGCCGCCACCAAAGCCGGGTGCTGTTTCCTGTCCCTCCTGTCGGGAACAATTTGAGGAACCAACTTAATTGCGGGGCTGTGAGAACCAAACGCTTCCAGGCGCCCTTCACAACTCTGTCCGGGACTAGCTGGAGCATAGAGCGCAAGATGGAAGGTGGGGAGACGGTCAGGATCCCTGGTCAAGATGTATGTGTCATTGTGACCGTCTTCATTAGCCTTGGAGAGGAAAAAAAATGTTTCAAACAAGTTACAAAGGGACCTCTGTTTATGACAAGCTAACAGTGCTTGCCTGGGGTAACGGAGGAGGAGGTGGGCATCGCACTGTGTGGCAGCGCTGTGACCGTCAGGTGAAAGCTGAACTGAAGCCTGGGTGCTTGTGTAATTACCAAGAAGTTTTGGCTCTACTTTGCAGGGCCTCAGTGGTGCCACCTGTGTTTCAAAACAAAACAAGGTAAGAGCTTTGATGGATAATGGACCACTGGCCAAAAAGAGTAACAACAGACATTTTTTTCTGAACCCACCAAGTGGGAAGGAAATAATCTGATCAAAATACAGTTTGGTATTCAAAGCGAAGGCACCCAGTGGTGGTGCACACCTTTAATCCCAGTACTCGGGAGGCAGAGACAAGCGGGTCTCCATGAGTTCAAGACCAGCCTGGTCTACCAAGTGAGTTCCAGGATAGGCCCCAAAGCTACAGAGAAATCCTGTCTTCTTTCTTTCTTTCTTTCTTTCTATTTTATGTATGAATGCTCTACGTGTATGCTGGCAGGCCAGAAGAGGGCATCAGATTCAACGAAAGATGGTGTGAGCCACCATGTGGTTGCTGGGAATTGAACTCAGGACCTCTGGAAGAGCAGCCAGTGCTCTTAACCACTGAGCCCTCTTTCCAGCCCAAGAAACCCTATCTCGAAAAAACAAACAAACAAAGTGAAGGCATAATAGCTTTAAAAAGTAGCCAGGTGTGCTCTATCGGGAGTGCTGAAAAGAAAGCACAAACAGCCAGCTAATAATAGAAGGAGTTAGTGTAAGCCTGGAGCTCCCCTGGAAGAACTCTGGGGATAAAGAGTCTCAAAGAGAGGCCGACAATTCCAGGGTGGGGGCTCATATTTATAATTCCAGCACTGGAGGACCTGAGGCAGGATAGCTGCGAGTTCAAAGCTAGTCTAAAGCCCTGTCTCAAACAAGAGTCCGGGCTATATAGTGAGCTCAGTGAGAGCCTGGATACAGAGAGCCTGTCTCAAATAGTTGGAGGGCATCTGAGCCCCTCCAGAAACAGTTCAGGCCAGGCTGGGCTACAGAGTGAGATCCAGTCTCCCCTCCCAGCCCCTCCCACCCCTCTCTCACTCTCTCTCTCTCTCTCTCTCTCTCTCTCTCTCTCTCTCTCTCTCTCAAGGTTTCTCTGTGTAGCCCGAGCTGTCCTAGAACTCACTCGGTAGACCAGGCTGGCCTCGAACTCAGATCCACCTGCCTCTGCTTCCTGAGTGCTGGGATTAAAGGCGTGCCGCAACAACTGCTATTGCTGCTGGGGATTGAGAGACGTGAGTATCTGGAGGAGTCTAAGGCAATGTGTGCACTATAGCCGATACAGGAAGTCTTGACAATTTCATTTCTATAATACCAAAGAGACTCCCTTTCAGAGACACTTGGGCCAGATGGCTCAGAATCCTGGCTTTTCTTTAGGAAAGTGAAATAAGTGGCTGAAGAGATGGTTCAGCCACCAAGACCAAGTACTTTTCTTAGAGAGAACCAGAGCTGCGTTCCCAGCACTGATGTCAAGCAGCCCATAACTATCTGTAACTCCAGCTCCAGGGGATCCAATGTCCTCATCTGGATTCCTTGGGCACCTGCATCTCTGTGGTTGCACTCACATAGACACAGTCACACATAAATAAATCGTTATTGTTTTTTTTTTTTCCTTAGACAAGGTTTCTCTGTGTAGCCTTGGCTGTCCTGGAACTTGTTTTTGTAGACCATGCTGGCCTTGAACTCAGAGATCTGCGCGTCTCTGCCTCCTGAGTGTTGGTAATAAAGGTGTGCTCTGCCACCACCACCCAGCACCATAAAAATAAATCTTAAACCAGGCAGTGGTGGTGCACACCTTTAATCCCAGCACTCAGGAAACAGAGGTAGGTGGATCTCTAAGATCAAGGCCAGCCTGGTCTATAAGTGTGAGTTCCAGGACAGTCAAGGTTACACAGAGAAAGCCTGTCTCGAAAAACAAAACAAAACCCAAAAATAAACCTTATAAAAAGTAAAATAAGCTGGGTGGTGGTGGTGCAGGCGCACGCCTTTAATCCCAGCACTCAGGAGGCAGAAGCAGGCAGATGGATCCTTGTGAGTTTGAGGCCAGCCTGGTCTATAAGAGCTAGTTCCAGGTCAGCTAGGACTGTTACACAGAGAAACCCTGTCTTGAAAAAAAATCAAAAAAAGAAAAAAAGTAAAATAAAAATATATGCCATTTTCTTGGCGTGTGTGCATATACATGGGTGTGTAAATGTGTCTGGCATATATGAATGTTACGTGGTGTGTGGGGGTGTGCATGTGTATGAAGCCAGAAGAGATGTTCAGTGTTGTGCTGTCATTGTCTGCATTATTTCCCTGAGACAGTGTCTCCCCTGATCCTGGAGCTAGGCTGGCATCCAGCAAACCACAGCGACCCCCTGTGCCACCTCTGGCAGCACTAGAGTTAGAGATGAGTTTGTGGCCGGATCCAGCTTTGTATATGAGTGCTGGGGATTTGAACTCAGGTCCTTGGGCTTATGCAGAAGTTTTCTTCTCTACCAACCATCTTCCCAGGCCCAGTGAATGCACACATACAGCCTATGACACAAATACCCTGACCTAGGTCCCAATCAATTGTACTAATTTTCTATAGTGGAGATATATACATGTTTGGGCTATCTATTACAGTGTCACAGATATTCCAAACATCAGTAGCTTAAAAATCACCATTTTATTTGCTCAGGAAACAGTCAGCCATGAGTTGCAGTAAGGCTAGGCATGGAGGAGCTTCAGTTCTGTGTGGGTTTGGAAGCATGCTCAGCTGGGAACTGCCCGACATAGGTGGTACAGAAGGTGCCCCTCCTATACACATTACAGCATTCACACTTGGCCTGCATTTCCATGAAGCTGGACTCTCTCACAGCATGGTGGGCTCTGGCTACCAAGAGGGGCAAGAGCTGTGTGTTAGTTATTTTTCTTGTTGCTTCAAAAGAACGTGATGAGGGGAGGGCTCACTGGCACAGAGTTTGAGAAGGGATACAGTCGCCATGACAGGGGAGGTATGGTGGCAGGAATATGAGGCAGCTGGCCACATGCTATCCACAGGCAGGAAGCAGAGAGAAGTGGTCGTATTCAGTTGATTTTTCTCCTTTTTATTTTTATGCCACCTACGTTCAGAGTGAGTCTTCTCCACTTGGTTAAACCTTCCTGCAGACTCTTTCTGCAGATACACCCAGAGGTGTGTCTCCTGGGTGATTCTAAATCCAGTAAAAAAAAAAAAAACCAAAAAACCCGAAGATGAACAATCACAAGCAGGACCTTCAGGCCCAGAACATCAGGATACATACCATCTTCAAAACAAAACCAAACACACAGTGTAACTGGAGGTTTCTTGTCCCCCCTCGTCCTGAAGGCACTTTAATCACTCAGAGGTTTAATATTAATTACATGCTGTTTGGCCTATTAGCTCTGGCTTATTATTAACTAGCTCTTACAACTTAACCCATTTCTACTAGTTTATATTTTACCACTGGCTCATGGCTTGTTATCTCACATCTTGCTTCTCTAGTGACTGCTTGCAACTTCCAGACTCTGCATTTTTTCCCCGTCTCTTTGGATTTCCTGCCTAGCTATATTCTGCCCTGCCATAAGCCAAATCAGCATCTTTATTAGCCAATGGTAATAAAACATATTCACAGCATACAGAGGGGAATCCCACATCAACACAGACAACATGTTCTACTGGCAAAGGCCAGCCCGGCTTCCAACAGGAAAAAACAAAGGTCATCTTTGTATGGAAGGCACCTCAGAGTTATGGTCATCTCCTAATCTACTAATGAGATAATGAAGGTGATAAATAGTTTCAATCAATTTCAATTAGATTTCCTGCCAACTACATTTTCTACAAATATAAGAAACTCTTCCCTGAGGACCTTGTGTCAAACAGAACTTAGAGTTGAGATCCGAAGGGATAGAAAACTGAAGAAGAAATCAGAAAGATGGGAGGGACATCATGGGAGCCAGCCAGGTGGCTTGCTAGGTTAAGGCATTTGTCACCAAATGGACCCAAACCTGGAACCCATATAGTAGAAGTAGAGAACTGGCCCCTGTGGGTTTTCCTCTGACCTTTAAACAGATGCTGTGGGACAGCCCTACCCCAAATATGAATACAAAATTAAAACAGCAAACTGGGCGATGGTGGCGCACGCCTTTAATCCCAGCACTCAGGAGGCAGAGGCAGGCGGATCTCTGTGAATT
Organism: Microtus oregoni; assembly: GCF_018167655.1. Lineage (NCBI taxonomy): Eukaryota > Metazoa > Chordata > Mammalia > Rodentia > Cricetidae > Microtus > Microtus oregoni. Next base: position 9,675,341 of record NW_024543087.1, on the reverse strand, counting down.
CGAGACCAGCCTGGTCTATAGAGCTAGTTCCAGGACAGGCTCCAAAGCCACAGCGAAACCCTGTCTCGAAAAACCAAAACAAACAAACAAACAAACAAACAAAATTAAAACAGCCAAGTGTGGTGGTTTACATCTTTAATCCCACTCAGGAAACAGGCAGGCAGATCGACAAACCTTCCAGGCTACCCTGGTCTACATAGCGACATAGTGAATTCCAGGCCAGCCAGTACTACAAGTGAGTACCTGCCTCAAAACGAAACAATTCTACCTTCATCTGCGGCTGGAGAGATAGCTCAGTAGTCAAAAATCCTTGCTGCTCTTACAAAGAACTCTCAAGTTTGGCTCACAGCATCCATATCAGATGACTCACAATGGCCAGTAACTTCAGATCCCAGGGATCTGATGCCTCTGGCCTCCAAGGGTCCAACACTCACACCCCCTACACGCACATACATGACTAAAAATTAAAACAGATTTTAGAAATTTAAAATTATAAATAAAAACTTTTGAAACAAAGATGAGCTTTCACACCAGCCTCCAGATAGGTACATCGTTATTGGCACAAGGGCCAGGGTGAACTGGTCAAGAGCAGCAACGTGCCAAGGGATCCCACAGGGTTTGTTCACATGGAACATAGAGCGATGGACTGGCCACAAGGCCATATTATCTGATAAGCAAATAAGTCGCAGCCTCTTGTAGGTGCAGAGTGCCTAGACATCAACAGAAATTTAAATAATTTGGTGGACATTTTGTGGCTTTCTCCTGCTACTTAAGAAAAGGCCATGACACCATCTTTTTTTTCAATATTTATTTATTTATTATGTGTACAATATTCTGTCTGTGTGTCTGCTTGCAGGACAGAAGAGGGCATCAGATCTCATTTCAGATGGTTGTGAGCCACCATGTGGTCGCTGGGAATTGAACTCAGGACCTTTGGAAGAGCAGGCAATGCTCTTAACCACTGAGCCATCTCTCCTGCCCCGTCTTTTTTTTTTTTTTTAAATAAGATTATCTTCATAGGTTTGCCTATCATTTATTTCTTTTAATTATTCTATTACTTTTGAATTAAGTATGGCTATTTTAGGAAAGAATCATCAATGGATTTAGGATCAGTGAGTGCAAGGAGAATAAGAAAAAGATCATTTACGTCGTTTCAGAGACTATCCAGGAAATGCCGTGCTCCACTGGAATTCCGTAACTTTGCAGGAGGAACGCCCATGAAGTCGGTGGGCATCGTGTACCTCTTGATGTCATGGACTGAGCAGACTGTCACTCACGCCTGTGGTATTCCCATCTAAGCGTGTAGTGGATTTAATCACGAGGAAAGACCAGAGCAAAGCTGGAAGTGCGGGCACATGTGTTTGTAGTCCCAGGAGTGACAGGTAGAGGCAGGCCCTAGAGCTTGCTGGCCAGCCAGTCTCGCCTACTTGGTGAGTTCCAGGATAGGGAGAGTCTCACACTGTTTTATGCATGGTGATGGCAGGTGGGATGGATTGGGGCTGGAGAGATGGCTCAGCCGGTAAGAGAACACACTGCTCTTTTGCTCTTGCAGAGGACACAGGTTTGATTCTCAGCATTCACATGAAGGCTCACATCCACCTGGAAATCTAGTCCCAGGGGATCCAACTCCCTCTTCTGGCCCTCAGAGACTGTCGTGCATGTGGTATGCATGTAAACTCATTCTGGAAAACATACATAAATGAAATAAATGAGTCTTTTTAAAATGCTTTTTTAAATCTTATGTGCATTGGTGTTTTGCCTGCATGTATATCTGTATGAGGGTGTTGGATCCTCTGGAATTGGATTTACAGACAGTTGTGCGCTGCTGTGTAGGTGCCGGGAACTGAACCTGGGTCCTCCGGAAGAGCAGCAACCAGAGCTTTAAGTGCTGACCCATCTCTCCAGTCCCCAAAATAAATAAAACTTTTAAAAGGTGTGTGTGTGTGTGTGTGTGTGTGTGTGACATATAAGGAACATCATCCAAGGTTGACTTTTGTTCTCCACATGCATATCACACACGCGCGCGCACATGCACACATGCATGCACACACTATGCATATATCTGCAAAAGAAATGAAGTTAGTCTATCAGAGAAACACCTGTCCTTGTACGTTTATTGCAGCACCATTCACAGCAGTTAAGAGCTAAAAACAACCTAAGTGCCTATCAACAGATAGATGGGAAGTGTGTCATAGATACACAATGGGATATTCTTTGCCAGAAAGGAGTGAAATTCTATCATTTGCAGTAGCATAGGTGGCACTGGGAGTGCAATAAGAGAAATAAATCAGACACAGAAAGACAAATACTTCATCTTCTCACTCAGTGTGGAAGCTAAACAGCGGATCTCAGGGAAGCCGAGAAAGTCACAGTTGTTACTAAAGCTGGCGAAGGGTGTCGGAGAGGGGTGGAGAGAAGATGGCTGTGTAGCACAGCTGGCTAGGAGGAATAACATCTGGTTCTGTAGCACAGAAATTGTGATTGACAACAATTAATTGAATATATTAAAGGATCTATGGGAGAAGATGTTTTGGTTTTCCCGACAAAGAAGTAACAAACGTCCACGGTAATAAAAGGTAGTCACACTGATGTGGTCATCAAACATCATATATATATTGAAATGTTATACTGCAATCCATAAATATTTACCATGACTATGTGTTGGTTAAAATAAAAATATAGTTTAAAGATTTTCCTGAGCTTGTAGATATGGCTTAAGGCCTGGGGTTCAGTCCTCAGCACCTCAAAAACAAACAAACCAACAAATAAAAAAATTAATCTCTTTAAAGTCTTGATCTCAAGAAGATGGATTCCCCAAAATTTGTGCGTTTTTGTTTGTTTGTTTCATTTTTGTTTTTCATTATGGGTATTAATGTGTAGCTGTGGCTCTCCTGGAACTCGCTCTGTAGACCAGACTGACCTCTGCTTCCTGAGTGCTGGGATTAAAGGCATGTGCCACCACCACAGGGCTTTGTTTTGTTTTTAAAAAACAGGGTCTCACTATGTAGCCCTGGCTAGTCCAGAACTCATTATGAAAACCAGACTGATCTTGAACTCATAGAGATCTGGCTGCTTCTGCCTCTGGATGGCAAAGACTAAAGATGTGACAACCATGCCCAGTTTTCCCTAAAGTTCTTATCTGCATTCAGAGGCTCAAATTTTATTTATCTCTTGTGTGCTGTTTACTATTAGAATACTCAGTTTGCGAAGGAAGACCCAGTCTCTTCCCTGAAGGAATACAACATCAAGAGAATGAGATTCAGCAGGGATGGGTGGTAGGTACCCCACTAGGCTACAAATGAGCCAGGACCAACTTTGCCCAGGAGGAGGGTGGCAAGATCAGCCTGGGCTAGGGCACAAATTCTTCAGGGAGCAAATATTTACAGTGGTTTTCGAGAGTTGTTCAGATTCAGCTAAGCAAAGAATGACAGGATAAGAGGAGGAAATTACAAAAGGAACACAGCCCTCCAGGCAGAAAGCTCTAGACAAGCATTTCTGCTCACACGGCTCAAGGGAAATTTCTTCCATGTGGAAATCGTGAGCCCTTCCTCCCTGTTCCTCCTCTTCAATAAACACTAATTGAACTCTTTAGCTAAGAGGAAGGTTTGGCCACATCCCATTGGTGAACACTCTACTGTTTGATATGGAGAAGAGAGGGGATTTGGAATGAGATTCAATGGCAGAGCACCTGCCTAGCAGGTGGAAATTCTAGGTTCAATTCCTAGCCCTGGGCATAGTGTCATAGTTTTGCAATCCCATCTCTTAGGAGGCGGCAGAGGCAGGACAGAGGAGCCATCCTTAGCTATACAAAAAAAGACTCTGCATGCACCACACAGGATAGTCGCAGAGTACAATGTTTTTAGGGAGTAAAATGCTTAAGTTTCTCTTGTTCTACACACGTGCTCCATTTGTTCAGCCGTTATTTACACAGGCTAGCAGAAAATTGAACTAGATATGCACATATATGATATATGCATTTCCAGCAAGTGAAGGGAGGGTACCGGCTGCTTTTCCCCACCTGGAGGCTTAGAACACCCTCATGCCAGGTTGCAGAGCAGATAATAATGGAGGTGTATTGAAGGAAGGCCAGTTTTGCTGGCACACGTCTTGCAAGGGCCTACCAATCTAACAAGGAAGCAGGAAAGCAACAAGCAGATGGTGACCCATGGGTCAAACGTGTTTCCCAATGAGGTACAAGTGAGAAAGACCCTGGTTTCCAGAAAGAGGCCTCGTTAACTTGGCAACTGCCAAGGTAGAAGCACATAGTGCGCAGTCGGAAGTTCACCAGAACGCAACCGGAAGTTTCTCAGAATGCTAAGAGAACACAGCCGAAAGTTCACAGAACTGAATGTGAAGGAAGCACTATGGAACCAAGTAAGAGCGTCCAGAATGCAGCCGGGAGTTCCACAGAACATCCCCGACTCCCCCCCTCCCCCCACACACCCCAATGCCTCAGCATGCAGCCGGAAGTCTCGCACAACAAAACCGGAAGTCTCAGAACAAAACCGGAATCCCTATTGAATAAAGTTGGAAGACTGTAGCTACTTAAAACACTGTGCGCTGTTTGCTAGCGGCTTGCTGAACGTCTGTGGACCAGTCTTGAAAGTCGGTTAGTGACGGTGATAATTCCCAGTTCTACCAGAAGGGAGGACTTGAAACCGAGCTCACCTGGCAGCCCTGATGTCAACACCTTTCACTCATTAGTGTTCATTATGCGCCCACGTTTGAATTCCTGTCTGAGGTGCTGGGTGAATAGTGCCGCCCTCCCAAGGCTGACCACACCCAAGGAAGAGCCGAGCTGCGTCTACACTGCAATCAGAAGCTCACCAAACGTTGGACAGGAGAATTAGAAGCAACAATTATACCCATCACGAACCTCACCTGAATGCTCTAGCCAAAGGAATTCTCAAAACAAGCAATTTCCAGAGTGGTTTTCCTTACCAAGGACTTCTGCTTTGGGAAGAATTAATTGGAGGGTTCTTTTGTGCCCTGGGCACAAAACATTATTTAGATGTTTGTTTATAGACAATGAACTGTTTGCAAAGAGGTGATGGACCCCAGGGATTTAAAGTCGGTTAGGGGCCTTTTCCAGACTCACCACCAGCAAGAAACAAACAAAACACCAGAGGTGTGTGAAGGTACATTTGCGCGTTCTTGAAGAGGTCCCAACAGGAGGTAAACTGCATTATGGGATTGTTTCAGAATTTCTGTCGTCTGTGTGTTTGTAAAACTAAGAATCACTCCCCCCTCCCCCGTGTGTGTGTGTGTGTGTGTGTGTGTGTGTGCGCGCGCGTGCTTGTTATGCACATGCACGGGAAGGGTAAAGGACTACCTTGGGTCCTTTGTCTCAGATGCCTTCTGTTTGAGATAGTCTTCTTATTGGAACTTTGCCAAGCTGGTTAAGCTAAGCTGGTCAGCTAGCCAGTGAGCTTCAGGAATCTGCTTCCCATCTTGAGATGACAGGTGCATGCTGCCACATCTGGCTTTTTACCTGAGTTCTGAGGCTCTGAACTCAGGACTTCACATTTGCCTGACAAACACTGTACTGACTGAACCATCTCCCCAGCCCCTCACCAAAAAAAAAAAAAAAACAAAAAAACAAAACAAAAACAAAAAACAAAACAAACCCTTTTGCTTAGAGGCAACTAACTTTTCCTTTAGTTCCTGGTCTCCATCCAGATGGCTGTTTTGGGAGGTGGGAGAGGCTCTGGGTCTGACTCCTAAGGTCCTGCTCTGGCTGCCTGGGCTGAAATGATAGCATTAGGCTAATTACTGGGTGACAGGCAGCTTGAGGTCATCCCTTTCTTTTACCTGGAGTATGTGTAACCAGAGGAACCAGTTAGATCCTGGCAGTCAGGGTGCAGACAGAGATGAGGGGCACCCCTTGATGGCAGTGCTTTTCAAAGTGGTATACTAGTATCCCATTCCTGGGGCAAATGGTGGGACTGGCAGAGAGAAGAGCTAATGAGACTGTGCCCACTGTGATTGGCAGATGGGAATTGTTCAGCAAGACCTGAGGAGAGGCCAGGATGGAGAGAAACAGTGCCTTTTACAGAACCAGAGGGCGGTGGAGGCTCTGAACGGTTCGCTAGATGACTGAGACGGAGCTTCACTCTCAACTGTTTTATTTATCTAGAAATGGTTTGCCGGGCGGTGGTGGCGCACGCCTTTAATCCCAGCACTCGGGAGGCAGAGGCAGGCAGATCTCTGTGAGTTTGAGGCCAGCCTGGTCTACAAGAGCTAGTTCCAGGACAGGAACCAAAAGCTACGGAGAAACCCTGTCTCGAAAAATCAAAAAAAAAAAAAAAAAAAAAAGAAATGGTTTGCTCCGGAACACAGGAGCATGGGTACACTGTGTGAGGCACAGCACAGGGGATCTTTTGGGTTACTGCTTTCTCTGTGTGCAGCAAAGATTTAGTTTCCTCCTGGTCCACCCCTCCTTCCTTCAAGAATGGACATTTTTGAGGGGATGACCTTGAACTTCAGAGCTAAAGGAAACAGATCTTTACACACACGTTTATCTAACCCTCAGAGATGTTCTGCAGAGTAGGTGTGGTCAACCCACGTCTGCAGTGAGGAATCTGAGGCTCGGAGTGGTAGTCCTGGGATTGCGTCACCGGCAATGTGGTGGACGGACGGACTGGATTTCAGCACTTCTCCGGAGGTTTCTTTTTCAGCGACACCTCCTGTAGAGGGTAACTCATTCACGAGAGGAATTTCTACACATCTGTGTCATGATTCATAGCCTTTTAATTACTCTCCTGACAGTCTGGAGACTTGGTACTCCTTGTTCCGTTTCATAGACAAGAAACAAGCAATTGGGCTCCCAAAGTCAGCACCCAGCCTAGACCTAGGAGTTGCAGAAACTCGAGGCTGCTGATTTCAATGGAAAAAGAATGGGTCAGCCACATTCTAAAAAAAAAAAAAAAAAAAGACTTCTCTCTCCATGAATTGTAGAGGAGAATGGGGGGTGGGGGCTGTGTGTTGCTGGGGACACAGAATGCTTTGTGGGACCTGACTTTTAGAGTTTTTTTTTCTCCTCCAGCAGCTTGATTCTAAAGTCTTTTCTGTAGCTCAGATGATGTAGCTCATGGTGACCTTGAACTCCTGATCCTCCTTTCCCCACCTCACAAGTCCTGGGATCACAGTGTGTGCCACAATGCTTGGTTTGTGCCGGGCAGAGGAACAAACCCAGGGCCTTGTCTATGCCAGGCAAATACTCTGCCAAGTGAGCTACGTCTCTAGCTCCTGGGTTGACTTTTTAGAGGTAAGCAGACATTCCAGGTTGCAGGTGACAGTCACATGAGGGCCCCAGCCTGTAAATTTCTGGCCTTCTTGTAGAAACAAAGACCAAGTTCTCGGGCTGGAGAGATGGCTCAGAGGTTAAGAGCATTGCCTGCTCTTCCAAAGGTCCTAAGTTCAATTCCCAGCAACCACATGGTGGCTCACAACCATCTGTAATGAGGTCTGGTGCCCTCTTCTGGCCAGTAGGCATACACACAGAATATTGTATACATAATAAATAAATAAATAAATAAAAAAGACCAAGTTCTCTTCAGTCTGTTCTCAAGGGGGAGACTGGAGTGTTCCCAGTCAGAAGTCCTCTCTTTACCTGCTTTCTACAGGAGACCAGCTTTCTCTGCTTCTGGTCTCACAGGAAGATGGTCAGCTCTTTTCCCGGGTTGATGAAGATAGCTAGACTGAGCTAGAATTTACATCGGATTAGGCCTCATTTTTCTGAGAGAAGGTTTTGGTCTTGCGCCTGTCCCTCGCCTGTCAATGGCTGGTGTTCTGTAACCCTGTCAGTGAGAGAACAGCAAGAACAGACATCTCAGGACTGGGCTCCTCACCCCTCCCTGCGAGCGAGCATCACCTGAGGAGCTTCAAAACTATCCCAGTCAGCCAGGTGGTGGTGGCGCACGTCTTTAATCCCAGCACTCGGGAGGCAGAGGCAGGCGGATCTCTGTGAGTTCGAGGCCAGCCTGGTCTACAAGAGCTAGTTCCGGAACTGGCACCAAAAGCTACAGAGAAACCCTGTCTCGGAACCCCCCCCCAAAAAAAAAAAAACTATCCAAGTCCAAGTCAACTCCAGGGACTTGTTTCTTTTAAACTTTTATTTATTGTATCTCAGTGGGGTAGCACAAGCCTTTAATCCCAGCACTCAGGAGGCAGAGGCAGGCAGATGTTTGTGAGTTCAAGGTTAACCTGTTCTACATAGTGAGTTCGGCAGCAGCCAGAAAACATACACACATGCAGGCAAAACACACATCCACCCCAAAATTTTAAAAAATAATGAAAAAAGAGTTTGGTTATAAAATCTTTATTCTCAACATAGATTATACACTAGAGATACCTAGAAGTGTGTGTGTGTTCCAGTATACTTGTATGTTTGGTGTGCATGCATGTGTGTGCATGTGGAGGCCAGAGAACAATTTTGGCTGTTTTTCATTAGGCACCCTCTGCCTTGTCTTCTCTCACGGGCCCAGAGCTCACCAAGTGTGCTAGGATGGTTGGCCAGTGAGCCTCTAGGACCTCCCTAGCACAGGGATTCCAGGCTCCCGACACCATGCCTGTCTTTTCATGTGGGCTCTAGGAATCAAACTTGAGTCTTCATGCTTGCATCTCATGCTTGCAAGGCAAGCACTTTACCAAACAAGCTATCATGAAGCAATCTTTCTTTCTTTCTTTCTTTCTTTCTTTCTTTCTTCCTTTCTTTCTAAATGTGTTGTGCTAGGCTGTGGTGGTGCACGCCTTTAATCCCAGAACTCAGGAGGAAGAAGTAGGTGAATCTCTGTGAGTTCAAGGCCAGCCTGGTTTACAAAGTGAGTTCCAGGACAGCCAGGGCTGTTACACAGAGAAACCATATCTCGAACAAGTATTGTTTGTTTGTGTGTGTGTGTGTGTGTGTGTGTAAGGAAGAGAAAGACAGACAGACAGCGAGGTATCTGGGGGATGCCACAGCAGGCATGTGGAGGTCGGAGGACAACTTTGTGGAATAGTGTTCTCTATTTTCACCGTATATTGGTTTCAGGGATCAAACTTGGGTTTGATCATGCTCTGTGCCATCTCTCCAGCCCCAGGAGGCTTTTCTCTAGTATGCAGGCAGCGCTGCTCTCTTGCTCTTAGCTAGGGTGGAGTGTAATTGGGAGGCGCTTTGGAGCTGCTCCCACGGTGACTATAATAGAGGAATGTAACAGAAGTTTTTGAGAGCCCTGGCGTGGAAGGTCTACCACTCCTGTCAGTTTCTCCCAGTGCCAGCCCAGGCATGGGGGCTCTGCCACTCCTGTCAATTCCCCCCAGTGCCAGCCCTGGCGTGGAGGGTCTACCGCTCCCACCAATTCCCCCCAGTGCCTCTATTTCCCACCTCCCACCCTTTCTCCTAAACCAGAAGAGTCAATACTGAAAAATCCCAATTCTGTTCAGCTAGTGAATTCCAAGAAAGCAATTATACTACTGTGCAATTTGATTTAAGCTTAAGGAAGGTAAATAGCTCCAGGCAAAAATCAACCAAAAGAATCTCCTTGCATCTTTACCAGCATGAATATGCCTCTTTCTCTACCCCTCCAGAGCCCTACTCCTAGATGTGGGATTGCACTTTCTCTCTCCCCAGCCACTTTTCCAAGCAGATGAAAGAAGAAATTACCAGGGTTTGTGATGCTGGCCTAGTGTCCATTTGTTATTGATTTGACCTCTCAGCCCATAGAGGTTTTTCGATTTTACTTAAATCTCAGCCTCTGGGCTGCTCAGCTTTTCTCTGCCCTGCCTTGTGAGTTGCTAAGTTGACAGGAGCTCTCTGTTTTGTAGCCATCCAGACTGCACTCCCGTTGTCTTCCTGGACAGCATCTGAGGCAATGATAGACAGATACTGTGAACAGTTGTCCTTTGGAGGGGGGGCAGGCAGCCCTTGCTGGGGGGAGGAGACCCCTCAAAATTAGTTTTCTAAGAAGGGGTTCAGTGCTCTCCCCTGTCTGTTATCATAAGAGGTCTGGCTTTTCAGTCACCCACTCCTCCCACCCCTCCCTTTTCTTTTCTAGAGAAAGAATCCCATCTCCCAAGCATAACTTCTGACAGATGTTGAAAGGGAAAAAAGTGGAGCATTTCTTTTGTAGGAAGCAGACGGTTTCCAGCCACCAGGGACTGGGAAGCTGTGGTTGTGCCAGTGAGACAAGACAGAACGGAACAGGACTTGCCATCCCTTCCCCCTCCCTGAACAGCAACACTCATCCACAGCTCCTCAGCTCCTGCTGGACCATGGCCTGAAGCTGAGGGAAGAATGAACATGTAGAGGGATGGTTTGGTGGACACCGAGGGTGCCATTTTCACCACAGAGGGCCATCATGGGAGGATAAGTTTGAGCCTATCTCTTATTCCACTTCTGGGTCCAGATAGGTTCAGGGCAGTGTTTGGAAGCTTGCCTCTCATTGCCATCCCGATGGATAGGAATGGAAATCCTTCTCAATGTAAATGATATACATTTTAGCCAAAGAAAAAATGTTTAGGCCAAATAAGTACATTTTCCTTCATTGATGCCTTGGTGCTTATCACCTGGACCACCCTTCCTCCTTGGTCTTTGCAAAACCTCTTATTCATGCTGTCAGGCCCAATTAAGCCTGATTCTCTGTGAGTCCTACCTAATAAAACTTTTTTTAAAATATTTATTTATTTATTATGTATATAATATTCTGTCTCTGTGTATGCCTGCAAGCCAGAAGAGGGCACCTGACCCCATTACAGATGGTTGTGAGCCACTATGTGGTTGATTGGAATTGAACTCAGGACCTTTGGAAGAGCAGGCAATGCTCTTAACCTCTGAGCCATCTCTCCAGCCCCCTACCTAATAAAACTTAACCTGGGTATGTATGAGTGCTTACCGTGCAAGCATCGGGAGCTGAGTTCAGATCCCCATCACCCACGAGAAAGCAGGCATAGCCTGGGCATCTGTAACCTCAGCTCTGGGATCCTGGGCCTTGGTCACTCAGATTTGTTTCCAGGATAAACCATCCTTTATCCCCTCTGAGATGAGAACTATGTTGTTGTTTTTTTCCTGGACACTGGTTAAAACATTCACATACTCTCTCACCCATTGCTACTGGGGAATATGCCCACTCATGCCCATGTACTGGAGCCCAGCTGTGTGTGTGTGAAGCCCTTCCCTAGTCTCTGAGGGAATGGAGGTCTCTGTCCTTAAGCATTTGGTGTTTAAGAAAGATCACCAAAGCCCAATTCTACTGAGATCACTTCAAAAGTAGAGTGTTGTACATGGTATAATGATGGTTTAAAGGGTACCAACTCTGCGTGTGTGTTTGTGTGTGGTTACCCCAAAGGAGTTTCATGGAGTTTTAGTAGTAGAACAAAGAAAATCATAAATTAAGATCATTTGAAAATACATAGGTAGCCAGGCAGTGGTGGCACACACCTTTAATCCCAACACTTGGGAGGCAGAGGCAGGTGAATCTCTGTGAGTTCAAGGCCAGTTTGGTCTACAGGGCAAGTTTCAGGACAGCCAAGGCTACACAAAGAAACTCTGTCTCAAAAAACCAGAAAAAAAAGAGAAAAAAAAATCCATTGGTGGGTACATCAGAGAAGCAGGGTACATCCAGGCAGATGGCTTCAGATGCTGTTAGATTCCATTCTTGGCTCCTTTAATGGCAGAGAAAAGGGTTTTGGTAATACATTCCAAAGGCTTTTAATCTGTTTACCAAGATGTTGGGTCTGTCACATAGATAGGCAAGGGCTGGCTCTTTGGCTGGGGGAGGAGGCCAATGATAGCCTGGCAGAAGTTGTGACTAGGTTCCCAGACCCTGCAACATTCCAAGCTCTCTCCATTCCTTGACGTTTTATCAGGCCATCAGCCTCAGCACACACAGTTTCTTTTTTTTTTTTTTGGTTTTTTTTTTTTTTTGTTTTTTTCGAGACAGGGTTTCTCTGTGGTTTTGGAGCCTGTCCTGGAACTAGCTCTTGTAGACCAGGCTGGTCTCGAACTCACAGAGATCCGCCTGCCTCTGGCTCCCGAGTGCTGGGATTAAAGGCGTGCGCCACCACCGCCCGGCACACAGTTTCTTTATAGAAATTTTCTGTTCACACTAGCAGCTATCCACTAGGTAGAGATGTGCTATGATATTTAATTCAGTTCACTAAATCTTCTGAATTTTGTTTTGTTGAGACAGGGTCTCATGTAACGGGTCTTTCTTTGGACCACCAGTTCTCAAATTATGAGACAGAGATTTCTTATTAAGTATGAAAGCTTGGTCAGTTAAGTTAGTTAGTTAAGTTAGTTCCCAACTAGCTGTTGAAATTTAAATTAACTTGTTTATATTAATCTATATTTGCCACATGGCTCATTACCTCTCCTCTGTACCATAGTCCAACTTTCTCTACATCTGGCTGATGAATCTCTCACCTCAGATTTTTTTCCCCAACATTCCTATCTCTGCTCAGAAGTCTCACCTATCCTTTTCTGCTTAGCTATTGACTGTTCAGTTCTTTATTAAATCAATCAGAAGGTGCTTTAGGCCGTTGAGGTAAAAAGAAATCTTCATTCACAAGTGTACAAAAAGATTATCCTAATGTTTCCCCCTTTTAGTCCAATAAAAGGCTTTTTCTCTAACATCAATACAATAAGAACAATTATTAGGTAAGAATTACATTCACAATATCCAGTCCATTTGTATATGGCAATTTTGGAGAAACTACACTATTATCTATCCTATCTTGGTGAATCCAAAGTTTTGTATCTAAATCACTTTCTGTCATAACTTGTATTACCAACTTAAAACTATCATTTTAGGTTAAAGCATTAAAACATTTTCTTATATAAACAACTTAAGCTTTTATGTCTCTCAACCTTTTTAAACTTTATATCTCTTTTGTGAAAACTGTAAAATTATAATTATCTAGTCTTCAACCCCATCAGAGACCTGAGAAGAATAAAATTACCTGAGTAAACAGAAAGTTCAGAGCAAACAAATTTCAAAACTATAGAAATGACAGAAACAACTGGCTGCCTGGACAGTCACCCAAGGTTCCTCTGCAATGTTGGGGCATCCATCTTTGGCCTAGTAGCCCAGAATATCTGACAGACCTTTCTGTGAAGCAGAAATTTTGAAGGACTTGCCTACCCTGTCTTGGCAAAGTTTAGCAGTCAACTTCCTTTGTGTCCTGCCTGTTCAATTTGGACAACATACTGTCAGCAGTTGAGGCAAGGGCAGTTTCTTGCCCAGTGGCTAAACTTGTCACAATGAAAGCAAATTCCATATGGAGGTTCTTAGATGCCCATCATCTTCTTTGAAGTATATTGGTGCTTCCAGGAACAGACTAGTCTCACTGTTATGGAAAGCCTTATATTATTGAAGCATTTTAAATGTCATATTCATTCTGTAGCTCTCTGAAGTGTTTGAAGACCACCTATCTATCTAACCTTGAAAACATACCTAACATGACTAAAAGTTTGTTATAAGTGTCTAACTACTAACTTGCATTTTTTTCATTATCCTAAACAGTTTATAGTAGCTTTCAAGGACCAGAACTTTATATTACATTTCAAAATGAGTGGCATAGGTACAATACCTTAAACAAAGGTAGAAGCATATATACAGTATGTTATAACAAAAATGACCTTAAATTTGTGTCAGTATATAAAAATCTATACCAATGTACAGCACATTATAAAAAAACCTTAAATTTGTATCATATACAAAAATCCATACCAATGTAAAATATTTGAGATGAGTAGTTGCTTTTTAGTTTAAAAGTAGATTTAATAATCTACCCTTTTATCCTATCATTTCTATATATTCCCTTTTTTCATCCCTATTCCCCTCTTTTTTTTTCACATAGATAAGAGAGAAAGAATGACAGAGGAAAGAAGAAAGAGATCCCTGAATCTAACCTCCTTTGCTTAGTTTTTCCCCTCCAATGACCAATAATAACTTACAATCAACCTTCCCCCAAATGACAACAAACATCCATAACCCACCCAATGACCAAAAATCACCCACCTCATCTCTTGGGAATGTGGGCATCTTGATCTTAAAATTGCTTCCTAGTTTCTGGGGGTGACAGCATTTTTAGAGGACCCTGAGGAAATTGGGACCCTGATCAAGTCCTAGGAGAGCTGGCTGTATCCTTTGTTGTCCATTCTGTATGTGATGGAAAAGTGCAGGACTTAACTGAAGTCCTGGCTGGAGTAGTCTGTGAGGCTGGACCATCTCAGCTAGCTCTTTGAGGTTGTCCTGGATGCAGATTTTTGCGGAAAGTGTAACTGAGGCATTCTGAGAGACTGGGTCACCTGGGCTACTTGTCTTGTCTTCGTTAGTGTCTGGTCCGCTTGTTCTGAAAACAAACTTTTAAAGGTAACATATGTATGTGTATTAACACAAATATGGAGTGTGCAGTGTATACAGTCAGCTAAAGGTGATTTTTCTGTTCTATCTTTGGTCAGGTGAAAGACATCTGTCAACTTTGTAAGTCCATTTGGACTGCATCGTGAAACTGTCACAAGGACTCTGTAACCAACAAGATTTAACCATCTCATCCAGTCTCTGAGCTGCTCCCATGTAGAGGGGTCAGCATATACATTAATTACCATGTAGTTTTTCTTGATTTCTTCCTGCATGTCTGCAGCCAAGATTTTCAGGAAGTTTCCCCTGGTCAAATCTGATCTTTATTAATTTTGAAGGAATCCATAGCTTTTCATTTCCTGTGGAAACAAAAGCTTAACTCTTCCCCAACAAAACACATATTCCTGTTTCTGTCTGAGGTCAACATATCTTTAAAATATAGAGGATGATTCAGCAGGTTTTCTACTTTCCAGTGTCTCTCCTCAGCTCTTGCTTTTTGTTCATTAGCATCTTAAAAATATAAAGTTATGGGGGCTGGAGAGATGGCTCAGTGGTTAAGAGCATTGCCTGCTCTTCCGAAGGTCCTGAGTTCAATTCCCAGCAACCACATGGTGGCTCACAACCATCTGTAATGAGGTCTGGTGCCCTCTTCTGGCCTGCAGACACACAGACAGAATATTGTATACATAATAAATAAATACTTAAAGAATATATAAAGTTACTAGAGCACTATATAGGGGCCACATGTCCTGTGTGATGGTATTTCCCATCCTGACCTGGCTTATTCTTTTTATATTACTTTACTCTCTCTTTAATGATTTCACTTTATTATTTTCTTTTTTGTTTGTTTGTTTGTTTGTTTTTTGTTTTGGTTTTTCAAGACAGGGTTTCTCTATGGTTTTGGAGCCTGTCCTGGAACTAGCTCTTGTAGACCAGGCTGGTCTCAAACTCACAAAGATCCGCCTGTCTCTGCCTCCCAAGTGCTGGGATTAAAGGCGTGCGCCACCACCGCCCGGCTCACTTTATTATTTTCAATCTTTAATTTTTTTCTATGACTGTCGATGCCCATTTTTCCTTTCTTTCTTCAGCACCTAAGTACATTTCAAGCTTACTGTTTAAAGGTTCAGAGGATTTCTTGGCCTGGACCAGGCTTTCTGCACATCTACAACTGTTCTCTGATTACTTGAGCCAAGTCTTAAAGGGCCAGGCCACCTGCCGACGGCTTTTTATTAAACCAATCAGAAGGTGCCTTCAACAGGTGAGGTAAAACAGAGACACATTTTCACACAGTGTACAAAAAGATTATCCCAACTGTCTCGTGTAGCCCAGGCTAACTCAAACTCACTATGCGTGGGGAATGAACTTGAACTTATGATTCTCGTGTCTCTATATCTAGAGTGCTAGGATCACAGGTGTGTGTCACTACACCTCATTTATGTTGTGTGGGGGTCAAACCCAGGGCCTTGCACATGCTAGTTAAGCAATTTGCCAAACTAAGCAATCTGGTTTTAATACTGGCAATTTAAGGCAGGGGCCTTATCCAGCTTGAATTCTAGGGACCTGGGAACCTACAGCTCCATATGGTGTAGTCACCATATGGAAAAACATATAGACTCTGGGCTTAATGCCTTCTGATCATCTCCCATTCCTTCCCCTAGGTCCTTTCTAGCCCTGAGATGCTCTCTTTGGGGCCCTTTGCCTTGTAGGGCTGCTTGCCTAGAAGTTTCTTTCCCAGACCTCCATACAGAGGGCTGTAGAGCCTGTCCCAGCTCTGTGCAGAGGCCGGCATTTCCAAGTTCTTTCCCGGCCGTTCTTGATGCCTAGGTTACCCTTTCCCCTCATCAAGTTACGTCTTGACACCTGTTCCCACGTATGACCAGTTTTTATCACTCCTTTGGTGTGGAAGGGATTTTTGTGTGTTTGTCTCAATGTCCAGCACAGTATTCAGGGTGCAACAGGCACAATAGTTAAAAACCACTATAGAAGGCTGGAGAGATGGTTCAGAGGTTAAGAACGCTGACTGTTCTTCCAGAGGTCCTGAGTTCAATTCCCAGCAACCACATGGTGGCTCACAACCATATGTAATGAGATCTGGTGCCCTCTTCTGGTGTGCAGGCAGAACACTGTATACATAATAAATAAATACATCTTTAAGAATAAACCACTGTACAATAACTGGAGTCGGAATGTGTTGAAAATCAGAGGACAGCAAAGACCTTCCACTAAAGAGAGAAAAAGAGACAGAGGCAGGAAGAGCTCCATGAATTTGAGGCCAGCCTGGTCTATGTAGAAAGTTCTAGGTCAGTCAAAAGTACAGATTGAGACTCTGTCTTAAAACCAAAAAAAGCCGGGCGGCGGTGGCGCACACCTTTAATCCCAGCACTCGGGAGGCAGAGGCAGGCGGATCTCTGTGAGTTCGAGACCAGCCTGGTCTACAGAGCTAGTTCCAGGACAGGCTCCAAAACCACAGAGAAACCCTGTCTCGAAAAAAATAAAAATAAAAAAAAAATTCAACCCACCAACAAACAAAAAGCAATAGACGAATCTGGAGTCTGGGAATATAGCTCAGCTGGTAGACTGTTTGCCTAGTGTGCACCAAGCCCTGGTTCAGTTTCCTCCATCCCGCAAACCAGATGGGGTGGCTTATGCCTGTTTTCTCAGAGCTCTGGAGGTTAGAGGCAGGAGGATCGAATGCTTACGGCCATCTACTGTCTTCATGAGTTCCTACCACTCTGTGCTATGTGAGGCTTTGTCTCCAGAAGGGGGAAAAATCCTGGAAGTCGCCTTGTGGAGACAACAGAACCCGAGGGCAGGATCTGGCCTAACTTTCTTCTTCTTCATCCTGATTTCTTCTCCTTCCCACAGGAGCAGCCACAGCAGGAGAAGGAGCAGAGAAATGGTCGATGGCCTCCGTGTCAGCTGGGCAGAGCCAGGTGAGGTTCCTGACCCAGAAATCAGAATGGTTGTCATTAGGGTTGTAGGAAACCCAGGAGTGTGTCACTGCTGCTGCTGCGTTAGCTCTCGGCGGCTGAAAACAAGCTCGATTGTGTCAGGTTTTGTGGGTCGGGAACTTGAGCAGGACTTAGCCGTGTGGTTCATCTGGTCCTTGAGGTGTGGGCTGAGATTGCTCAGCAGGTAGACGGACTGACCGGTCTGGAGGATCCAGGGAGGTGGCACTCTTGTCTGGTGCACTGGTAGAGATGGCTGGAAGACTGATTGTGCTAGGACTGTCGAGCGGGGCATTGGCATGTGCCCAAACCAGCAGGGACATTCTTGGGGAGCTGGGCTTCATATACGGTAGCTGTCTTACCCCAGAGTGAGTGTCCTAAGATGACTAAGCAGAAGCAGGTTAGTGTTTTCTGTCTGAGCCTAGAGAGTCATGTGACATCCCTTTCTTCCCAGTCTTCTGCTTACAAGAGGGTCAGAAGGTCAGGCAGATTCAAAGGAGAGGGATGACACCTATCTCTGTTCTGGTTTTGCCAGTACCAGGATGGAACCCAGGGCCCCGCACAAGCTGTGCAAGGCTCTAACCCTGAGCTGTATTCTTAGTCCTAGGTCCCAGTGGGTGCTCATGTGTGGGGTTGGTCATGGGCTCATGTGTGCCATGATGCACAAGTGGAGACGAGAGATCGATTTCGGCTATCAGCCCTCGCCGTCAACCTCATCTGAGACAGGGTCTGTTGTTGACCTCAGCTCTCAGCCCTTGCCGTCCACCTCGTCTGAGACAGGGTCTGTTTTTGGCTGCTGCATAGACCAGCTTTGATGGCTTCTCCTGTCTCTGCCTCTCTTCTTGCTGTAGGAGAGCTGGGGTTACAAATGAGGACTACCATGTCTGGGGTAGGTGGGTTCTGGGGATTTGAACTCAGGTCCTCGTGCTTGTGAGGCACACACTTTACTAATTTCCCTGTCTTGGATCTTAACTCAGCTTCTTATGGAGGAGCGATAATGTCAAACTGTGAGTGGGGAGAAGGCGACAGATGAGGCTGAGGGAATCTTTAGAAGCATGAAATGATTTGAGGTGAGTAAGGCTTCCATGTCTGCCTTAGGCCCTGCCTCTTAAGGGTTTTTATTACCTTACAATAGCATAAAACTGAGGGCTAGCCTTGAACACACGGAGCCTTTGGGGACCAAACAAAATCTAAAGGTGGCAGCCACCCTGGTGACTCTTCTTATTGAGCCCAGTGTCCCAGCACCTCAGGCCAGGTTCTGGCCCCAGGAGGGAGGACAGGTGGTAATCATGTTTACCAATTCATTTGCATTCCTATGGGGATCCCGTAACCTTTGACCTTTAAGCAGGAGGACCCAAGGAAACCAAAGGTCAACTTTTGGGAGAAGCAGTTTCAAAGTGGTTTGACTGGATTCTGCAACTCAGCCCAGGATCTCCTGCTGGAGAGAGTCCTGGACAGTGCTCAGGGCTGAAGTACTGTTGATGTGGCCTAGGACAAGTCCCATGGGTGCCTGAGCTGTCTTAGTTTCCTCCGTTGGAGAGTGGGGATGGAAGCGCCTGCCTTGTCACTGGCGAGACCAGTCATTTCTAAAGTGTGGAGGACTGTGCAGTGCATGTGCTGAGTTACAGGTTTTAGGTCATTCCATGTAGCGTGGTAGCTAAATGGAGGCATTGCTTAGGGATAAACTAGCGCTTCTCTCGATGGTGGTATGAGATACCTCTGTCATCCAGACATGAGGTCTAGGTCCCCTCGTGTGTGCAGCACCTTGAACGTGGGTGGAGTGAAGCTGTGTCATGAGAGGTGGAACAGCTCCAGCTTCCTTACTGCAGCGCTCCAGCCCAAGGCTCCACGCTGTTGCGGAGCTGGTTAGACTGTCCCAAAAACCCAAACTACACCAAGAGGCTGTGTGAGCTCTCCATTGCTGTGACAGAATACCAGAGGAGATGAGCCCACAGGAGGGAAGGTGTGCTGCAGCTCGTGGGTTCAGGGCCTGGCTGCTTAGCCTCTTTGCTTTAGGGCCTGGAGAGACAACCTGATGGGAGTGGGTGGAGCTAAACACACATCATGATTGCTGGGAAACAAGAGAAAAAGAGACAGTGTCCCCAGTTGTCTTTTGAAAATGCAACAACCAAGGATTTAAGAACTCTCAACCACTGAGTTCTACCTCTCCTCTCCTCTCCTCTCCTCTCCTCTCCTCTCCTCTCCTCTCCTCTCCTCTCTCCTCTCCTTTCCTCTCCTCCCCCTCCCCTCCCCCTCCCCTCCTCTCCCCTTCCCTCCTCTCCCCTCCCATTCTCTCTCCTCCCCTCCCCTCCCCTCTCCCCTTCCCCTCCCCCTTCCCTCCTCTCCCCTTCCCTCCTCTCCCCTCCCATTCTCTCTCCTCCCCTCCCCTTCCCTTCTCTCTCCTCCCTTCCTCTCTCCTTTCCCTTTCTCTCCCTCTCCCCCTTCTTCCTTTTTTTTTTTTTTTTTGAGGAAGGGTCTTGGTGTGGGAGGTCTACGTGTTGCTTTTATGAATAAAGAAACTGCCTTGGCCTGTTGATAGGGCAGAACTTAGGTATGCAGGGAGGACTGGACTGAATGCTGGGAGAAGGAAGGCAAAGAGAGAGATGCCATGGAGCTGCCAGAGATAGACATGCTGAAACTTTAGCTGGTAAGCCACTTCCATGTGGCGATACACAGATTAACAGAAATGGGTTAAATTAAGATGTAAGAGTTAGCCAAAAAGAAGTTAGAGCTAATGGGCTAAGCAGTGATTTAATTAATACAGTTTCTGTGTGATTCTTTCTGGTATAAGCTAGCTGGGCAGCTGGGATGAACAGCGACCCTTCTCCCAACAGGGTCTCTATGTATCCCTGACTGTCCTGTAAATGTCTATGTAGACCAAGCTGGCTTCGTTTCTGTCTCTGCCTTCCAAGTGTTGCCATTAAAGGTATGCACCAGGCAGCCACTCAAGTCCTGGGATTATAAACTGTTGGGTAGCAATTTCCTCAGGGATTAAACATTCTACCTTGGGAGGGGGGGGAAGCTGGCCGATAAAATAGTTCATCTGGCAGAGAAGCTTCTTAAAATGGAGGAAATAACTCAGTAGCTTCAGGAAGTCCCTGAAACTGACCAGATTCACTAGGACTCACCAAGCATATCTAAACACTAAGCATTGCTGAGAAAAATAAGCTGCCTAGGAGAGGCTCAGACCAGACCAGCTGCCTGGAAGAGATAGTCTTCAGCCTGTTGAGCTGCCTATAGGTTGTTCAGTGAGCTCCAGGAATTCCCGGTCTCATAAATTATCACCCGTGTGGAGGTGGACTTTAGTGATATAGCTGTCTGTAACTAACTCTTCATCCATATTCCTTTAAGTGACTCCTCATCCATACTCCTTCAAGTAAAAGTCCTTAGTTCACTAAGTTGGACTTTGGTGGTCCCCTTCTTTTAGCCTGTCACTGGTTCCCTATCTGCGGCAAGTAGACATTTGTTCACGTCTCGCCGGGAATAGTGTTACGCTTATGTATAAACATGATTATGTTATGTGACGCTAACGATGTGACTACCACACCTCGCTTTAGGTTCAACTCTTAAAAGTTTCCATTACCTTCCATGAACATAAAGCTGAGGACTAAACCATACACACACAGGCTTGGGGGAGACAGTCACAATGTGGAGGCCACGTGCAAGATGCTCTGATTGGTCATTCTTTCTAGGCAAGCCCAGTTAGATGATGGCATCTCAGTGTAAGGACAGATATGAGTGACTGTGACTTTAGGCTATCTGGGCTCAACCAGCCAGGTCTTCCTAGATGATACCTAGGCCAGCTGTGTGCTGCAGTACCTGAGTCCCTGAGCACAACAACATACTGTTCGTTTACACCATCAGGTGTGTACATAAATAAATATATTTTAAGCTAATTTGGGATGATATAATACTTTATATTTCAGGACTTTTCCTATCATTATAACTATTATTTTATCATCCTATTTTAAACTTGAATTAAGTTATTT
Organism: Microtus oregoni; assembly: GCF_018167655.1. NCBI lineage: Eukaryota > Metazoa > Chordata > Mammalia > Rodentia > Cricetidae > Microtus > Microtus oregoni. The sequence continues at coordinate 9,654,065 of NW_024543087.1, read as the reverse complement.
CATGATATGATATTTTAGGGGCTTTGAGAGGACCCCTGAAAATCAATCATGGGTAAATGTACCTGCTGTCAAGTTTGCATACAATTTGCACCTGTTGCAAATGTATCTGCAACCTGAGTTTGATCCCTGGGACCCACAAAAACGTGGAAGGAAAGAATCCATTCCTGCAAGTTGTCCTCTCACCTCTCCCCAAGCACTGTGGCTCTGTGCTCACAAGACACTCTAATTTTATTTTATTTTATTTTATTAATATTTATTTATTATGTATACAATATTCTGTCTGTGTATATGCTGCAGGCCAGAAGAGGGCACCAGACCCCATTACAGATGGTTGTGAGCCACCATGTGGTTGCTGGGAATTGAACTCAGGACCTTTGGAAGAGGAGGCAATCCTCTTAACCTCTGAGCCATCTCTCCAGCCCCGACACTCTAATTTTAAAACCCTTAAATATTTTTTAAGATCTGAAGAGATAGGGCTTGGGGGTTAAGAACACATGCTGCTTGAGCTGGGTGTTTTATTCTAGCACTCAGGAGGCAGGAGGCAGAGGCAGGCAGATCTCTGAGTTCAAGGCCATCCTGACCTACAGAGTGAGTTCCATGACTTCCAGGGCTATACAGAGAAACCCTATCTTGTGTGTGGGGAAGCACATACTGTTCTTGCAGAGAATCCAAGTTCAGTTCCCAGCGCCCACATCAGATAGTTCATAGTCAAGTGTAACTCCATCTTCAGGGAGTCCAACACCTTCTTCTGGTCTCTGTGGGCACCTACACTCATATACACACATCTTCGCACAGATACAAAGGCGTGTACATAACTTAAAAGCAAGTAGCTTTAAAAAAAATCAATCATTCAGCTGTGTAGTGATGGCACATGCTTTTAATCTCAACACTTGGGCCATTTCCAGACCAAGGACAGTCTGTGTGTCAAAGATACCCCACAACCAACTGTGTCTTCATGATTGTTCAAGATGCACACACATCTTGGGGATCTGCTGCACACATGCAAATGTCATTTCTGACCTGCCTCAGTGGAGTGCCTGTGTGGATGGCAAATCAGGCTCAGCTACCTCCAAATGCCTTTGTGTACAAATTGTGTGCTTGGGAAACCCACCTGTGGACAGGCATAATCACGGTAGTGTGTTCAGAGCCAGGTGTGATGGCGTGTGCCCTTAATCCTGGAGCTCCAGGCAGAGCAGGTGGGTCTCTAAATTTGAGGCCAACCTGGTCTACAGAGTGAGTTCTAGGACAGTCAGGACTATGTAGAGAGACCCTGTCTCAAGAAATGGGGGGAAAATGCATAAAAACTATTTTTCAGGTTCTTCTAGAAAAATCCTTACATTTTGGCCTGGAAATACCTAAGCACCAAAGTCGAAGGTGGCTCGACATTGTACACTATAGGAAGATTTGCTCTCACATATGCCTTGTGATAGTTATTGTCATGGGGCTGGTAAAACAGGGTCACCAGTCACACGGATCTTTAGGGGGACTTTGTGTAAAGATTATTTATTCCCTAAGCCAGACAAGTATGTATAATTATCTGCTGAGAGGAGATTAAAGTTTTTAATAGTCTTGGAAATGGCAGTGGGTTAAGAAGAAGATTTAGACCAAAGCTTTTCAATAATTACCCCATTAGAGCTGGCTTATTAACTTTTGGTATTAAATGAATACATCTATAATACACTCGTTCCAAGAACAAATTGTCTTGAGCCTTCTTCACATACCCTGGTGCTAATACAACCTTCAGAAGTTACACTGGATAGCCTTTGTCCTTCAGAGAACCAGACCCAGTGGGGCATACCTGGAATCCAGTACTCAGGAGATGGAGGCAGGGGGATTCAGTTTGAGGCCAACCTGAGAACACAGGAGGCTCTGTCCCACCCCACAAAAATAGAGCTTCATATAGTGATCATTTTACAGACAGTTTTTTTACATGTTAAAAATGTACTTGACGTGTGTGTGTGTGTGTGTGTGTGTGTGTGTGTGTGTGTGTGGTGTATATGCTCATGTGTGCCGTGCACATACAGAGGTCAGAGGACAACTTGTAAGACTCAGGTCTCCTCTTCGCTGATTGGGTTCTGGAGATTAAACTCCGGTTCCTTTTATTTCTGTGACCTCATGTTCACACTCCGCCAACCACAGAGTGACTACTCCTTCCCACTGAGATGTATTGATTAAGCCCAGGGTCTCTGTGTTTAGCCCCGGAAAGCCTGAAACTCACTGTGTAGCCCAGGCTAAAATCAAACTTTCAGAGGGTCTCCTTCATCTGCCTCCATGCCAGGATTACCAGCCTGCACACACTGAGTAGGCCTGCTCTTAACACCATTCCAGCTACAGCTGTGGTTTTGAATCTATTGGCTAAGCAGTAACTGGCTGTTGGCATAATAGAAAAGGTAAGCATGGCCTTCACTGAAGTCCTCTGTATGACTGAGTGGTAGGCCTCAGTAAGCAGAAAAACAAAGGAAGAGGCGGTTTAGACCCAAAGCGAGGGTGTCTCAGAGCCTGCAAGGATCTGGTCTCTTGTTTCCTGAACTGCACTGGTGCTGCAGGTCCAGGGCATGGGCAGATGCCACCTGCCAATCAGTGAAAGAGCATCCAGTCCTTCAGTCTTCACTGTAATACCTCGTGTGGAAATGTAGAATGACTTACACTGTGTGACCTTTGCCCTTGGCTGTAAAATGGTGTACTTGATCTTCAAAACTTAACCATGGTACTTTGTGAAATTATAGTAACTATTGAACTTTTGTGAAAGCATCTCAAGCCCTTAGGGAAGTAGATGGCGACATAGTTCGTTCTAATACTGTGTCATTCACTTTTGTGCAGCATAGTATTAGAAACAGTAGTTTAAATTGATAAATTTATTCCCATGCTGAAATTATTCCCAAATAAGAAATCTTAGATCTGCTAGCTACAAAATAAAGAATATTCCCAACAGCAAAGACCATCCAGAAATAGTTCCTTATGTCATAGGTGTCTTACAGCAGTTTAAGGAAATGTTTTTGCTCTCAAACTCATAGAAGCAATTTAACTCTCGCTTGACATCACGCCAGTGAAAAATGTGCCTGGGAGCATCAGAAATTCGAGGGCTGCCTTGGCCACATGAGACCCTGTCTCAAAACAAAAAACTGTACAAAATGTGAAAATTCTTTCTTCTTTTCTATTCCCAAGAAATATTTGCGGCCAGAGGATGTAGCTCAGTAGACTGCTGCCAGACACACACAGAGCCATGGGTTTGGTTGATAGCTCTAACTGGGCACTGGGCATAGTGGTGCATACTTGTAATTCCAGCACTGGGAAGATGGAGGTGGAGCAATAAGGAATTCAAGATAAATTTCTGATGAAATAGTGGGGCCAGCCAGAATGACACAAGACTCAAAAAGTAAAATAAAGTAATCACCATATTTAAAAAAAAAGTTGAACAGACTGGGTGATAGTAATGAACACCAGCACTCAGGAGGCAGAGGCAGGTGGAACTGTGAGTTTGAGGCCAGCCTGGTCTACAGAGTGAGCTCCAACACAGTTAGGTCTACACAGAGAAACTCTGTCTTGAAAAACCAAACCAAACCAAAACAAACAAACAAAAAACCCCAAGAGGTCAGAGGGCCCTGAACCTGCATAGTTGTAGTGACATACCTATTCCCTGTGACCCAAACCAGGATATTTACAACACCTCTCTCTCTCTCTCTCCCCCCCCTCTCTCTCTCTCTCTCTCTCTCTCTCTCTCTCTCTCTCTCTCTCTCTCTCTCTCTCTCTCTCTCTTTTTGGCTGTCCTAGAACTCACTCTGTAGACCAGGCTGGCTTCTAGCTCACTGAGATCTGCCTGCCTCTGCCTCCCAAATGCTAGGATTAAAGGTGTGAGCCTCCAATCCTTGGCAATATCACTTTTAAAAATAGCATATAAACCGGGCGGTGGTGGCGCACGCCTTTAATCCCAGCACTCGGGAGGCAGAGACAGGTGGATCTCTGTGAGTTCAAGGCCAGCCTGGTCTACAGAGCTAGTTCCAGGATAGGCTCCAAAGCCACAGAGAAACCCTGTCTCGAAAAAACCCCCCCAAAAAAATAGCATATAATTTGTAGAAATCCTGCTATAAATATGAACAGGATTATGAATTCTTTATAAACAAATGAAAGTATTCTATAAAGTGTCTACATAATAGAAGGGCCTATGAACACTGAGCGTGTGGGGTGTACATGTGTTTGGTGTGCACCTGTGTGAACATGGTGCTGGGACCAGAGGATGACCCCATGTGTCATTCTTCAGAAAATACTACCTTGTATCTTAAGACAGAGTCTCTCACAGGCCTGGAACTCACCAAGTAGGCTAGGCTGGCTGGCTGTGCAGAGATCCACCTACCCCTGTCTCCCTGCCCTGGGATTACAAATATGCCCCACCACACCAAGCCTTTCTAGATTCTGGGAATCAATCTCAGACCCTTCCACTTGAACGGCAAGCACTTTGCCAACTGGTCTACCTCCACAGCCCATCAACTTTATTCCGTAGGCATTTGATGAGCCCGGTGTTGGTTTGTGTGCTGTGACATCCTGGTTTAAATTAGTAGAATTTAGAGTAGCAAATGGTACTGTCAGGTGAATCACACATGTACTTAGTGGCAATAAAACTGAAAATAAGATTTTCTTTAAAGCATTATTTAACTCCATCATCTTGCTCAGAACATTGCTTCCAATGACAACCAGTAGCATCAGTAGCAATCATAGGAACTCATATGCTAGTATTTTAGCAGCAACACAAAAGCCTTCCTTCAGGGTCATATTTATGTCAGTTCCTGAAAACACTGTGTTCTAATTTATGTAGGGATTATCTTTATGTCATACATCATGTCTTTCTCTCTTGAAGTTGCAGGTAGCAAAATCAAAGAAAAAAATATGATAATATGTGTATTTCCAAAAACAATTTCCTAGTTATTAAGAATGTGCTTTGGGGCTTGGGAAGCATAGTCAGTCACAGTATATCTTTATAAACCACTATTACCAGAGAGGCATGTATCAAGTCAAAAATCTTGAGGGGGGCTGGAGAGATGGGTCTGTAGGGAAGAGTGCTTGCTATCCAAGCTTGAGGACCTCTCCAAGGTTTAGATTCTAGCACTCACATAAAAGGGGCATTGTTGTGTGCAGTCCTGTGACACCTCTGGCGACAGGGCCACCCACCTAGTCCCAGGTTCAGGGAGAGACCTTGTCTCCGGGGAATGCTGTGGGGAGCAGGTTACCTGATGTCTCCTCTGGTCTTTGTGTGGGAGGGAGCATACCTCACACCCTGCATGAACACACAGAATCTTTAAGATCTTTAAAAACAATGTATTAAAGAAGCATTTTCTTTCTTCTTTTTCCTTCCTTCCTTCCTTCCTTTCTTTTTCCAGAGACAGGGTTTCCCTGTAGCTTTGGAGCCTGTTCTGGAACTAGCTTTTGTGGATCAGGCTGGCCTCAAACTCACAGAGATCTGCCTACTTCTGCCTCCTGAGTACTGGGACTAAAAGAAGCATTTTCTGAACTTCACCTGGTGGTCAAGGACAGGCTTGGGTACTAGGTATGCAGTGCTTGAGTGGACTTTGTTTCTTTGTTTAGTAGAGGGCCTCCTACAACCCAGGTTGGCTTCAGACTTGCTATATAGCTGAGGATGGTCTGAAACTTCTGATCTTCCTGGCTCTGCTTCCCACATCTAGGATAAAGGAGTGTGCCACTATATCCAGTGTAGTGGTTAATATTGGGCATGTCTGTGTGGGAGTTTCTAGATTACATTAACTAAGATGAGAAGATCCTCCCAAAATGTGGGTGGCACTTTTTACGAAAAGGAGTTACAGATAGCGCCTCATCAGAATGCTCCTAAGGGAGACCCAGCCCCAGACCAATGTGCCTTTGGCATTGCTGCACACCCACAGTGAGGCTAACGTGTGACAGTAACTGTAGGGTCCTCTTCTTGTATTTACTGACAATATTTATAAGTCTGAGTAGCACACTGTTGCTAATGCATATTGATATGCTGAACATGCCCTTGGGACACTGTCTCTAGCATTCTTTTTCCTCTCCCTATAGTCTCCAAATCCAAAGGTAAAGTGGAACAAGAGAAACTTCCTGGGTGCTAGGGCTGTAGTTCGGTTGGTAAAGTGTTTACCTAGCATGCATGAGGCCCTAGGTTTGAGCCCCCAACACCACTAAACCAGGCATAGTGGTACCTGCCTGTAATCGCAGCATTTGGGAGGTGGGAATAGAAGGGTCCAGGAGTTAAAATCATCTTCAGTTTCATAAAAAGTTTTAGCAACCTGGGCTGCATGAAATTGTATCTCAAAAGAAAAAGAACAAATGGGCTGTGTTGGTTATGTGACACATACAGAAAGAATGATGTCACCTGGATGATGGCTGGTGTTTCTTCACACTGTGTAGTCCTCCCACCTGCAGTGTTGGTCTCTGCGTAGCAGCCACAGAATCTCAGAGAACATCTCTCACTCATTCTGATGGCCTCATGCTCCTCTGTCCCAATCGATCAAGAGGCCAAGATGTCATATGAGCTGATTATGATGAGATCTGTCCCCTCCAAGTCACATGGTCAAAACAAAGGGAGAGGTTTCCTATGGCAACTTGGAACAGTGCTTTAGAGTGTGTGTTGATTTGAGTAAGAAGGGTCCCCATAGACTCATGTAATTGAATATTTAGTCACCAGGGAGTGGAACTGTTTGAAAGGATTAGAAGGATTAGGAGGTGTTGCATTGCCGGAATAGGTGTGGTCTTGTTGGAGGAAGTATGTCACTGAGGATGGGCTTTGAGGTTTCAAAAGTCCATGCGAGGCTCAATGTCTCTCTTTCTGCTGTGGATCAGGATGTAGCTCTCAGCTACTTCTCCAGCACCATGCCTGCCTGCCACCATGCTTCCTGCCATGAAGATACTGGACTAAGCCTCTGAAAATGTAAGCAAGCCCTCAATTAAGTGCTTTCTTTTGTAAGAGTTGCCTTGGTCATGTTGCCTCTTTGTAAGAATACAACACTCTCTATGATGGAGGGCAAACAGATGCTAAGCAGGTTTTCTTTTTTTTTTTTTAAATATTTATTTATTTGAGACAAGGTCTGACTATGTAGTCCTGGCTGATTGAATCTAATTTTGCAGACCAGGCTGGCCTGTAACTCAGGAGATCTGCCTGCTTCTTCTGCCTCCCAAGTGCTGGTATTAAAGGTGCTTACCATTATGCCCAGATGCAGTTGGCGTTTCAGCCTCAAACACAAAGGACCACAGACTAGAGAGTCTCCGTGGTGCCCCCTGTTGTCCCATAGGTATCATTTGGGTGGGTACTATTGAATACAGAGCCTCCCAGGACATGATGGCTTACTGCACAGCAGTTCCTTAGGATGCTTCTGGCTCTGTAGTTTGGGTTTGGTCGGACAGGGGCAGCTCTCATCTCTGCTCCAGGTCGGATGAGCTGGAAGCCTCAAGCAGGGCCAGAAAGCTGCTCCAAGGTAGATTTGAAAGATCTGAATGAAGCTGATTCTAAACAGGAGGGTGAGGTGAGGAGATGGCTCGGTTGGTAACGTGCTTGCCTTGGAAGCATGAGGACCCAAGTTCCATCCCCAGAAACACCTACCCAGAGCAGAGTGTTGCATAATCCAAGTGCTGGGAAGCCAGAGTCAGGTGGATCCCGACGGGCCTAGGCCAGTGAGAAACACCGTCTCCAAAAAGAGTGGAATGACACCTAGGGCTGACCTCTGTCTTACACACACACACACACACACACACACACACACACACACACACACACACAAATACACTTACATGTACCTGTACACACATGAACAGACACACATATGAAACAAATAAATGGAATGAAGAAGAGCTTGGGATAGTCCTGAGAAGGGAGTGGAGTGAGGAGACCCTGCTGAGCTGGCAAGAGCCCTGCTCTCCTCTATAGGAAGGAGCTCCATCATTGCTGCAGGCTGTCATGGAGGCATTGCTGCAGGCCGTCACGGAGGCATTGCTGCAGGCCGTCACGGAGGCATTGCTGCAGGCCGTCACGGAGGCATTGCTGCAGGCCGTCACGGAGGCATTGCTGCAGGCCGTCACGGAGACATTGCTGCAGGTTGTCACGGAGGCATTGCTGCAGGTTGTCACGGAGGCATGGCTGCAGGTTGTCACGGAGGCATTGCTGCAGACTGTCACGGAGGCATTGCTGCAGACTGTCACGGAGGCATTGCTGCAGGCCATCATGGAGGCATTGCTGCAGACTGTCATGGAGGCATTGCTGCAGGCCGTCACGGAGGCATTGCTGCAGGCCGTCATGGAGGCATTGCTGCAGACTGTCACAGAGGCATTGCTGCAGGCCGTCACGGAGGCATTGCTGCAGGCCGTCACGGAGGCATTGCTGCAGGTTGTCACGGAGGCATTGCTGCAGGTTGTCACGGAGGCATGGCTGCAGGTTGTCACGGAGGCATTGCTGCAGGTTGTCACGGAGGCATTGCTGCAGGCCGTCATGGAGGCATTGCTGCAGAGGTCTGCCTGCCATTCTCACACTCTGCTGCTGCCCTGATAAATGAGCTCCCCGATTGCCCTTGCCCTCTCCCCAGGAAGACTTTGTCTTCCTTTACAGACCCAGCTAGACAGTACAGCTGGCTGTGGAGGTGGAGGCCACGGGGATCTGTTTCAAGGAACAAGCCCAACAGGTTTAGCAGTAAATGAGATCTGTTTCTCTGTGAAGACTGCGCCCTGGGAAGGCAGGAGGTGGCCAGCTTGGTGATGTTCAATGGCTGCAATCAGCCGAAACACTTGAGACCACCTGAATAAAATTGAGATTTTTCAGACTGTGGGTACAAGACCTTCCATTATCTGGATCCAGATGAACATTGCAGACATCACTGTCATTGTTAGCATAAGCTTCAGGAAATATGATTTAAGCTGGGCAGTGGTGGCGCATGCCTTTAAATCCCAGCACTCAGGAAGCAGAGGCAGGTAGATCTCTGTGAATTTGAGGCCAGCCTGGTCTACAGAGCGAGTTCCAGGATAGGCTCCAAAGCTACACAGAGAAACCCTGTTTCAAAAAAATAAATAAATAAATAAAAAATAAAATAAAAACAGTTAACCTGAAGGCTCAAACAAACAAAATCTTTACTTGGTAAGATAGTTCAGCAGGTAAAGATGCTTGCTACCTGTACGGCCCAGGGCAGCATGGCCGCACGTGGGGCCCAGGCCACACAGCTGCCATCACGGGCAGCACCAGGTTCCAGGAAAAGCCCTAAGCTGGCACCACCAGGAACAGACCATCCAAAGGAAATTCCTAACGTTCTAACCGTTATAGATAGGATCACCTGCCAGCACACACCCATCGCTTTTCACCAGAACATGCCTAGACAAACATCAGCCAATCAGGGGTCCTGAACCTTAGAAATCCCTCACCCCTACCTTTGCTATTATAAAAACCCAACCCTAACTGAGCTCGGGGCTCTCCGATTACTCCAGTCTATTGGACACTAGGAAATTCCAAGTTTGCAAACTTGTGTAAGAATAAAGGTTCTTTGCTTTTACATACGGGACTTGGTCTCCTAGTTGGTTTTAGGGGAACTCTGTGATCTGGGCATAACACTACAAAGCCTGACTACCTGAGTTTGATCCCTGAGGCCCACCAGAGAAAGGACTCCCTTTTGTAATGAGTTTTGTTTGTTTGTTTGTTTTTTAAATATTTATTTATTATGTATACAATATTCTGTCTGTGTGTATGCCTGAAGACCAGAAGAGGGCACCAGGCCTCATTACAGATGGTTGTGAGCCACCATGTGGTTGCTGGGAATTGAACTCATGACCCTTGGAAGAGCAGGCAATGCTCTTAACCACTGAGCCATCTCTCCAGCCCTGTAATGAGTTTTTCATGTCCTGCCAGCCAAATCCCAAATAATGACACAAAGACTTCCTTATTAATTATGAAAGCTCAGCTTATATAGCTTAGGCTTATTTGTAACTTGCTCTTATAACATAAATTAACCCATTTATATAAATCTATGCTCTATCACGTAGCATTACCTCTCTTCTAACATAAATTAACCCATTTATATAAATCTATGCTCTATCACGTAGCATTACCTCTCTTCCATCTTGCACTTCCTGTTTTCTCTCTGTGTCTCCTGTGGGCCTAGATTCACTCCTCTTCCTTTCTCTCCCTGAAAATCCCGCCTATACCTCCTGCCATATACCTATTGGCCATTCAGCTTTTTATTACAGCAAGCACAGCAAATATATCTTCACACAGTGTACAAATATCCCACAATACCTTTAGTTGTTCACACAGTGTACAAATATCCCACAATCCCTTTAGTTGTTCTAGGACTTTCACATGTGTGTGTGCAACCCCCCCCCCATGCACACATACAAAATAAGTAAATAAATAAGTGTGAGAAATTGAAATGAGAGCATAGAGCTGGGAAGATGGCTCAGCACTTGAAAGCACTTGCAGAGGACCCAGATTCAGTTCCCAGAACCCACACGGAAGCTTGGAACTGTAACTCCAGTCCCAGGAGATATGATGCCCTCTTCTGATCTCCATGATCACTAAGCACGAACACGGTTCACATGCAAACACGCTGGCAGAACACTCATAAACATAAAATCTAAAAACAAACAAACAGTAAAGTAGTTGTTTTATAAGAAGGTTGAGCTGAGTGGTGGTGCACCCTTTTAATTCTAGCACTTAGGAGGCAGAGCCAGGCAGATGTCAGAGTTCAAGGCCAATTTCTCCTACAGAGTGTGTGCCAGGACAGCCAGGGCTACACAGAGAGACCCTGTCTTGAAAAACAAAACAAAAAAAATCAAAAAGCAAATAAAATTCACCAGTCAATAGAGATATGCTAATTCCTCTCCTGTCTACAGGAAGACATTGTGGGAGACAATTTCCTGCCATATGAGGCCACCATCATCGTCTGTCTCCACACAGCTATTCTGGTGAAGAGTGCTCAGATTAGACCCGGCGCCGCCTCCCTCTCACTCCTGTGTGCCCTTCTGGGCGCTAGACCAAGAAGAAAGATGAATTTGTTCCTTCTGGTGACCCGCCCTCTGGCTAGTTTAAGATCTCCCCTCACATTTAGTCTGAGCTTTCTGTCACCTTGGCTGATCATATTCAGGACCCACCCACCCCAGTCTGCCAGCCAGATCTGCATTTGAGGCAGGCAATAGGAGTAGTGGTGGCTGGGGGTTGGTGATTGATGACATGGAAGGGATGAGAAGGGGTGTGTCAGTGAGATATGAGAAGGAATGTGTGCTGTTGCATGGTGGGTGACTATATAGAAAACAATGTGTACTGTCTATTTCTTTTTTAATTACTTATTTTATATGTATGGGAGGCAGTTTGTCTGCATGCTCCTCTGTGCACCAGATACCTGCCTGGTGCCCTTGGAGGCCAGAAGAGGCTCAGATGCTCTGGAACTAGAATTATAGAAGGTTCTGAGCTTCTAGGTGGGGTGCTGGGGATTGAACCCAGGTCCTCTAGAAGAGCAACCAAGCTCTTAACTACCGAGCTACCCCTCCAGCCCTGTGCTGTATATTTCAAGAGGGCTGGACTGGAAAACATGAGTATCATGATATATGCCTGTAACATCAGCAAATGAGAGCTGGAGGCAGGAGAATTAGGAGTTCAAAACCATCTTCACATCTTCAATTGCATAGGATTTTCAAGACCAGCCGGGGATATGTTTTACTCTGTTTTAAAAAAGAAGGCAGGGGGAGAGGACATCTAAATGACTCAGTGAGTGAAGGTGCTTGATTCCGAGTTTTCTAAACTGAGCTAATCCTCTGCATCCACGTGGTAGAGTGAGAGGAAAAGCCCCCGCAAGTTGTCCTCTGACCACGTGTACTCGCCCCTACCCCTCCACCTACCTAAACAGGGGACACAGATCCTTTTTTTTATCAAATGTGTGTGTGTGTGATGGGGTACATGCCACAGCATACATGTAGAAGTGAAAGGTCATCTCGTAGGAGTCAGGTCCCTCCTTCTACCCTGTGGGTCCTAACATTGAACTCAGGTCATCATGCCTCAGTGCAAATGCTCTACCCACAAACCCATCCCTCTAGCCTAGTTCCTCACACACTATCCTGCTTATTTTGAAATAGGCACTCTCGTTTTTCCTGGAGCTTTCCAAGTAGCCTGGGCTGGCCGGCCAGCGATCCCAGGGATCCTCCTGTCTCTGCCTTCCCAGAGCTGGGACTGAAGCACACACACTATGCTCAGCTGATTTTTTATTTAAATGTTTAATGATGTGATAGGTTTATCGTTATTCCTCATCTTGTGTGTAAAGTGTGTGTGTATGTGAAGTGTGTGTGTAAAGCGTGTGTGCAAGTGGAGGCTGTTGATAACCTTGGCTGGCATTCTCTTTGTTTGCTATGGCAGGCTCTCTCACCTTGCTGGAACTCCCCAGGTAGCCTGGGCTGATTGGTCAGAGAGCCACAAGGATCTACCTGCTTCTTCCTCCTAAGGTCTAGGGTTGCAAGTATGTACCACCCACCACCACACCTGATATAAATCTGCTTTTCTGGCAAGACATGGTGGCATGCACCTTTAATCTCAGTACTTAGGAGGCAGAGGCAGGGCATTTCTGAGTTTGAGACGAGCCTGGTCGACATAGCGAATATCACACCAGCCAGAGCCCAACCCCTGTCCGAAAAAAAAACAAACAAACATAACTCTCTGCTTTTCTAAAGTATCGGGTGTGGTCGTCCAACTCAAGTTTTGGCTTTCCCAAAGGTACTTGACATTCACTATAACTAGTCTGGCTACAGTTCTATTAACACATAATGGTGCCTGTGTGTGCATGTGTGCCCACACACACATATACAGACACAGAAAGACACCCCCCATACATACAGACACAGACAGATACATACTCCACACACATACAGACAGACAGATACATACTCCACACACATACAGACAGACAAATACATACCCCACACACATACAGACAGACAGACAGACATAAACAGACAGACACATACCCCCACACATACAGACACAGACACACACACACCCCACACATACAGACACAGACAGACACACACTTCTTACTACAAGGCACGCACACCCACCCAGATTGCTTGTTGCATGGAATATTGCCTGAACGGCCACGGGGTGTGACTCTCACAGGAATACAGAACTTAATTTCAGTTGTGCCAAAAAATAGTCTAACTGTGAAAACAAATTTGTTCAAGGCCAACAAAGACACTTGTGAATCATTGTGTTAGTAACTTTACAGCCCGAGGGTAGTCAGGAATTTCTATTTTTATGGCTATTGTCAAGAGAATTGGCTAACAACAGGAAAACAAATCCGACTGTGGTCAGATAGCCAGACAATGAGGCTGTCTGCACAGACACAAAGCTCCTCCTGGGCCTGAAGGGGTGAGGAGTCTCTTGCCAACTTCTGGTTCCAGACAGCAGCTAACAACAGAACTCAGAAACACAGACAGAGAGGGTTGGGCTGACATCCAGTGGCTAAGTAAAGAAGATAAAAATGGCTCTTGCTGGGCTAGGGGTGTGGCTCGGTGGTGGAGTGCTTGCCTAAAATTTATAAAGCCCTGGGTTCGATCCACAGCTCTGACTAGACCAGCACCATGGAGAAAGAGTGGAATAGAGTAGGGTAGGGTAGGGTAGGGTAGGGTAGGGTAGGGTAGAACAGAATAGAATGAAACAGTTCTTGCTAGTGCTGTGGGGCTGAGGTCTGTGCCTCTGTAACTGTGCGATCCACACACATCACGACAGGCATTTCACATTTGTGTGCACCGTTACCGGCCTGTACCACCTGTCTAGTATGTTTGTAGCACATGGGCTGACCAGGTAAAATCTGAATCTAAATATTGTTTCTCCCCTTGATGTTTACTGACAGATCTATCTTACTGTTTGAACGAAGAGCCCTTTATGCCTCCTTGGAAGTTGACGGGCCCCTCACACTGACTGTCAGGGAGCAGATTTGGTTCAGCAGCTTGGAGAACAGGCAGTCTGGAAATACTGAGGGGTTTCCGGCTGTGGGTCTGCTGCTTGCTGATGAATGGGCAGGTTCATGAAACTTAGGGAAGTGGTACTGATCCTGGCTGGATGCTACCACTGGATGCAAAGCCATCTTGAAAGACATAGGTGATAGACTTGGCACCCCAGACTGCCCCATAACAGTGCTGAAATTGACTGCCATCTGAAAAGTGACAGCTGCCATGGCCAAGAAGAAAATCACTAAGAGGTCAGAGATCAACTCTTTTGTGAAGGTCTCAAACTATAGAACTGTCCTCCACAAAGCTGTCCTTAGAGATGCAGCGCTGAAGTACAAGGCCAGATGGGAGGCTGTCTTAGTCAGTGTTCTATTTCTGTGAGGAGACATGACCAAGGCAGTGCTTACTTTTTTTTTGAGAAAGGGTTTTTCTGTGTAGCCTTGGCTATGCTGGAACTCACTCCTAGATCAGGCTAGCCTCAAACTCATAGATATCTGCCTGCCTCTGTCTCCAGAGTCCTGGGATGTTGTCTGAGGTTTCTGTTCTTCCTGGTTCCCGCAGTCGTTAAGTTCCAAATAAATCACACAGAGGTCAACATTAATCATAAACTGATTGGCTCATTAGCTCAGGCTTCTTATTAACTCTTATAACTTACATTAGTCCATTATTCTTATCTGTGTTAGCCACATGGTTCAGTACCTTTTTCAGCGGTGTAGTCACATCTTGCTTCTTCGATGTCTGGACAAGACTGCAGAGGGAACTTCCCTCTTCCCAGAATTCTCCTGTTCTCATTGACCCGCCTCTACATCCTGTCTAGTTGTCCCACCTATACTTCCTGCCTGACTACTGGCCAATTAGTTTATTTAAAACATAATTGACAGGATATAGACAATTGGCACCACTGGGATTAAAGGTGTGTGCCACCATCGCCCAGCCAAGACAACTCTTATCAAAGAAAGCATTTCATTTTGTGGGGGGCTTGCTTTCAGTTTCAGAGATTCAGTCCACTATCATCATGGCAGGGAGCATGGTGGCACACATGGCCCTGGAACAGTAGCTGAGAGCCACATCCTGATCTCCTGGCTCGGAAAAGAAGAGATGACACTGGGTCTGGCTTGGGCTTTTAAAACCTCAAACCCACCCCTGGTGACTCGCATCCTTCAACAAGGCCACACCTCCTAGTGCCACTCCCTGATGACTAAGCATTCAAATATATGAGCCTACGGAGGCCATTGTTATTCTAACCACCACAGAGGTCAAGATCAAATTTGAAATACAGCATCAGACAGAAAAGAACCTGGAACTCTTCCAGGAGCTTCATTTTTAGGTGTTTTGTTTGTTTCTATCATTAAAAAGAAGGAGGAAAATCAGGAGGGGGTAGGAAGAGAAGAAGAAAATCCCAAGAGAAATGAAGTGTGTGTCTGGCAGCCCAGCACTCCTCACTATGTAAATGCCTCAGAGAGACATTCCTAAACCCAAGAGCATGCTTGGAGGAAGAACACTGATTGGGCTCCTGTGAGGACCTGGCTTTGCAAACTCCATTTTCAAGAAGGGGCTTCATTTTAAGTCATATAATGGGTTGGGAGGTGAGCAGATCTCAGCTCCAGAAATGTGTGTGATAGCAGAAATTTGGACAGATGCCCTAAAAATAGTCAGTTAAGGAGCTTGGGAGCAGGGTCATAAAATTTAACAAGATCCAGATGTTCTTTGGGAGGCATCTTGTCTTTGAAGATACCTTGTCAATTATTAATGGCTCTTTGTTAGGTTTTTGCCCCAAAACTGACCAACGTGCTGTGGGACAATGGTCTTTCATCCTGTCACTTGTATTATTTTTAATAAAATGCTGAGTGGCCAGTAGCCAGACAGGAAGTATAGGCAGGATGACCAGGCAAGAAGTAGAGGCAGGGCAATGAGAACAGGAGAATTCTGGGAAGAGGGATGCTCAGTCTGCAGTTGTGACCCAGATGTAGAGAAAGCAAGATGTAATTGCCTCACTGAAAAAGGTACCAAGCCACATGGCTAACACAGACAAGAATAATGGGCTAATATAAGATGCAAGAAGAGTTTAGAGCATGACAGGAAGCAGTTGAGAGACCACAAGAGATCTGAGCACATCTGAGCCTAGCCATTTTTATTTTTTGTTTAATAGGCAGTGTTGTAGTTGGTTGACAAACTGGTTCATAATGGGATATTTTTTAGAAAACAACAAAAAACAAAGATGGGTTTCTGAATAAAATTTGTAGTGATATAATAAAAAAAAAAACACGCCATCAAATACAGGGTTCAGGATCTTCCTGTAGGGAAAAACACTATACATAGGCTTGGGAAAGAGAAGAAGAAGAGTGTATACAGACATAGATTAAAAATATATAGTTTTAAAATGATAAAGTCCTTCAAAAGGGAGTAAAGTAAGACAATAAGCTACATAAAAATGGGAACTACACAGAGTCTGAATCCTGTATGTCCTTAAATTTTTTTTGCTGATAAGAGTCACTTAAATTTAAAAACTGATAGATTAAACAAACTTATATATTTTAAAAATATTTTTTTTAAATATTTATTTATTTATTATGTATACAGTATTCTCAGTACTCTGCCTGCAGGCCAGAAGAGGGCACCAGATCTCATCACAGATGGTTGTGAGCCACCATGTGGTTGCTGGGAATTGAACTCAGGACCTTTGGAAGAGCAGGCGGTGCTCTTAACCACTGAGCCATCTCTCCAGCCCTTTAAAAATATTTTGACTTCAAAATTTAAGTCAAAAGGTATGCTGCCTTGGGGAAGAGGGTATGCTTTTATTTCCACAGGGTTCATTCCTGGTTGAAGAAAATCAGGTTTGATAGAGGAAGACCCCCTGAAAATTCTGACTACAGACATAAAGAGACAAACTTACCAAAACTACAAAATAGGTAACACATATTTTACCTGCTCCAACATAAAACAAAACAAAACAAAATCATCTTTGGCTAACTTGTATACAACACATAGTCTGTACTCATAGTAATACAAAAATGTATGCTACCTTTAAAAGTTTATGTATTTTCAGAACAAGACCAGACACAAATGAAAACAGATGGCCTAGGTGAGCCAGCATCTCAAAATGCTTCTGTTATAGTCTCACAATCTACATCCAAAGCAGTTTCAAGCCCTCTGGCTGAAATGGTCCAGCCTCTCAAACTACTCCAGCTTGGAGCTAACAATTATACTGATTTTTTCAAATTTCCCCCAATGATAATAGAACCCACAAACAACAGGAAGTAGTCTAGAGAATGACACCCACATTTTTAAAATACTGGTTATGTTTGTTAACATTTAAGGGGGGTGCTATGGGATAACCCTTCTGTACACTGTGACTATATGTTGCTCTCATTGGTTGATAATAAAAACTGCTTTGGCCTATAGAAAGGCAGAATATAGCTAGGTGGAAAAGTCAAACTAAATACAGAAAGAAGGACAGAGTCAAGAGAGACTCAATACAGCTGCCCAAGAGGTCAGATGTCAGAGGAATGGTAATGCCATGGTCACATGGCAATACATAGACTAATAGAAATGGGTTAATTTAAATGTAAGAGCTAGTTAGTAATAAGGCTAAACTATAGGTCAAACATTCTGTAATTAATAGTAAGCCTCTGAGTGATTATTTAGAAATGACTGCCAGATTGGGCAGGACAGAGAAACCTCTATTTACAGGGGGTTGGTTACAAATTGTTATTGGTCATAGTGAAAAAAAAAAGGCTATATAAAGGAGTTAAATTCAAAGATATCTTTCTAAAGGAAAAAAGGGGGATAGGATATAGAAATAATGAGATAAAAGGGTTTATGTTTGAATCTACTTTAATCTAAAAAACAACTATTAATCTCAAAATATTGTACATTGGTATGGATTTTGTTTTATTGATACAAATTTAAAAATAATTTTGTTATGCAGTATGTATATTTCTACTCTTATTTAAGGTATGTTGAAGGAGCTGTGGGTTGCATTCCGCCACCCAGCTCCCGCCCCCGGCTAGCTTTACCCAAAATAACAACACACAAACTGTATTCATTTAAATACTGCCTGGCCCATTAGTTTCAGCCTCTTCTTGGCTAACTCTCGCACCCGGACTAGCCCATTTCTAATAATGTGTGTAGCACCCTAAGGTGTGCTTACTGGGAAGATTCTAGCCTACGTCCATCCTGGGTCAGAGCTCCATCGCGTCTGCCTAGAGAGGGGAAGCATAGCGTCTGAGCTCACTTCCTCTTCCTCCCAGCATTCTGTTCTGTTTACTCCTCCCACCTATGTTTTAACCTATGAGGGCCAAGCAGTTTCTTTATTATAATTAACCAATGACCTTCCTCCATCAAAGGTATTGTGTTTATGTAGCTCATTTAAAAACATAATATATAATTAAGAAATACAGATTAATAGTCATCTATAATAATCAAATTTATAGTCATGTTAGGTATGTTTCAGGATCATAGATATATTTAGATAGATGGTATTCAAACACCTCAAAGACCTACAGAATATGGCATTTAAAATGCTTTAAGACTTCTTGACAATGAGACACATCTGGCAGCATCAATCTACTTCAGAGAGGATGATGGGCATCAAAGAAACTCTGTATGGAGTTTGCTTTCTTTATGGCAAAAGCTAGCCATTTTGGCAAAGAAATTGCCCTTGCCTCAATTGCTGATAGTATACTTTCCAAACTGGACCAGAAGGACACAAAAGAAAGTGACTGCCAAACTTTGCCAAGACAAGGTAGGACAGTCCTCAAAATTCCCTGCTTCAGAGAAAAGTCTGTTAGATATACTATGCCTGTAAACTGAAGATGGATGCCCCAACATCACAGAAGAACCTAGGGTGTCTGTCCAAGCAGCCAGATGTCCTTGTCATTAGGTAACATTTCACCCTTCTGGGGTCTTTGTTGAAGTTAAAGACTAAATAATTAGACATAAAGTTTTTCTTAGTTAGGACAGAAAGGGAATTAGGTACAAAATTTTAGACTTGTCAATATAAGATAGATAATCACTTTCTCTAAATTTGCTAAATACAAATAGACTGTATAGAGTAACTATAATTCTTACTTAATAACTCTTTTTGTTGTAAATAATTTTACTATGTTAAAATTAAAACCTGTAGTAGGAGTGTGCGGGCTGTGTCCCACCGCCCAGCTAGCTTAGCCCCCCAAAATAACCACACAAAAACTGTATTCATTTAAACATTACCTGGTCCATTAGCTCTAGCCTGTTATTGGCTAACTCTCACATCTTGATTGACCCATTTCTATTAACATGTATCGCCACTTGACTGTGGCTTACCAGCATGAGTCTAACCAGCGTCCATCTCAGGCAGGAGAATCATGGCATCTGCCATACTTCCCTTCTTCCCAGCCTCCTGTTCTGTCTACTCCACTCATCTAAATGCTTGGCCCTATCAAAAGGCCAAGGCGGTTTTCTTTATTCAACTAATGAAAGCAACACAAATACAGAAGGACCTCCTACACCATTTTCCCTTTTTCTGTTTAAACAAAAAAAGAAAGGCCCTGACATAGTAATAGGTATCAAGCAAGAATTCCAATTACAGCCGGGTGATGGTGGCACACTCCTTTAATCCCAGCACTCAGGAGGCAGAGGCAGGCGGATCTCTGTGAGTTCGAGACTGGCCTGGTCTACAGAGCTAGTTCCAGGACAGGCTCCAAAAGCCACAGAGAAACCCTGTCTCAAAAAACCAAAAAAAAAAAAAAAAAAAAAAAAAAAGAATTACAAGTACAATATTTAGATCTATTTTATCTTTTAGCATAACAAATGAAAACTATAACTATAACTATTCATTCTTCAACTCCATCAAAGACTCCAGAAGGATAAAATATTATGTAAGTAAACAAGAAGTAAGCAACTTCCAAAACTCTAGAAATGACAGAAACATCTCACTGATTGGACAGTCACCCAAAGTTTTTCTGTACCGTTGGGGCATCCATCTTCAGCCTTCAGGCCCATAGTATCCAGCAGACATTTCCATGAAGCAGGAAATTTTAAAGACAGTTCAGTTACTTTCTTTTGTATCCTGCAGAATGTCCTGCAGACTCTTTCATGAATCAGGAACCCCGAAGGACTGTCTCACCTTTAGGCAAGTTCAGCAGTCCACTCTCTTCAAGTTCTTCATGTCCAGTTTATGCAACAGTCCAGGCAAGAGCAGTTTCTTGCCCACATGTCTAACCAACTCCATAAAGAGCCTCTTTGATGCCCATCTTCCTCTGAAGTAGCTTGGTGCTATCAGGAGCTGATGTGTCTCATTGTCATGAAAAACCCCAAGTTATTAAAACATTTTAAATGCCATATTCTGTAGTCTTTGAAAGATATGAAGAATGCCTATCTAACTGAAATATATCTCTATATATCTAGAAAACCCAACTAACATGACTACAAGCTTGACTATTATTGATGATTATCCATTAACAACCTATTTTTCCTAATAACACATTACATTTTTAAATGAGCTACACAATCACAATGCCTTAATAAAGCTTAGAAATATGCATATAACAAAATTGACCTTAAACTTGTATTAATAAATCAAGATTTATACCAATGCAAATTATTCATCTCTATATCAAAAACCTTCCTTTTTAATTAGACAAAAAGGGGGAAATTCTGTGGAATAATCCCTTTGTACACTGTAAAGATTCGTCACTCAACTTGGTTTTAATAAAAAGATGACTAGCTGGTAGTCAAACAGGAAGTATAGGAATGACAACAGAACTAAAGATACCGGGATGAAGAAGGACAGAGTCAGAGGAAGCATGACGTATAGAAAATGAGGTAACAAACCATGAGCCACATGGCAGAGTACTGGTAGATAAGAAATTATGGGTTAATTTAAAATGTAAGAGTTAGCCAGTAACAAGTCTGAGCTATCGGCTGAGCATTTACAATTAATATTAAGTATCTGAGTGATTATTTTGGAGCAGCTGCTGACACAGGAAAACTCTGCCTGCAGTAAGGGAACTTGCCTCTGTACCTAAAGAAAAACACTAAGGCCAGGCATGTATGTGTCAGGGGTGACCCTGAATGGAGGCCTGGTAGAGAGACCATTGCGTGAAGCTGTGAAGGTGAAGCCTGGATTGCCTTGGAGCCCCCAAGATGTTAGAGGCACAAGACTCGTGGGACACCTGCCGAGGAAAGCTGCTAACAGGGAGTGGAGCCAGTCCAGGAGAAACAAATGTGTTACAGTCAACAAAGCTGAATGAAGAGTTGGAGATCTGAAGAGCGTTTTGACGTCAGACTTAGAGATTCAGAGTTTGGAGTTTGCCAAACTGGTTTTTGGTCTTGCTTTAGTCCAGGATGTTTTTGCTATGCTCCCTTACCTATGTTTTGGAATGGTAATGCATAAGCTATGCTGTTATATGTTGGAAGTATGTGATCTGCTTCTCGATTTTGATTTTATAGGGGATTTCAGTTAAGAGCTTGCATGAATTTTGGACTTTTAATCATTCAGACCATGATAGACTATGAATACTTTTGAAGTCAGACTAAATGCATTTTGCATTATGATATTGTTATAAGCTTATGGGGGCCAGGGAAAGGAATGTGGTAGTTTGAATGTAATTGGCCCCCATAATCTCATAGGGAGTGGCACTATTAGGAGGTGTGACTTTGTTGGAGTGGGATGGCCTTGTTGGAGGAATAGTGTCATTCTGCGGGTGGGCTTTGAGGTTTCCTATGCTCAGGATACTGCCCAGTGGACAGTGGTTTGCCTGGATGGTCAGAATTTCCTTGGGCACTGTGAGACTTTGAGACCTTGTCCACATCCACTGTGGACTATGGCATGTCAGATCTTTGCCAAGGTCTCTTTGAACTCACAGTCTTTGAGATTTGTGGAGAAGACAAACAACAGTGCACACTCAAAACCAGGAACAAGAAAAGCCTGCTTTCTTTTCCCTGCCGGGTAACTGATACTCCCTGGGTGAGCTGGCTGCCCACACCTGCTGGCTATTCCCAGCAGGTCACAGCCAGCAAGCAGCAGGTGACCCTGACTGGGAGAGGAAAGACGGGGTACAAGTTGTCTAAAGCAAAAGTCCTGCTCATTCCCAAGCCCTAAACCTGTGACTCTGGAGGAGAAATTCAGCCTGTGAGCGCTTTAGAAACAAGCAAAAACCTGCTAGGTGACTCGGGATGTGTGGGCAGATGTGAGAGCTGCCAGTGTGCTCTGGCCTGTCCCTCTCCCTTGGCCTTCCGGTTTGTGCCTGCTCCTCCAGCTAATTGCACCGGTGTAACTAGAGGAGCCGAGCCTGTCGGCCTCTCCTGAATAAGAACACCCGCCTTCCTAGGGAAGCCTGGGATTGGCTGCAGAGGTCACTGGGAGTCACAGGCCGGGAGTGGGCGGAGCGGGGGAGGGGGGAGGAGAAGGATCAGAGGGCGCTGAGCAGACAGAGCCAAGCTGACTTGCAGGCCACTGTCCCACCCAGCTTACATTCTAGCTTTCCTAATTCTAGTCTTGTGTTTTGGTTAACTTACTTTGATTCATTCTTAAGACATGGTCTCCTGTAGCCCAGGCTGTATTCAGACTTGCTCAGTAGCCAAGGATGACCTTGAACTCCTGTTCTTCCTGTCTCCATATCTTGAGAACTGGGAATTATTATTGTTGTTGACAGGATTTCTGTATGTACTTATCGCTAGCTAGCTGTTCTAGAGCTTACTATTTAGATCAGGGTAGCCTCAAACTCACAAAGATCCACCTGTCTCTGCCTCTTGAGGGCTGGGATTAAAAGCACGTGTCTCCATGCCTAGCCTTCATAATTGTTATTTTTTTCTTAAGAAAAAAAAGTGGGCGCTAGAGAGATGTTGCCGTAATTTAGAGCCTGGCTGCTCTTCCAGAGGAACAAAGTTCAATTCCCAGCACTCACATGGCAACTCGCCAGTCTGTAATTTTAGTATAAGGGGATCCGATGCCCTCTTCTGGCCTCCACAGGTACTACATGCATGTGATGCAAAGAAACATTCAGACAAACACGCACATAAAATAAAACTCGATTAATAAAAACAAAAAGAAGAAACCTGGCATGGTGGCTCATGATCTTTTATCCCATCACTCGGGAGGCAGGGGCAGGCAATCTCTGAGTTTGAGGCCAGCCTGGTCACTGGCCTACAGAGTGAGTTCCAGGACAGCCAGGGCTATACAGAGAAACTCTCTCCTCTTCTCTCCTCTTCTCTCCTCTTCTCTTCTCTTCTCTTCTCTTCTCTTCTCTTCTCTTCTCTTCTCTTCTCTCTCCCTCCCTCCTTCCCTTCCTTCTCTCTCTCTTTCTTATTTTTCGAGAGAGGGTTTCTCTGTGTAGCTTTGGAGCCTGTCCTGTAGACCAGACTGGCCTCAAACTCATAGACAGATCTGCCTGTCTGCCTCCTGAGCCCTGGGATTAAAGGTCTGTACTACCACCTCATGGTGAGAAACCCTTTCTCAAAATAAATAAAACATTAAATAGTAATTAAATAGAAGAAAAGAACATGATTGTTACCTCTATAGCATTCATGGTACTATTGCAGCAGTAGGCACATCTCACCTGACAGTTCTACCGCTGAGGAAAACCTGCTGAAAATGTGTTATCCCCCAGGGGTTAACATCTGGCTCTGTGAAAGCTAACCAGCGGGGAGAAGATCTCCAAGGCAGGTGTGTCTTGGTTTCTCTGTGCCTTGCAGCCAAAGTGCGTGGTGTTGGGTCTTACCACTTGGTTCTGGTAGGCAACCAAGAGCAATAGCAAAAGCGTGTGTTAATTTAGGGGACCTCTAGTGTTCCCTGAGCAACTCATAGAGAGGTATTCCACAGTTGGCACTGAAGGTTTTATCTAGTAACCCATGGCTTCTGGGAACAGCATTATCCCCCCATGTGGAGTACCTCTATTTAATGCTGCTAAAAAAGTGTGTGTGTGTGTGTGTGCAGTATACATATATTATGTAATATACACACATAACACACACATGCACACACACACACACACACAGTTTGTTTGCTTGCAAACAAAGTCTCACCATGTAGCCCTGGCTGGCCTAGAACTCACAGGAACCTGCCTGTTTCTGCCTTTCATGTGTGGGAATTAAAGGTATTCACCGACACCACCAAGCCAGGATAAATTATATACTTTTAGATTATTTTACAGTTTTCACTCTTTACTTTCAGTTAATTCTCTTCCCAACTCCTTTCACCGTCTCCCCAGCCCCATCCTCACTTCTTTCCACCTCCCTCATCTCTGTGTGGTCCCCCTACTTCATGTGTTCTACTGTCCCCTTTCCCCTTTAAGGCCATGTCCCCTCCCTGCTATTTTTATCTTTGTTGAGAACCATTTTCCACAGAGACTTGTGGTGTATATGTTATGCTTGCAATGTACAGCAGTTTCAATCTCTTCACATCTTCACCCACAATTTGCTACTAAGGTTTTTTATATTTGTTTCTAATTCTCTTTGTTTTTGAGTGTATGCACATATTTACATAGGTGCATGCATGCCATAGCGCACATATATGTGGGAGTAGGTTTTCTCTTTCTAGCTTGTAGTTTCTGGGGGCTAACTCAGATCGTCAGGCTTGGTAGCGAGTTCCTTTGCCCACTGAGCCATCTCACTGGCCCTGTTTCGAACTTTGGAAACAGGTTCTTATACTGCCAGTCTGGTCTGGATCTCACTGTGTAGCCCAGGCTGGCCACAAACTCATGCCTGGCTTCCTGCCTCACCCTCCCAAGTGCTGTGGTACAAGCATGGGCCACCTCACCCACTCATATGGGGTTAGAGAAAACAGACAGGCACTTTCTAATGGGTGTGCTCTGACATTTTATTGTAGTATTGATTGGTGTTTCTCCATTGCTTTGCTGTGTTATGCGTGTTCTCATGTTTACTGGTCCTTCATACATCTTTAGAGAAATGTGTTTCAAATCCTTATTTGTAACTTGGTCTGTTTTGTTTTTTGTTGTTATCAGATTGTAAGAGTTCTTTATATATACTGGGTATAATCTTTTGACAGTTACATGTTTTGAAAATATCTTTGGACCAGTTGTGGTAGAATACACCTTTAATTACAGTACTAAGAAGGTTGAGTGAGGTGGGAGAATTACTATGAGTTTGAGGCCAGCCTGGGGTTCATAAGTTTTGGGCTAGCCTGATCTATAACATGAGATCCTGTCTTAAAAATGAAGAAATGGGCTGGAAGGATGGCAAAGAACTGTGGCTGTTCTTCCAGAGGAACCAGAAGTGATTCGGGCACCCATGTGGTAGCTCACAACTGTCCTAACTCCAGTTCCGGGGATCTGACGCCTCCTTCTGGCCTTCACAGGTACTGGGCACATGGTACAGAGACATACATGCAGGTATAACACCCATACATATTAAAAAATAAACTAACTAAAATACCTATAAAGTCAAAGAGAACAAAAGACACACATAAAAAGCAATTAGCTTTCCGTCTACACAGCAGTCTTGGGCTACACGGTCTCTTGCCTCTTAATCTCACACAGGAGGAAGGCAGACGCTCTGAGCTTCTGATTCCAGCTCTCTAACTGATGAATTCTGAAGCTGTACCTGCGAGGTGCCCAGTACCAGATGCAGGTAGCTCAAGCGGATCAGCCGGGCTTTGGGGACTCTGCTGCCTGAAGCCCAACCACAACCTTAGCTCAGAGAGTAACTCCGTAGGAAGGCTGCCGGCTTTATGTCTTCAACACTTTAGTTATGGATTCGGTATCTGCAGGCATTCTGCAGTGCTTGGCTCTAATGGCTTGTGTTTTTAATTCCACGAGCAATTCCTGTCAAGGCTTTCATTTCTTACGAGTAAGAAAGTCTCCCATTTAGAAATGGGACTTAGAACTACTATTAGCTCTGAACTCCACCTCATAGGTAATTAAATTCAAATTAAAATATCAAGCTGGGCATGGTGGCGTATGCCTTTAATCTCAGGTCTCGTGAGGCAGAGGCAGGCAGATCTCTGAGTTGCTGAGGATCAGGGTTCAGTTCCCATAACCCACATGGTGGCTCACAACCTTTCATAACTTCGGTTCCAGGGGACTGGCTCCTCTTCTGGCTCCTCTAGCACCAGGTGCACACACCCGTAAAACAAATCAAAATGTTTAAAAATAGATGCAGCCAGTGTGGTAACATTGTGGTTTAATTGCAGGACAATCAAACAGAGGCACAGGCAGGTGGCTCACTGGGAGTTTGAGGCCAGCTTGGTCTATCTAGTGAGTTCCAGGATAGCCAGGGATACACAGAGCCCTGTGTCTGGGAAAACCAATGTTCATATACTGGAGAGAGATGTCTCAGCAGTTAAGAGCACTGGCTGCTCTGCAGAGGCTCCAGGCTCAATAGCAAACGCTCACACACATAAAGTGAAAATAAATAAATAAAATCTTTTAAAATGTGCATGTGTGTGTACCCTGTAGCCAGTACTTTCTCATCAGCACTACCAGCCCATAAATAATGACATAGGGACTTATTAGTTATGAAAGCTTGGCCTTAACTTAGGCTTTTTCCCAAGTAGCTCTTTAAACTTAATTAACCTTATTTTTAGTCTGTGTTCTGCTGTATGCCTTATTACCTTATCTCTATTCTGCGTGTCCTGCTCTCCCTCACATCTGGCTGGCAATTCTGCCTTTCTTCCCAGAA